>NC_056685.1:91464628-92086850 GCF_018350215.1 Panthera leo | reverse complement strand
GGGTCAGAGAGAGAAGGAGACACAGAATCTGAAACAGGCTCCAGGCTTTGAGTTGTCCGCACAGAGCCCAATGCGGGGCTCGAACTCACAGACCACGAGATCATGACCTGAGCCGAAGTCAGACTCTTAACCGACTGAGCCACCCAGGTGCCCCTAGGGTGCATTTTAAAATCCAACTCTCACAAATACTAAGTAAAATAGGTCTTTTTAAAATTTTTGCTCATTTGAGAGAGAAAAAAAATGGTACCTCCATGCTTTTTTTAAAAAAAATTTTAATTCTAGTATAATTAATATACAGTGTTATGTTAGTTTCAGGTGAACAATACAGCAATTGAACACTTGTATACGTTACTCAATACTCATCATGCCAACTGTGCTTTTAATCCCCTCCACCTCTTTTACCCATTCGCCCACCTGCCTCCCCTCTGGTGGCCATCAGTTTCTTCTCCATAGTTAAAGAGTGTTTTTTGGTTTGTGTCTTTTTTGTTTGTTTTGTTTCTTAAATTCCATGAGTGAAATCATGCGTTATTTGTCTTTCTCTGACTTATTTCACTTGGCGTTATACCCTCTAGATCCACCTATGTTGTTGCATATGGCAAGATTTCATTTTTTATGGCTGGGTAACATTCTATTATATATATACCACATCTTATTTGTCAGTTCTATGGATGAATAGACACTCAGGCTCCTTCCATAATTGGCTGTTGTAAACAATGCTGCAATAAACATAAGAGTGCATGTATCTGCTCGAACTGGTGTTTTTGTATTCTTTGGGTAAAGAGTAGTGGCATTACTGGATCATATGGTCATTCTATTTTTAATTTTGGGGGGAAGCTTCATACGGTTTTCCAATGTGGCTGCACCACTTTGCATTCCTGCCAGCAACGCAAGAGGGTTCCTCTTTCTATATATCCATACCAATATCTGTTGTTTCTTGTGTTGTTGATTTTAACCACTCTGACTGCTGTGAGGTGATATCTCAATGTGGTTTTGATCCGCATCTCCCTGATTAGTGATACCGTGCATCTTTTCATGTGTCTGTTGGCCATCTGTATGTCTTCTTTGGAGAAATGTCTGTTCACGTCTTCTGCCCATTTTTAAATTGTGTGTGTGTGTGTGTGTGTGTGAAGTTGTATAAATTCTTTATATATTTTTGATACTAACCCTTTATCTGATATGTCATTTACAGATACCTTCTTCCATTCAGCAGGGTGTCTTTTAGTTTTGTTTATTAGTTCCTTTTCGGTGCAGAAACTTTTTATCTTGATGCAGTCCCAATAATTTATTTTTGCTTTTGTTTGCATTGCCTCAGGAGACATATGCAGGAAAATGTTGCTATGGCCAGGGTCAAAGAGGTTACTGTCTGTGCTCTCTTCTAGGGTTTTTGTCAGGATTTTTCATGTCTCACAATTAGGTGTTTAATCCATTTCAAGTTTATTTTTGTGTATGGTGTAAGTGGTCCAGTTTCATTTTTTGCATGTAGCTATCCAGTTTTCCCAGCTCCATTTGGGAAAGAGATGGTCTTTTTCCCACTTCTCATTCATGTCTCCTTTATCAAAGATAATTGACCATAACATCATGGTTTTATTTCCAGATTCTCTATTCTGCTCCATTGATCTATGGGTCTATTTTTAGCTAGTATCATAGTATTTTTGATTACTATAGTTTTGTAGTATATCTTGAGATCGGGGATTGTGATACCTCCAGTTTTGTTCTTTTTTTCCAAGATTGCTTTGGCTATTTGGGGTCTTTTGTGGTTCCACACGAATTTTAGGATTATTTGTTCTAATTTTGTGAAAAATGCTGTTGGTGTTTTGACAGGGATTGTATTAAGTCTGTACATTGCTTTGGGTTGTGTGGACATTTTAACAATATTTGTTCTCCCAGCCCACGAGCATGGACTATCTTTCCACTTGTTTTTGTCATCTTCAGTTTCTTTCATCAATGTTTTTATAGTTCTCAGAGTACAGGTCTTTCCCTTCCTTGGTTAAGTTTATTCCTAGATATTGTTTTTGGTGCCATCGTAAATGGGACTTTTTTCTTAAATTCTCTTCCTGCTATTTCATCATTAATGTATATAAATGCAATGGATTTCTATATATTGATTTTGTATCTTGCAACTTTATTGAATTCATTTATCAGTTTTGGAAGGTTTTTTTTTTGGTGGAGTCATTAGGGTTTTCTATGTCTAGTACCATATCATCTGCAAATAGTAAAGGCTTTACTTCTTCCTTACCAACTTGGATGCCTTTTTTGCTTTTTCTTGTCTGAGTGCTATGCCTAGGACTTCCAGTACTGTATTGAATAAAAGTGGTCAGAGTAGACACCCTTATCTTGTTCCTGATCAGTTTTTTGCCATTGAGTATGTTAGCTATGAGTTTTTTATATATGGCCTTTATCAGGTTGAGGTGTATTATTCCCTCTCAACCTAAGTCACTGTGTCCTTGTTGATTTTCTGTTTGAATGAGCCATCCATTGATGTAAGTAGAGTGTTAAAGTCCCCTATTATTTTATTACTATTGATAATATTCTGTTTGTTTGTTATTAACTGCTTTATTTATTTGGGTTCCTCCATCTTGGGTGCATAAATGTTGATAATCGTCTATATCTTCCTATTGGATCGTTCCATTTATTATTATGTACTGTCTTTCTAAAGAAAGACTAAAGACTCTTGTTACAGTCTGTTTTAAAGTCTATTTTATCTGATGTAAGTATTGCTACTCTGGCTTTTGCACTTCCATTCGCATGGTAAATGCTTTTCTGTCTGTTCCCTTTTCATCTGCATGTGTCTTTAGGTCTGAAATGAGCCTCTTGTAGGCAGCATGTAGATGGGTCTTGCTTTTTTATACATCCTATCACCCTATGTCTTTCCATTGAAGCACTTGGTCCCTTTACATTCACAGTAATTATTGATAGCTACATACTTATTGCCATTTTGTTACTCATATGGTTGTTTTTGTAGTTCTTCTCTGTTTCTTTCTTCTCTCACTCTCTTCTCTCATGGTTTCTTGGCTTTCTTTAGTGATATACTTGGATTTCTAAATGATAGCCTCGACAGATAGAGTATTCTTGGTTGCAGATCTTTTTTTTCTCTCAGCACTTTGAATATATCATGCCACTCCCTTCTGATCTGCAAAGTTTCTACTGAAAAATCAGATGATCGCCTTGGAGAATTCCCTTTCCACATAACTGTTTTCTTTCGCTGCTTTTAAAATTCTCTTTTTATCGCTACCCTTTGTCATATATTTTTTTAACATTTATTTATTTTTGAGACAGAGAGAGACAGAGCATGAACGGGGGAGGGGCAGAGAGAGAGGGAGACACAGAATCCGAAGCAGGCTTCAGGCTCTGAGCCGTCAGCCCAGAGCACAACGTGGGGCTCGAACTCACGGACCGCCAGATCGTGACCTGAGCTGAAGTCGGACGCTTAACCGACTGAGCCACCCAGGCGCCCCACAATTATTATGTGCCTTGGTGTGGACCTCCTTGAATTGATTTTGTCGGGGGCTCTCTGTGCTTCCTGGATCTGGATTTCTATTTCCTTCCCCAGATTTAGAAGATTTCAACTACTATTCCTTCAAATAAAGTTTCTGCCCCTTTTCTCGCTCTTCTCCTTCTGGGATCCCTATCATTACACTTCATGGTGTTGCTGAGTTCCTTTAGTCTATTTTCATTTATTATTACTATTTTTTTCCTCTCACCTGTTCAGCTTGATTGCTTTCCACCCGGTCGCTGATCCACTCTGCTTTCTCTGGTCTACTATTTATTCCCTCTAGTGTATTTTACATTTCAGTTATTGAGTTCTTCACCTCTGATTGGTTCCTTTTTATGTTTTCTCTCTCCTTGTCGATGTCTCACTGAGGCTCTCCACTATTTTCTCAGTCCATTGAGTATCTTTATGACCATTACTTTAAATTCTCTGTCAGGCATATTAGTTATCTCCATTTCATTTAGCTCTCTTGGGATGTTGTCCTGTTATTTCATCTGGGACATAGTCCTCAGTCTCCTCATTTTGTCTCACTCTCTGTGTCTGTTTCTATGTCGCTTGCCTTTGAAAGTAGTGGCCTTATGAAAAGAAGAAGTTCCTGTAGTGCCCTGCAGTACAGTGTCCCCTGTTCACCAGAGCCTGGCACTTCAGGAGCATTTCCTGTGTGTGTTATGTGCACCCTACTAGTGTGGCTGAGCCACGTTTTCCTTCAGCCCAGTCATCTACAAAGGCTCTCTTTGCCTATTGGCAGGGTTTGGTCCCTGTGCTGTCAGTAGGCCAGTCCGAGGCCTCCCCCTTGGGCTTGAGTTGAGTCAGAAAAGGCATTTGCCAGAGCTAGATGCTTTCCCTGGGTTATCCCCCCGAGAAGCTTTTATTGGTGGCCATGACCTGGAGTCAGACCACATGTCTTCCCCCAGTCCAATGCTGGAGCTACAGTTGGATTGGTGTGTGTGGTTATCTTCCCCTCTCCATTTTGGAGTGGCGCTGACCCTTGTCGAGGTTGCTTGCACACTGCCAGGCTTATGGCACCCCTTCGGATAGACTCCTTTCAGTGGCAGGTCCATAGAAAAAAGGCAGGGTCAGAGCTGTGATGCCAGCAAGGTTCATGCTGGTCTGCTATGGAGGGGGTTCTGCAGTCACCCAGGAAGACTCCTGCTGAGGCCAGGAGGGAGGAGGCCAGTCTGCAGGAGAACACAGGGGCAGAACACATCATTAGCAAACTAGGTGGAGAGTTTTTGTGCTAAGCTGGTTCCCATGGGTGTCTGTGTATCTAGGTTTGGGGGTAAGGGAGGGAAATGGCACTTGCCAGCTCCTCTGTTCTTAGGTCTCCCAAGGATCCCTGCCTCTCTAACACAAACTCTTAGATCGGTAAGTAAATCTCCCTCCCGTATACTCCAGGTATTTTTCAAATTGCTTCTTCTAAGCTATATCTTTCTTGGACCGCTTGTTTTGCTCCTTAAGGACAGGGACTCAGTTTCCTCTCACCATCCCTGGTCTCACAGAGATAAGCCCGCTGATTTTTAAGCTTCCAGGTGGTAAGCCCCACTGATTATAAGAACTCAAGAAGTTAAGCCTCTCTGTTTTCAAAACCAAATGTTAGTGGTTCATCGTCCCTATGCAGGTTCCCCATGCCTGGGGTGCCTGGGGTGGGGTATGCTCCTCCCCCTTCTCTTGGCCCGTGACATCCCTCCCTCCAGCAGACAGTCCCATGGGTCCCTTTAGTTCCCAACTGTATCTCAATTCTTTGTGGCCTCTTCTCTACATTTTGCTCTGGAGAGTCTGTTCTGCCAGTGTTTGGGTTGTTTTCTGGGTTATTTACACTGATGTAGGTGTTATGTAGGTGTAACCATGGGACAAGGTGAGCTTAGGGTCCTCCTACACTGTCATCATCCCTGAGAAGTTTGTGGGGTTTATTATTATTATTAACAAGGTTTTCATATGCTAATAACTGTTTGTACTTTTTTTTTTCTTTTTTGCATTGTCTATTCTCTTGTGCTCATTTTTCTTTTGGGATATTCATATTTTCCTTCCTGATTGTAGGAACTCATTACACACAAAGATGACATTTTCTAGACTGTATTTCAGGGAATTTATTGCACTTTGAGATGTTAATAGGTGTGTTGAGGGGAGGAAAAGACTTCCATGGTCAGATTTAACACATCATTTCCTAAGCTTAGTTGACCATCAAACATTTTCTTCTCCTCCTCCTCCTCTTCCTTCTTCTTCTCTCCCCGCGCCCCCCCCCCCCCACAGAATACCCTCTGGCATCATTCAGGACACGAGTGTTCTGGGCAATAACATTTGAGAAAATGTTCTATGTAAGATATTAATGCTTTATGTGTTAGGTATGTGGCATGATTTTTCCCTATTACCGTTTGTCTTTTACTCTGCATGATTTTTTCCATACACTGTTTAATTCATGTATTGAAATCTCTCCCTATTTTCCTTTGCCGTTAAGTAATTTAGAATATGGAGCCTGAAGTCACAATTATTTGCTTTGAATCCTGGCACCATTACTTGTGGGGATCTTGGGAGAATTACTTAACCTCTCTATGGCTCAACAGTATCATTGAGAAAATGGGAAAAGTACATATAAGTACCTATAAGCTTTTGTGAGGATTAAATCACTTAATACAGATAAAGCTTTAGAATTGTTTTTGACACAGAGTGTCATATAATGATGATGGGTTATTTTTTGGATGATGGAGAAAGTCTTTCCCCATTATACATGTTGTAAAAAAAAGAAAAACTACTCAGGGGTGCCTGGGTGGCTCAGTCGGTTGAGCGTCCGACTTCGGCTCACATCACCATCTCGCGGTCCGGGAGTTTGAGCCCCGCGTCGGGCTCTGTGCTGACAGCTCGGAGCCTGGAGCCTGTTTCGGATTCTGTGTCTCCCTCTCTCTCTGACCCTCCCCTGTTCATGCTCTGTCTCTCTCTGTCTCAAAAATAAATAAACGTTAAAAAAAAAAACACAAAAACTATTCATGGTATTGTTTTGGAAGTTAGTATTTTTATGGAAATTAATATGGGTATTAGCTATAAAGCAAAGAGTTTACTTTTTCCCCCAGTGGTTAAGTTTTTCCAACACCATACGTTGATAACGTTTCCCTTTATCATTTACTGTTACTTTTTCTAGATTTTTCTCACCTGATCAGTCTGTTCTGATGCCAAGACCCCTGCTTTCCTATTTCCTTTCAGAAAAGTCACAGCTACGTTGGCCGGAATCGAGAGCACATGTTGGATTCCCTCTTAGAGTTGCCCCAGGAGACACTTGGGCAGGGTGTGAGGGACCTTGAAAGTAGGATTTGGTTTTCTAGGATGCAGATGGGAAAGATAGGCCCCACGGGCCTTTGATTTTAACTGTTACCGTGCCTGCCAATACTCATGTTCTGCTGAGGCCTAGTTGGGATTATAGCCTGTTGGATTCCCTCAGGAATGTTTGAACCCTGTGTTCATTCTATCACAGAAAAATTAGTGTCTTCAAATTCCATCTGGTCTTTCTCCTTCCTGTGGCCTCAGCCACGTAGCCTCTAAATTACTAGGAAAGATGTGAGAGGAAGGAGATACTAACCTGATCCATCCCAGGTGGTGGGAGGAGAACCAAGTGGGTCCAGTTGGAAGGAAGATCTGATACTGGGAGGCTTCACAGAGGTGGGACCAGAACAGCTTTTGAGGACATTTCAGTCACAGCTGAGGGAAAACCAGAGCGTTCAGAATTATCCACAAGGCCCAACGCAGGCGCCTTCTTCTCTGCACCCCATTATCTCTTGTTCACCCTGTTCCCAACAGCCTCTTTACTGTTCCTCAAACATATTCGTACCTCAGGGCATTTGCGCGTGTGCGGATCCCCCTGGAAGTTTCTTCCCCCAATACCCACACTGCTTGTTTCCAAGTCAGTGTGAGTGCTGTGCTCAAACGTCAGCGTGGTGAGGCCGTCCCTCACCATCCCATTTAAACCCGTGCCGGCCCTTCCTGCTCACTGATTTACTTGTCTCAATAGCCCTGGTCACTGCTCAACACGCTATTTTACTTTTTGTTTATTGTCTGTCTGTCCACCCAAGAACGTGAACTTCCTAAGAGGGTTCGCTGGGTGTTGTTCCCCGATTTCTTTCAACACCTGGAACACTGCCTGTCACGTACAGGGCTTCGCCACTGACTGTGGATGAGTGAACAAATGAGCGTGCCGGCCGGACGGCATCACTTGCACAATACTTTGGAACGTGTCTAGGTCTGCTACCAACAACGTGTTTCCTCAGAATGCAGCTGCCTGAAGGACTCTGGATTTTCAAGCTAGCCTCTGCTCTGCAAACAAGTCATTTCTAAAGCGGGGATGAAAGGCTGCGGTCTCTTGAAAGTTACAACAGGCACGCGCCTATGGTGACTTCTTTCATTAGATACCTGAACTTCATACCTGAGGCTTCCACAGAAGCCAAGCAAGACGAAATGTAAGCTGAAACCACCGTGCGATATCACCACACACCCACCACGCTGGCTAACATGAAAATACAGAAAATGCCAACCGTGGCAAGGGTGGGGAGGGGAGAATTCTGACACGTGTTGAAAAACCGGTAGCACAGAGCTGAAAGGTCGACGAGTGCCCCTGCGAAAGACAGGCGACACGATGTTCACAGCAGTACTGTTTGCAGTGGCCGAAATCTGGAGCAAAACAGGAAAATCGATTTTTGAAAATGTGCTATGTTCCCGTAGTAGAATACCGCACCAGACATGAAATGCATGATCTATAACCCCGTGCAATCATGTGGATGAAGTGCGCAGACGGAACGCCGAACGAAAAAGACACAAAACAGCGTCTCGTGTGTGTTTCCATCTATGTAAGATTACAAGCAAGTAAAACTAATCCGTTCTGCTAGGAAGTCTGGAGAGACTAGGAAGGCATGTGAGTGGCACTCTGGGCTTCTGATGGCACTGTGCTTTTTGATCTGAGCGCTGGTTGCACAGGGATATCCATCTTTTGAAGATTCGTCGAGCTGTATACTTATATGTCGACTCTTGTGCACGTAAAATTTGCTGAAAAGCCTCAGAGGTGCGGGCCGCTCATTTGTTAAAGCGACTTGTCACTTTCTACAAACTGAAACTATTCGGGGAAGCCCTGCTCCAGCCCTGTGGAGGTGGAATAGGGTGGGGTGGAGGGCACCTTCCAACTGTGGCAGAAACACACTGCTGAGATGCTGCCAGAATGCAAAATGGTGGGAGCCTGATGGGGGGGAGGGGGGAAGAAAGCCGGTCGAGAGCCTTGAGTACCTGCTGTCTTAGGTCACTTATGGCCCCAGGGCAAACGCTGCCTCCCGTCAGGGGCAGAATTCTGAAGACTCTCCAGCCAGCCTTTGGGAGAGCAGCCACAGGCTGTGCAGGGCGCTTTTCTAACCAGATATTGAAGGAGAATAGCCTCTGCTTAGAAGCTGAATGTGGAAACTTTGTTTTAGAAGGCGGCAGAAAAACAGCAGAGAGAAAAAACATAGCTAGAGGGCGGGTCCTGAGTAATTTCCGAAGAGACCGCTGCAGCAGAAACTGTGGCTGACAGGCCAGAGATAGCCCCATGTTTCTTCCCATTAGCAAAAATAAACAGGAAAAGGAGGGCCAGAACATATAGGAACTACAAGGCCCCACTAGGGTGTTGATGGCTCACCCCACCGCCGACCTACACGCTTTGGAGCACGTAGTGCAGCGTCCCCGGCAAAGCTTCGAGGATCCCACTGCTAACACTGGAGAGCATAGGCCTGGGAGCAAGGCAGGACCTGAAGGAAGAAAAAGACGATCCCGTGACATTCAATCGCTGTGGAAAGGAAGGGGACAAAGACCTGTAGCCGAAAGAGAACCTTTCTTCAGTATTGCAGGGTTATAGGCCACTTGGAGAAGGTTGGGAAACAATGAATTAGCCAAGGATGTGCATCGTTGCCAGCCTTCCAGGAGCAGGCTCTTGCTGGAGAAAACCTCCAGCACTCAGTCCCCCGGATCTGGAAAGGCCCAGCAGAAAAGGCTGCCAAGAGAGGAGATATTTGGATCTCAGCGTTGCTAGTTAGGGAGTCTTTAATGACACTCAAGAGCCAGCACCTGCACCATCATCCTGGCCTCGGATTCTGCAGCCGCAGGGCAGAAGACTCCCAGCACTCATATACGTGAGAGACGGGGAAGGAGTGGGAGTGGGTGGTGGTCAGAGAAGAACACGGCAAATGCAGGATGTTTGCAAGAGGTAGATGGGTGCACAGGGCCGGCTCTAGCATGCTTACTGTACGTGTCCGGACCTATAGGCAGCATATTTGGGCAGTTAGCATGGCTATCCTTAAGCACGCCCCATGTGCAGAAAGCTACACAAATATTCAAGCACTGGCTTGTCCCATTTCCTCTTGCGAGAGTGTCCCAAACCGATCCCTCAGAGGATGGAAAGCTTCGGTTGTTTTACCTGAGGAAATGCAGATGAGGCTAATAAGGAGGTTCCAAGCCGAGGTCAAGTCAGTTGACCTTCTGCGAGCGCAGGGTTCACTGTTCCTAGGCTGAGAGCAATGCAAAACTCCTGACCATTTAGGGAATTGCACTTCCTGAGGAGAATAAGAGATCGCAGCTACTAGCTCTGAGCCTCACCGCATGTGCGTTGGGAAGAATAAAAATTCAGATAAAAGTGACATTTGGGTAGACTATTGCTTCCTAAAGAGACACCAAAAGAGACCCGAACCCGAAACCTAGGTGGAGAATGCCCAACACTGCTTACCGGAGACAGTTTTTAAAGCCAATTTTCGGGAGCAAACAGAATCAGACCCAGATGCTACCAAGAACAAGGAAAAGACAATTTTGCTGCCTGGCGGGTTCTCTCAGTTTTAAGTGATATTCACAAGATATCCTGGGGCTCCTGATACTTTCAAGGGGTTGATAGAAAGGATGATGCTGATATGAAATATACGGAAGTACTGATTTCTTTAGATAATAACATTATTTTACAAGGCCTCAGGAGCACAGGAATTCTGATCCCCCAGATTCAGAGCTGCCTGGAAGAATCAGGGTTGACCTTGTCCATTTTCAAATACAGGCTCCACCGGATGCATAGCATCATAACAAGGTACGGGCATATCCTGAGTGGATCTTTCCTAACACTCATTGGCCATTTCCCACAAATCTTGGAGAATCAAAGAACTCAGAGGCTTAGTGGATGTTATAGGAGATTTGAGGGTAGCCATGCCATTAGGACAAACCCTTTCTCTGACCTGACCCAGGAATATCAGGCCCAAGCTAAAAAGAAAAGGGGCCAGAAGAGGCATCCGTG
The DNA here is from genome assembly GCF_018350215.1 of Panthera leo. Classification (NCBI taxonomy): domain Eukaryota; kingdom Metazoa; phylum Chordata; class Mammalia; order Carnivora; family Felidae; genus Panthera; species Panthera leo. Next base: position 92,076,087 of record NC_056685.1, on the reverse strand, counting down.
GACAAAGAGATGCCAGAGCGGAAGTCTTTGAACTCTGGTAAGGGAAGACCTACAGGCAGACGCTCAAAGCCTTAGTGGCCCTTTTTCAACCAGGTTCTTGGCTAGTATCGGCTGATAGCACCTGGTTTTAAATCCCTTAGTTTAAACACACTGACACCTCTATGGGGAGCTTCAGAGTTGGACTATCTCAGGAAGATGCTGAAACATGGCTAAATTTTGCTGCAGAAGCTTGAACTCTGTGGGATCCAATATCCCGTTTGCAAATCAGAGATTCTGGCCCTAAGTTAGGCAGTGAGATACAAGTTTTAGGAAGTGTGCGTGTGAGGTACAAGGATAATCAACAAAAACCCTCTCACCTCTGGGCCCACCATGCCAAGCAGGATATGACAACGGTAGCAGGTGGTAGTGTTGGGTGACTATTTTCAGGGCTGCTGTCCTCTTGTAGCTTCATCCACAAGACGCCACATCTCTTGAAGGAATCAGAGCCCTGTGAGATCCCCAGGGTCCAGGGAGATACAGTTTTCTTTATGCGACAGAACTTGGGGGCTTTCCAGGATGGAGCCAGTGGTGGTTCTTACTTCTGGGGCTCTGGTAAATCTAACGGCTCCAGCAGGGAGGGGCCAAAGGGAAACTCAGAATAGCTAACGGTCAAGGAAAGAGACCCAGTCCTGTTGGACTGACCAGAGTTTTCTATAGGTGAATTTGAATGTGACGTTGAGATGAGCACAAATTCCAACTATGTGATGGTGTGTTATTAAAATGGGTACTGGAATGTCCTCTATGAAGACACTGTCTCTATGAAGACAATGTCCTCTATGAAGACTTTCCCAAGAGTCCTATAGTATGGTTCTGAAAGACTTACAGAGCTTTGAGTGGAATATATGAATGTTGGAAAGCTTTACACCTGTGGAAATCTTTAGTGGGCAGAACTCTGGTGCAGTGTCCTCCTTATACATCCCACCCTAACAGTTTTGATGGTACTGAAAATAATTTTTAAAATTATATTCAGTTCTCTAAACTAAAATCTGAGTTTTGTTGCTATGACTATTATCCCAGAACTCTTCCTTGTTTTCTCCTAGGCGTCACTGAGAGGTCTCCAATTTCTTTTTTTTTTTTTTTTTTTTTTTTTTTTTTCGGATAAAGTTCTAGCCATTTATTTCTTGATACCTATCTAGCTCTGCCTCCCACCCCGCTGGCACTTTCATTCCCATCAAATTTCACTTTATAGATCCCTGTATCTGATCAGTGAGTTTCTTGCTTAACATCTTTCAAGACCTCCTGGAAGTATCTTGCCAGAAACCCACTGTCCCATCGTTTAAAAAGATAGGGGCGCCTGCCTGGGTGGCTCAGTCGGTTAAGCGTCCAACTTTGGCTCCTGTCATGATCTCATGGCTCATGGGTTCGAGCCACAAGTGGGGCCCTGTGCTGACAGCTCAGCGCCCGGAGCCTGCTTCAGAGTCTGTGTCTCCCTCTTGCTCTCTTCCCCTCCCCCACTTGTGTTCACTCTCTCTCAAAAATAAATAAACTTCAAAAAATTCAGCTAACTCTTCATTTTCCATATTTTTTTGATTCCGAGGGTAATAATACCAACCAAAGTGTACGTAACCTGTGTTTCCTAAGGCCTCTTCAGCCTGGGATTGTTAAAGGATCATATTAAACCCTTAATTATTCCTCTTTGCTTCTCCTTTCCAAGCCAGTGTGCCTGCAGAGAGATCACGGAGGGGAATGACTGTCAGTCAAGGAGCCACTCCCTAGCTGGCTTGAGGCACTCCTAATCTACTTCAACCAGTTAATCTCAACCCTAGTTTTTGAATACAATTACCTGGGAATTTAAAGAAAAATACACTAATGTCAGGTCCTATCCCACACCTTAGCATAAAGCTCTAGCATCAGAATAATTTTTTTTAGGGGTGCCTGGGTGGCTCAGTCGGTTGGGCGACCGACTTCGGCTCAGGTACTTCGGCTCAGGTCATGATCTCGCACTCCGTGAGTTCGAGCCCCGCATCGGGCTCTGTGCTGACAGCTCAGAGCCTGGAGCCTGTTTCAGATTCTGTGTCTCCCTCTCTCTCTGACCCTCCTCTGCTCATGCTCTCTCTCTGTCTCAAAAATAAATAAACGTAAAAAGAAAAATTTTTTTTAATGATTTTTTTAAATACATTATTTAAAATATATATATATTTATCTTTAAGAAAGAGAGACAGCATACACAGGGGAGGGCCAGAAAGAGAAGAAGACACAGAATCCCAAGCAGGGTCTAAGCCCTCTGTGCAGAGCCCGATATGGGGCTCGAATTCACAAACAGATCATGACCTGAGCCAAAATCAAGAGGCCACTTAACCGACTGAGCCCCCCAGGTGCCCCCCTGCAAATGATTCTGATGTGCACCCGCAGTTGTGAGGAACCACTATGAGCCGTGGTAGCCGTGAGTCCTTGCTGAGAGCATCTATGTGTATCCAGATGTCAGTGCATATGCAATCACGGCACGGAGAAGTAGCACAAGGAATCTCCAAGTCATCCAAATTCCCCCACTCACTGCTTTCTGCCTTTTTTTTTTTTTTTTTTTGCCTTTCCTACTCTTCAAAGTAGCGCTCCTGTCATTTAAGTGACTTCTGAGAACACAAGGGTGCTGTCTGTTCTTTCATGAACTCCTCTGCAAATTTCTTAGCAATTAGCACTTCAATCACTATCATCCATTCAGAAAACGTAAATCACCTTTTTTGCTTTGAGTTAATCATTTTCCATTTTCCCAAGGTGATTCAGAAATTCAGAGCTCCCTGAAAGTGAGTGAGCAGGTGTGGGGGGCTGTGGACACACTTCACTGTTCCATTAATGGCAGAATACACCTTGAGAGGTAACTGGCAATGCCAACAACAACGAAAATGAGTATTTGTCCAGCTATGATAAAATAGAGAGCCTAAGTCTGAAAACAAATTTTCATTTCTCTAGATTTCGGGCAGCGTTAAAACACACAATCAGTTCTAACCTTGTTTGCGTTAATCTCGACAGAAATTGCCCATTTGTTTTCAAAGCATCGGGTTGGAACGTTTTGCTGCTATGTGGAAACCATGTCAACGATCATACTCAGGACATGAAATCCACTTGCACAGGGAGTCCGTGCAATTTTAATAATGTCTGCTAACCCGTTGATAAGCATACAGGAAGGAACATAGAAGAACTAGAATAGAGAACCATTAAGCCAGCAAATGTGTACTTTCTAAGAGTCCTCACTTTCTGTGATTAATTAGTACCCTCACCAGCCCTCTTACCAGAGGTTAAGTCATTTATTTACTCATTCATTCATTCAACAAACATTTTCTAAGAGATCTGTTTGGGTGCCACGTTCTGTGCTTTGAGTTAGGGCTGGACCAATGAACAAAATATAGTCTCAGCCTCCAAAATCTATGGTCTATAATCATATAAGCAGAAAATGACCTTTGCAAATTCTTTTTTTCTCCCTGGTATGCTCTTCTCCCATATCTTTGGCTAATTCTATTCAACTCTTTAGAACTTGACTAGGATGTTACTTCATCTGGAAAGCTTCCCTTAACACTTCAAGTCAGGGGGCACCTCAGTGGCTCAGTCTGTTAAGCATCCAACTCTTGATATCGTCTCAGGTCATAATCTCATGGTTCATGGAATTGAGCCCTCTGTCAGGCTCTGTGTTGACATTGTGGAGCCTGCTTGAGATTTTCTTTCTCCCTCTCTCTCTCCCTCCCCAACTTGTACTCTCTCTCTCTCTCTCTCTCTCTCTCTCAAAATAAATAAATAAACTTAAAAAAAACACTTCAAGTCAGGGTTAGGTGCCTTTTCTATATATTTCCATAGCAATCATATCTTAGGACTTTGTACTTTCTAGTATAGTTACTTGTTTACATATCTTGTTTACATATTCCCTTACTAAATAATGAGGAACTTGAGGACAAGTGTCATGTCCATCTTTGTGTCTTTGATGTCTAGCACATAACAGTAACTCAATAGATAATTAAATGAGTGATGGATATGTTCACAGGGTATTATGAGAATGCAGAGAAGATACACCAAAAGAGACCTCCTGTAAAAAGTGGCTGCTACGTGAAGTCGTAAATGCAGCATCAGAGTTACCCAGACTTGGGAATGCTTGGGAGGTAGAAGCAGGAGGGCAACACGGTCTATGTTAGAAAACCCCAGCAAAATGGTGTTGATAGAGGGCAAAGTGTGAGGTAGAGTAGAGTAGAGGACAAGTTGGGGCAGCTAGAATAAGGTCATGGAGCATGGAGGGTTGTGACCAAACCAGACTCAAACTCTATTTTCCCTTTTGTTGCCATTGAAACAAATGAACACACAGCTTCAAATAGTCTCAGAAGCTGATTTCCAGGGGTTACCCATTTGTTCCTGGCATAGACAAGAGTCCCTGAGACACAAAACACACTAAAAACTCTTCTCTAAGAACCATTCTATACCCTGCCCCATGAGATTCAGTACATGGGTGGAGGGGAGCTCCACGGGGGAGTTGCCATGTCACCTGCTTGACACTCGTGGAAGGTTTCTGTCCTTAACTACAAATTATGGGTAAAACACCTTATCAAATGTGATGGGCCCATCTTTGCTCGGTGTCCTCCTCAAACCCAGCTCTTTTTGTTCAACCTGGGCAGGCCTGGAAAGAGTATGTTGCCTAATTTCTCCTTATTCCATTGTGTTTTTAATATAAATCTTAGTAATTTAATGATTTACAATCAGTGCAACCCATTGAAGGCAGTCCCAGACCTTTAGAAAACCTGCTTCTGTGTTAAGATCAACTGGTAGGATTCAGTCATTAATTAACTCAACAAGCATTTAATGACTACTTTTTTTTTTTAATTTTTTTTTAACGTTTATTTATTTTTGAGACAGAGAGATACAGATCATGAACAGGGGAGGGGCAGAGAGAGAGGGAGACACAGAACCCAAAACAGGCTCCAGGCTCTGAGCTGTCAGCACAGAGCCCGACGCGGGGCTCGAACTCACGGACCGCGAGATCATGACCTGAGCCAAAGTCGGACGCTTAACCGACCGAGCCACCCAGGCGCCCCTAATGACTACTTTCTAGGGGCACCTGGGTAGCTTAGTCGGTTAAGTGTCCGACTCTTGGTGTCAGCTCATGTCATGATCTCATAGTTTGTGAGTTCAAGCTGCGCATCGGCTCAGTCCTGACAGTGCAGAGCCTGCTTGGGATTCTCTCTCCCTCCCTCTTTCTCTGTCCCTCCCCCAATCTCTCTCTCTCAAAAAGAAATAAGCTTTAAAAAAATTTAATGAGCACTCTCTCTGTGTCAGACACTATGCTGGATTCTGGAGACCTGATAGTGAAGGAGGCATGGTCTCTGCCCTCAGACTGCACAGTGGAAGAAGCTCGAGGACATGGAAACTGCTTATGCACAGACAGTGTTGAGGCCACAGTTGACCTGCCCGAGCTAATGCTTCTTGTAATATGGTCATCTGGGAACTGCTTAGAAATTCACAGCCTGTGGTGTCCATTCCAATTGAATGGGGACCCCCAATTGTGGGGTGACAGTTGGATGGAAGTCGATGGCGGGTCCTGAAAGAATTCACCCAAATCAGAACAAAGGAGTTAGAAGTTTCTTGAGTCCACCACAAGCGGAGCAGCGGGCAGGACAGTGAGGGAGAGGCTGTCTGCAATGTGCTAGTGGGTGGGGGCTGTATCTAAAGGAGGAAAGTGAGGGGGTATGGCAACGTATGGGATTTCCCCTTTTTTGATAACTGTGTCTGGTTGTAAGTAGCCCCTTGGTCAGTTAGGGTCTATGGGTATTTTGAGGTGGGTCACCTGATGGGCCTGTCTGTGTTCAGCCAGGGGTTCTCTATGGGCCCCTGCCTACATTCCATCCCTCAAGTCTGTTTGCCTAAAAGCAGCCTGTACACGACCTTGGGCCCCTCTTCCAGATCTACTGAATCAGAACTTGGGACGTGGGGCCCAGCAATCTGGGTGTTAGCAGGCCCTGCAGGAGACAACAGAGCTCATTTCTGTTTGGGATTCTCTGGCCTAAGCTCGGCATTGAATCATTAGCCATTCCCAGACTTCCTGTCCACAATTCCCCTTCTCAAGGAACTCCTGACAGAAATGGAAAACACCAACCCAGAGTGACACTACCCAAAATAAAGTAGAATGCTGTTTTATCATGTAATGGCAACCCCAGACCCTTCCCGCTAGAATCACAGAGGTGGATAGCTTCACAAAGATTGTTGTGGTATGGACTAGACGGGTCAGAACCATTTCCGTGTCATCATAGAAGGAATCAACAAGGGTAATGTCATTCTCGTCTCCATTCTGCTCCCTGCCACTTAGCGGTGGAGAAGAATTTTTTTTTTTTTTTAATTTAAATTTCATTAAAAAGATATTTTTAAAGACCAACCATATCAGCTCGGCTGCACAAACCAACCAACCAACCAACCAGGAGCTTCAGAGTTATTTCAGCGCATGGGAATAGAAACAGGATAAACTGAAACCGTAAAACAAGCAACTTAAATGCTTCGGAAAATAAAGGAAGGGGGAGTGAGATCACAATCTGAGCATGTGTGTTTTGCAATCCTGTGGTTGTTCTAAACAAATTCAGGCAGACTGCTTTCTTTCTGGAGTTCCAGCAAAATGGATCTTGCCACCAGTGGACGGTTCAGAGATCCTGGCTGAGGCTTTTTGGCTTATTGCCATGTGTCATTAGTGACCTAGTTTCAATGCGGTGAGACCAGCCATGTCTGCAGGCCCCTGAATCAGCAGTTTCTCTTCCACTCACTAGCTCCAAGCTGGCAAAGCTGACACTACTTTTCACAGAATGTGCCCTCCCCTTGCCCCTGCACTCCCCCTACGAGCAGGGAAAGCACCATTTTTTCATAAAGATGTCGGCTTTGACCGGAGGCTGCCCTGAGAGCCCAGCTGTCATGACTCCTTCAAGTAAGCTGCTAAACTCGGAATTATCTTGGCCTAATAATTAATCAGGACTAAAAATAGCCCCAAACTGCCCGAGCTTTGCTTAAATCCCACCCAGGTGGGAGAGGTGGTTTTAAAAAAGGGCTCATCAAAGCATAAGAGACTGTTAAAAACTGAGAACAAACTGAGGGTTGATGGGGGGTGGGAGGGAGGGGAGGGTGGGTGATGGGTATTGAGGAGGGCACCTTTTGGGATGAGCACTGGGTGTTGTATGGAAACCAATTTGACAATAAATTTCATATATTAAAAAAAATTTTTTTTTAATTTAAAAAAAATAATAAAACTGTTGGGCTCTGAAATTTAAAAAAATAAAAAATAAAAAAGGGCTCACTGCAAAACCATACTTTGTGAGGCTTTGCACAAAAATATGAAAATAATTAACCAACATGCCAGCGTGGGAGACAATTCACATTTAATCTGACCCTTTAAAAAAAAAATAATGCAACCTTTTCCATTGCACACTGACTTGAGATTATCAGCTCGTGGTGGATATTAAAAGCAGCTAGGAATTGTACTCAGAATATTCTAAGAATACCCTCAAACACAAATTCAGGGAAAGAAAATAACTATTGGTTTAGAGCTACAAAATATAGCCTGTTGTCAGGCAGATTAGAGGATGAGTAGAGTTCCACCAGAGGGCGCCCTTGCCACCCTTCCGTCAAACCCAGTGCTCGGCATTTCCCAGATGGTTGGCAGGTCTTTGCCCTCTACAGTGTGTGCTCATAAAAGCAAAGGCTCTGTGTCCTGAAGAATGCTGCTTCTGTGACAGCTTTCTGGCTGCGACCGGCAGGCAAATGCTATCTCTGTGACATCACAGCAGCAGTTTCAAATGAGGGGAAAGCAAGCAAAACTTTAAAAGGGAAAAAAACGAATACATCTAGGTTGACTTCTCTCCATCGTGATCTATGTGTGTTCACTTTCTTGACACTCTAATGGTAAGAGCATGATAAAACGGAAGTACATTTATCACAGTTATCTGTGTCCAGCCCAAAGTCAGGAACCGCCATGGCACCAATCAAGCAGTGACAATTGGCAGGGCCAGGTGTATTTCAGCACACCCTTCACCCTCATCATCATTTCCCTCCTCCCCCTAGACACACCTCTGCCTCACACTAAGCTGTGCCCCTAGGGCCGTTTCTTCCTGATCTAAATCCCATGGCCTCTATCCTACTCCCTCATCCCCAGTTCTAAACTCACCTCCTCAAAGACAGGCAGGGAGGACTAACTGATGAATGAAATAATAGATGTGCCCCATCTAGCCACAAGTGAAGACCATCTAGCTTTGGTCTCTCCTGACCAAGGGAGTGACGTAACATACTAGGCAGGCAGCAGAGCTTTGCGAAAAGACCTTTACTCCCACCCCCACCTAAACCCCCCACTCCCCCACATATGTGAATTCAGAAACCAAGATTCTACCGTGTACCAGCAGCAGAAATTAGAGGGGTCACTCATCCCCTCTGAGTTCAGCCTTCTTATTTGAAAAAAAATGATAATAAAAATATCTGTTCTACTGTATAGGTTATTCTGGGGCTAGCGTAAGATAATGTACGTGAAATTTTTTGTGAGTTATAAGGAGCTATGTAAACATACTGAGTACCTAACCCTGGAGCTGTTCAAACATTAATTGAGTCGCAGGAGTAAATATGAGAGGAGGGAAAAGTTAAATTAGGTTGTATTATTATTTTCACATTTCAGCAAAGAAAGGATCACTGAGTTTCTTCTTGAGAATCTATACTATGAATCTCTCTTGTCATAGATGAATCAGTGTTATAGACTGAACGTTTGAGTCCCCCTAGAATTCCCATGGTGAAACCATAACCCACAATGTGGTGATATTAGGAGGTGAGGGTCTTTGGGAAGTAATCAGATGAGGTCATAAGAACAGAATCCTCATGAATGGGATTAGTGCCCTTATAAGAGTCATGAGAGTTATTGCCCTCTGCTTTCCACCATGTGAGCATACAATGAGAAGTTGGTAGCCTGCAACCCCCCGCCCCCCAAAAATGGTTGTCACCAGAACTCAACCATGCTGTTACTCTGATCTTGAACTATGAGAAATAAATGTGTTTATAAGCCACCAGAGTGTGGTATTTGTTATAGGCAGCCAAAATGGGCTAAAACATCCAAGTTGCCTTGACTCAGAGAAATGTCCCTAAAGATAAGTATCTAGAGACACTTTGCAAAGATTTTTCTGTGAGAAATGTTTATTATAGACTTGTGTAAAATTGGAAACTCTATCCCACAATGGAGTGGTTTCATTAAATCTCTCTACATAATGAATTATTATGCATCCATTAAAATGACATAGAGCAACATGTAATAATATTAAAGAGTCCATAATAAGGAATTAACAGAGAAAAAATAATCAAACAACAAGTATATAGTAGACATTTAAAATGTGTGCACATACTCAGGTAGAATGCATACTGAAGAGTCCAGAAGAATACATGTCAACAAGCATGTTTGTTATAATCTAAGAAGGTTGGAATTAAGAATTTTCTTTAATTTTTATACTTTTGGCCTTTATTTTTTACTGTTCTATAAAGAACATATATTATTGGGGTATTACAGGAAAAAAACCTATTAATAGTTATATTAATATAACTATATTAATTAGTTATAATTATATATAAACATTATAATTGTATTATTAATTATATGTTAATTATATTAATATAACTATTATATATAATATATAACTATATTAATAATAAATATAATAACCCCTATTAAGAGTTATATATAAAATAAATAATTCTGGCCTCTGGAGAAGACCAATGGGAGACTTTTGAGGCCAGGGTTTCTTTGAGGACACCCAGCACTTCTATGGAAGAAGAGGCACCCCGGCCAGAGCTCTACCCCACTGGAGCCCTTATCTAGGATGACTCAGGCCCTCATCTGAGATTTCTGTTCAATCAGCACTATTGTGCTCACTTATCAGAGGAGGCCTAAATTAGAGATAAAGAGAGAGTTGCCCCTAGAGTGTGGGTGGAGGAAGAAATAACATCAAAACCTAATAAAAAAATTTAGTCTCAAGCCGATGAGTGACCAATGGGTGACTGAGCAACGTAATGATTCTGTAAAAGGAAGAAGGTCTCTAGAATACAGCAAAAGTGTAAACTCCTCATTCATTGCCTTTGACATGGGCTGGGTAAGAATCACAAAGAATAAGAGAAGAACTGTGATAGTTGTCACAGAAATACTATTCATCTTGAAAAAACTCTCGCTCTCTTCTCAGAAGTATCTAATAGACTTTATTAATGCATTTTCCCTACTTAGTATCGTCAGTCAATGTGTAATAAGAGTCCTAAAGGTCACAGCTTATATTATTAAAATTCTAGTAAGTATACCAGGTCCTGGGCTTGGAAATGCATGCAAATCTCCTCATTTTAATAGTTGATTTATTATTGTTAGTTCTACCCTATATCATCTGGTTAGAGCTCAGATCTAATGAAGCCTCAGGAGCTTATTTTATTCCCATACAGGCTTGTTAGCTTCAGAGAGAGAATTTTCCCCATAGCCATAAAACCTAAGCCCTTAACCTAGATATGTCAGAAGGAGCATGAGGCATCATAACTCCTGGGAAAACAACCCTAAATCCTTGTCCCACTGAGACAGTATCCCTGTGTTCCCATAAACAGGAAGTCATTGGTCATTTGTTGTGGGGTGGCCAGAGGAGGCTAGGAGGGAAGCTTGGTTTGGCAAAAATGAGGCAGACGGAACAGGAAAGGTGAAAAGATGATGTCTTCAAACTACCTAGAGAGTCAACCAAATGAGCAGTAATGATTTGTGGCCTGTGGGTCTGCAGAGGCAGGGAAAAAGAAGAAAAGGCAATGGAAGCACCTAGAAGAGGAGACTGGCAGAAGTACAGAGAGGCTTTTCTGCCCCTCTTCAAAATAGTAGCATCCCTCCTTTCCCTCCTCCGTGTTCCCCACACATCCTGTTTTACTTCTATTAAAGCACTTGTCACCCCATGTAACTCCTGCCTATTGGTCTGTGCCTCTTAGTAAATTTCAAGCTTCCTCTGAGTAAGAGCCATATTTACTCATCCGTAATGGTGGGTAGGTTGGTATCGTCCGAGCCTTGCACACTGCAGGTTCATAGTAAATGCTTGATAAATATGAATCAGTGAATGATGTATGCAGAAATTAGTCCTAAAGTAGGAATGAACAACACATCCTAACAAAGATGTACACAGCACAGAACTTGGAGATCAAAGTCAGCCCCTTGGGTGGACTTTAGGGACAGGTTTTAACAAGGAGGCAGAGAGAACTCTGGCATTACTTGTTGATGAGATGAATGAGCCTCTGGAATTGAATTGGCCTAGAAATCTCGTGCACTTGCAGCACCCACTTTGTGTGATATGAGTTGTAGAATATTTTCTTTGGTTCCTTATGCCTTTTTTAAAAAAATGTTTATATATTTATTTTGAGGGAGAGAGAGAGAGAGAGAGCAGAGGAGGGGCAGAGGGAGAAGGAGACAGAGAATCCCAAGCAAGCTCCATGCTATGCTGTCAGCACAGAGCCCAACACAGGGCTTGATTCCACGAACCATGAGATCATGACCTGAGCTGAAATCAAGAGTTGGATGCTCAACTGACTGAGCCACCCAGGCGTCCTGGTTCCTTATATCTTTTAATTTAACTCTGTGGGAAAAAGTGGTTGCTATGTATTTTAAATACTCCCAGGACTGATGGGCACATAAACAGAAAAAGGATGGAGAGAGAGAGGCCATGTCACCAGGCAATTTCTTTTAGGCATCTTGGGGCAAGTGTATAAGAACGCTCTCATGGGGCATTACATTGCAAGTAAGATAGTTCTTAACGTCTAGCAAATAATTTTCCTATCTGAAGGCTGCTTCTCTTTCTCCTACATCACTGACTTATAAAGGGAGTTTTTTCATTCCCAATTCTTCTTGATAAAGCCCATCAATACAAACCAGGAGGCTGGTGTCTGTTCACAGGTATCCTTTCTTAAATGGGCATTCTTAAATCCCATTAAAAGTTCCCAGACTGAGGTCTATGTCTGAAGATTAAAGGTCACAATGTCTAGTAGAGGAGGAGGTGGGGGAAGAGTTAGGAAAAATTGTATACCAACTTTGGCTTCAGTAAGCATTGTAGACAGAGATCTCTGCAAAGGTTTAGGGAGCTTAGCTAGAAATAGGGGTAATTGAGGAAAGGCAGTAACTTGAAGCCCATTATACCATCTGTGTTACTCTCTTTGTTAGAAAAAGCCTGGCAAAAGGGGAGAAAATCAGCAGCGAAGTAGATAGCCCATTTTCTTAAACATACGGGTTTAAGTGACATGGTTTAGGGAGCAGAAAACATCTGGGAGTCTGTACGCCCAGCTGTTTTTAATGTCAGTGAAACAGCACTAGTTTCTCAGCACGTGAGCTGGGCCTTTTCCGCCCTCACGCTTGAGTTCCCCTAACAGAGACTGCTCTGTCCCAGATCCCCTTGTCCTCAGGTCTCAGCTCAAATGCACTTCTTCAGAGAGGCCTTCCTAGGTATGCCCCTCCTTGGTCATTCTCTAGCGCGTCACTCTTTCTCCTTCATTCACTGTCTGAAGCTGTTTTGTACACAGGCTTGTTTGTTTTATTGACTGTGTCCTCCCACTTCATAAAAGAAGGGACCCTGTCTCTTTTATTCACTACTTTATTACAAGCACTTAGAACAGCATCTGGCACATAGTAGGCCCTCAATTTACAAGTAAACGAGTGAGTGAATGAAGGGATGACTGAATGAATGGAATAGCCTGAATATGAGGTTCAAAATAGCAATGAGAAAGTACTTTCCATTACCAGTAGGGTAGGTCTCTTCCCTTGAAGAGGAAATAGGCATTTCCTAACGGTAAGGAACCAAGTGGATATTTACATCAAAGGGAAAGCCCTTTATTTCCACATTGAAGCGCTAATATTTCCTCCCCAGAGGAAATATTTCCACACCAGAAGGCAGCTGTGAAGCTGGGATGGGAAGGGAGCGGGCTGGGGGCCAGGCAGTACGGAGTTACAAACTCGCTGAGTTATCACTGTGATGTAGAACAGAGTGTTTACATACAGCCCCAAGACAGAGGCTGGCTTTGTCTTACCATTTGAGCGCAGTGAGAAAATATAACTAATCAAAACTCTCTGGGAGCTTGTGTCATTCCTTTGAACAACTGCTGTCCACGGGAAGGTGCTCAGGAAAGGGACACGAGCAAGCCTAGACAGCCCTCGTTCGGTTGTTTTCCATCTATCCGTGCAGCTCAGAAGACGAAGGAGAAATGGGTCTTTCCACGGTGGCCCTCACTCATGGTGCACACCCTCGGGCCAGTTCTTCCTGGAGCAGTGGTGGCCTGCCCCCTCTGTCCAGAGGTGTCCCTGCTCTAGCCTCCTTCTCTCTGAGTACCTTTATTTGGTGGAATGAGGGAAGATATTCACCATGACTACTTAACAGTATGGAGTTAACGCCTTATTTGTCAATCACTTCACTTATAGAAGATGCAGTGTTCTAACGAGAGGGGTGGGGGAAAGGCATGCTGGGAACAGTAACCCTCCCAGGAGGTTGTTCGGTGCCTGATGCAGTTGATAGCTCGCTCATACAGATCGTCTTGTTTTCATTGGAATCCTCATCACTGCCCTTCATGTAAAAAGGAGCAGGTATTTTTCCACCATCATTTTATAGAGGAAAAAAAATCTGAGGTCAAAAGAGGTGAATGAGTTGCTCTAGGTCCCGGAGGTGGGAGGACTCAGGTGTCCTCATCTCCAGATGCAGCATCAAAAGGCAAATTTCTAGGGAACAAACAAAGACTGACAGTCTCTTTTGTCACAACCAAATTATCTCTACGTAAAGTGTATTTTTGTTTAAGTTTATTTGTTTATTTTGAGGAGGAGCGTGAGTGAGCCAGGGAAGGGCAGAGAGAGAGGGAGAGAGAGAATCCCAAGCAGGCTCCTTGCTGTCAGCACCCAGGCCAATGTGAGGCTCAAAATCACGAACCATGAGACCATGACCTGAGCCGAAATCAAGAGACGGTCACTTAACTGCCTGAGCCGCCCAGGCGCCCCATTATCTCTACATAAAGTTGTATGCAGATACAAGAAGAACCTGTCTTATAATTTTGTTGTGTCTGATCAGGATCAATGGCTAGACAGGCTTAGTGTGGTGCCTGGCACATGAAGCAATTATTGAATGGTGAAAAGAAAGAAGGAGGGAAAGGGAAGAAGAAAGTTCTTCTGTTGCAGGGAATGACATTGGCCACACAGTACACCCAAACCCTCCTTATGAGAATGATGTTATGGCAGAAACCCACTGCAGTTGACTCACACTCAGTAAATAGGAACTGACTAAGCAGAATTCTGGAACTGACAGAGACCTTAGAGGTCATACTAAGCCATGCAGTTTTGTTTGCTAAGTTACTTACGCCCCTCTGCGGGCACTTGTTTGCCCCTGACTATCAGCTGATCTCAACTCACATTCCACATACCAATATTTAAAGCAAATACTTCCTGGACTAAAAATAAAGTACACATAAAAGTCTGTTTAAATGAATCATTCTTCTTTTGGAAGCTAAAAAGGAGAGGGAGAAGAGCAGCTGATATGCTCTGGGACTACTGGCAATGTGAACAGTCTCTCTTTGATCCTCTGAGAATTTCCAAGTTGAAAACACCATGTGGAGATGACTCCTTCCCTCGGGATATGGGCTGCGTCTGACCTTCCCCTATGAGTGTTAGTTTTGACTCTCTCTCCCTCTCTCTCTCCTCCCCTTCCCTCCCCCACCACTCCTTCTCCTTCCCCTTCCTCTCTCCCTTGCCTGCCTGTAAATGACTTACTCAGTAAATTGTGGCTGAGGAGATGAGAGAGGCTGGAATGTGTCCTAGCCTGGAGCCAAACAAGGAACCTTATTTAAAATAATGTTAGGGGCGCCTGAGTGGCTCAGTGGGTTAAACATCCAACTTCAGCTCAGGTCATGATCTCACAATTCATGGGTTCAAGCCCCGCGTCAGGCTCTGTGCTGGCAGCTCAGAGCCAGGAGCCTGCCTCGGATTCTGTGTCTCCCTCTCTCTCTGCCCCTCCCCTGCTTGAGCTCTCTCTCTAAAAAAAATAAACATTTTAAAAAATAAAAAATAAATAAAATGTTAGAAGTTGGCCATTAAGCCTGTGGAATGGCCTTCCTTTTCCTCTCACTTCCCATCACATGTTCGTTCATTCATTTGTCCTACAAGCATTCATTCATTGTCCACATACAGGTACAGATACGAATAAGAAATCATCTCTACTGCCAAGGAGCTCTAGTCAAGTAAGGGGGAGCAGGTATGGGGGGAAGGTGCAGGAAAGAGGCTGAAGAGTGGTAGAGAGAACACACAAGGGCCTCGTGTGCTATTCTAAGGAATTTGCACTTGATCCCACAGGTCGGTATTTCCTGAACATGGTGTGGAAAATTGTGTTGATCAATATTCTAAAAAAGAGGGGCGCCTGGGTGGCTCAGTCGGTTAAGCGGCTGACTCTTGGTTTCAGTTCAGGTCGTGATCTCATGGTCCATGGGTTCGAGCCCCACATCCGGCTCTGGGCTGACAGTGCAGAACCTGCTCAGGATTCTCTCTATCCCTCTCTCCCTGCCCTTCCCCCTCTCACCCTCTCTGTCTCTCTCTCAAAATAAATAAACTTAAAAAAATATTCTAAAAGAGAACGTATCACCTACTCTTATGTATCCACAACTTATTTTTATTACAACATCATCCAGATGTATACAAACACAAACCAGGTATAATTTCCCAATGTTTATAACCATGATACAATAATAAAACCAAAACAAATTTATAAAATAAAACCCAATCTAATTCAAATTAACAAAACCCACTCAAGGCAACGGATGTTATTATTTAACTGAAAGCAAATGACTACTGGCATGTGAACACGGCACTCACTACAAGCATGTGCGTTATTTTTAATTCAGCATACCTACATGACCACGCACTAACTCTTCCAATCCTTCTTTCTAGTCAAACTAGCATGAAACTGTCATCAAAAGAGACTGTGGTGATGTCACGTGGCCACCACATCCCTTGCCTGTGCGTCAACTGCACTTCCTTTCTCGGTAGCCTGGGACAATAAAAATAGGACAACTTGGCTCCTTGATTACAAGTGGTCATTAAATGTCCTAGAAGATGCTTCTATTTACATTTTAAACTGTCCTTAAAATTAAAAAAAAAAAAAAAAAGATTTTTAAAAATGTCTGAGAGAACCCATCAGCCCCAAAAGCACTTTACTAAAGACCATAGTCTGAAGTTTGAGGAAATATTACATAAGTGCTTGGGGCCCATCGCTGACAGACTTTGAACAAGAAAGTGATGTGATCAGATTTCCATCTTAGGGCAATTATGCCAGGGGCAGCAATGATGGCACATTAGAGGAGAGAGATACCAGGAGAGAGGAGGTCACTTGGGAGACAACTATGATCATGTAGGCAAATGATGATGAGTGACCTTGCAAGCATAAGATGAGTGATGAGGTATAAGAGAATAGACTGGAAATGTCTGCAAAAGGCAGAATTCATAGAACTCAAAGACTCATTACTTGTGATGGGTGAAAAAAAACAGGCGTTTCTAGCTTAGGCAACACTGTTAAACCTGGGGGAGGATGTAAAGGTGAGTTTAGTTTCAGACAGGGCTCCTTTGGAGAGGCTGTGGACACAGGCAAATACAGCAGGCTCGAACTGAAGAGAAAAAGCTTCTGGGTGAAGCTGGCATGCCAGGATAGCCAAGTGGTCACCAGCCTACCAACTGTAACTTCTACATCCAAGATTATCTCAGTGCCCACTCCCCCAATTCCCAAACACAATGTTTGTCCTGCCTCCTAGTTGCCACCCAAAGTTCCAACCCCATGTGATCATGGCTGCAATAATCTAATACTCTGATACTATTTAAAGTACAAAATCTGAAAAGACTGACACTTAGTCTGACACTTAATCTGACATTTAGTGTGTGATTGATGGTCTGAATCCTGAAGTGCTATGGTGGACAGAACATGAAATTTGCAATCATTCAGACCATGGTTCCAATTCCTACTCCACCACGTAACTAGTTGTGAAAGCTCAGCAAGTCACTTACTTCTTGTCTTCCTTTTTTGCAAATTGGGGTTATAAAATTTTATATCAAAAGCTCATTAGGAGCATTAAGTAAAATAATGCTTATGGTATCTCGCACAGTGCCTTCAACATCTTGGTCAATGAATCTTTCCCATTCTCCTTATATAATAACTAAGATCGTGGACAAAACCAGGCTCTGTGGGTCCAAACCATGCTCTACAACATTCTACTGACATGACCTTGGGTAAGTAAACTAACTTATCTGTAACACAGAGGGATAATTATATTCTCTAGTGCAGAGAGTTATTAGAGTAACTCATTAACTCAACATTCACAAAACTCTGGGCACCATGTGTCTTGCACATAGTATGCACTAAGCCTAAGCTCTTATCAACATAATCACTCCTTCCTCTCTTCTAATCATTAAGTGTGAGATTCTTTCTTGGTCATCATTTTGATGGAAGAGGATGAACATTCAACGTGGCGCTGGGTACCTAAGCCACTCGGTGTGAGGCCCCACACAGAGAGGAAGAAGAGGAAGGTTGATAGCCCTAAAGACATTCTTTGCCTATTTCTCGATACAGGCTGGGCTCTGCAGTGCAGCAGGGAGGGAGACATAGAGTGACTGAAGTCCAAGGTCCAGTGTGGTGAAATGAAAAGACCGTCAGCAGATATTTGACCCAAGAAGGAGGCATCTGGATGGAAATACTGTGAGTTCTTATGAGGTATGACAACACTCATTGTTTTCAGCGAACTTTATTTTTCACTTAATGGTAGTTAAATGCCACAATTATGCAGGATTTTGTCCCAAACTAGGAAAAGAAGCAAAACACATGCACACACACACACACACACACACACACACACACACACCCTTCAAAACCAACTTGCATATACCAAGGGCTAAATCCAGAAAAGTTAGAGCTGGAGAAGACTAGTCAGGAACATGGGCCAGTGAGCAAACATAGATTTTTCTGATATATTCAGCCTTATCATGTCAAGTTTCTGACCCTAATCAACCAAGGTGATGAACAAACTAGTCCCTTTAAAATGTTTATGAAAGAAACCGCTGTGCATTTTTCTCTCTGGACTCTCACTTGGAATTCAAATGCAGCCTGGCTTTTGCAACAATTTAGGCCTGAGAACTGAGCTGAGTTCTCGGTGATTTGCTGCCTCCATCAGGATCAGAGAAGAATATTCTTTACTGCATTTCAATCTGTTTAATCCATAGAGGAGGGAATGACTTCTGTGTCAAAATGGAGCAGAGGGGTCTATTGGAGATGGACACATTGTTTATTCGGGTATAAATTTTAATTAGACTTTTTCCCAAATAAAAAAAAAAACATGCAGAGGAATAATGTAAAGGTAGTTCTGTCTTTGGGTGAGGCAGATATTATATCCAATCCCAGTTCTGCCACCCACTGTGTGATTTGGGGCATGTCACTTAACCCACTGAGCTCATTGGCTGCAAGTGTAAAATTACAGTGCTACCTGCCTTATAGGCTAGTTATAAAATCCATCATGCTCTGTCCCTAACTCCTGCATCTGTTTTCTAGCCACTTCCCATGGGCACAGTGTTCTTTAGTCATAACAGGCTACTCAGGGCTCCCTCTGGTCTCTGGTTCTCATTCAAGTCAAGATTCATCTGCCTGAAACAATCTCCCACCCCACACCCATTTTCCAGGCTGATAGCCACTCATCCAACAAGCCTCTTTATAGATGTCACTTCCTCCAGGAAGTCTTCTTTAACACGACCTCCCCCAGTTAAAGTTTAAGTTGTGTGCCCTCCCATGAGTCCAGGGCATCTATGCATATTCCATCGAAGCACTTGTTACACTACCGTATTGATTTTCCATCATGTCCCTGGACTGTGGACTCTGTGTGAGCAGAAACCGTGTCCTTCTAATGGCATAGTATCTCTAGGGCTTAGTGCAAGACAAGGCATATATGATGCATCCAATATATGTTTGTAAAATTAATTGAAATTTTTAAAAAATTTAAAAAAAAAAGTAAATGCTGTTCCGTTGCTATTTATATGGTTCTGAGATGAAAGTTAGTGCGTTAGAAGTTAGACATATTAGAGCATGCTCCAGGATATTTTTCCACGTTGCTGTGGCTAATACTTGCAGTTGTCCTCATGGCCAGACCCTCCTCCCCCCTCCCCCCCACTTTAGCCCAGACTCCACCTTCCCTTGAAGCTCAGACTTCTGGCTTTCCTTTTGAACACATTCTGCCACCTACCTATGACACTCCAGCCAAGACCCCAACCAAAGCTCAATGACTGATCTTCTCCTACCTTTGTTGATATAGCACAGTCCCACTCAAAGGGTTACATAAGATTCACTCTAACTTGCTATCTTTGAAACCATGTGACTAAATAACAGTTCTATTGGTCTTTAGTGAAGAAAGATCTAACTCAAGTATCCTCCTTTCTTCCTCTTCCCCTCCTACAGGTCAGATTTTCTAAGAACATATTGGAAGGGGAGATATACTTCACATCACTTCTCTACTTGGAACTTGCTTCTTAGCACCCTGTTCTCCTTCCCATTCTGCCATGGGCCTCTGCCCCTCCTCACTGATCACCACTGGGAACTCACAGTCAGCTCCCTTTAATGGGTTCCTCTCCCTTCTCATAGGATCAGACAAGAGGTTGATATGGGTCTGACCACACCTCAGTCAAGTGTGTGGACCTTCCATTCTACATTGTGTCAACACAAAGGAGTAGAGGTATTTTGGTCTTGTCTGAAAACCAGAGTAATTCAAGAAACAAACAACATATTTTCCTATTACAAAACTCAAGTCTGTACACTGCTCATGATTCTTTCTATGGCCTAAGGGAGAAATATCAAATAAGTAGATGTTTCTCATGGGGTTTCCATCATGGGCACATGCCTATTCCCGAAGAGGCTCTCACTTCTTCAAATGCCTCATTCTTCCCACTCTGCAGAGCAATGACCCCAAACTGAAAAATCTTACTCACTACCCAAAACTGATCCAGAATCCATCACCTTCCCAGTGATACATTTCTCTAAGTCTGGTAAGGAAACTCAGAGGCACTTCATCAGCAATGGGGGAACACCCTGATTCCAGTGAAGTCTGGACCCCAGAGTAGGAGAGTGCTGTGGCTCCAAGCAGGATTTCTGCACCCAGGTGACCAGGGCTTGAATATGGCTCTGATTTTCCCAGCTGTGTGACTTTTGTCACGATTCTTTTTTTTTAATGTTTATTTATTTTTGAAAGAGAAATAGAGCACGTGAGAGCTGGGGGTGGGGTGGACAGAGAGGGGGAGGACAGAGGATCCAAAGCAGGCTCTAATGTGGGGCTCAAATCCACAAACCATGAGATCATCACTTGAGCTGAAACCAAGAGTCAGACATTTAATTGACTTGGCCACCTAGGTACCCCTGGTCATGTTTCTTAACCTGTCTACACCTCAGCCTCCTTATTTGTGATATGATGATAATAATAGTGATACTTTGCAAGTAGTGAGGCTTTAAAGAGTTAAGACATAAATAGAACAGACCTTAGCAAAGAAAAAGTGCTCAATAAATTTTAGCTACCGCTATATATACATTTCCCCATTAATGTAGACATGTCTATCACTTTTTCTGTTTAGCAAGTAATTGTTGAAGCAGACATAAACACATTCACAGGCATCTTCTGAGAACAAATACTAATTCCCAGAGATAGCACAATCTGGAAACATTTTTCTGAAGGACTCATGAGGAAATCTCAAAGTGGAGTCAGTACATAGAGTTCACTCCTTATGAACCTTCAACTTACAGGGGTCCATTAGGTGCAAATAGAACTTTTCCTGCTCTCTGCATTTTGGCTGGAGCCCCTAAGGTGACAACAATAAATAGCAAGCACCTCCTTCCTCAGTTCTATAGGGACCTACTGGATACCAAAACTCACTAAAAGGTAGCCCACCTGGTCTTTCACACCCAGACTATATAAAAGGAGACTAAGCCACACTTGCTAAAAGCCTGGAGAGACTAGAAAGGGACATGAGGGGTGCTTTGTGTACTGATAATATTCAGCTTCTTGATCTGGTGCTTGAATCTTGAAATTCTCAAAGGGAGCTCATCGAAGGGAATTCCTAGGAATAGAGATCACTTGGTTATTTTTATTTTGCTTTGAAGGTTTGAGGACATAGTAGTTGAACAGAGGCCACAGCCCGCCTCATGTGCAGACCATTTCTGAAGGCAGGAGTCTGCCTGAAGCTGCCCAAGAGAGCAGGCAAAGACAGCAGCAGCAGGGGAGCATGTTCTCATGATGGTGGAGCATGACTGTATGAGTCCTCATGAGCCTTGTGGGCACCATGGAATATGTATTGAGACATCTTAAAAGGACCCCACCCTACAAGGTGGCCTGCTAGAGCAAGGAGACTCCCATATGGGAGGAGACTCCTCCCATAAGAGGCGGGAGATAAGACCACTGGGACAGGAGTTGAGATGGAAGGAAGAAAGTGGGTCACAAGAGGTCAGCTGAAGAATGTATCACCCATTTCAGGAACCAGTACAGCACAACAGTCTCAAAGTGGAGGATCCACAGATGCACATCGTGAAAAAAGGTATCAAAGGGCCCAGCACCTTAGCAGTGCCAGCCAAGAGAAAATCAAAAAGAGCCCCAATTATATAAAAGGCTATTTGCCCTTCTTTCCCTTTTGCCTGACTCCTTAACCTGGAGAAACCAAAGACAGCAAAGAAAGTGGAGGAGGGGGAGTGAGTCAGAAAGAATATTGTTTAAGCAGACTCTAAGATCAGACCCTCCTTCCCCATTTCAGGACCCCCAGTCAATGGTCAGGCCTATGCTATGGAAACAAGAGAAGTTTTGAATTGGATCTGAGATCCAAGATTTGATTTAGACTCTACTGAGTCTTTTAATACTTGAGGAGTCACAATTATCAAATTAAGATTTGTTTGTTTTTTTAATGTGAAAATGACCAGACTTTAGAAGGGGACAGGGGAAGAAAACTGAGCAGCATACATTTTCAAGGCGGTCGTGGTGGCAATAATTTGGCAGGTTCCTGTGCGTAGCTGTTGGGCAATGCATTCACAATACATTAGTCAAAACAAAACAAAACATATGCCAAGCAAAATTTCATCAGTCCTGCCCTCCACCAACAGAGAGTTCTGAGTTGTTGCTTGCACAGGCTTGTCATAAATTGACCTGATCCTTGGCAAAAAGGTCTTTGTCTGTAAGACTGTTATGAAGGACCTAGTTCATTCCTTTCTTTTACTCCCTTTTCCTCCAGCCTGCTGGGCAGAGGAAAGTATACCCTTCAATCACTCCTTGAACCCACAAAGACCTACCCATAGGTCTCAATTTCTCTCTAGGGAGAGAGAAGTGGCATTTTTATTTTTCTGGCCACAAAGACTTTGGGTATTTAATGCTGGGTGGAGAAGGAGAGGTACAATTTAGTTTGGAGAAAAGTAATTTAAGGACCTTTCCCAAGAAATAAAAACTTTCTCAGAAAGAAGCAAATTTAGAAATCCAAATGACTTCAAAGAGGGCTCAAGAATGGACTGGAATGATCCTTCCTTTCTCAAAACAATAAAACAAATCACAACAAATCACAACAAAAAAACCCATACCATGCCAGTAAAGATCAAGAACTCAGGGATGTATGTGGACATCCCCTTTTCTCCTTCTTTCCTCTTTTCTATTCACTTCACTCTCATCCAGGATGAACTCAAATTGTTTCTCCGTCATTTATCCCACCTTGTTATTGGTTCCACCATTCTTTGAAAGCAAGCCACTTGGTCAGCCATATCTTCCTTTCACAGAGACTCAGGGAAGCAAATAAAAATTCCATGTGGAAACCAAAAGAGCCCAGAGGAAAGTGCTGTTCATTTTCTTCTGATAATCTACTCTCCTGAAAGCTTACAGTTTGGTAGAAATTCTGAATTTTCTTTAAGTAACTAGAGGTAGCACAGCTGGAATAGCAATATCTAAATAAAAATGCTGCCGACCTGCTGATATTAACTAGTCTAAAAATACCATGAAGCATGTGGTTTTCGTTATAGCAACAAAGCAACTATAGTATGACAAGCAGCCTGCCTTCCAAGATTACCCTCATTTACATGATATTATGTTACACGTGGAGCTGGACTCTTGGGCTTAAAGAAAAACAAGAGTTCCACCGCAAGAGGTGAAATGAAGAGTCAGGCACTCCGCCAGAGGTTTGAGATTACCCAGAAATGACTGAGCTCACAGTCACATGGCCTCCCTCTGCTCAGCACTCTAGCCTCACGTCATTTATTCCATTCATTTGGAACTTCTCACACGTGGCTCTTATCACAGGCCATTGTATGTAAGATCGGGGCAGAGACTACCTCTTGATCAAAACCACATAGAACCTTCCACATAGTCTTCAGCACCCATGGAGCTCACGGGCAGTGATGCCGTGTAGTTAGATGCAAGATGGGTGGAAGGAACACAGACTCTGGTGCCCCAGAGCTGAGTCTCAAACCTAGATGGCCTCTTTAAAGCTGTTTAACCTTGGGCAAGTTTTCCACTACCCCAAGTCTCATTTTGCTCATAAAAAGAATATTAGTATAAAAGTGGATTAATGCTATTATATTCAGACGTAAGATTCATCGCATGCTTATAACACACCATGGGTTCCACTTCACGTTGTCACGTGCACTATTTTATTGACCATCCACAGTCCTCTCACGAGGAAAGTAGTAGTATTAACCCCATTTAGAGATAAAGATACTGTGAGCCAAGGAAATTACAAAACTTGCCAAGATGACACAATAAGTAAGTAGCTGGTTCAGACCCAAGTCTGACTCATGTCAAAGCTTGTGTTCTCATCCACAGAGTTTAAAGTCAACACCTAACATGACTACACCAGGCAAGGAGCAAAGTGGTTAAAGCAGAGACTCTGGTCTCTACCAGTTCCTTGATGGTACTTGTCTGAACTTCAGTTTTCTCACCTGTGAAATGGGGACAACAGGACCTACATCTGAGTATGGCTATAAGGATAAAATGACTTAATATGCATATGGCTATGGGATAATTCCCAGTACATAGAGGTGAGTCTGCTATGTTTACTGTTTTTATTTTGATAAACCACTGACATATCAGTGATGATGGGGGCTGAAATAAGAGAATAAGAAAGAATAAGCATGGGAAGCCACCAGATGACTGCTCTGTGGCACTTGTAAAACCCCCATGGGAAACTTGCAGAGATGACTAGGAACAATTTCAAGGGTGCTGAGTTCATACTTACGCAGAAGGAGGGATCTCGGAGATATTAACATTTTACCATATTTATAGGATTCTAGCTGGTACAACCAAGAGACATCTAGAAAGAAATGTAATGCTAAGCAGATGTATACTTCACGTATGGCCTCACAGTTGAAGTCTGGAGAGTCAGGCTAGAGCAGTGCCCTGATGGCTTTGTCCCGGCTGCACCCCTGGAGGTACCGCTCCAGCCATGATGTCACTATGTGAAGTCATGTGGTGGTCATGAAGCTCACATGCCAGTTGATGCACCATGAGGGAGCTGACTTGCCCTGTTCGTCAACCCCATAAAATCATGTTCAGATCACGCCCATTTTGGAATGCTAGAAGGATACCTAGTGGGAGGTTTCCATGATGATAAGATGTTGTACCAAAACTGACCTGGGAATTTCGTAACAAACCATGCAAACAAGAAAAACAAATTCTCTCTAAGATGTGAGGTGAGGTGGGATTCAATGATCAAGGAGAAAATGCAAACCACTTCCAAATAATTATGGAATTGCTGTCAACATTAAAGCTGTGGAAACTGATCAACTCTCATGTCCCAAATAAGATCTGAAGGAAGAGCTTTTTAGTCTCAAGATGTAACTGAGGGACCAAGAAAAAAACCCTTACGGCGCAAAGCCAGAAACAACTTCATCTTGGAGGGTGTACCTGGATTTTGGTTCCATGTGTGAACTTCTGGCTGTAACAAAAATGATAAGCAAGTAAGTAAGCATTTTACCTTTTTCCAACTCTTTATTGCACAATTAGATTTAACCTCAGGTCTATTATTTTAGTTTTAATATCCATCACCAGCTAACTCACAGCGTCCTGGATATAAAGCCTTATATTACCAAAAAAAAAAAGACAAAAATCTAAATAAGAGGATGGCAAGGCTGCTTATGGGAAAGGCCCTCAGCCTTAGGAGGCAATATGTAGAAATGACCAAAGACAATGGGAAAAAAAAAAAAAAAAAACAAGAAATAAAATCTGGCCATACTGCGTTTTATGTCTCCTGACTCAGTGATTTTAAATTATCGCTTTATTTTGGCAATACTATAAAAGTAATGCTGATAAGCTAGTTACTAAAATCTGGACATGACTTTAATAGAGCAAGGAAATAACAAAATTTTATTTTTAAAGCTGTTGATGAAATTTCTCTTAAGGAGAAAGCACCTTTGGCTTAGCAAAATGCCTTGAAGAGCCATTTGGTTGTGGAAAAGTAGGCTTTTGAAATATTGTTCAGAAGGAAGACCATTAAGCCCAAGAAAAGTATATTTTTGTACCCAATAATATAAGAACAAATAAGTTTCCAAGGGCAGACTGAGATGGTAGGGACAGAATAAGTTGATAGAAGAAATAGGTAGGTAAAGACACAAGGCAGGAAGGAGAGGGTCCAGGAGAGGAGAGCTCAAGAGAAATTCTCACACTGGTGGAAAGAGCTGGGAATATCTCAATCTAGAAATCAATGGAGATATCTCATATGTAGTTTTAAAGAATTTGCTGTGTTCTGAGGCAATGCAATCCCCGCTGTCTCAAACTCTTTGTAAAAATGGGCTATACACAAACGGCATCAAAGAAAAAAATAACTGTGTTTGAGATTGAGGAAAGAAAAAAACCACAGGAGGCAAGTTAGAAGTAAGATCAAGAATTTAGTAGAAGCAGAAAAGCTAGAAGAGTTACCCCACCCCACCCCAGCCCCCGAGAATTTCCATAGAGAGTGAGTAGAAATGTATGCTGGATTTCCCTTTACGTGCATGTGATGGGGGTCTCAAGCCATTTTTTTATGTGAGTGCTAATGGGTAGGGTGATCTATAAGCCTGGCAGAATTGGGGAACACCCAGACAGACGGTATCTGGATTACATTCAATAAGTGTCATCTCGCCTGATGCAAAAATCTCCCTTATTAAAGATTAGGTAGCATCACTACTGTCCCTGCAGCTGGGGCCATTACCAAAATATTCTGATAATCATTAGGAAAGCAGCTGGTGAAATTCAAATATAGCCCTGACAGCTAGAAAAATAGTTCTATCTCAAAAGTGATTACTCAGGATACAGCTGCCAGAGCAGGATTTCTTTATGTACAGAGAAAACTTTCCTATGAGCTTTTGGGGTGGCAATGGAAAGAGCAATAAATCTATGGGCCTGGAAATCTGCACGACTGTGACAAAGACATGATTTTAAGGGAAGAGTCAAGTTGTTCCTCTGGAAGAAGGATGAACTTTCTACTCTGGAAGTGATGTCCTCTGAAGTCAGTGTATCTTAAAGATCTGAGAGGCACTATTAGACGTACCTAGCTACAGATCTTACATTGCTGAAAGAGGGTATTCTCTTAAGATTTCTACACCCACGATGGCAAGTATTATAGAAAGTTCTGACAGTAACTGTGTGTCAAATTGTTCCGCCATGGTCTATTGCAGACCATTGTAAAGAATTGCTTTTCAATACGGACCTCCCCATCGCTTTCCTCTTCAAGTCCTTCTGGGGGTCATTCTACGTGTAATCTGCCCTTACTTCCTGTTCTCTCCTGAACTGTTCTTTCAAAGGCCAATAGTGGCCCCGCTAAGTGAGAATTGAGCAACCTCTCTGCAGGCTGAGGCCTGCCTTACCTCCCTACCTTGCCTTACCACCTAAGGTAAAGTGAGAATAACACAGGGCTGAACTGACCAGTCTTGAGAACTGTGAAGGCTCCGTGGGATCTCTCCTATTCATTTTTATTTACTGCCATTGACAAAGCTCTTTCCTTTGACCAGTTCTGAGGCAGGCTCCTGTAAGTCCGATCTCTATCCTTGGCTCACTTAGCCCAGTTTTAACAAGAAACCTGCCATGTCAGTTAAGTAAAAATCCCTCACTCTTAGTATCTGATCACTATCTGATCACCCTTGACGTCTGATCAAATTCCTCACCCCGCACCCTCGATGTCTGATCACACTAGTCTGCCTTCAGTCAGAGGCCCGTCACATCAGTTTGGCCAGACCGCCCTAGCCTTGATGTTTTCTCTCGGTAATTTTCTATCCACTGACCCCTACTCTGCTCCTTGGCTATACATTTCTACTTTTCCTTGTGGTATTTGGAATTGAACTTGATCTCTCTCTCCTACTGTGAAACTCCCATTGCAACAGTTTCTCTTAATAAAGCCATCCTTTTGGTCTTTAATAAGTATCTGAATAATTTTTCTTTAGCACCAACCATCCGGGCTGCTTCCATGGTACACTTCTGGAAAAGCCGCCTTTGCTCCCTTCTCAGACCTCTCAGGACCCTGAACTCCAGATCCACTCTCCCTGATTTTTGCCTCCAAATCCCTTCTCCATCTCGTTGCTAGTCGCTTAGATCAGGCACTGTTGGCTCTCCTCTGACCATGTGATCACTCTTATCTCTGGCCTTCTAATGGTTTCACTGCTTGTTGCTGGATCATTCCCACCTCCCCTGATACCCCCCCACACACATACACACACCATACTTCCTCCACACTGATGGTCACAGCAACACAAACACAGCTCTGACCTTGCTCCCTGATGTAAGTCCTTCAGTGTCTCTCCACATACACCAAGATACAACTCTGCGTCTAATTCTCCAAACATTTTTTTTGCTGTCCCCCTTGCTCAAAAAGGTCACTGCTGTTTCACGCTCCTGGACCTGATGCTCCCCCTCCTGGAACTATCCATTCTTCTCCCTCTGCCTTTCTAAATGTACTTCTAAAGTCAGTGTAGCCATCACCTCCTCCAGGAAGCCTTCCCTAACCCTGCCCAGTGAGAAGTGGGGTCCCTCCTGTGCCTGAAAGAATCCTAAAGAGGACTTGGTAGGCTTGGTGAACTGAGCCCCTCACACATACATCTCACAGAAATGAGAAGTGAGTACGATAATGGCAACGTGTGCATTCTCACCAGGGCCACACTGTTCGAAAATCAGACAGGGAGGGAGTTGGTGGACGTGGATTCCCAACGTCCCCCTTAACTTATGGACACCTACTCACATTGGTGGTGTTATGGCGATGTTCCGTAAGGTTACGGTGAGTCTCGAGTCGTGCCCTACAGTCCTCGTAGAACCCTGACCACATCAACGCAAAAGTCCAACATTATTAATTTATGTGACTTGGAAAAACAGCCTGTACCAAAACGCGCCTCCTGCATCAACACCCTGGTTCGTCCAGCACAGCGCCACCACCCTGCCTCCTGCGCAGGCCCACGGCGCATGCCCACGGCGCATGCCCGTGGTGCTGCGGCTGCGCAGTGGGGATCACCGCGCGGGCGGGTAGCACCAGTTTTGCCTCCATTATCATGAGAGCTAAAAGGAACTGAAAACAGCAGGTTGGCCAGAGGCTATGGCAGTGTTCTCATGGAATCCTAATTAACGTGTCAGAGACGCATTAATCTATGAGAGCCTTTCGTGGCCTGAGAGTTGTAGTAGTTGCTTTTCTCGTCATATATCCTTCAGCTGTGTATCAAGGAATTCCGCTTGGTAAGCAGTCTATAAACTTTGTGTGGAGGGATGAATAAAACTGAACTAGGAATTCCGTGAGGACAGGGTCCATGCCGCGCATCTTCCTGGCACTTAACGCAGTGCCAACACTTAATACGTCAGATGTTCTCAATTAGGAGGCTCCAAAGGTAAAGATATATGTGTGTGTATATATCTATGTCTATATCTATATCATCTATATATATCTATGTCTATCTCCACATTTTTCATGTGTCATTTTTATAACATATTGACAATATATGTAATATTACAAAAATCTTAAACTATAACATTACACTCAACATTTCTGTTCATAGCAGAAATTGTAGGGGCGCCTGGGTGGCTCAGCCGGTTGAGTGGCCAACTTCGACTCAGGTCATGATCTCACGGTCTGTGAGTTCGAGCCCCGCGTCGGGCTCTGTGCTGACAGCTCAGAGCCTGGAGCCTGTTTCAGATTCTGTGTCTCCCTCTCTCTGACCCTCCCCTGTTCATGCTCTGTCTCTCCCTGTCTCAACAATAAATAAAACGTTAAAAAAAAAAATTAAAAAAAAAAGAAATTGTATCAGTTTGATGTAGAAATGCTGGTTTTAGCAAATGACAAGCTGTTCTGATTCATTGCTTTTTATAAATTGATTTATTTCATAGAGCAAAAACAAATCCATAATTGTTTAGTACAGTGTTTTGGTAAGCAAAATCTTGCACACAAAGAAGAAATAAAAGGGGTTCTTGGTGCTGAATAGCTTGAGAGCCAGTGCAGTGCAACTCAATTTTGAAAAATTAGATATCTCTAGTATTTACTTTCGTCAAAAACTGCGGTCACAACAGCTGTGTCCTTAGTTATACAGACATGGCTACGTGAGGTGGATGGAGAAGAATCAGGAGACCGAGTTAAAACTTTCAGGTACTCCATATGGATGACAGAAAAGCAGGAACAAAGCAAAGTCTTCATTCGTTCATAGCTGATACCAGGAGCTAACTTACTGGCCCTCACGAGGTCCTCCTTGGGATGGTACCAGTATGGGAGGTAAATGAATCCTATTTGTGTGACCAGAAGTTTCTGCGTATGTTGTTGTATTGGTCAAGGCATTGCCAGTTTCAAATGACGAATATCCAACTTTGTTGGACCCAAATGTCAATTTATTCGTTCTCATATTTGAAAAGATGAGGAGGAACGGGTCTGAGTTCAGGTGTGGCTGGATCCAGGACATCAGATTATGTCATTAAGATGCAATTTCTCCAGCTCCCCCTTTAAGCTCTGCTTCACTCCTCCCTAAGCAAGTTTTCTCTACTTGATGGCACAGATTATCTCAGCAGCTACAGACTTCAATGGGTCTTTGCTCTGGCAGTCTTCAGAAGGAGCAAACTTCTCTCTGTGAGCCCCTAATATGACTCTGAATGAATGGCTCTGCTTGAGTTGGATGTCCACCACGGGACATATTGCTGTATTAGAGAGATGGGGTACGACTGTCCAGTCTGGTTCAGATGCCCAACCCTCGGGGGAAATCTCCTTGTGAGGGACAGACCACCAAATATGGGAGGAGAATTTCGCAACTGAAAGATACTGGGCAGACAGAGTCAGAGCCAAGATCTATGTGTCGTGTCTCCTCAAGCACTGTGTCTACAACCTCCCTCTATGTGGCCTAATCGTATATTTTTCCTGAAAGGCCTGAAAAATTTACTCCTAGGTGTAGTTCAAAGTAAAGCAAAGCAAAACAAAACAAGACAAAAACCACTTGTGGTTGGAGAAGCCATGAGGTTCCAGACGCTGTAACAAGATATAAGACTTTGAATGCTCAACTTCTGATGAAACTCGCTCAACTGTGATGCGTCAGTTTCAGCGAAAAAGTGTGTGTTCTTTAAAACAGATTTACCTCTTCAGCTAAGATGGAGATTCTGAGGCAGGATAATTTAAGAGCCGGAAAAAGCCAAATAACCGTTTTCATCAGGGGAATAAGATAGCATCCGTTCTCTGGACTGGACGCCACCCAAGAAAAGCCATTACCCAGCAGTGACACGTGAAAGATCTGCTTTGATTTCATGCGGGAGAGTATTTAGCAGTGTCA
The DNA here is from genome assembly GCF_018350215.1 of Panthera leo. Lineage (NCBI taxonomy): Eukaryota > Metazoa > Chordata > Mammalia > Carnivora > Felidae > Panthera > Panthera leo. Next base: position 92,045,314 of record NC_056685.1, on the reverse strand, counting down.
AGACAAAACATGCCAATTCCCATGGGTTGTCAAAAAAAAAATGCCATTATAAGCACAACCCTGAAAAAAACAAATCCCCTCCCATTGCAAGTGTCGCCAAGCTTTTGATGGAAAATGGATACATTTGCCAGCCTAGAAGAATAAAGAGAACGCTGGAAGGAGTGAGAGAAGGGAGGGTAGGAGGGAGAAAGCGAGAGAAGGATGGAGGAAAGAATAAATGAAGGAGAAGAAGAGAGTGTGAGAGAGAGGTGACCCTTTAGCCTGCTCCAGATTTGTGTGAAAAGTGTAATAATTAAGAATACAGGCTTTGACCAGAAACAGACAAATACTGTGGTGTGAAATATGTGAAATAATAAAATAGTCAGACTCCTAGAAGCAGAGAGTACCATGGTGGTTGCCAGGGGTTGGGGGGAGAGGGAAATGAAAGGTGATGGTCAAAGGGTACAAATATTTAGTTTTGCACGATGAATAAATTCTGGATATCTGCTGTACAGCCTGGGGCCTGGAGCCAACAATACCATTTTGTATACTTAAAATTTGCTAAGAGGGTAAATCTTATGTTAAGGGTTTTTACCACAATAATAATGATAATGATAGTGACAATGATGATAATAAAGGGGGCAGGAGAGGGGGCAGGAGGAAAGTTGGGGAGGTAACGGATAATGTCTGTGGCCTTGATGGTTGTGATGTTTTCACATGTGTCTGCTTATCTTCAAACTCATCAAGTGGTACACATTACACACGTACAGTTTTTTAACGTATCAATCCTACCCCAGTGAAGTAGTTTTTAAAAAAATTGATTGCCTTGGGGCGCCTGGGTGGCTCAGTCGGTTAAGCGTCCAGCTCAGGTCATGATCTCACGGTTTATGGTTCAAGCCCCGCGTCGGGCTGTGTGCTGACAGCACAGAGCCTGCTTGGGACTTCTCTCTCCCTCTCTCTCTCTCTCTGCCTCTCCCCTGCTTTCTCTCTCTTAATAAATAAGTAAACTTTAAAAAATAAAGTAACATTTAAAAAAATTGATTGCCTTAGAGAGTGATCGTTAACGGGCTCAGGGTTCCCTTTTGGGGTGATGAAAATGTCCTAAAAGGGATTATAGCAATGGTTCTACACTTCTGTAAATATAAGAAGTCACCGAATTGTATACTTTAAATGGGTGAATTATGTGATGTGTGGATTATATCTCCATAAAGCTGTTCAAGAAAAAATATTTCAATTGAAAGAAGAAGAAGAAGAAGAAGAAGACGACCGGCTTTGGACTCAGGATATCAAGGTCGGACCCTGCCACTGAATTGTTACCTAAAGTTGGTCACTTGACCTCCCCAGGTCTCCGATTCTTCACCTGCAAAGCAAGGAGAAAAATAATAGTGTGGTTAACGCTTAAAAGCAGCGATGGCTGGCAGTGCTGAGCCAGGTGCCAGGGCAGGGCTTGCAGTAAATGCTCAGGAAATTAGATGTGTTGTCACTATAGGCTGATGGAGACCGCGTATCCTGGCGCTCCGTGGGGAACACTTCCTGTACAGAGAAGGTATTTAAATTCACCCACTTCAAAATGCCTGGATGGGAATCCTGAATAGGCTTTGCCTCTGTATTTCATAGGTAGAATGGCAGGCTGTAAATAGAAGTACACTCTTGTTTGACAGCTGGAAACTAGGAAATGACATCTAAAGAATCTTCTGCCTTATGGAGCTCGACTTTTTGCAGAACACTAGAGGTCCCTCTTGGCACTGAATCTTCCAGCCCTCGTGATGTAGAATTCAGAGTGACAATTTTCTACCTCAGCCCCACTAGATGTCTCTTCAATAAAGTTGTAAGACAGTGCTCTGACATCAGTCCGGTGCCCACATATCATCGCACAGAGAGGACACAGTTTAAAAGCCAAGCAGTTGGCCTGAGCATGCATACATCCTAGAAGCCACCTTCTGCTGCCACACATACGATCCCGATGGAAGAAGTCGTTCTCCGGAAGCATTTTCTGGTAGTAAGATATGGGGGGTGGAGGGGCAGAGGCAACGTTAATTAGGAACCATAGAGGGTACTTTGAAGTCATAGAGGAAGTGCTCTGTAAGAAATTAAAAACAAGGTTGCTCTCCCAGAGTCAAATTATCAAATCAGCAATGGAGGTGTTAGAGATGTGCAGTTACCTTAAAACAGATAAAGCAGTCCACAGGCCAGAGCAAGACTTAGCTGTGTGTGGTTGGAAGGGACTGATGCATCCAAAGCAAAACAGTGTTCCTTTGGCAGCTGGTCATCCCAGGAAAGCTGGAGAGAGCGAGAGAGGCATGTTTGGGTAAATGTAGCAGAGAAAGAGGTTCCCTGGCCCTGGTTCTGTGGCAGCATCGTAATCCCCAGCGAGCGATTGGACCATCTCACTATTGAAACCTGAAGTGCCTTAGCAGTCACATCATCAGATTCCACCCTGACCGGCATGGCTTCTGTCATTTGAGCCCCTGTGGTCATCTGCCGACGGGGAGCCAAGATGCCACTTAAGCCACGTGGGTGAGAGTTCTAGTCCGCATGGGTGAGTAACAGGTCCATTTCTCATTCTGAACTTTATATCTCACATTCTGGCATGTTCTTCAATCCCTTCTGAATTTGGTAGCATGAGTTAGCCTCCCCCAGACTCATGAACTCTAGGACATTAACAAGATTGAGGTTCCCACCCTGTGAGGCATGTCCTGGGTTGGGGTGTTTTCACCAAAGCAATTCTACCTGTTAAGCTGGTAATTCTACCAGCTAGCTCCTGGAAATACCTCCTGTAGATACATGGCTTCCATACTTGGATTTCCAATTTACATAGTCCTGAATCTTGTTTTGCTGCGAAGCTACTTGTTTTTCAGTGTCAGTAAATTGTGCGAGACAGTGCTCTCCATGACGGTGTTGACTGAGGGGCTTTCCTGAAGGAAAACACTAAAGGATAATCTAATGCTTGCATTCTTTGGGCTTCTTTCTTATTAACAGAGGATGACAACTCTAATGACCTCTTGGCTGACACCAGGTTAAGTAGCCGTGGCCAGGCTGACCATAGAAACGTATTCAATCGTTCAGCGAATATTGAATGAGCACTTGCTGCCTCCAGGTGGTGTCCCAAAACCAGGATGCGGCAGTGAATTAGACCAAACCCTTGCCCTTGGGGGGCTATTAGTTATCGTTGCATAAACGTAACTAGTAAACAAACACATAACTGAAGTACAGAATGTACTCATCGTGACGAGGGCAGTGAAAAAACTAACGCAAGGAAGGAGCACCAGAATCGCCGGTGATGCAAGTGATCAGGATAAGCTGCACTGAGGTCGAACTCGAAGGAGGCGAGGGAGCCAGCCATGTGCTTCCCTGGGAGAGGACTATTCCAACAAAATACAGCAAGTACAAAAGCCCCAGGGTGAAAGCCTGTCTGCGGCATCCACGTGGCTGGTGTGGAGTGGGCGAGAGAGAGAAGGTAATGCCACAGACATAAGGTTGGGAGAGGGGGTTTGATTAAGCCAGGCATTTCGGAAATGTAAGCATAACCCTAAATTGAAAACATGCTAGGGACGCCTGGGTGGCTCAGTCGGTTAAGCATCTGACTTTGGCTCGGGTCATGATCTCACGGTTCGTGAGTTCCAGCCCCACATCAGGCTCTGTGCTGACAGCTCAGAGCCTTGGAGCCTGCTTCGGATTCTGTGTCTCCCTCTCTCTCTTTGCCCCTTCCCTGCTCACGCTCTCTCTCTGTCTCTCAAAAATAAATAAATGTTTTAAAAAATTTGTTTTAAAACATGCTAATAATTTTCCTCATTTCACAGTCAAGGCTGGGTTTGCCCCCCCCCCCACACACACACAGACAAAGAAAGTGTGTTCTTACTACTTTTTAGTGGAACCATTAAAACTATGAGCAGTCCACCGAGGGAATGGCCGTGTGCTGGTGTATGTCCTGCCTATATGGTGACAATCTCTCCTCTATGGCTCTTCTCCTCTAAGCTCCTTGCTTCACATCCCTGGGATGGCTCTTTCCACATAGTCATATAGTTACTTATCTACTTGTCTGTCTGCCCCCTGATTATGAATGACTTGTGGGCAAGAGCTTCACTCGTTTTTGTAACTCCAGCACAAGCTAACTGCAAGGCACAAAACGGGAGCTGAATAATGGCCTTCTCATTTAAACTGAACTCAGTGGCTACTTTGTATGTGGGCAATAGCTGCTAACTTCTTGAGGAGCCCTCAGTATATCAGTTTAAAAAAAAAAAAATTAAATCCACACCTACTCTTGAGAAAAGAAGTGTAACACAGTGAATCACCTCCAGAAACTCAGGATACATTATTCTGATAGGGTAAGAATGTATAATGGGGAGAGCAGGCTTTGGGTCAATGCATGGACCGAAATGCTGAAAATTGAAGTAGGAGCACAGAGGTAATCTGATTATATTTCAGGATGGCTAATTACATTCCCACGAGACACGCAAGCACAGTAAGCAAAAAGCACTGCCCTCCAACTTGGCCTGGGTACAATGGCATCGTGACCACAGACTCAAGCCCATTCGAGTCAGACTGCCCTGGTTTCTACTCTCAGCTCTATTCTTTATTAGCCAGCTGGCCCTGGGCAAGTTACTTAACCACTCTGATCCTCAGTTTTCTCGTCTATTAAAAAAAAGGGGGGGGGTCATAAAATAGTACATTCCTCAGAAAGATCTGAAGTGTAATAAATGATATTATCAATGGTGAGCACCCAACACGATTCCTGACATCCTGACAAAGCATTTCACCTGATGGGATTTATTATAACGGACAGAAGAAGCCAGTATTCCACCTTTTATCATCCTGTCTAACTTTCATTTGGTTTTCCTAATTTTCATAGTTGCCACTTGTTTTCTCATCTGTGTTATGGAGCACTACAGATCAAAATCTACGGTAACAGATCCCTGAGCCAGTCCATAGTGCCTTATCTGCAACCAAAATACAGAAAGACGTAAACGTTTGCAAGTTTTTTCCCATGTCCTTTGGAAGTAAAATCTGAGCTGACCTAGGTCACATGGTTGTACACCCTTGCTGGAACTCCTGAGGAAAACTATTTAGTCTTTATTTACTGTACTTGATCGTGAACATAGTTTTGCTGCCGACATATTAGTGTATTTGGGTATGAGGTACGGCCCCAGATTCTGCTGGTATGTTGCATAATACACGCATGTGCTCTGCATTGCTTTTCTAAAATCCAAAAGCATCTGGATTCGGAAACACATCTGGCCACCAGGGGTTCAGGTAAGAGCTTGTGGGCCTGGCAGCACTGAGGGGCGGGATCTGTGCATTGCTCTGCGTGCTGGGATTGACCAAGGTCTTCATTTATGCTTACGGTGGCCTTGATGGCCCAGATTCCACTTAGCAGAAAAGTCAGACATCTGACTTCCGACTTCCTCAAAACACAAAGGGAGAGAGCGTGCCTTTCTGAAGGAAGGCAGTGTCTCTTCGTCACCTCTGAGGAAAGCTGTATTGAGTTGACCTTGGCTGTTGTTTTCTTTCCTAGGGAACCCTGAATACCAGGATGGTACTTGATTATCACCGGCTACAGATTCTCAACAGCCCTAGTTTTCCGGGTGTGATCTTTGATGCAAACCAGCATCATCAACCAGGTAGTTCAGACAAGATTTTATCTCCCACTTCACAAGCTTCACAGCTCACAGGGTCACCTGGCTTTCACAACCAGCATTTAAACATCCGTCTCAATGGATGAGGGATCACCTCTTGGGCCTAATAACCGGTTGTGGTTGTGTTTTGTGGCAAAGCACGGTGGTTGTGTTAGGGGAAGGGAGGGAGCTGCAGACAGGAAACGTCACGTTTGGGAGGTCTAACACCTCAAGGACTCTGTAGTTGGGGCAGAGGAGGCTGAGAGGAGCTGGGGGCAGGGGTGAAAGGGTGTGTGAGGGACTGCAAGGAACTTGGGCTACGCTGTGGTTTGAAGACCCTCTAATTAAAAGGCCTCAGGCGTGGCACCCACCCTGGGGAGCCACAATTCACACCATATCCTATTATCTTAGGCCTGAGATAATTTGATAGTATTAAACACCTGCCCTCTTTGGCCTGGGCCAGAACTTACATCTATTTATTTGTTTGTTTGTTTATTTATTTATTTAGGTTTGGGGGGGTGGGGGAAGAGGTAACGGATAATCTTATTTTTAAGAAATGCACACTGAAGTGTATGAGGGTACAGGGACAAGATAAAAATCCAGATCTACAAAATGAGACTCTCTAGAAGTGAAGCCCAGACACAAGCAGCTTGTAGAAAATGGGCCAAGGGATTCTCAGGCACACTCAAGTTTGAGAACGCATGAAATATATATCGTCGCTGCTGCAAGTGGGTGGTGCTCACGGCAGCTCTGGCCTCATTTGGGAGCTCGTTAGAAACGTGGAATCTCTGGGGCGTCTGGGTGGCTCAGTCGGTTAAGCGTCCGACTTCGGCTCAGGTCATGATCTCACGGTCCATGGGTTCGAGGCCCGCGTCAGGCTCTGTGCTGACAGCTCGGAGCCTGGAGCCTGGTTCGGATTCTGTGTCTCCCTCTCTCTCTGACCCTCCCCCGTTCTTGCTCTGTCTCTCTCTCAAAAATAAACATTAAAAAAAAAAGAAAGAAAGAAACGTGGAATCTCTGACCCCACAAAGACTGACTGCATCTGACCCTACATCTTTAATATGATCCCCCAGGTGATTCCTTACACCCTGAAGTTTGAGAGGTCCTGATCCAGATCACCTGCTTACAAATGCAGGTGGTACAGGTGCACAAAACTCATTTGCCAAGGTTTTTTGAAAGGCTTTTCTTTGCTGTTCTCCCTGGTTGCCTTCAGCCGCCAGGAAGAAGGAAGGGTAGGGAGAAGGGCAGCCTCAGCAGACATAGCTATCATTTATGACGACCGTCACTCTGCATTCGGCTCGGGTGGAAAATTTACTGCTGTTTCACAGATGTCACTGGAGTCCATCAGGGCATCACTCTTATGTTCTCCCTACCAGACTCACTGCCTGGGTGGGACATATCACCCCCGACAGACACATCAGTTGCTGCCCCTGATCGACCCTTAGAGTGGACATAGCAAGTGTCACCACGGAGCTGGAACTACAAGCTTAGTCAGATACCGGGCAGGAGTTATTCCTGATGCCAAAGACTCACTTAGAATTGCAGTAAAAACACCTTTTGAAATGGACCTAGGTTGTTTAATGATACGAACAAAACAAAACAAAAAACTCTTCTTGCCTCAAAATATGTGAAACAGAACTGATCTTCCAGTGCTGAGGATAAGGCTTCTCTAGTCACCAGGAAGCATTCTTTCCTGAAGAATGTTCCAAAGAACACTAGCCTAATAGATGCTCCTGGCAAAAAAAGACTCCATAACTGAAGAAGGAAACACTATATTTAGGACTATAGTTTAAAACACTATATTTTCAATTTCTCCTCTTGGAAATTGAAAATGTACATTAGCATGTTATATGCTCTGAGAAGTCCTGCATTAAAAAAAAAAAAAAGTCTGGTTCTGCCTAGCAGCGTTTCCCAAATGTATTCTTTGATGGGATTCCGATTTTCTCCAGTACTTACATTTTCTAGAACTCGTGTCTTAAGGGAAACACTGAGGGAACATATTGCGGAGAATTTATACATAAAGGAAGAGCTCGATTAGTCCCATAAATGGACAGTCAAAAGGAGAAAGAAAGGCAGTTGTGAAGAATATCTAAAAATATTGACCGGGCCTCTGGACATGGGAACTGGGCTTCCATTCCCTGTCAGGAAACTGCCAGAGGGTAAAGAGGCTCCTCGGATCCTGAACAGAAAAGAAACAATATTCCTTGTCTGCTTTAGAGTGAAGAATTGGGATGATTAGTGAGCTTCCAGAAGATCCACCTTCCCCCCCCCATTCTTCAACCCCCTACCCATTCCACCACCAAATCCTACCTCCCTTCTCAGTATCCCACTTCTCACACACCCACTGCCCCCACCCTGGGTCCAGCTGCCTGGGCCACTGAAGGGCCAGCGATGGCCAATGCATGGCCATCCATTACCGGATCTCCCGACCTCCACTTTTGTCCCCCTAATGTGCCACCCACACTGCAGTCCACTGGTTAAAACCTTCCCAGAGCTGCCCTTTGCCGGGAAGAAAGCAGAACAGGCCTCGCATTTTCCAGCTGACTCATCTCGATTGATTCCCCCACTCCTTCTCACGTTCCAGCGGTATGCACTTTCTCCTGCCATCTCAAACCTGGACTCTCCTTCCCATCTCAGTTTTGCCTATGCCTTCGTCCGATCACTAAGCAGAAGTCGTTTCCTCTAGGAAGACTTCCCTGATTTGGTAGTCTAGGTCCACAGTTCAGTGCCGGTCCACAAGCTGTCCATAATGAGATCATTGCAGAAATCGAGAGATGAGCATTTAGAAACGTTGACAGTATTTTAATTATGACATCCAAACACGCGATCAGTAGACAAATCTTGTTGAAAAGGGAAAGGACCAGGCCAAATGTTATCTAACTCATGTGGTGAGTCTCTCATGGCGCCAAGTGATACGAGTATCGTCCATGACAGATTAGAGAGGAAAACTGATCCTCTGTCACACAGGGTCCGAGAAGCATGGGTCAAGGTCACGTTGCCATGTGATACCCACTCATAGTACCAGATACCTTCCATTCAAAGCATTTATCACGAGTGGTAGTTTCCCATAGATTTTTTTGTTTTTTACACCGTCTCCTACACACACGCCTGGCTTCATGACAGCGGGCACCAGGCATGCTGCTGTCAGTGTCCTAGCCTAGCACAGTACCTGGCACAGACCTGATACTCAATAAATGTGTCTGATCAATAAGGGGAAAGAGTGAGCCTTGTTGATTTTAACTGTGTCCCCTCAATAGCAATCTTTGTACTTCCTGAGTCACCTGTGGCTTATATATGAGGTTGGGAGCGTGGCGGGGGGTATTGAGAGGGAGCTAAGAGAATTCTTCTATTTCGTGAACTCAGCCACACCCTTCCAGATCATGTTTCAATGGCGGAATGAACGTAAAATGCAAAGCAGACAGCGTTGTTGACATGAGTACAGAAGAACATTCTGTCGTGGGTAACTCAGATCTGGAGCTTTCTACTGTCACCCATCACAGGTGTTTTGTTTGATATTTCTATTTCACTCTAATTAAGTAACATCAGAAAATATTATTGCCCTTACAGGAACAGAGCTGGACACAGGCCAGCTTTCTGCGGTATTTCCTCATACAGCTCTCCCCTCCGTGCCTTTGTTCCTAGCTGTTTTGCTGATCGAATGGAGAGAAAGAGACCTCGTGAGCTGGTATGACTCTGACAGCTTGACTTCTGGCAGCTGCTGGACCTCAGAGCATAATTTCCTCCCTCGTGGGTTATCAGAATCAAACACCCCTGGCTAATCAGGATTTCAAAGGATGCAGATATCCAGTTTAATTTAAGAGGATTATTCCAAAACAGCTCCGAGTAGGGCATTTGGACTTTGAGCCCCCTAACCGTTCGCTCAAACAGGCATCAGAGGCGGCTGGAATCTTGAACTTTTTCCAGGAAAGGGAAGAGATTTCAATATAAAAGAGCAGTGGATGTCTTCAGACAGTCTTAGCCCCAGCACTGGGAAAGGTACCTAATCCCCCTGGGCTTTTACTTCCTCATATGTTTAAAAAAGAGGATTTGACCAGATGACCTCTCCAATCTCTTCTAGCCCTGAAATTCTCTGACTGTAATCTCTAAGGCCTCTTCTAGCTGTAAAATTTGGGAACTGAATAATTCAAACTCCTCTCGGCCACAAGCATCAAGAACGCTGAAGAGCTCCGTATCTATTCCCTCGCTGCCTCAGTTTGGTACTGAAAGAGGTGGCAAAGGTTATATTTATACAAAGGACTTCCCATGTGCTACTCACTGAGTTTCAACTCTATTCTGGAAAGTCTGCGGCATACAGCCTCACCCCCCCATACTGTGAAGACAAAATTGTTTACAAAATCCCACGACTCGGAGATCTAACGCTAGTTCCACAGACGGAAGCATATATACTAATATCATTCCTAAGAACAGTGTGCCTGGGAAAAAGGCTCTAGGGTCACATAAAGTTCCAAAACACCGTCCTTGGTCCCCTCTCATTGATGGATCACCTTACAGAAGAGCATATTGGAGCATAAGATGCCCTGCACTGGAGAAAACTTCTTGAACTTTGCTTGCCTTACCATTTCCCAACATTTGACCACCGAAGTCTATTTATTTTCCCTCTGAAACATTTATTATCATTTTCTAAACTAGACCTCCACAAAACCTACGTAGGAAATGCTGCTCTAAGCATCACCTCCCACTTGGTAGATGCAGGGCGTTCCTTCAACCGGCAAATTCTTCAGCCCCACCCCCTGACTTACTGAATCAGCATCTTTGGAGATGGAGTCCAGATATATCAGCCTTCCCAAGCTCCCCAGTGGGAGCTGGAATTGTCCCCAGTGGGACAATGCTGTAGTGCCGCTGGTAAGTACCAACTTTGAATAGCAGAATTAAATAGTTAAAATTTCAGGAACAGTAGGAATTTGTGAGCTAATTGATGCCATGTTGGTAGACTGACATTTGCCATGGTGAGAATATTTACACCATGAAAATCGGCAAATGCTACAGTGCAGGGCTTTTCTCTCTCCCGGGCTGTGGCTTGTTAGACATTTATTTGCAGATCACTGCCTCCGGGGGATCCTTATGTACAGCACAGTTTGAGAACCAGTAATAATGCAAATATGTGCTATTATTGCTAGGTGTTATGTGTCCAAATTCTGTTAAAATTGTAATCACTAGTTTTCCCATGCTTTTTGATATTTCCAAAAAGAACAAAAAAAAACAAAAACAAATATGGTATGCAAAAGAAAGTCTTGCGTTTTGTCTTTAAAGTAGTTAGGAATTATCCAGGAATAGAGATAATCAAGTAAGCAGAATCTCATTATGAAGTTTATGTTTTTACAGACTGTGTAAATTGAGACGTAAAATGGGCCCTGCTGACAGATACAGCTTTGTTATGGTCTAGTCTTTTAGTAATCTGGGGAAAAGAAAAATCTAGAGGTATAAAAATATTCCCAGACTAGTGTTGGTCACTTTTTCCTCTTAACTTTGTAAACTTCTCTTCACCACCACATTTCAGACTCAAAGGCAGTATACCGCACACTTGTTGAAATTGTCTCTGGGCTCCTTTGTCCCTGGAGTGTTGGTGGTGGGGGAGAGGTAGAGTACATTTTTCTTCCTTCCTTCCTCCCTCCCTCCCTCCCTCTCTTTCTCTCTCTCTCTCATTCATTCATTCATTCATTCATTCTTAATTTGAGAGAGAGAAACAGAGCACAAGCTAGGGAGGGGCAGGGAGAGAGGGAGACACAATCTGAAGCAGTCTCCAGGCTCCCAGCTGTCAGCACAGAGCCCGACGCGAGGCTCGAACTCACAAACCGTGAGATCGTGACCCGAGCCGAAGTCAGACCCTCAACCGACTGAGCCACCCAGGCGCCCCTATATTATTTCTTTCGTAAAATGGACTCCTTTGACAGATCCAATTACAGTCTCATTTCATGTTCGATAGTAAACATAGAGCCCAGGGTGATCTTTTCATCATTTCTCTGGTTCAAGCAAAGTGCAAAATCCAATGACAGAACCAGAAAGTACCTTGTGAGACTGAGCAGTTTGAGTTTCCACTTAACATTTGTCCTTCTATTCCCTCTGAAGGTGGACAGCCTCAAGGTGACTGCGGGACTAAATACAGTTTTGCTTGAACAGCTTATCTGGCATAAACACACTCCAGTGGATGTCATATCCCCAGTCATTAGAACCCTGACCCGCCATCAACAAGTATTTAATCATTGTGAATCTAACAGCTCATTCTGACAGCCAAACACAATGACATTGCCTATCTCTCCTGTAAAATGCCAAGTGGTATATACTTAAAGGCAGAAATCTCTCTTCTCCCCCATGCAAGCCTATGACTTCCCGACAGCCCCAAAATATACCTGAGGCAAAATGGTGACTAGGAAGGAAACGGGGGGGGGGGGGGGGGGGTGGATCCTGTGTTCACTGAACACTTAACATTTGCCAAGCTCTGTCCAGGCATGTTGTATATTATTTTAAGCAATCTTTACAGAAAACCTAAGAGATGATTTGCCCTGTCCATTCTTGTTCTGTCCTTTTAAACCAAAGGTTGGGCGCCTGGGTGGCTCAGTTGATTGAGCGTCTGACTCTTGACTTCAGCTCAGGTCATGATCTCACAGTTCATGAGTTTGAGCCCCGCATTGGGCTCAGTGCTGACGGTGTGGAACCTGCTTGGGATTCTCTCTCTCTGTCCCCTCCCCTGCGTGCGCGCGCTCTCTCTCTGTCTCTCTCTCTGTGTCAAAGTAAATAAATAAACTTTAAAAATATATAACAAATAAATAAACTAAGGGTCAAATTAAATACCTTTGAGGCCAGACAGGTTAATAAGGTAAATAAAGGAAATGAACAAGGTGAAATAGTAGAAACACGACTAAAACTGCCAACTTCTCAGTAGTGAGGAGACACAGGGAATGGCAGAGACTATGGCAAAATCTGATTTTCATGGCAATACTTTAATTTTTTTTTTTTAATATAGCCAAGTGGTTCAGTTAAAAACAAAACAAACAAGGGGTGCCTGGGTAGTGCAGTCGGTTAAGCGTCTGACTTCAGCTCAGGTCACGATCTCGCGGACCGTGGGTTCGAGCCCCGCGTCGGGCTCTGGGCTGATGGCTCGGAGCCTGGAGCCTGCTTCCGATTCTGTGTCTCCCTCTCTCTCTGCCCTTCCCCCGTTCATGCTCTGTCTCTCTCTGTCTCAAAAATAAATACAGGTTAAAAACAAGCAAACAAACAAACAAACTCTGTGGGCTGAACAAAACATATATGTGGGCTGGATCTGGCCGCCATTTTACATCATCTGCTTCAGACACAGTCCATCCAATCACCTACTGCTTCCCAGAGACCTAGCACAACAGCTGCAGGATGAGCTGGTTCTAGGCAGTGGTGCCCAACCCTTCAAAAACGCGCAAGCTTCACGTTTTTATGTATTTCTGGTCCTAAGCCTTCAGAACAGTGCTCTGGCTCTGGATGCCTCCATTTCCCTCCCCCCTCTTACACTCTTGAACCAGGTTTCCTCACTCACGTTTCAGCCCAGCTCTCTCTCTCTCTCTCTGGTGCTGTCGTCACCCCATAGTGAAGGAGAAAACTTCCTAGCCCATCCCTGGCCTTATAGACTCTACCCTTTAAACCTAAAACTGGGTTGGAGTGGAGTGGGAAGCATTTCCTAGAGAAAAATTAGGTCATCCCCATGCACAAGTGAAGAATCTGAGATCTACTTAGATCAGGTAATTTGGCTGGGAAGTAAAGTAGGGGCAGTTTGGACCCAGATTAATTCCTCCTCCAAAATCCCTTCCTCAGAGAGTCTCTCCTTTTCCACTAAAAGAGCTCTGAACTGAGCAGGAACCTCTAGAAGACCTGGGATGATACGTTTTACCTTGAAATTCTATAGAAATGTAGCTTTCTATTCCGCAATATGTTTGTATTTGTTCTAATAAAGAATTTGATATTTTTTTCCTGCAGGTAAAAATAATGTCTCAAATACTTGCTATGCTGTTATGTTAAATCTTCTTATTCTCTAGACTCTGAACCACATCTCCAGGGGCACATGGTGACATGCACATGTCACATTGATGCCATCAATACTGCCATCCTCTTCCTCTACCAGCCTCTCCCAGGCTCCCCCAACCCAGACCGCCAACAGTCACCCCATTGTCAGAAGGCAAAACTTGCCACCTGGGTCTCATGAAACTTGTAAAAAAATCAATAAATAAAGTAATTCATTGATTTTTTTTTTTTACCTTGAAAATAACAGTTGAAAACCCCCAATTGTGAGTTTATTTGTCTGTTTTTTCAGATCAGATAAAGTGAACTCAAGGCTCAGTCACTCAAACCGTTTTGTCAGCAGAAAGGTGAATAGCCCTAGCCACCATGGTGGATTTGACTGCTGTACAGTTTTATAGTGTTTATTTTTTGTCATTTGTCTTTTACCCATAATGGACCATTGTAAAGAAAAAAAGCATTGAAATTTAAGTCGATGTGGAGCCCCAACTTAGAATCATACTATATTAATTCAGCAAGTGCATCACATGGTTCTGTTCACCAGATACATACGTTACATGCATCTGATCAAAATGTTATATACTGCATCAAGATGTTTCTAGTGCTTTTTTTAAAAAAAAAATCAATGTTAGGGGCGCCTGGGTGGCTCAGTCGGTTGAACGTCCGACTTTGGCTCAGGTCACAATCTCGCGGTCCGTGAGTTCCAGCCCCGCGTCAGGCTCTGGGCTGATGGCTCAGAGCCTGGAGCCTGCTTCCGATTCTGTGTCTCCCTCTCTCTCTGCCCCTCCCCCATTCATGCTCTGTCTCTGTCTCAAAAATAAATAAATGTTAAAAAAAATTAAAAAAAATCAATGTTAAAAAAATGCAGCAACTTTTGCACCCAATTTGGCTTTAAACTTAATGGAAATGGAGACCTTGCATATTGGAATATGCCATTTGCAGAGATGTGCTTAAAAATAACAGCCTAACACTTTCTGTCCTATCATAATTATGGCAGGAAAAACAAATTTATTTAAAAATTTCCCAGTTAATTTTTATGGCTCAAATGTTAAGAATGTGAGCATCAGATTTTGAAAAACAAAATTCATCTCTTTTCATGTTGTATTTTTAAATTTCAGTCTACATTTTTAAAAATATGTCTACTCAAAGCATGTCACTTTAAAAATATTTTAACATTTTATACTTTTATTTAAAGAAAGTGAAATACCTCATATCACTTATTGTGTTTTTGAATTAGAAAAGTAAAACTTATCTTTACATAGTTGAGCATTATGACATTTAAAATCAACTTCAAAAATATAATATTTAAGATGATTTTTTTTCAGAAAATTACTTTTTTCTCATATGCTACATGGAGAACTTTTTAAAGGAAGTGTTTAAGATTTTGAATTAATTTGAAAATGGTTTGGAACTTGGAAACATTTTGCTAATTCTGCTTTCATGTAAATTCATGTCACATGAAGCATATGTTCTTTAAAAGCTTGCTATATTGGAATAACAACCCAAAGAAATGACTCCCAAACGGTAGAGTGTCCAACCCATAACAGGGAAATATTTGGGTGAAACCCTTTTATCAAATTCTTTTAATCTAACTACAGAGGTGAATATCTACTTCCCAAGCGGTATAGATTATTATACATTTTTAGCATATTAACCAAAGTTTCAACTGAAGTACCCATATTATAGATATGGGATTCCATATTGTAAGTATAGGATGTTGACACACTGTAAGTGTACAGAATTTATAAAGGAAATATTTAAAACCAACTTAAAGAAAATATAAAAACCATATATAAAAAGTGATATTGAGATGCTCAGCCCGAATAAAGATAGGCAAAGGAAGGATTTATGAAGAAATTTTCCTCTGTAGAGCTATTAACATACTATGAGTCCCTACACCACGCCCTCTACCCACAAGACTCTACCTTAAGCCTGTAGAAATGTAGGAATAGGTCGCCTGTTGTTCTGCAGTTTAAGGCAAGGGATGCATGAATGTTTCCCTTAGACAGATGCGGGCCATGGGAGGAAGCCAAAGTAGGGTCAGCAATAGGACCTCCCGCAGTGCTGGAAGAAAACTATCAGCAAGAAGTTGGAGGGGAAAGTTGGATGTCTACCGGTTCCAGAAGAAGTTAAAAATGACTGCTCAAACTCTAGACAAAGCAGTTAGCAAACTTGTTTTGGAAAGAGCCCGATAATAAATAATTTAGGCTTTTAGGGCTATATGATCTGTGTCACAACTACTCAACTCTCTGTTTGTAGCATGAAAGCAACCATAAACAATCCATAAATAAATACATATGTCTCTGTTGCACTAAAACTTTATTAACAAATACAGGTAGCATGCTGGATGTGGCCCACAGCCATACTTCACCAGCTGTGCTCTAGACTCATCAGCCTGTCCCAAAGGAAGAGGAAGAAAGCAGGGCAGACCCCGGCTGTGGAAAAGCCCATGAAGACCCAGTCTACCCTAGCATCCTGCCATCCTGCTACCCTCGAGGAGTTAGAAACTGACTGGCAATCTGGAGAGGGAGAGAAGGAAAAGCCAGACGAAGAGCTATAAAGAGAGAGCAGCAACCACCCTCTCGTCCCAGGAAGCATCCAGCCTGAGGAAGACAGAGCTGAGAAAGAAGAGAATATTTGAATTAAATCCATTTCAGAGGTCTTGGGCCAAATACACTTAATTTCTGAACTCAGAATGCATTTCCAATTTAAAATGACAATAGACCTGTTTACCTAAGAGTCAAAAAAGTCATGACTGAGGTTGAGAAAAAAGAAAATAAGTTATATGTTGATTTAACCACACTTGCTTTTCCAAAATACTAGGGCGTATACAATCGCAGAGTCCAGCATTTTCTTTTCTTTTCTTTTCTTTTCTTTTCTTTTCTTTTCTTTTCTTTTCTTTTCCTTCCTTAGCTGAAGACCCCAGCTATTATGGAGAAACAGGTGGTGACATCACCCACTTCAGTCGCCTTTTGCAAACTCTTAACACAAGGAGCTCACCAAAAAGGCCACTCAGCAGTGTGAACGTTATTGACTCATTGTCCTGTCCAGTTTCTCCAACTGTCCAAGACAGATATTTGGTAAGAGAAGATAACTGGGGATTCTTTTGTCCTGCAATAAATATCCTGACTAATTTATGCCTTTCTTCAAGTAAAGTGTGCACATCCACTTAGATGCTTTTAATTTGCCAGCAGGGTCACCTTTCTGAGGGCTCTCGTGCCTTCCCAAGGGCTGCTGGAAAGTTTATCTGTGGCCTGCGATTCAGAGCAAATGGCTAATTATAGGGGGTGCTGATCTTACTCTGCACTGAATGGGGCCCCTGGAGCATTTGCAAGGATCGGTGGAAAGCTTTATTCATTCTCAGCTCTTACACTAGCGAAGACAACAGTATGAAAATCCATCTGACTTTTGTTAAGACGTCTGATTTGTTGGAGCTGAAAAGGTTTTTAAAGCAAATGGCGTCATCTTCTATTGATCTTAGTGCCTTTGTGCTATGCATGTTATGTCATCAGATTATCTAACTCATTCATCCACCTTTTCCAAAATGTGTGACTCCTCTTCATTGTCTCCAACTGCTACCACACAGACACGCTTTTCTTGATAATGGTATAATTCTATTATGGTATTTCCCAGTGTTTTGCTTTGTGTTTGATCACAGTGAAGTTCTCTTCTTAACCTATTAGCTGCCACTAGGGAGCAGGGATACGTGTCTATCTCCTGATTTATACAGTTCTCACAGGTGTCATATGCATTGGATAATTTTTCTTCTTTTAAAATTCCATAACATCCACCCAAGAAATGGCGATGAGAAAAAGAGTGAGAGAGAGAGAGGAGGTTGATGGTTATATGAATCTTGGTTGACTGCCAACTCCAATAATCATTTTATTTTTGAGAATTTTATATATATGCAATAGCAATTATTTATCTAAAGTTAGTAGTGAATTGGGTTTTTACCCCCTCTTTTGCTTTCTTTTTTCAGCATCTCATTGTCATCAAGAATAAAAGACTCTTGGGGTGCCTGGGTGGCTCAGTCAGGTAAGCATCAGACTTTGGCTCAGGTCATGATCTCACATTTTGTGGGTTCGAGCCCCATGTTGGGCTCTGTGCTGACAGCTCAGAACCTGGAGCCTGTTTCAAGTTCTGTATCTCCCTCTTTCTCTCTGTCTCTGTCTCTCTCTCTTCCAAAAATGAATAAACATTTAAAAAATTGATTTAAAAAAAAAGAATAAAAGACTTAATCAAAACTGAACTTTTGTCTTCAAAATGTTGGATTATGTGGGAAACTGTCAGAGTGCTATTTTCAGGTTTGAGTTATAAATACCATTCTTAATGAAAGTAAAATTAGGTAAGTTCAGCCTTTCACACTATTCAACATTTCTTTTCTCATTTTCATTCAACAAATACGTAGGGAGAGCCCACCACATTTGAGAAAATGTGGGAAAATACTAGGCCTTGGGATATGACAGAGAAAGAGACAAGGCCAAGAACAGTATTAGAGGGTGATCAATGTTATGCCAGGATGTAAAAGTAGGAGGAGGTAAGAGGGAGACTTTGTAGTAAACTTAGATTGAGTGGTCTAGGAAAGGCCTCTCTTTGAAGGTAAATTAACACTGGGGACGCCTGAGTGGCTCAGTCTGGTTGAGCATCTGCCTCTTGATTTGGCTCAGGTCATGATCCCAGGGTCGTGGGATTGAGCCCCACATGGGGCTCTGCACTGAGCATGGAGCCTGCTTGAGATTCTCTGTCTCCCTCCCTCTGCCCTTCTCCCCAACTCGTGCTCTCTCTCTCTCTCTCTCTCTTTCTCTCTCTCTCTCTCAAATAAAAAGAAGAAAAAATAAAGTTGATCTGTGTGATGAGAAACAGTCATGCAAAGATCAAGGAATAATAAACACATTCCAGAGAAAAATGTTAATGCAAAGCACCTACAGTAGGAACCAATTTCAGGGAGCCAAAAGAAGCTTAGTGTGGCTGGAGAGTTGTTGCTGATGTGAAGATGCTAAAAGTTGAGCACAGGGTCATAAGATGAGGCCTTCCTAAGAAGGGATAAAGACTGGATTTTTTTTCCCCAAGTCTTAGAAGAACTCAGACAAGAAGGGTATTTAAGTTGGAAGAATAACATAACCATAATCTGATCTACAATGTTTTAATATTGTGTTCTGGCTGCAAAGGGAAGAATGGATGATGAGACAAGATAGAGAATTAATATGGAAACTGTTATATTCCTCCAGACAAGAGATGATGATGTCTTGGGTTAGGGGATAGTAAAGATGTAGAAAAGTGGAAGAATGCAGGATAGATTTTGAAGTAGAATTGGTAGATCTTTCTGGGATAAATGTTGGAGTAAAGGAAATAGAGGAAACAAGAACAATGCCTAGATTTTTGTCATGCCCAACGGGGTGGGGTAGTGGTGCCACTTACTGCAATGGGACCTAAGGAATAGGAACAGAGTGAGGAGGTCCACAAAGAATGGTTGTTTTAGTGGTATTAGGTTTAAAATATCCTCTGGAGGAGTACCTGTGGGGCTCAGCCGGTTGAGCATCTGACTCCTGATGTTGTCTCAGGTCATGATCTCACAGTCATGAGATTGTGGCACGTGTTGGGCTCTGCACCGACAGCTTGGGGTTCTGTCTCTGCTCCTCCCCTACTCACTCACTCTCTAAATAAATAAATAAACATTTAAAAATAAATAAAATATCATCTGGAAACCCAAGTGGAGTCGCCAGGCAAGCAGACAGATTTTGGGGAAGTCTGTGCTGGAAATAAGTATTTAAGGGTGATGAGTATAGAAATGGTATTTGATGCCAAGAGGATAGTTGAAGTCACCAAAGGAGAGAAGAACAGAAAGAAAAGTAAAGAAGAAATCCAAGGTCCAATTGTTTATGTTAAGAAGAAAGAAGCTCCATCAAAGGAGCCTGCAGAAAGGTAGCCAGCAAAAAGAAAAACCAAGCAAATGTGGTGCCACAAAAGCCAGAAAAAGAAAGTGTCCTCTAAAGAAAGAAGGAACCAACTGTACCTAAAGCTGTGGAGATGCCAAGTAAGGGAAGGGAAGAAGGGTGACCATCATAACCAGTAAGCAGCACAGATGGCACTGGCGAGTAGTTCCAGAACAGCCTCGATGGAGGGGTCAGGTCAGAAGCCCAGTAAAATGGGGATGATGTCCTTAACCACAGAAAAGTCACTTAGGACATTTCACTGAAAAGAGAAACAGAGTAATAAGGAAGTAATGGAGGGCAATTTTGTCCCAACAAATATTTATTGGCCAAGTGCTAAGTGTAAGGTGCTGTGCTAAGTACTGCTAGGGAACAGGAAGGTGAATACCACATAGTGCCTGTTTTAAAAAGTCTCACAATGGTTGGTAAAGCATTGGGAGAGTATTAACAGTCACCTGGATTTGTTATCTATTGCTGTAATACTACATAACAAAGTGTCCCCAAACTCAAACGCAGCAAGCATTTATTATTGTTCATAAGCCAGGTGGGGGGTTCTGCTGATCCAAGTCTGGCTCAGTTACTCGGAGATGGGCTTGTTCACATGCCTGTGCTCAGGGCCCTTCCAGTGCCAGGACCTTTGTGAGCGTGAGAGTCACATACCCATGAGACTGGCCCTGACCACTAGTCTGGAAGAAGACCACGTGCCAGAGAAAAGAATGGGGCCAGCATCCAAAGAGGAACAGAGATAATTACTGAAGAGTCTTAACAGTACCATTGAGCCTGAATCCAAACATACCTGGTGGTTTCCATCCTAGACTTCCTAGTCATGGAACCCCAAAACTTCCCCTTTATGTTGAATATAATCTGACTTAGGCTCTGTTACTTGCTTGCAACCCAAAGAGTTCTAATACATCCAAGTTAGAATTTTTGGACCTTTAAGAAAAAATATCCACTGATGATATAATCAAAGAGAGATTTTTTTTTTTTTTAAGGGGGATTTAGGAAAATTCTTTCTCATAGACTGGTTAGGAGAGATAAGCACCTGCTGAAGGGAAGTCCAGCTGGCAAGAATTTCATAATTTAGTTCCTGAGGATAAAAAAGGAGAATCCCATTTCCCTGTCCCCCCAGCTGATAGTGGGTACACACCAGGGCAGCCGGTTGCTTAGTGCCAGCGTCCATTCTGATAAGGAACATCCACATTTTATGATTGTTAAGTATCTTGATGATCACCCTTGCCCATCCCTGCGCTGCAATATATTTTCAATAAAGTGAAATGGCTTCAAAACGCTTGAGAATTCTGTTTTCTGCCTGCCTGTGATGTGTGACCTCAATTTTTTCCACCTTGGATATCAAGATGCAACAGAAATAAATTTGCCTGCAGCCTGGATGAACTGTCTCCCCATGAGAGGGACTGACTTCGCTTGCTCTTCTCCTTTGACCAAGTCGTGCTGAAATAATCAGAACAGACCCGGGCGGAATGCAAATGGCAATAACATCCAGACTGTCAAAGACACAGACAGGAGGCTGACCTCTGGCCACAAAGTGCCAGGAGTAGACAGGCAGGAAGGAAGCCAGGAAGAAACAGGGATATGAGTAACTACAAGAATTATGTTGGCGATGCACGATGTGCCACTGAGTCAACTTGTATTATCAACAAAATCCGGAGGGTCATTGTACTGTAGAATACACCCAAAAAGATGGCTGCTTCCCACCCCCAAACACTGTCTCATCCACTGGCTACTTCTCAAACTTCTGCCCCACATGTGATTCTTTCGTCTAAGGAAATAATCAGGCAAACGGGCAGTGATTGAAACTTCATTTATAACAGAAATAATTCAAAAACAGTCTCCATGTGCAGAGCTTCCGGGGCTCGAACCACAGACCGTGACATCATGACCTGAGCCGAAGTCGGACGCTCCACCAAATGAGCCACCCAGGCGCCCCGAGAATATTGCTGTTTTGAACAAAATCAGAGTTGTCTTCATCAGAAAGAAGAACGGATATTCATAAGCAACTTGCTACATCTGTCACACAGCTTAAATTTCCTGAAATATGGGATTGTTTAAGTAATGAATGGTACAGCCACGGGATGGAATACTCTGCAGCTGTCTGTAGCTATTAGGAAAGATGCCGTAGGAAATTGTATAGTAAATGTTCTGCACATTTTAAATGAAAAAAGCAAGGTAAAGAAATGTGAATAATAGGATTATGAGTGTGTGTGTGCATGCATGTGTGTATCTCCTTATTCATGCACGTGAAATATTTGAAAGGATGTATAAGAAAGTGTTATCAGTAGTTACTTTTGGAAGATGAGACTGAAAAAGAGTATGACATTCACTTTTCACTTAAATCCATGCTATTTCTTTTGCAATTGGAATCAGAATTTCTTGATATGAAAATACTCCGTTCAAATCTGGTAACTTGCTTCCAGATAGGTCTAAATATAACAACATTCTGGGAAATTTTGCCTCAGCCCTGTCCTCTGAGATCATTAGCAAGAAGTGTGTTCACCATGATTCCAGTTCAGCAAAGAAGGCTCATCAGAAGAAGGAAGCACACCCCCCAGGTGAGACTCCATCTCAGAGAGAAGACACCCAAGATTTGGAGGGCAGCATATCCAGTCCGCTCCACGTTACCCTTTTCTTTAAGGTAAGAAGTATATTCTTGTTTCTAAATTCACTTGACGATCTGATGTGTTTGTATTCACCCTGATGAAAGTCCTCCTTTGTATTGAAGTTAAAAATTTTCTGTATCCCATAATTCTAGTTCTTTTGAGCTGGTAGGAAGTTGGTCACCATCTTCCTCCATGTTGTAATTGAAAACTGGGTGCTTCTAGACGGCTAAAGAAATTAAATGCGTATACCCAGGATTCAAAAAACTAAACCATGGCAACTCAGATGAAAGCTTAACATTTCTTTTGTGTTTTATGTTAACAATTTGTGAGAATTTCGCACTCTCATCATATAGCTATGACGGAGTCACACAAAAATGATCTTCTCCCAGGGCGCCTGGGTGGCTCAGTCAGTTAAGTGGACAACTCTTGGTTTGGGCTCAGGTCATGATCTCGTGGCTTCGTGGGTTTGAGCCCCACATCAGGCTCTGTGCTGGTGGCTCAGAGTCTGCTTGGGATTCTCTCCCTCTCTCTCTCTCTCTCTCTCTGCTCCTTCCACACTTGTGCTATCTCTGTCTCTCTCAAAATAAATAAACTTAAAAAAATAATCTTCTCCCCCACACTGATATTTACATAAATTGATGCCCTGGGAAGATGTGTCATGTCTTTGCAAAGACCACCTTCAAAACTATATTCCCACAGATTATGCTTCCATATGACCACACCCCACAGACTTCTCAACTTTTCAGTCAACCACCCCGATTCTCTTAACCCATGTACATGGGCCTCAACTCTTCAGTCCTTCACATGTTTCCATCATTTTTCTCCAAAGCCTATTCTTAAAACATGGTGCTCAAAAATTCACTGCAGCACCCCAATGAGATATTGTTTTAAAAGGCCCGTACTCATGGCCCCCTCTTTCTCTCCCCTTATTTGTACACCCCCTACTTATTTGTACCTCTGTACTTCCTGGAAAAAAAAATGAAAGCACTGAAAAATCAAACCAATATTACTGAGCCTCTCCACTAAAGACTCATGTGCCATTGTATGGTGCACCACAGGATTAACATGCCATAATGAAGATACTGGAAGAATAAACTAGAAAAGTCCAAGAGAATTTTTAATAGACTGCATGAGTTACAGAATAAAAAATTGGACAGAAGTCGGTAAGAGATATAGGAAATCAATTAAGTATTGCATAAAGTGACAACCAAATGGTAAGTTTCTAATGCCTGGCATCAGGGCCAATCTGCCCATTGCTTCCCAGCCTGAGTGAGAGGGCACCCCAAGAAGTCTCCTTTGTTCCCTGAGCAATACCAGGCCATCCTGCCTGGCCACACCCCACACTCATATTTTCTAGCCTGTTCTGATGACTCCAGCGTCAAATGTCTCTTGTCAGCTGCTGCCTCTGACCTCCTCACTTTGTCCAATGCCAGACATTATAGCTTCTCTCATAGCGAACTTGGTTCCCTGAAACTGCATTCACCCCTCAAATTACATTTGCTCCAGAGAACATCCAGGCATTGTCCAGCATGTCCTCCAGACAAAATCCAGGCTGGAACTAGCCAATAAGATTGAAGTTGCTTCTGGGATGGTGTCAGGCCCTGAAGAGAACTGAACAGTGGTCTGGCAAAATTTCCAGCATATTTTAAAGGGAAATGTTTTTGTCCAGATATACATAGTTGGATTTGAATAATGCACATATAATGGAACTGGAAATGTGTAAAGGATTTGGATAGAAGCTAGGAAAGAATAAGCATAGAATAAATATAAGGCAAAACATGCTTTGAACATTTCATTGTAGGTGGTAATTTTTATTTGGTTGTAAAGAAAAAGTTTCTGATACTCAGGTCAAAAAATAACAAGAAATGTTTCAGATTATGAGTGTCTTTCCCTGAAAACCCTTTAAATAAGATCTTTGCTATCCAGAAGCCAGAGTATACAGTAGATCAGTGGTCTCCAAATCTACTTAATTAATAGCATCAGTAAAGAAGATTTTAAATGCAGATTTCAGACTTAATGAATCAGAATCTTAAAGGAGAACCAGGAAACTTATTTCTAAATCTAAACATCTAAATCTAAATCTGTTTCTGGTAATTGTCCAGGTTTGGGAGCCATTGTGAGTATGACATCCTATTGAAACTTCCAGAGCTAAGATCAAATTTTTTTTTAATTTTTTTGATGTCTATTTATTTATTTTGGGAGAGAGATAGATAGAGAGTGTATGCTAGCAAGGGAGGGGCAGAGGGAGAGAAAGAATCCCAAGCAGGCTCCGCACTGCCAGCACAGAGCCCAATGCAGAACTCAAAGTCATAAACTATGAGCCCATGACCTGAGCCAAAATCAGGAGTTGGACGCTTAATTGACTGAGCCACCTAGGCACTCCATAGTTTCAAACTTTTTGTTCTCTAGGGCTGCTCAGTAGTTAACAGGTTTTTGTCTTGCTGTATTGAACTTTTAAATAATAATCCCTGCTTTTGATCAAGCCTAATGTCATACACTTTGGAGTATGTTTGCCCCACTTACAACAATTCTTCCTTCTCTAAGAACTTCCCAATCTATCGAGAGGACCCAGCAGACCTTTTTATATGATACAACTGAATTCCCTGGTCTCAGTTTAGTGGAATGGCAATGTACCAAGCTGAGCAAGTGAGAAGCCCCAACCTCCTAGAAATCTGAAATTGGGAGCAAGAATGAAAGTTGGTCCCTCTGTGTGGCTAGACCTTGTGAACATGGAAACTGCTGGCTACCATCTTCCACTGGGCTGAGACACAGGAAAAGCTGTTCCCCAAGAAAGAAGGCAACAGATGCATAGAAAGAAGCAAGAGACCAGAGAGAGTACTCAGGATTTCCCACAGGTTTCCAGGCAACTATTGCAACCTTCCCAAGGCCCAGCTGCATTCTAGCCCTTGGGTTCCATAAGCCACCCCTCTTTCTTATAATTATTTTGGCTATTCTAAAGATAGAAACCTGCAGCAAGGGATCTACCTAATGTGCCTACTTACACTTGATAATGAATGACATATTCTCGAGACCAGAGACGTTCCGTGTCCCTCCCCCTATGGTGACTGAAGTCATTCTTTTTCCAACTATAACAGTTCGGATGACATATGACAGCTTCCTTTACATTTGAAGATCTATATGCACAACATGTGTCTGTGAATACTGATATGATTGAAAAAATCAACTATGTTCTTTCTTAATATGGAAAAAATGCCCAAACGTGGTCTGATTACAAAAATCATTTTATAAGATTATTTACAAATTCTTCTGGGGAAAAATTACCATTCCTGAATAAAAATGCTTAAAGAATTTTCTGATAAACTTTAATTAGCCTCAGATCTCTTCTGGGAACTTGCTACCCACACTTTCAGTTCTCTGTCAGGAATCAAATGGTATTTAACCAGACATTGTTTTTGTTTATTCCTGTCAAACAAAGACTATCCAGCCATTCTCTTTTCCTAGAAAACATTCTTACCGAAAGAATATCTTTGCATTGGTAAGATCTCTTTGCTTGTAACAGGTATGAAATGAAATTCAATGCCAGCTCATAGCAAAATTGTCTGAAAATTTAAAAAATCATTTGGTTGGGTCTTTATAAAGTCCTTTTTAGTTTATTGCCAAAGTTTACATTAGCCAATTGGCTGTGACTTTACTTTAGACTGCTTTAGAGAAGTCTTGTATTGCTTTGTTCAAAAACATCCAATTTACTTTTGATACTGGATTAGAATATTTGCTGTCCTTTTAGATCTCTTCAAAATCCTGCTGCTATATCATTTGAAATGCTTCAGAACTATGCCTAAAATTTTTGCCTGTCCCCAGCTCTCTCACCTTTACCCCTTGCTCATTTAGAGTGTGGTTTGGCATCTGGTACAACTAATTTGCTCCTTCCAGAAAAAATCCTTTCTGGCATTACTTAGATCCTGATTGCTGGGCATATTACAAAACAACATCACTCTCCTTTTCTTTTGCCAAATAATGTATGTGTGTGTTCATTCATCACATCTTTATTAGTATCCAAAATGTACAAAGTATCCTTTACATTTCCTGTCCTCAAGAAGCTGATGGAATAGATGATAGAAAAACAAACTCAGCCAGGCAACAAACGCAGACCACCTCATGTTTCAGAATGACATTGCACTTAAACACATCAGATGACATCTAAGAAAATTTTTAAATATTGAAAAGAAATGTATAAATGTACTGAGGTCTTTCAAATAAGCAACTAACAGACATGACAGTGTACAAACCAAAGCAGCTGTCCTAAGGATCCTTTCCTCAAAACCCTTCAGTGTCTGCTTCCTTTAAATCTATTCTCCTATCCCAATTCCAGCAAGGGGTTACCTTTTTCTTTGTCTCTCTCAATGCCCTTACCTTAGTCTAACATCCCAAACCTGACTTGTTCTTTCAGAAGTAGCTCCAGGACCTTTCTAGCCATTCAAGGTCTTTGTTGTTGTTGTTGTTGTTGTTGTTGTTGTTTGGCTTTTTGTTTTGTTTTGTTTTGAGCATGTGCAGTTTTATTTTCTTAATGAGTAAAGTCCAAGCCTAGAAGCTGTTCTACCAATCAAACGTCCTTTGCCTTTGCTAGTAGGTCCAAGGGAGTCAGCAAGACCATTTCTACTCACATAACAATAACTCTGTCTCCAGTAGAGCTGTGATGTGATACAACATAGGATAAGGGCCATATACAAGTTCGAAGGTACCAAGGGCATCTAGAAGAGCACAACCTTGTGAGGATTAGCCAAGTTTCATGGACCAAGGGATGCAAATCAACTCAAAGTTGGGACATGAGTCATGTAGACCACATAAGCCTGACTAGCACATGGATATAAGACAAGAACTTGCTACACCAGACCTCCCTTTCTGATACTCTGCAGTCTGGCAAAAGCCATTCTATCTGCATTTCTGTATAGATATGTCCAATTTGCTGATAGAGTGGGCCAAGGTTGTCATGGGCCAGCCACAAGGAAGAGCATGGAAGAGTTTATGCTGGTAGAGCAACCTACCTGTGCAGAAAGGAGTAAACACAGCAGGACTGAAAATGCCTCTTTCTAGAAAGGCCTGCTACCAAGCTTGCCCTCTGACTGACACATGGGAACTTGGATTTCAGGACAACTCCCACCATTCCAAGAACTGATACTAATGGCTTACTCTGCAAAATTGTGCAAACCATGTGATCTATGCTGAACATCTGCTTTCTTTCTGGGAATCTAGAATTTTAGTGTATGCTAAGGAAAGTAAGTCTATGTGACCAGTTTCCAGCAAGAATCCTGGACATTGAGTCTCTAATGAGCTTTGCTGGTCACAGCTCATTGCTGAGGAAATCAGGTACAAGGAAAAGTTAAGATGGCAGAGAAGTAGGGGGACTCTGGGCTTTCCTTGTCCCTCAAACACAGCTGTGTTCAGATCAGATCGCTTAGAATACCCAGAAAATCGATCTGCGGACTGACAGAAGGATCTCCACAGTTGGAGGGAGACAGCTTGGTAGGTATGAGGTGTGTGGAAGTGAATTGGGAGAGAGAAAAATGGTAGTGCTGTGGAGGAGAGGGAACCTTCTGTGGAAAGACAAAAGGTAGAGAAAGAGAAGGGGTTGAGAAAGTGTGGCATTGAGTTAGCACAAGAGGAAAACCTCTCTAGACCACAGAGAAGTACTGAGTGTCCCAGTTATTTTTTTGCAAATGGCATTTGAAGCTCAAACCCTGATGTTTGGAAGTGTGCAACTTTCTCTGGAGCAGAGCCGTGGTGTGCATTCCTGGGGAGGAGGGTGCTGGCCCTGAAGAGCATAGCAGGGTGTAGCAGTCTCAAGGGTGCACTGAGAGAGAATAGTCCCCTTCCTGGAGGACTTTTGGAAGAGGGTTTATTGCCTTCCAAGGACAAAAGACACTGCAGGCACTAGCCAAAGGCCTTTCATCAGCAGGGTGCAGAGGCACACCCAGAGAGAATATAACCTTTGCTGCTTTCAGCAGTGCTACACCATAGATTTCATGCCCTGTGCAGGTGTGGGGCTGTTTCTCAGGGACAGAAGACTTCACATAGCATAGAGCGGCCCTACTCTGGAGAAGGGAGTCCTTTAAAATTCTTTTTCAGTTTATTTATTTATTTGGAGAAAGAGGGAGAGAGAGAGCATGAGCAGGGGAGGGGCAGAGAGAGAGGGAGAGAGAGAGAATCCCAAGCAGGCTCCCCACTGTCAGCACAGAGCCTAACGTGGGGCTCAAAGTCACAAGCTGTGAGATGATGACCTGAGCTCAAATCAAGAGTCGTTTGCTTAACCAACTGAGCCACCCAGGTGCTCCATAAGATTTTGGGTTTTGAATTCTAGCCACCCACCAAGGAAAAAACACAGGAGAGTTGTGGCTCAGGGTGAGCTTACTGCCCTCACTATTTTGTGACGTCTGTCTGAACAGAAGGTATGTGAGATCCACAGTCAGAGAGGAGACAAGATTGGGGAGGCACAATTTTCCCCCAATACCAGCACAGTGGGAATTCAGAGAGCAACACAGTGGTTGCCCATGGAGACAGAACCCACTTATGCCAAACCCCAAATCCACTCACCCCCATGCCTGGCAACTGCTTATTTACTGGGGCAAGACTGACTCTAAGCCAAAGCAGCAGACCTCTCTTCTAGAAGACCAGTGCATCCAACACCCCCCATGAACCAAGTGCACTGAAAATCCAAGACTTCAAAGTGACACCTACAGTTCTTTTTGCTTTGTTTCTTTCTTCTTCTCTTTTTTCTTCTTGAATCAGTCTTCTAGTTTCTTATTTTTTTTTTATTTACTTTTCTCCTTTTTTTGGATTAGGCTTTTTTTAATTCTTTTTTTGTTTGTTTTTCTTTTCTTCTTCTTTATTCTTTCTTCTTCTTTGGAATAATCCTTATAGTTTTTTGATTCTCTGATATTTTTTGTCCCCTTTCCTTTTCTCTTTTTTAAGGATCAGGCTTTCTCCCCAATGTTTTTTCCAGGGGTACTTCAACAAACAAATCAAAGCACACCTAGTTAAAGGTCCAAATGCTCCACCGCTGCAAGGAAGGAGGAGCTCTGCAGAGGACTGACCATGAGAAAGAGCAGCCAAAATGCAACAGCAGAGTGCACACAGCAAGTGCCAGAAACACCTTCTGAAGTTCCAGACCCTGGACAGTGTATGACCCCTTTTTAATATAGCAGTACTCTCAGGTGCAGGAAACATAACAGGCTTTTAAAACACACAAAAGACAGATGTAGCCAAATGATAAGATGGAGGAACCCCTCCCACCCCCCCTCCCCACACACACACATAAAGTAAGGCCAAGAATAAGTCACAGCCAGGGACTGGGTCAAAAAAGATCTAAGCAATATAGCTGAACAAGAATTTAGAACAGCAGTCATAAGACTCCTAGCTGGGCCTGAAAAAAAGCATAGAAGACACCAGAGAAACACATGCTACAGAGATCAAAGACCTAAGAACTAGTCAGGATAAAATAAAAAATACTGTAAGTGAGATACAAAACAAATGGAATACAGTGACAATGAGGATTAAAGAAGCAGAGGAGAGAAGAGGTGAAATAGAAGATAAAATTATGGAAAATAATGAAGTTGAAAAAAAGAGGGAACAGAAATTAGTAAGTCATGAGGGGAGACTTAGGAAACTAAGTGATTCCATGAAATGAAGCAATATCCACATCATAGGAGTCTCAGAAGAAGAAAAGCAAGGAAAAGGAGTAGAAAGTTTATTTGAACAAATTATAGCTGAGAATTCCCCTAATCTGGGGAAGGAAACAGACATTCAAGTCCAAGAGGCACAGAGAACTCTGCTCAAAATCAACAATAACAGGTCAACACCATGACATAACATAATGAAACTTGCAAAATACAAAGATAAAGAGAGAATTCTGAAAGCATTTAGGGACAAACGGTCCTAAACCTACAAGGGTAGGCACATAAGGTTAGTAGTAGACCTGTCCACAGAAGCTGGGTAGGCCAGAAGAGAGTGGCAGGAAATATTCAATGTGCTGAATGGGAAAAATATGCAGTCAAGAATCCTTGATCCAGCAAGGTTGTCATTCAGAATGGAAAGAGAGATAAAGACTTTATCAGATAAACAATAACTAAAGGAGTTTGTGACCATTAAACCAGCCCTGCAAGAAATTTTAAGGGGAACTCTGAGTGAACAAAAAAAAGAAGAAGAACAAAGCAACAAAATCTACAAAGGATCAGACAATAAATATCACCAGAAACACCAACTCATCAGGTAACACAATGGCACTAAATTCATAACTTTCAGTGATCACTCTGAATGTAAATGCACTAAATGCTCCAATCAAAAGACATAGGGTACCAGAATGAATAAAAAAACAAGACCCATCTATATGCTGCCTTTAAGAGGCAGACTAGATTTTAAAACAAAGACTGTAACAAGAGATGAAGAAGGGCATTATATCATAATTAAGGGGTCTATCCATCAACAAGATATAATAATTGTAAATATTTATGCCCCCAACTTGAAAACACCCAAACATATAAATCAATTAATAACAAACATAAAGAAACTCATTGATAATAACACCATAGGAGACTTTAATACCCCACTTACAACAATGGACAGATCATCTAAGGAGATAATCAGCAAGGAAACAATGGCTTTGAATGGCACACTGGACCAGATGAACTTAACAGATATATTCAGGAGGGTGCCTGTGTGGCTCAGTCAGTTGGGCATCTGACTTCAGCTCGGGTCATGATCTCACAGTTGGTGAGGACAAGCCCCGCTTTGGGTAAGCCCAAGCCCCACATCATTTGAACATGAGCCCTGCTTCGGGTGAGCCAGCGCTCTGCTTCTGGTGAGCTCCAGCCCAGCTTCAGATAAAAACACAAGCCCCAGGTGAGCCCTGCTTTATTCTCTCTCTCTCCCTCTCCCTTCCTCTCTCCCCGGCACCCCCCCCCCCCCCGCCATCATGGGATTCTGTCTCTGTCCCTCGCTCACTTGCACCCTCTCTCTCTCTCTAAAAAAAAAAAAAAAAAAAATATATATATATATATATATATATATATATATATATATATATATATATTCAGAGCATTTCATCCTAAAGCGGCAGAATACACATTCTTTTCAAGTGCACATGGAACATTCTTCAGAATAGACCACATTCTAGGTCACAAATCAGTCCTCGATAGATACAGAAAGATCAAGATCATATCATGCATATTTTCAGACCATTAGTGAAAGTCAACCACAAGAAACAATTTGGAAAGACCACAAATACATGGAGGTTAAAGAACATCCTACTAAAGAATGAATGGGTTAACCAGAATATTAAAGAAGATATAAAAAAATACACAGGTACAAATTAAAATGAAAACACGACACTCCAAAACCTCTGGGATGCAGCAAAGGTGGCCCTAAAAGGGAAGTGTATTGCAATAGAGACTGATCTCAAGAAGCAAGACTCAAATACACAACCTAACCTTACACCTAAAGGAGCTAGAAAGGGAAGACAAATTAAGCCTAAAGTTGGTACAAGAAGAGAAATAATAAGGATTGGAGTAGAAATAAATGATATAGAAACAAACAAAAAATAACAACAACAACAACAACAAAAAAAACCTAGTAGAACAGATCACTGAAACTAAGAGCTGGTTCTTTGAAAGAATTAATAAACTTGATAAACCCCTAGCCAGACTTAACAAAAAGAAAAGAGAGAGGACCCAAATAAATAAAATCATGAATGAAAGAGGAGAGATCATAACCAACACCACAGAAGTATAAACAATCATAAGAGAATATTATGAAAAATTATATTTCAGCAAACTGGGCAATCTGGAAGAAATGGATTAATTCCTAGAAACATACAAACTACCAAAGCTGAAATAGGAAGAAATAGAAAATTTGATCAGACCCATAACCAGCAAAGAAATTGAATCAGTCAGCAAAAATCTCCCAAGAAACAAAAGTCCAGGGCCAGATGGCTTCCCAAGGGAATGCTACCAGACATTTAAAGCAGAATTAGTACCTATTCTTCTCAAACTGTTCAAGAAAGTAGAGATGGAAGGAAAACTTCCAAACTCATTCTATAAGGCCAGCATTACCTTGATTCCAAAACCAGAAAAAGACCCTGCTAGAATGGAGAATTACAGGCCAATATCCCTGATGAACATGGATGAAAAAATTCTCAACAAGATACTAGTAAATTGAATCCAACAGGACAGTAAAAGAATTATTCACCACAATCAACTGAGATTTATTCCTGGGCTGCAGGGGTGGTTCAATATTCACAAACCAATCAACGTGATACACCATGTTAATAAAGGAAAGGATAAGAACCATATGATCCTCTCGATAGATGCAGAAAAAAGCATTTCACAAAATACATCATCCGTTCTTGATAAAAACCCTCAACAAAAAGCATAGAGATGGAACATACCCCAACATCCTATACGAAAGACCTACAGCTAATATCATTGTCAATGGGGAAAAACTGAGAGCTTTTCTTCTAAGGTCAAAAACAAGACAGGGATGTCTGCTCTCACCATTATTATTTAACACAGTACTGGAAGTCCTAGCCTCAGCAATCAGAAAATAAAAATAAATAAAAGGCATCCAAATCAGCAAGGAGGAAGTCAAACTTTCACTATTTGCAGACAACATGGTACTCTATGTAGAAAACCTAAAAGACTTCACCAAAGAATTGCTAGAACAAATACATGAATTCAGCAAAATTGCAGGATATAAAATCAATGTACAAAAATCTGTTGCATTTCTATATACCAATAATGAAACAGAAGAAAAGGAAATCAAGGAATCGATCCCATTTACAATTGTACCCAAAACAAGATACCAAGGAATAAACCTAACCAAAGAGGTAAAACATCTGTACTCTGAAAACTACTGAACACTTACCCCAAAAAATGGAAAAGCATTCCATGCTCATGAGGTGGAAGAATGAACATTGTTAAAATGTTGACACTACCCAAAGCTATCTACATTTTTAATGCAATCCCCATCAAAATACCACCAGCATTTTTCACAGAGCTAGAACAAACAATCCTAAAATTTGTATGGAACTACAAAAGACTTCAAATAGCTAAAGCAATCCTGAAAAAGCAAAGCAAAGCTGGAGGCATCACAATTCTGGATTTTAAGCTATATTACAAAGCTATAGTCATCAATATAGTGTGGTATTGGCATAAAAACAGACACATAGATCAATGGAACAGAATAGAGAACCCAGAAGTAGACCCACAAATGTATGGTCAACCCATCTTCGACAAAGCAGGAAGAATGAAAGGAGCGTCTGGGTGGTTCAGTCGATTAAGTGTCTGACTTCAGCTCAGGTCATGATCTCATAGTCTGTAGGTTTGAGCCCTGTGTCAGGCTCTTCACTGACAACTCAGAGCCTAGAGCCTGCCTCAGATCCTGTGTCTCCTATTGTCTCTGCTCCTTCCCCCACTTCTTTCTCTCTCTCTCAAAAATAAATAAACATTTTTTAAAAAGAATATCCAATGTTAATAGTCTCTTCAACAAATGGTATTGGGAAAACTAGACAGCAACATTCAGAAGAATAAAACTGGACCATTTACTTACACCATACATGAAAATAAACTCAAAAATGCATGAAAGACCTAAATGTGAGACAGAAAACCATCAAAATCCTAGAGGAGAACACAGGCAGCAACCTTTTTGGCCTTGGCCACAGCAACTTCTTACTAGACACGTCGTCAGAGGCAAGGAAAACCAAAGCAAAAATGAACTATTGGGACTTCATTAAGATGAAAAGTTCCTGCACAGTGAAGTAACCTGTCAATAAAACTAAAACGCAACTGATGGAATGGGAGAAGATTTGTAAATGAAATATCTGATAAGGGGTTAATATCCACAGTCTACAAAGAACTTATCAAACTCAACACCCAAAAAACAAAGAAGCCAGTAAAGAGATGGGCAAAAGACATGAATAGACACTTCTCCAAAGAAGACATCCAGATGGCCAACTGACACATGAAAAAATGCTCCATATCACTCATCATCAGGGAAGTACAAATCAAAACCAAGATGAGATACCACCTCACACCTGTCAGGATGGCCGCAATTAACAACTCAGGAAACAACAGATGTTGGCGAGGATGAAGAGAAAGGGGAACCCCTTTGCACTGTTAGTGGGAATGCAAACTGGTGCAGCCTCTCTGGAAAACAGTATGGAGGTTCCTCAGAAAGTTAAAAATAGAACTACTCTATGACCCAGAAATTGCACTACTAGGTATTTACCCAAAGGATATAAACATACAGATTCAGAGGATTACATGCACCCTGATGTTTACAGCAGCATTATCAACGATACCCCAAATATGGAAAGAACCCAAATATGGATAATGGATAAAGAAGATTTTGTATACACACACACACACACACACACACACACACACACACACACAATGGAACATTACTCAGCCATCGAAAAGAATGGAATCTTGCCATTTGCAATGACATGGATGGAGTTAGAGTGTATTGTGTTAAACAAAATAAGTCAGTCAGAGAAAGAGAAGTAGCATATGATTTCACTTACATGTGGCATTTAAGAAACAAAACAGATAAGCATTTGAGAAGGGAAAACAAAGAAAGAGAGGGAAGCAAACCATAAGAGATTCTTAAGAGAACAAACTGAGGGTTGCAGGAAGGCAGGTGTTGGGGGGGGGGGGGTTGGGCTAAATGGGTGATGGATATGAAGGAAGGCACTTGTGATGAGCACTGGGTGTTATATGTAAGTGATCACTAGATTCCACTCCTGAAACCAATATCACACTATATGTTAACCATAATTTAGACAAAAATTTGGAAAAAAATTTAAAATGAATATATCCTTGCATTCAGATCAAAATATCCAAGGAAGTAGGATTCTTAGAAATCCATTCCAGCATCTTCCATCCTATTAGAAGTCCATTTTACATACACTGGAATTCCTTTAAAAAAAAAAAAAAAAGGAAAGAAAAGAAAAGACTGCTGTTCTTTGT
Organism: Panthera leo; assembly: GCF_018350215.1. Lineage (NCBI taxonomy): Eukaryota > Metazoa > Chordata > Mammalia > Carnivora > Felidae > Panthera > Panthera leo. The sequence goes on along the minus strand of NC_056685.1, from coordinate 92,010,200 downwards.
ATGTGTCCTTTCAGAGCTGGTTTTAGCACTTCTCCTAAGACACTGCAAACATTTTAGTCCCTAGTTCAAACAGCTGGCTGTAATGGACCTGAACTCATGTTTCACTGTGAGACTTAGAAATTAGTAATGATCCTGCTTGCTATTAAGTAAGAACTCAGATTCTGGCAAGGTAGTGCTCTGTCAACATATATCAAAATGCTTACTCCCTAGTGACCTTCTCCTCTTTGCATATATTCACAAGAGTTATAAAACAAATGCCAAATGCTGAGCAATAAAAACCCTTCAGTTTATATTTCAAACGTCAGTTGCTCTACAAAAACACAAAATAATATTGCCAAAATATGAAACAAAGAGAAGTACAAATAACTTCCCTAATGACTTCCTTTTTTCCAGGAGCTCTTGGATCACTCAAAGGACTTGACCCTATATTCTAAAAACTGTCATTCTTAACTTCTGCCAAATGAAAAAAGCAGAGGTCAAAGACAAGGGCTCTTCTAAAATGCACTGCTATTTAAGGACTCCTTCATGATCAGAGTTCAAAGCCAGCAGATTTCAATGAAGTACTACAGCTCATCTGGCTATCTAGGATAAGTTATTTTGCAAAGATAGGGGTGTGTCTTAGGTATAGAAAGAGACCTCATCTTGCTTTATATTTGGCTGCCAGAGACATGATGAAATTTGCTAGATGCAACCTCCTTTGTCTTTGCTGTGCATGTCTTTGGCCTTGACCTAAACTGTGCTAACCTTTCAAAGTTAAACCTCCTACTACTTCCCAACATATACCTTAAGCTTCTATCATATTTGAAATTTTCAGTTGTGTAGATATGCCAAGGTCTTTTACATTTCTGGGTCTTTGTACACAACCTTTCTCGATCTGTATGTATTTCTCCTTCCTTTTCTACCTTGAGGAAAACTACTCATTCTCCAAGAAATTGATCATACAATTCCCTTGGTGAAACCTTCCCAAATTTCCCAGTTACTGGCTCCCTCCTCTGTTGCCTTTTGGGGAAACCCTGGATATAGCACTTAGGATATTATATTTTAAAAAAAATTTTTTAACATTTATTTATTTTTGAGACAGAGAGAGACAGAGCATGAACAGGGGAGGGTCAGAGAGAGAGGGAGACACAGAATCCGAAACAGGCTCCAGGCTCTGAGCTGTCATCACAGAGCCCGACGCGGGGCTCGAACTCACGGACCGCGAGATCATGACCTGAGCCGAAGTCGGATGTTTAACCGACTGAGCCACCCAGGTGCCCCAGGATATTATATTTTAAGTGTGTGTGTGTGTGTGTGTGTGTGTGTGTGTGTGTGCATGTGTTTCTCCCCTGCAGCCAGGCTGTGAGTTCTTTGGGGCAGCCAACTTCATTCATCTTTGTATATTTATCGCTTGGTAGCTTCATAAATGCTGATCAACTGAGTAAAGAATCAGAATTGAGACTTCAGGTGTTTGACTCCCAGTACTAACCTCTGGACTGTTAAGATAAAGAAAACTGAATGTAATACATTGTAATGTGTTGGATATTCCATTTATAGCATTTGAAAAGGTTTGACACAAAAAAAAAATTGAAGAATTTTATATACCAAAGGAAGCATCAATTATGTCCTACCTTCTTTTAAATACAAACAGGCTGTATATCAAAATTTTCTTCCCTCTTGGGGTATTATAGCCTATACTCTATAAATTTTGTTCATGGTTTATAGAGTATAGAACCCTCTGGAGCCCAGCCCCCCACCCCCACCTCATTGAGCTTGTATGCTCAGGGAGGTCTTTACACACCGAAGGAATGTTAATACCCAAGCTTTATGGAAGATTGACTGTAGAAAAATTAACTGATGAAGCCCAGGACCATAGGAAGAGAATTATGGTATCTGTGGCTATTTATCTCCAAGAAGATTTACTATCTCACCTGAAGACATACGCTGCTGTGTGACAGGAATTTATTTACAGTTCAAGCCTGACCTTTTTCCATGTTGAGGGAGATTGCATTACTGGGTAGCTTGGGGATTTATTGTCCCTGTTTAGCCGCAGTGACATTTCCTGACTATTGGCTGCAGAAGCCCTTCTAAGCTCAAGCACAGAAAATCCTGACCCTGATGTCCCACCTCTACCTAGGGGCACATTTCTCGGGGCAAAGTATTAATAGGTTTAAAGGACAAAGTTTCTTGGAAGAGAGCGAGAGCACAGGGGACAGACAGCATGATGCCTTGCCACCTCCTGTAGAAATCAAGACGAGTAAGTTCAAATAGAGTTGGGTCCCTAGAAGCCCTGCAGGGTGAGAAGACAGGTGGCAGATGTGAGGATGTGAAACCACAGGAAAATGAAATAGGACCCCCCTCTCTCTGTCCTCTTTGGTGTCCCTTTGCACCAGATCGAGTCACAGCACCAGTTTTCCAAACCAGAGAAGCAATTCTCAAACTGGCTTCTGCTTCAATTGCAGGGACTCTTTATCCATATACTGAACAAATGCCAAGCAGCTCCCTGTATCCCAGGTATATTTTAAATTTCCTTTTGCTAAATCCTTATTTCTTTTTCCCTCCACTCTCACCATTTCTATAAACCTTGGGAGTTTTTTAAAAATACTTTTAAAATATTTCCAAGGAAATTCCAAATTAAAAAAAAAAAAACCTCACAGACTAAGAAAACACAACGTATTGGTAATTGTGATTAATAAAACAATGTTCCCAATTAAATTAGATAGTGAAATTGATTCAATATAGGGACATTTTTAACTGAGAGAACTGTTTATATGAACTGAATTTACTTTATTGTTTTTAATGTTTTTAATGTTTATTTATTTTTGAGAGAGAGAGAAAGAGAGCAGGGGAAGGGCAGAGAGAGGGAGACACAGAATCCAAAGCAGGCTCCAGGCTCAGAGCTGTCAGCACAGAGCCCGACGTGGGGCTCAAACTCACAGACGGGGAGATCATGACCTGAGTCCAAGTATGACGCTTAACCGACCGAGCCACCCAGGCTCATATGAACTGAATTTAAAGAGTCACTTCAAGTAGAGCCTGCCTGACTTCATTAGATTCACAGAGATAAATATCATATGCAGCAATTAGCCAAGAGAATGTCGATTCCAAGACTGCCTTTCCCCTCCTGCAGTGTGTTCCATTTATCACAGTCGTATATAAAATTTCAAGCCACAATTGGACAGGAATTACTGTGTTCTTCCAACGGCATTTCTTTTTAAAATTACATGCATCTTTCATTCATGTTGCAAGTTACATCTACTGCTTCAAAGTATGGAATGAAAAGCTAGAAAGAAATCTAGTTATCATCTTGGACAGAGTTTTTCCAACCCATTTGTTAAGCAGAGAAACTCCTCCCACCCCCGCCCCCAAAGGCACAACAAACTTAAAAAAGCAGAGTTTCTCATCAGGAAGGTCTTAGAGACCCATTTCTTTGGGGCTTCCTCCTTTCCTTGCTATTGGCTGGCCCCAGCCCAAGAGCTCCTGGAATATCAATGTAGGGTATATAAGTTGAAAGCAGATATCTGGGGGAAAAAAACCTCTCATTTTATGGTTAAAACGAATCCACAATAGTTAAACTACTTTCTTAAATTGACACAATCAGCTGGCTGCTAACCTGAAACTAGAATCCAGGTGTCTACGACACCAAACTAAACCAAGCAGTAATTTGCTGCTGCCTTCATTGTCCAAGATAGAAGTCATTTTTTATTACATAATTCGATATAGCAGTTAATGAACATCTGTCAAGCCACAGTCATGGCGTTTCTTCTGTTAAAAATAGAACTGTTGTACTACTCACAAGAGCCAAGGTATGGAAACAACCTAAGTGTCCATCAGCAAATGAATGCATAAAGAAGATATATGTACATATATACACATACACGCAATGGAATATTAGCCACGAGAAGGAAGGAAATCCCACCTTTTGTGACGATATGAATGGAACTTGAGGACATTATGCTCAGGGAAATAAGCCAGAGAAAGGCAAATACTTCATGGATCGCATATATGTATCATCCTTTTTAAAAAATCAAACCCATGAAAACAGAATGGAAAAGTAGCCAGGGGCTGGGGGTTGGGGAAAATAGGGAGAGGTTGGTAAATGGGGACAAACTTTAAGCTATGAGATAAGCACGTCTGAGGATCTAACGTAAAACATAGTGACTGTAGTTGATGGCACTGGATTGTATAACTAAAATTTGCGAAGAGAGAACTTAAATATCCTCACCAAAATAAATAAATAAGGAAACAAATAAATAACAAGTGAGGTGATGGATGTTTTAATTAACTAGACAGGGGGAATCTTTTTGCAATGTGTAAGTTTTTTATTGTCACCATGATGTACATTTTAAATATCTTATCATTTTACATGTGAATGATATCTCAATAAAGCTGAAATTTAAAAAAAATTAGGCGTATTCCACATAATCTATAGCCATGTATCTCCACCAAGAACAACCCTCTGATTGTCAAATTTGTCTTATGAACAACTAATAATGATTTAAAAAGCATTGAAAAATACAAAGTGCATAATTGAGACATAAGAATATGAAGTTGTTTCCTAAAACTGAGAACACGTATCCTTAAGTCTTATTGCCTAAACACTGGGTGCCTATCTATGTAACAGTTGCCTCTCGCCAGACATCACTGATATAATGTCACAGACAAAAGAGAGCAGCCAATGACACAAAGAAGCAAATATGGTCCACAATCGAAGTGGTCTCTTCAGACTTTCAGATGTTCAGAGTGGCGGCTGGCTGTATGTTCGTTGTTTGTTTTCTACGGTAAGCTTGTATTTCTCACCATTTACATCAACCCTGAACTTAAGGTAACTATTTCCTGTTACTGTTCATTTTACTTGGTCCTGGAAAAAAAGAGAAAAGGAGATAAGGCATTTCTGGTATAGTATAAAGTGATCCAAGCTAATTAAATGCAGTAAGAGCCAAGTGACAGATTAGCCTTTCATCCCATTAGCCCACATGCGTAAACCAGAGTCATAAACATTTAGCAAGTTCTTTGTCATTTATTTTAATGCTTTTTAAATGTGCTAAGGAGAAAAAATTTATGAGGTGTTTCTACAGCATTCTGGTTATGAAGTTTCTATTTATCAATAGCTAATTTATTTCTATAATGGAATACCAGGTTACCAAGAAAGCTTCCTATAATAAATATGAGGAATTAATGTAAGAGTCTCTAATTATTGAATAATATAGGTAAGAATATAAGTAGTTACTGAAAAAAAATTATATGTACTGAATCTGCAAAAAACAATATAAGGAGGTATTAGGTATTTTAGGGGAAAGACCGATTTTTAAAAACCACACAGGTAAGACAAATACCATATGATCTGATTTACGTGTGGAATTTTAAAAACAAAACAAAACAAGAAAACCAAGCTCAGAGATCCAGAGAACAGATTGGCAGTTGCCAGAGGTGGGATGGAGAGTGGGCAAAATGGGTGAAGGAACTCAAAAGGTACAAACCCCAGTTATAAAATAAATAAGTCACGGGAACGTAATGTACAGCATGGAGAATATAGTTAGTCACATTGTATTGCATTATTTGCAAGTTACTAAGAGAACAGATCTTAAAAGTTCTCATTACAAAAAAAAAAAAAAAAAACTTCTGTAACCATGTATGCTGACAGACATTAACTAGCCTTATTGCGGTGATCATTTCGCAATATATACAAATATCAAATCATTACATTGTACACCTGAAACTAATATCATGTTACATGTTAATGATACCTCAATAAAAAATAATAACAAAATTAAAGTGCTAAAAAGTTACACAGGTTCAAAATTTTCCCATAAATAAAGCTCAGTTTACCATCCACTCATTAAAAGCCTAAATTCCAGTCCAAAGAATTTAGCACCACCCCAGCAAGGTTACTGTAATAGGATTTAAAGGATTACCGCGATATATCTGTTAGGTAAAAATGACTAACTATGTCACATTTGCTGGGAGGTTTACTTTAGTTAACCTATTAAGTCAAACGTAGTCACATAAGTTTAATCCAATAAATCCAAAGCTTCAATATCACCAGCAGTTTGCTAAACTTGATAAATTAACCTGGCATTCCATTATTTAAAAATACCTTAATAGAAACAAAAATCGTAAATAATTTTAAGTAATTCACCTGTTTTCCATGTGCACACTGCTCCAGCATCGTCCCAGCTAAGGTTCGCTGGACCTTATGTTACACAACCAAGTTTTTATCCATAAGGTGGCTGAAATTGATGACCATTCTTCTCAATCACAGGTGGTGATCTTATAACGGACCACACAATTTATTTGCTATAACCACCTAACTCAGCTTGATTTGAGTGTTTATGGGGCCAATGCATCCTGACCAAAGGAGAGACTGTAGCAGTGAAAAATACTTGACATGTATTGAGGAATATTAAAAGTATATGTCAGTGTAATTCTCAACATTCCTTTATGTCACAAGGAAAACCCAGCCCTGGGCAATGGAGGAGACCCTCAGAAGATCCATTAAGGAAGGCACTCCTTTCTCAACCGGTTCTAAGGTGAACCAAGCTGCAAGCAACCCAGCTGCTCACAGAAAGTTACTAAGCAGGTCAAACCACAGACATAATATTCAAAGACCCTATTTGGTCTGCCCTCCTTTAAAACAATTCAGTTCAAGTCTTCGAATATGTCTTTGAAGTGTGCCCGTTGTGCATGCTAAACACCAAAATTCTATTGAGGAGACAGGATATGCACAAAAGTGCTCCAGCGGGCTGTGGCATGGTAACTAGAATACAAAAGGTACATAAGTCATGGTCGACAGTACTAGGTAATCTCAGAGAGATTAGACAGTCTGAGAAGGCCTTCTGAGAAAAGGGGGTTTGGCTCGCCCTTAAAGACAGGAGTGATATTGGGGCGCCTGGGTGGCTCAGTCGGTTAAGCGTCTGACTTCGGCTCAGGTCATGATCTCACGGTCCGTGAGTTCGAGCCCCGCGTCGGGCTCTGTCCTGACAGCTCAGAGCCTGGAGCCTGCTTTGGATTCTGTGTCTCCCTCTCTCTCTCTGACCCTGCCCCTTTCATGTTCTGTCTCCGTCTCAAAAATAAATAAACATTAAAAAAAAATTTTTTTTTTAAAGAAAGGAGTGATATTGTAAAGGTAGAAAAAATAGGATAAGGCATTCCAGGCTAGGGACCCAGAATAGCAAATCTATAAAGGTGATGGTGACCAGGTCTCATTCAGAAGATAACAAGGACATTTTCCTGAAGACAGGGCACCTGTCAGGGTGTTGATGTTGGGGGGGGGGGCAAGCGGATAGTAAGGGTCTTCATTGCTGCAATGACGACTTTAAATTTCATTTAATAAGGCCCCCATAAAAATGAAAATATCATGTCAAATATGTCTTCTTCCAGATTTTTATTTAACTGCTAGTTAATTAACCTACAGTGCAATATTGGTTTCAGGAGTAGAATTCAGTGACTCGTCAATTACACACAACACCCAATGCTCATCCCAACAAGTGCCCCCCTTAGGACCCATCACCCATCTAGCCCATCCCCCACCCACCTCCCTCCATCAACCCTCAGTTTGTTCTCTAAGAGTCTCTCATGGTTTGTTTCCCTCTTTTTCCTCCCTCCTGTATGTTCATCTGCTTTGCTTCTTAAATTTCACATATGAATGAAATTATGTGGTATTTGTCTTTCTCTGACTGACTTATTTCACTTAGCATAATACATTCTAGCTCCATTCACATCATTGCAAATGGCAAGATTCCATTCTTTCTGGTGGCTGAGTAATATTCCATTGTATGTATATTCCACGTCTTCTTTATCCATTCATCAGTTGATGAACATTTGGACTCCTTCCATAGTTTGGCTATTGTTAGTAGTGCCGCTTAAATTATGTTAAATATTATCCCATCTATGATTGAAGAATAGGCAGAGGTGCATATTTATCCCCATATAAAAATGCTCAGGAAACAATCTGTATGATACACACAAAGAAACTATTATCAGTGGCTGCCTCTGGACTGGGGAGGAGTTAGAGTTGAAATGGATTAAAGAGAAATATTAGCTTTTTATTTTATACATTTCTGTGTTTCATGGTTTTCTGTTTTGAGGGTTTTTTAACAACAGGTTGTATTATATTTCACTTATATACATACCACTTACATACATTTAAAACACAAATTTGGGGGGGAGGGGTGCCCGGTGGCTCAGTTGGTTAGGTGTCCAACTCTTGATTTGGGCTCAGGTCCTGATCTTGCAGTTCGTGAGATCGAGCCCTGCCTTGGTCTCTGTGCTGCAGTGTGGAGCCTGCTTGGGATTCTCTCTCTCCCCCTCTCTCTTTGCCCCTCTTCTGCTTGCATGCTCCCATGCTTGCTGTCTCTCTCTCTCTCTCTCTCTCTAATAAACTTTAAAAAAAACACACATTTTTAAGAGTAAATTTATGGTGGTTTGTTCAATTTTTAAAACACAAATGTAACCAAAACCCAAAACTGAACCAATTTTTAGGTAAAAGAAGAAAATAAAATCCACCGTCAACTTGTGCGGCATAGTCTTTGCTGACTGGAGCCTCGTGCCATTACTCTTGACATTCTAAATGGAAGCGCTTCCTCAGATGTAAGTGTGTATTAAAACGGAAAGATGCTTAAGTTTGGCGAGCAGAATGGCAACCTACAGGAGTCAAGGAGCTGGAATTTCAAACAGAATCTGTGGTTTGCTCTCTCAACACAGACTCTTGGCTTCAGGGGCTGGTGCATGGTGTGTGGCTCGAGGACATAACCTTCAGGATGTCGGTTAGTTGACATGAATTGAGTCAACCAGGGAGGTCTTATTTTCACCCTTTTTTTTTTTACAGATGACAAAACAGATGAATGGACGGGTTATATGACGTGGTCCAAATTACACAAGCAAAAGTGGTGGACCCAATTCATTGGATCCCTGAGCCTGGGTTCTTAGATCTTATACCATCAGGCCATCAGCGGATGGCCATCAGCTTCGCATCACAGCCACCAGCTTCATGACCCAGCTCCTCTCCAAACTCCAGATTTCTCATCTGTTAGGTAAGAGTGAAGTGAGATCTTGGATTAAAGAACCTGGCCTACTGCCTGACCCATGTTAAGTGCTCTACCAATTGTAGCTGCTATTATTATTATTATTATGATTATCTTATTACATAATGTTGGGGATATAACAATAATGCCAGTCCAAAGGCTTCCTTTTTCTGACTTGACCACAAGTTTCTAAAGGCTTCCTTGAGCGTGCCTCCCATTTGCAATGGTTTTTGTGCCACACGGACAAGCTTAGAGCACATCGTTCTGGAAAATCTGTGATTAAAGCAGAGCTGCAAGAAGGGCTAACGTTGAAATGCAGGAGACTTGGGGCGCCTGGTGGCTCAGTCGGTTAAGCACCTGACTTTGGCTCAGGTCATGATCTCACAGTTCGAGCCCCGTGTCGGGCTCTGTGCTGACAGCTCAGAGCCTGGAGCCTGCTTCGGATTCTGTGTCTCCCTCTCTGCCCTCCCCCACTCGTGCTCTTTTTCTCTCTCTCAAAAATAAATAAAACATTAAAAAAAAAAAAAAAAAAAGAGGGGCACCTCAGTGGCTCAGTCGGTTGAGTGTCCGGCTTCAGCTCAGGTCATGATCTTGCGGTTCCTGAGTTCGAGCCCGGCGTTGGGCTCTGTGCTGACAGCTCAGAGCCCGGGGCCTGCTTCAGATTCTGTGTCCCCCTCTCTCTCTCTGCCCCACCCTGCTTGTGCTCTGTCTCTCTCTGTCGTCCAGACATGAATAAACATTTTTTTAAGCATTTAAAAAGAAAAAGAAAGAAATGCAGGAGACATCTCTTCCCTATTCATGGGACGGAGGGCCTGCCAACTTACAAGCAAGGAGAAGGCCTACAAATTGCCACTCTCCAGAATATCTACATTCATGCACATGTGCAGTTTTCTGCTGACTCCACCCCAGATCTCAAAAGGGAGCCATACGTCAAAGGCTGTTCACTGATCAATCATCATTTTTGGAGGGTTTGGGGGTTTTTTGAATCAATTTAAACCTTGCTCATTGATACATTTTCTGTAATGAAAGTTTAAATTAAGCATTAATGTAGCCCATTTTGTGAGGGTTTTTAAAAAGCAATTTAAAAATGGAAAAAAAGTTTAAATGCTGTCGATCTGTGTGGATTGAGCTACCCGGGGGGAATAGGTGTGGGACGTGAGCTGCGTGGTGTTGGTGAGCAGCTTTTGCGTTCTGTCCTCTTCAACCTCACTTTGTTTTTTTTATCATCATTTCCTCTGTCAACTGGCAAACTTGAAAAAGCTTTAAGGCTTTCAAATATCTGTGGTGACAAGTTGCAAACGAACCTAAAACAGTCACGGTTTTTTTTTTTCTTTTTCTCTCCAGGTGATTCTCGCTCATGCCTTTCTGAGAAAATGTCATGAATATTTCATCAAACGTGAGAGAGAAGAATGCCATCACTGTGAGCATATTTTTTTATTATATTATTTTGTTACACAGCTGCTATTGAATTCTTTCTGATAGAGCACCTACTATTATTCAGGTCCTTTGTGACTTTGGTTTTCTCAAGCCATCTGTTCCCCCTCTAACCACAAGAAGAACTTTAGTTTCCCAAAGTACCCACGGCTGAATTCACAAGGTTTGGAGGGACAGAAGTGACCCATTTGCCAGCAACTGCTGGCTTTCTAGATAGCTCTTTGATGATCCCTTGATTCCCACTGTCTTATATGAACACTGCAGAGATACTGACCATTTCTCATTCCTACAGCTCACTTTGTGCCTTGGGCAAGTTACTTCTCCTCCCTGAGTCTTTCTACTCATCTGTAGTAAGGGAATAATGATGATACGTACTTTGTGGGTCATTATGGAGATTACATGTATGTAAAGTTCTGTTTGTTCTACCTAGTACAGAGTAAGCCAATATTTGATGCCTATTATTATAATCATTTGCCTTAAACTTATCTGACTACTTAAGTAAATGAAGGAGGTGCCATTATAATGAAACAGTTACAAATGAATAACCCCGTTCTATGGGCCTCCAGGCGAACTTGTCCTTTGGGTCAGAATGGCCAGGCTGTCCCTGTGGGAAGTCTCTTCCCAGCTTCCTTAATGCCTGCAGGAGTGACCCCCGGGCGTGTGTCAGAGGTGATACGCCTTGGTGATGCCATATTCACCGTGTGGAAGAAGACTGGGATTTCAATGTCAGCCCCACCATTTATTAGCTTGGGACTGTGACAGTGAACACTATTCAATCTCAGTTTCTTCATCTGTAAATTGGAGATCGATTATAATAGTATCCCCAGTAGCTCTTGCAAGGATTGAATGAGACAGTGTCGTCAAACACGCAGTGGGATTCAGTAAACTCTCACTGGTCAGCTTGCTATCCCAGTCCAGGTGGTGGTCAGAAGGATCAAAGGCATGTGGATTTGCTCTCCTTTCCGTCCTGACAGTCGTATCCCAGCCCGTGGGGTCAAGACAACCTCACCATAGCTTTTTACTGTTTTTAATATTAAGACGTTCTTATATTGAATCTGCTTAAATTAGAATTCTCCTCGGGTGCCTGGGTGGCTCAGTTGGTTAAGTGTCTGACTTTGGCTCAGGTCATGATCTCGCGGTTCGTGGGTTCATGCCCCGTATCGGGCTCTGAGCTGACAGTTCAGAGCCTGGAGCCTGCTTCGGATTCTGTGTCTCCCGCTCTCTCTGCCCCTCCCCACTCTCACTGTCTCTCGCTCTCTCAAAAATAAGTAAACATGAAAAAAAATTAAAAACAAAAAAGAATTCTCCTCTACTTAGTCATCCAAAGACAGTCATCCTTACTGGTGTTTACTCACAAGCCTTTATAATACAAGCATTGAGTAGATGGATTTGCACATCAATAATCAAAGCTAAGACCTACCGAGGGCTTCTGTGTCAATCACTTGTGTCATTTAATTTTTACATCAATGTTTTGAAGTGCTAGTCTCACTCTACAAATGAAAAAACTGAAGCTCAGAGAGGTAACCTTACCCAGATTTACAGAGCTAATAAGTTATTACATTATTACATTACATTAGCTATTACATTAGCTAATAAGCTAATAGACCCTGTATTTGAATATAGAGAATTTAAATCCACAACTACTTGTAGTATGATATACATCCCTCAAAATGCTTTACAACGTTAAATACCATATATATATAATTTCAACCCATGTGCTGACAGACCTCTCACTGACATGCGCCCTGGGGACACCACTCCGGCAGGACCAAGCCCTCCACTTCACCATTGGATTGTCCTGAATCTCTGAACCTGGGCCAAGCTATGGCCATTGTTCATGAAAATCTTTCCATGGGATCGTGCAAAGAAAACAGAGAGGAAATGCTAAAAACCCAATAGCAATCTAGAGCTGACACACTATATAGAGAATGGGCAGTCTGTCAATCAAACATTCTAGTTAAATCAGAGGTTTTAGCATTTGTATGGAACATTAAATGTCAGTTCCCAAAGAATATGCATATAATTTCTAAAACCCAAGCTGAGCATGTTTTCATCTTTCTTTGGCAATTCAGAAGTCATGGGTTGTGTCTCCAGGTCATTATCAGACACATTAGTCACCTCAGTATAAACTACCAGCCAAAAAGGAAAGTGCAATTTAAATGGGATATACCTGGGGCACCTGGGTGGCCCAGTGGGTTAAGCATCAGACTTCGGATTAGGTTACGATCTCACGGTTTGTGAGTTTGAGCCCCACGTCAGGCTCTGTCCTGACAGTTCAAAGCCTGGGGCCTGCTTCGGATTCTGTGTCTCCCTCTCTCTCTGCCCCCCACCCCTGCTCACACTCTGTCTCTCTCTCCTTCAAAATAAATAAACATTAAAAAAAAATCAATGGAATATACTGGATTACAGAGAGTATATTGTATTTGACTATTGGCTGAAAGTGTCCTAAGTTTTCATTTCCATATTTCATCATACTTAATCCATAATTCATGAGAGCCCTCAGCTAAGCGAAAACCATGTGAATGTTTATTTGCCTAGAATAGTTTACATCATGTTCATTTGTAAATGTGCTTTTTCTGTTGCCTTAGCCCTTGCAACCTTCCTAGTGTGGATTGAAGGATGAGAACTGTGAACACAGAGATGGGCAAATGGAAAAGTCACTGGGATCTGTCCAAAACATTGGCTTAGGAATTTAGGGAACATCAGAAAAATGCCCCACTTCTCAGGGTCTCCCTTTCCTTTATCCTCTACTAACCACAGAGAAACCGCCTCCCTCCCAGCCCTGGGAGTCTTTCTCCACTACCTTATTCTTTCAGCTTCCTTGAGGTTCAGCTTCAACGTGCCAGGAGACCTTAGTTCTAAGTCATCACCTTCTCAATCCCACTGCCCCACGTGAGGTCATTAGTAAAGCCATCTCCAGCTCTAACCTGATCCCTAGTGGGCTATGTCAGATGAGGGAGTCAGCACTTTGAGAGCTAAGGCAATGCTGATCCTCTACAGATACCTTTGGAGTCTTGGTACGTCTGGGCTAAACAGAGAAAGATTATCTATGGACTCTACTTTATGTATATATATTGTTGGTTCGAAACCTCAGAAGCTTCCCGGGTAAAATCTGAAACTGGCCCAACACACAGAAGGTAAGGAGAGACCTGAGAAAGAGGCAGGCCACTCCAGATTGGTAGGTGGCAGTTTTAATAAGCAGGGAACTTACCAGTCTCCTTGTGGGTGGCCACAAGACAAATAGATCTCCACACCACCTGCCACATCTCAAAAGTTTATACAGAGACCTTAACTGGGTCTAGTCACATACACTGTCCAGATGGTCTTAACAACACATTGCTCTCTCAAGGCTGCATCCTTGAAAACAGCTCTGGCTGTAAGAACCATGGGCAGAAGGTACATTCCAAGGACAGGGGAGGGTTGAGTAGCCTCCAACTGCCTGGGTCTAGTTCCCTGGTCCTGTCCTCTCCATGACCTCCTGCAACGTATTTCCAGTGACTTTATAAACACACAAGTGATTTCTCATTTCAGTATATATGTAAATTCCCTTTGGTTACATTAAAATCTATTTCTGTCTACTGACTACATAATTTATTGATCATCTGATGGTCTTCTTCTTACAAACTAAAAATATTAGAGGCAGCAGTGATGTGGAATTCTAAATCAAACCTTGCCACCCATCCACATCTGGCCAAGGAGACACTAATGGGTGACCTCTGCTATATTCACTGCTATGGTAGACAGAACTCTAAAGATGGCCCTCCAAGATTATTCAACCAAACACAAATCTAGATATTGTTGTGAAGAAAAAAAAAAAAAAAAAACTTTGCAGATGTAATTACATTTACAGATCTTAAAATAGGGAGATTATCCTGGATTATCTGGATGAGCCAAATATAATCAGTGGAGCCCTTAAAGAAGAGCTATGTCTCTGGCTGCAGTCAGTGGGATGTAGCAGCAGAAAGCAGCAAAGAGAAGATGAGGCAGGATGGAACGAAGGTCTGAGAGATATGAAATGTCATGAGATCTGAGCCACCTTTGTTGGCTTTGAAGATGGAGGAAGGGAACCATGAGCCAGGGAATGTGGGTGGCTCTAGGAGCTGAGTAAAACCTCCTGTGGGCAGCTAGCAAGAAAACGAAGACCTCAGTTCTTCAACAGCAAAGAACCAGATTGAGCGAACAACCTGAATGAGACTAGAGGGAGAGATTCCGGCCGAAGAGCCTCCAGGAAGGAGCACAGCCCTACTGACACCTTGATGTTAGCCCGTGGGACCATAAGATGAGCCTACCAGACATCTAACCCACAAAACTGAAAGAAAAGAAATGGATGTTGTTTGAAGCTACTAGGATAGTGGTAATTTGCTACAGCAGCAGTAGGAAACTAATGAACTAATCTCCAGTGAGGAGTTCCTGTTTTCCAAATCCTATTCCCTATTTGGTTTTCTTACCAAAATCATCTTTGATTCAATTGCTCACCTTTTCACTCCCATTTACTGGGATATAGAGATGGATCCATAAAGTCTATGTTCACTCTAAAAATGAAATCCATATCCATTATAAAGTGAGGGTCATACTGAACATCTAATTGTGTGACATTTTTCTGCCATTTACACAGTGTTAGAGTGCAGGAAAGTCATTGTATCATAGAAATGCGTGGGGTTTTTTAAACACAAAGCCAGTCAGTTTGGAGAGACAAAAGAAAGGCTTAAAAATTCAGTCAAATGCATTTGACCTCAGCTTACACTGAGCTTTTATAGGAAAGAGACCCACTTTTGGAAGTAACCTTTAGGTACCTAAATTGAATGTTGGAAAGTCTCAAACGCTTTCTCAAAGTCCCAGGAATGGATACAGTATTATTTTTCACAAAACCTTGCAGTGGAAATTGAGTGAATTCAGTCAGAAATGCCAACAGTTATGGTAGACCTTAAGGAAGCCATGGTTTATGGCCTTCGACCATTTTGTTCACAGCTTGGATCCCACTTATAACAAGCATGATGACAAATAATATGTATTTGTAAAGTCTCTCAGTCATAGTTCCTAAGTGAAATTTGAAAGAGCTAACCCAAGAACAGCACAATTTAACAGGATTTGGTTTATTGGAATTCGTGATAATGTCTCTGCCTTTGGAACCAACAGCAAGCATGAAATCCTATGGCAGCAACGAGTAGGTAGCCTTACCTACTGCTAAGGAAAAGATTAGAAAGATGGGTGGGCTCTGAAACCCAGTATGCCTGCTTTCCCACTGAGACTTCTCCTTGTGATAAAATCACTAACCACCAATAAGGAGACTTCCAGGGCTCTGAGCTGCCCTCTCTGTGTTGACGTGGTGTTGGCATGAAGACAAAGAGAGTTCTGAGGTGGACCTAGCCTGGCCTGGGTTTGGGCATTCTGCATTTCTGCTCACCAGAGTGGACTATAGAGTAACCAAATGCACAAGCATGCATTTTGTGCGCAGTTTAAAAAAAATAATTCCTATTGGTATATGTTTTACTCCGGATCTATTTCCTGAAACAGTGAAAAAGGAAACGCTTTCCAAAGAAGCAAAAGCAGCCAATTAGTTTTCAATGGACCAAGACTCAAAAATCTGGATTCCATTTCTGGTTCTGCCAGTGACCCAGAAGGAGAAAATTAACAACTTGCAGCTTGGGGGCCTTTGGCTTACTACACTCTTTCTACCATAAAATGACAGAAAGAAACAGTGTGGTGCCTAAAGGCACAGACTCCCGAGTCAGACAAACCTTGCTTCCTATCCCAGCTCTGTCGCCTAGTGCCCATGTGCCTCCGCATTACTTAAGCTCTCTAAATGTCAGTTTCTTTACCTTTAAGTGAATACCACAGTATCTACCTCAAAAAAGATGATCTTATAACCATATAACCTGGTAAGTTTAGCACAATTTCTTGCCCGCAGTGAGCACGCACAAATTTGAACTGTTAGTATTATGACAGCTATTAAGTAGGACTCCCACCGCCCCTCGTGTAACACAGACAACTTACGTTCATCGGGCATTCCTAACTTTGCACTCATCTATAGCTTTCCATCCTCAGAACCAAGTGGCGACCAAATAAATTGCTTTACATAATCGATTTCATAAAAGTAAAAGTAAATCTCACTGGACTCACGCCTTCCACCTCCACAACTTTGTATTCCTGACATGCCCTAACCTGTAAAACTGCCTTTCACGGTGTGAATGCAAATGACACTGCTTGGAAAGGAAAAGAGTGAGAGAGAGCACTCGAGTGACAGTGACAGTGTGAGAAGGAAGCTGTTAGGACAGGGCAAAGCGGACACCCAGAGGGCAGACAAAGCACATCTGTCTCTGTCGTTGCCACCTGGCCCCGTTTCCAGCGCTTAGAGACCGTTTTTGTGTGTCCGGTGTATTAATTGGGTTTCTGTCACCCACAGAGTGCACCTCTGTCAGTCTCAAGGCAGCATTGAGGCCTGGAGTCTCGACGCTCACCTTAGGAGGAAGCTTCCTAAAAGCCACAACTAGGAAGGCTGGGAGGTGTCACAGCAAGGTGACAGTCCCTGCCAGTGCCTAGGGAAAGGAGGAACGGTGCTTACTCTCCGAGGACCGATGCATTTCTCTTTGAATCGATCAAGAAACGTTTCAGATAAATAAACTTGTGAAGCAAATGGAAATGTCAAAAGAGTGAGGTTACCATATCTGGGTCTGCTGCTCACATGTACGCTGGCAAAGAGCGAGGCGCTAAGAGGCAATGTTTGCTTCCTTGCCACCATTTGATGACTGTGAGAAGCTAGACATGGATGTGGGCAGCAGTTACATGAGCCTCTGAGTCAGAAAATAAGGGTTTTGACTCTGGATCTCTGTGGCCTTATCTAGTAAGTTAAACTGCTCTGAGTCTCAGTTTCTTCATCTCCAAAATAATATAGATAGATAGATAGATAGATAGATAGATAGATAGATAGATAGATATAGATACAGACAGATATAGACACTGATACAGATATTGATAGTTACAGATATAGATACAGATATAGATAGATTCTGTTCTATAGAGAGATCCTATATGTACAGAGTGGTAAAGAGTTAAATGAGACACCACATGGAAAGCCCCTGGCTTTAGGATGTTCTTAATAAATCTTCATGTCCTGCTTTAAGTCTTTGACCTCTACCAACTCTGGATTATTCATCAGTTGATTGCATTGGTCAGGGATTACACAGATCTTTTCTCACACTCTTTCCTTCTCTTTGTGTTTTGTCATTTTCATAGTTTCTAGTCTCTTCATTTAAGGCTATCCCTACCGGAAGGGGAAAGCAAAGAGGGAACTTAGCAAGCATTCTCATAAGATATTATAAAAGAAAGTTATTGGTACTAGGCTTAAATAAAACTGGTGAATTTTATTTCTCTAGATTTTCCTTAGAATCTATCAAAAACTCAAATGTGTAGTAGCATTATAGGTATAAGGGCCAATATTATTTCTTTGAGCCTCGCTTGGCTTAAAAATAGCAGAAACCTGGGATAGTATTTCAATAGCAAAATCATTTTGCATCAATCAACACCATTTCAGAATGGTTATTATTGTTAAGAAGCATTTTCATAAAATCTTAATTTCTTATTTTACCTTTCTTACTTAAACATCATAATAAAATTTTCCTCTGACTTCCCTGGCCTTGATAGTTACCCAAATAATATTTGAGCTCACAGGAGAGAATTAAATGGCTTCTGTCCAAATGAGATATTATTCTAGTTAATTATTAGCCATTAAAATTCCAATTTAGTGTTCAACACACCAGTAGACAGATGCTGCCACTGCCGTGGGTCAGTGCTTTTGTAAAAAACAATCCCATACTAGTCAGGTATGAAATTACGCTGAAAGGTTGAATGAGCTAACGGCACCGTGTATTGCGAGTGTGTGCTCAGAGCTCTCTGCACAGAATAAAGCCCACAGAGGTTCCCTGGGGTACGTCTAGGACTTTGGAAAGTGAAGTTCATTTACATTCTGCAAATTGCTTCTATTAATAGCATTGAAAGAAGAAAATATAGTAAAGAGCACTCTGGGGGATTTCAAGAGAAACAGCCCCTCTGGCTCCTGGAGGGCCGTGAGGGTGGAGAAAAACGAATCACATGGAGAACAGCTTTACAAAGTAACATACCGACATGCCTCCCTTAAAACAGTTCCGAGGCCTCTTCTCATAAGCATTTAGAGGGCTCCAACAAAAAGAAGGGAACAGAGATCAGAGGACTCAGTCAAGAAAGTCTTTGAGGGGTGAGTAGAAGAAGCAGTAAGTGATGATCTGTGTAGATGCTTGAGTCAGAAACGAGCAATTTATGTGAGAAAGGAAGGAAATGTCCTCGCTGGAGTAGAAGGTCTGTAGCAGACTAATAAAAGGTGGGAACATCTGAGAATTGTTCTGTATTTTGACAGTGAGGACGGTTGCCCAGGTGCATACATTTGTCAAAGTTCACTGAAATATGAATGTTAAATGGGTGCAATTTTGTAACTGTAAGTTATACCCCCGTAACGAATAGTTTGAAAAGATGAAAAAAAAAATTAATTAAAGAAGTTCAATCAGCAGGGAATGAACTTCTTCAAAAGATCATTTCTCGACCTTTTTTTCTTTCCCTGTTTTAAAAATTGAATTTCAAATCTAATAGAGAGGGACTAGAGAGCATGCTTCCCAAACTTAACGTTTTTGAAAAAAGGCACTCATAAAAATCACACTTTTGGAATTGGATACAATTTGATTTAACTGTGTGTACACTTTTATGACCAATGGCAAACTGAATTTGGAATATTTTTCATTCTCAGCAGCTGATTAAACTAAGATTTTGTCTTCTTGTACATTCTCTGGTAATGTATTTAGACCTTAAATCCTCAGTTGTAGATTAATACACAATTTACATGGGCTAAGCAAGTATATTGCCTTGTCTCGTGTAAACTACGTTGGTATTTGAAGGTGTAGGTCTCCAATCACCAGCATCAGCACCATTAAATGTAAAATAGAATGTCACAGGTTACAGAGGGCCAACATTCCCACTGCAATAAACAAAAGACAAACAAACTGCAAAAAAAAAAAAAAAAATCATTTTTTTTTTAACGTTTATTTATTTTTGAGACAGAGAGAGACAGAGCATGAACAGGGGAGGGGCAGAGAGAGAGGGAGACACAGAATCTGAAACAGGCTCCAGGCTCTGAGCGGTCAGCACAGAGCCCGACGCGGGGCTTGAACTCACAGACCGTGAGATCATGACCTGAGCCGAAGTCGGACGCTTAACCGACCAAGCCACCCAGGCGCCCCAAAAATCATTATTTTAAGATACTAGAGTTTTCTGGAGGCAATGAGGTTTAGATTAACTCAAAAATCCCATCCAGAGTAGGGAAAACTCTTCCTAGGTGAGTTGACCATAACCACCTGTTTTCTTCCTTTGGGGCACTCGCCAAGAGATAAATGCCATTGGTGAGAGACCAGTGATTGAGCTTGGCCCAGGTAGAGTGAAACCAGCAGAGCTTTTTGTGTTCACACACATCCAGCAGACTGAAAACTACAGGAGACCCAAATGCAGGGCTAGGTTTTTCCAGGGATCATTTGCTGCCCTCAGTCTTTTGTTGCATAGAAGGCAAAATCCTACTGGAAAGAAGGAGCCTGCAAAAATACAACTGGTCTCCTCCCGAAGATAGTTCTCAGATTTTGAATTTGCATGGGTCTGAAAGTTAGAGAGTTTAACACTGCAGAATCATCAAAGAGCAAAACTTTCAGACTAAAGAGACAGACTCCCACCAACGCCTGGGTACAAAACGGGCTGTGCACAACTCGTCCACCAGAGGGTTTCCCTTCCATGCAGCAGCTGGAGTGAGCAACTTTTCTGAACCCAGCCATTCTATTCCTAGGTATTAACTCAAGAGAAAGGAAAGCATACGTCCATACAAAGACATAAATGTCCATAAATTGCCCCAAAAATGTTCATAGGTTTTATTTGTAATGGCCGAAAACTGAAGACAACCCAAATGCCCATTAATAGAGGGATAACCAAATGGGGGCATACTTGGCACAATATGGATAAATCCCAAACTAATGACACTGAGTAACAGAGGCCAAACAAGAAAGGGCACATGCTATATGATTCCACTTCTGTAAAATTGTCAATGCAAACTTATCTACGGTGACAGAAAGCAGATCGCTGGTTGCTCAGGGATATGTGTGAGAGAGAAGGGAGGGACAGGGAGGGACAGGTGGTAGGAATTACAAAAAAGACAGCAGAAAATGTGGGGTAGTGATGGAAATTAACTTTTAGTTCCGTATTCTCAAATGCTTTTGGGGTGCCTGGGTGGCTCAGTCAATTAAGCGTCTGACTTCAGCTCAGGTCATGATCTCACGGTTTGTGAATTCCCAGCCCCACGTGGGGCTCTGTGCTCACAGCTCAGAGCCTGGAGCCTGCTTCAGATTCTGTTTCCCTCTCTCTCTCTGTAACCTCCCCTGCTTGTGCACTCTCTCTCTCTCTCTCTCTCTCTCTCTCTCAAAAGTAAATAAATAAACATTAAACATTTTTACATAATAAATAAATAAAGTTACAAGCACGAGGTTCAAGATCAAGATCTAGGACTTTAGAAAAGTTATTCAATCCAAACCGCACCTTCTTCGTCTGCACCATAGAGATAAATGGTCCCTGACCCATTTTCAGTCACTGGGTTATTGTAATTTTCAAGTGAGATCATGTTTATAAGGGCATTTTGAAATAAAATCCTTAAAGGTCTATGTCACTGCAATAATAATTAATTTAGGCGGAGCCACTGCCTGCTATGTGGGGCTCTTGTACAGAACAGAACAAGAAACTCCCTCTGGGTGCCTGAATTACATACAGTTCCCCATGGGCTGCCTCAGTCCCCACAGGGTACACAGTGGGAAAAATGGCGCCACTTGGCCAAGAAAAGGGCAGAGCATGGTGGGTGATGCACAGTTAGACCTCTGCCCGGGCTTGGTATTTTGGGTCACTGCAAAAACCCTGACCCTTCCTCTGTGGTTCTGGGCGTAGTCCAATCCTTCCTTTCAAACTAGGTAGGAGCAGCATACCTGTGTTAGAGTTTAAGTTGAGTGGATGAGAGCCGGAGGAGGAAGAGGAGGAGGAGGGTGTACCCCGAATGGCAGTGACTGGCAGACTCACGGATTCCCTGAAGGCCCGGGATACTTACGAAGCAGGTGCGAGGGAGCACCGAGCGGTGGAATCACAGCTCAGAGAAGGGAGGACTCAGCAACAGGACCACTACCTCTTTCCTGCAAGGTCTTGCCTTGGCCTGGCCCAGGCTCTGCAGAGCTGAGCTTCACTTGGAAGGTGAATAAACCATGTGCACCAACAGACCTGAACCGGAAGCAAGCCAGGGTCAAGCTTCTGTTTCCATTCTAAATTACCTTGCTCCAAATTACTAAACCAAAGGCCATTATCTCAACATCATAAACCTTATTTCTAATTAAGATGATCTATGCCTCTTTGAGAATTACACATTCCAATTAGCCAGGGAATGAAGTTATTCCTATTGTGTACTGACACGTTAAAATTATCATGGAAAAAGTAAAAAATTACTTCAATTAAAAGAAAGTATTACTCTTCTGCCAGGCTTGTTCTGAAATATGGATTCTTCACACGGCATTACAACTTCATTAAATATATTTTTGCTTGTAACAATATATATATTCTTCACTATTTTAACAGAATGTCCTCGATGCTTCTAAGTGGCAGCACGTATGTCCATCAGCTGTGAGAGCTCATGTCCCATGCTCAGGTTATTTGCATCTAAATCTTCTAACATTATGACAGGAGATAATTTTGCCCTAGGGAGACATACGAGACCTGGTATCAGATTTCCTTTGGTATTTCCCCCTCATGTAATTACTCGGTGTTTTTTTTAGAAAAGCTCTGCGGGGGCACCTGGGTGGCTCAGTCGGTTGAGCGTCCGACTTCGGCTCAGGTCACGATCTCGCAGTCCGTGAGTTCGAGCCCCGCGTAGGGCTCTGGGCTGATGGCTCAGAGCCTGGAGATTGCTTCCGATTCTGTGTCTCCCTCTCTCTCTGCCCCTCCCCCGTTCATGCTCTGTCTCTCTCTGTCTCAAAAATAAATTAAAAAACGTTAAAAAAAATTTTTTTTAAAAAAAGAAAAAAAAAAGAAAAGAAAAGCTCTACGCATTCTATAAAAAGAAGATTCCAGGAAAATAACCGTAACTACGTGTGGTGATGGGTGTGAACCAGACTTATTGTGGTAATCATTTTGCAATCAATCATGTTGTACACCTGAAACAAATATAGGATAAAAAAAGTCAATTATATCTGAATTTAAAAATAAAAACTGACAATCCCATGTATTTGCAAGGATGTGGAGCAACTGGAACTCTCATACCCTGTTAGTGGGAGTGAAAATTGGCTTAAACACTATGGAAAGCTTTTGATAATATATTTAATAAAAATAGATATACACGTGTCCTATGACCAAGCCAAAAAAAAAAAAAAAAAAAAAAAAATCCCGTTAGCTCTCTTCTAGACACACAGACCAAATAAAAATTCAGAAATTTGATACCTAAGAGTTCAGGCTCCTGGAGGACATTGAGGAACTAGATTCGAATTCCAGCTCTGCCACTCCCCACCCCATGGCTGAACATTCTCTGGGTTTAGGTTTTATCACCTGCCAAATGGGTTCTGAGGAGATGAAGTAAAATAATATATGCAAATCTCATGTCACATAATAGGTGCTCATGAAATGCCAATATCGCCTCACTCAATATCTTAGCCCTTCATGGTGGCTTCAACAATATTTATTCAATCAACTGAAAATGGGAGTCCCAAAGAAGTTTTTATTTGTTCTGCAAATCAGGGATATTCTTTCTGGAAGTAAAGTTTGAAGAGGCAACAGGCTAAGTTCTGGGCAAAATTTCCCATAAGTCAACTGCCTTCCTTGCTCTTTCATGCTGCCTAAATGTATCTTGGCAATCTTCCCCTTCCCCCACTCCACCCACAGAAACTCCAAAATCCTGTCCTTCCCTGATGTGCATTATAATCTCCAAGAAGGCTTAGGTTGCTGGAAAGCAATCCAGTTAAATCAATTCTTATTTGGCAGTAACTGCCTAACCCATCTAGAGATATTTGCATTTTAAAAGGAAGCCCAGAGTGTTCATTCAAAAGAACACATTGGCAGAATTTCAGGCAGCAAATCAAACAGAAGAAATCCTGTTGTATAGGAGAGGCATCTAGGGTGAGGACAGGCTTAGCACCCATACCCTTTAAATTATTGTATTAATGGGAGCCCTTATTGGCACAATGGCCAAGGTGGTCATTCCTAAGTGTCACTTCTTTGGGGGGAGATGACTCTTACACTGTGGGCGCTTTTTCTCCTGGGGACCCTTTGGCTATACTTTTTCCTCCCTTAGCACCATCACTCTGACTGCAAGAAATATCAGTGCGAAGTACCAAAACCAAAGTTTTATTTCACAAAACTGTAATAACTGTAATAGTTCAATAACTTTAACGTTTTTCCCCCTAAAGTCGGAATTTGTGACAAAGGAATATTCTTCTTCATATAAGAAAAAACCCATTGAGTTACAAATTGCAAAAGTAATTTGACTTGCAGAAACTGGGAATTGTTTGCATTAGGATCATAGATCATCTATGAACCTAGATGTTACTTTCTGTCATCTTTCTCAACCTGTCTTACCGCAAATATTTTATCAAAGATATCGATAAACAAGAAAGCCAACCAGTTTTACAGATACTAGAACATAATTATGATGACTCCAACACTGGTGGAGATCTTAATGAGAAAAGGAAAAGCACAGGGGAAGAAATGGAAAGACATAGAGAATCTATTAGCTGAATGATTTTTGAATCATTTATCATTTTTCCTTGAAATAAAATCTTTGACCTTGGCTTTGAAAGTGCCAGAGACAGTATTTTCATATCAGTGTGGTGGGAAATATCTATTACCATTTATGAAACTATTTCTTCTTTTTGTTTCTCTTGTGTCTAATGGGTTTTTTTCCCCTTCTAATCCTTATAGCTCAAAGCAGAAAATAAAATCATCAAAAGTTTCCTCCAAAAGTACCAGATGACCTTTGCTCAGAATTGTTTTCCCTTCAGATGAAGTTGGGTGAGGATATCACTGGGAAACCAGAATTTTAGACTCCAGCGTTTCCTCTTAAAATATCACACCCCAGTGATATTTCCCAGTGATAAGCACAGTCTCCTCTAAAGCACAGTGAGAATTTTTCCTCAAAGCTTCTTCACGCCCTCCCTCAATTAGAGCCTCACTGGTAGCCTCTGGGAACAAGTGTTTTAGAAGAATAAGAATTGCCAACATCCACGGCATCTTCGGAAACGCTGCTGCCAGACCCCCTAGGTAGTTTGACTGGCAAGAATGGCCTCCCAGGTAGTTTGGCTCCTAGAAACGTGAACAAACACAGCTGGCTCTCCATCACACTTGAGATACACTTGAGATAAGCGGAGAGCACTGAGCCCAAGTCCTCAGCTCCCCGGGGTGGAGTGGCACCTCAAGGGCGGGGCCACCCCACGCTTAAGCAAGCCAAGAGCCTGCTCCAAGACCACGCCCCCTTGGCTGCTGTTCCGAAAGAGTTTCCACGGCTGCTACTACCCGCCCTGATGTAACAACCAGCTCACACCTTGCATTCACTCTCACTTCTTTTTATCAACCTCTCCTATTCTTCAAACACCTCCGTTCTCCTTCCCTTGCTCCCTGCCAACCAGCCAGAGAAATACTGAGTAGTTGGGTTGATATCCTCCCTACAGGGCGCTAGTGAGGCCCTGGAAGAAATGGCTTCCTGCCTTTGTGAATTGCAGGGTTGCCTCACCCTTTCCCCTTTTAAACTCTCCCAACACCTCTCTAACCAGTGTCCCTAGTAAATACCCTCTACCACCTGTGGTGGGTTCTGCCTTCCTGACTAGACCCTGACCAATGCAAACACACCTCAACAATGGTTATCGGCATGTGCTCCAGGTTTTGCGGGTGTTTGAAGAATGGATGATCTTCTGTGGGCCTCCACAACATCCTCTGAGGTCCCTTGTCTCCCTTCAAGCCTTAAGGGGCATTGAGCCGATGTCTCAGTAGGCTACAGTCTATGATCCCAACTGTTTGCCTCCAGTTAAGACAGGTCCTCAAATTCTGCACCTGTTTCTCTGACCCCAAACCTCTGTGGTTCTCTGGCTTCTGAGTACCTCCAAGTCCCTTCATCAGGGCACACAGGTGCTCTGAGGTCTCCCGAAGGCTGTGGTTCCCCATGGCCTCAGACGGTCTCTCTCTCACTCTCTTTCTCTCCCTGTCCCCCACCCCATTCCACTTTACTGCCTTTTCTCCTTTTTTGGATATGGTGTCCACTTAAATACAGGGTGTCTAGAAGCTTGCATCCTTCCCTAGGCTATTCCCATGGAAGCAGGCCACTACCTTCAATTCCATTATGTCCCCTCATGCTTACATGGGTGTGTGTATACCTCACCCCTCAGCCCTAAGAGAGGAGGAGAAAGCACAGACACCGATATCTCACTCTACCCCCTTCCTCTCATCCTCTCTGCTGTCTACTTGTCTCCTCCTTAGATCAGAAACATCTGCTTTTACTTCTTTGTCTTATTTGATGGAGACTCGCCCCAGATTATTTCCTTCTCCCCAAAGTGTTATTTATATTCACTGCTTTCTGGGGAATCATACTGACAGAAAGGCTGTAGGCAAACATGATTTCAAGTTGGAGGAAAAAGAAATGAAAAATATATTCACTTAGTATTTTAACATCTTCCTCCACTGCGTGCTCCCTCTGGTATATATATTTTTGTGCCCTCAGAGGACCTTTTTTCTTATCTAGATCTCTTTGTAAGTGAGAGCTAGCCCCCTGCATTCACCCCGTGGGTCAGTGCTGTTCAACATGGTAGCCACTAACCACATGTCGCTGTTGAGCACTTGAAATGTGGCTCATCCACGTTAAGATGTGCTCTAAGTGTATTAAATGGCACACCAGATATTGAAGACTAAGTCTTAAAACAGAATGTAATATCTTGCATTCTTAATCTTTATATTGGTTACAGGTTGAAAAGAGAGTTTTGATGTACTGTGATTCATAAAATAGACTAAGATTAACTTCACTGGTTTCTTGCTCCTTTTTAACGTAGCTGTTGGAGAGTTTCACGTTACACACGCGCACATGGCATGTTTCTGTTAGTCAGCTGCCGGCTTCACGGGACTTAGGATAGTTGCTGTGTGTTGACTCTTATACTCATGGCTGGTACCCCATACATTTGCCACTGGGGGCCCATACCAGCCGTTTACTGATGTGGTCAATTTGGGTCGGTGCCTTGCCATCAGTTGTGATTAGATACCTTTCCTATCACTTGAGTGGATGGCCATCGGCTGGCACCGTGCTGGCCTATAGCACTGGTTGAATGAATGAATAAGTGAACACTCAGGTGATACTTTCCTTAGTTTCTACAGTTACTGCACAATGCTGACATGACAGAAAATTACATGAATCTGTCACACTGGCCAGATCTCCATTCTCTGCCCTGTGATTAGAAAGACCGAGCTAGAGGGTTACATTAATGGCGAACTACAAATGGTTTAAAAGAAAAGCCTCCTGCCCTATCTCTTGGGTGTGATGAGGTCATATTAGAGTAGGGTGAGTTCCTGATCCGATATGACTAGTGTCCTTATAAAAAGGGGAAATTTGGACACAAATGTGCACCACGTGAAGGGATCAGGGTGATGCTTCCAGAAGCCAAGCGACACAAGGATGGCTAGCCAACCACCAGGAGATAGGAGAGATGCACCAAACAGATTCTCCTCATGACCCTCAAAGGGAACCAATCCTACTGAAACCTTGATCTCACACTGTTAGCCTCCAGAAGCGTGAAATAACAAATTTCTGTTGTTTCAGCGTCTCTGTTCTTGGTGCTTGGTTACAGCAGCCCTAAGAAATTAACACACTCCCACAGTCTGAATGAGAATCCGGGCTCCTTTGTCTCCTATTGCTTTCTTCACGGTAGTGGATTACCTCCAACGATAATCTGTGGATATTTTTTTCGGGTCTGTCAGTGTAATGTCTGGGTCCCGTTTTTCTCTCCAAATTCAGTGAGACACAGTGTCCGCTTTGTCCCCCATTGTATACCCAGTATCTAGAAATAAAGAGCCACTCCATAAACATGTTATAATGAATACATGGGCTGTCCTACCTACCGCCAGAAACAATTAAAACGGTTCCAGGACCACACACATCCCTCCTCAGGAAAAAAAATGTCACAAAGCCTGAGAACGTACACTAACAGTTTGTCTCAGCAGAAACAAACTCCTTTTTTTTTTTTTAAGTTTTTATTTTTCTATTTTGAGAGAGAGAGAGCTAGTGAGGGAGGTGCACAAGAGGGAAGGAGAGAGAGAATGCCAGCAGGCTCCACACCGCCAGCGCAGAGCACCGTGGGGCTCGAACTCACAAACCATGAGATCATGACCTGAGTTGAAGGCAAGAGTTGGGCCCTTAACCGACTGAGCCACCTAGGTGCCCCAGCAGCCCTCCTTAATACAAGCTAAAAGGTGACATTTATCCTAGATCTCCTAGGCACAGGCTAGTTCATCAGATTAGCTGGATGGTATCAGACAGGGACTGGGAGTCTGAGATAAGTTCTAGAAATAGAACCCTATGCCTCTGGAGACAGCAGGCCTACAGGACGCACCACAGTGTGCATGCAACTTTGAAAAGGCCGGTGGGGGGCAGGGGGTGTTTCCCTAGGATCACAGCAACAAGCAAGCAGAGGGCACCAAGCCCTCACTAGTGGGAAGGGAGCCAGCCAAAGGGAGACAAGCAGAAATGATCACCGTAGCTACCACTTACTGAATCTGAACCAAGTACCATACCAAACGCTTGACTTACATTATTTCATCCGATTCCCACATCGAGTATTATTATTCCCACTTTCCATGAGGAAACTAAAGTTTAGAGAGTTTCAAGAATTTGCCCAAGGTCATACAGTTAGTGAGTGATAAGACAGGGCTTAAAACCGGGGATTTGCTGTTATGATATTTTCCCAGCTTCCCAGTCTAGCATTCAGCTGGCCTAGATGACCCCTGAAAGCTGAAAAATCCATGTATTTTAGAAAGTACTATTTACCGATGTCGGTTCACTTGTTCATCTACTAGACAGCAAACATCTTGAGACAGCAGTACTTTGTCTCCTTTATATGTGCGTACCCAAATTTAATTAGGTTTGCATTCCTACTTCCTAACACAGGACCCAGCTTATAGCAGGAGCTCAAAAATGTCTGTGTCATGAATAAATCGGGTAAACACTTGGTGGTCACTTATATATACGTTAAAAGAAATTAATCAATCAATCTTAGAACCCTTCTTGTCAGTAAAAGAGCAGTTACAAAAATACTGGTCTGGAAAGGAGCATTTATCTTTGCCACCCTTCAATTATGGAGTACTGCAGTATGGTTCTATTTTTTCGTGAATAAAAAAGTATTCAGGGGACGCCTGGGTGGCTGAGTCAGTTAAGCGACTGACTTTTGCTTTCTGCTTAGGTCATGATCTCACAGTTTGTGAGTTCGAGCCTTGCATAGGACTCTACCCTGACAGCGCAGAGCCTGCTTGGGACCCTGTCTCTCCTCCTCTCTCTCCCCTATCCTACTCGTGCTCTCTCTCTCTCTTTCTCTCTCAAAATAAATACATTTAGAAAAAAGCATTCGGGGGCACCTGGGTGGCTCAGTCGGTTAAGCAGCCGACTTCGGCTCAGGTCATGATCTCGCGGTCTGTGAGTTCGAGCCCCACGTCGGGCTCTGTGCTGACAGCTCAGAGCCTGGAGCCTGTTTCAGATTCTGTGTCTCCCTCTCTCTGACCCTCCCCTGTTCATGCTCTGTCTCTCTCTGTCTCAAAAAGAAATAAAACGTTAAAAAAAAAATTTAAAAAAAAAAAAAAAAAGAAAAAAGCATTCGGGGCCACCCTATGGAAAGTCCCTATCCTTAGTTGCCAAGCTGCCCTTGGCAGCTGGCCTCTAGATGCCCAACATCTCTCCCCTTCTAGATTCTTTTTCTTCCCCTTCTAGATTCTTATACTTAATTCTCCATTGGATTCCCTTTTGCTCACCTATTCCAATTTTTCTTGGAGTTGTTTTGCTAAATCAGGAATTTTTATTTTAATAAAATCTCCAAGGTAATCAAACAATTGATACTTTCAAATTAGATCACTCTGAAAGGTCGCTAATTTTAGATAGGCAGCTACCGATGATAGACCTTGGAATAATTTCTCCCTCCTAATAAGGAAACCAGAAGTCAGCTGGTGGATGGACAAGCAGGATGCAGAATTTCCATTCCCAACCAAGGTCATGTGAAATGGTTTCTTGGCAAATATCCTTTTGTTTCTTTTGCTTGCCTGTATCCTAAGCGGAGAAGGGAGGCCGGCCAAATACCAACTTGAACAGTCTGTAGAGTTGCCAGTCCCCAGAGAAGGCCTGGGTTCTCATTAGCAAAGAGATATGAGAGCCTATTTTGCAATGAAATAGCTCACACAGGGCTCAAATCCTGAATAATTATCCACACTAGTGTAGGCTCTAGAATGGGAGGCCTTGAGGGGGCCAAACCCTTGCATATTGTAATTTGATATTTATGATGTTCTATCGCCATCTCCTGGAAGGAAAGACCAAGAACACACAAAAAGGATGCCAGGATATCAGGCTTCCGGGAAGAGAATTTTCTTCAGTTCTCCAGAAAGGTGAAGACTCTGCAGTCACTGAAGAGACATACTTACATCACGTTCCGGGTGAATTAGCATAACGTTGGGCAACCAAGAAAGCTAAGAGGCAAATGTTCAGAATGCCAGCGTCTGTTATTTGAGAGCGAGAGATAACATCAAGCCTATGAGTGATGAGTCTTTCCAGTTGCCAGTCCCCAGAGAAGGTCTGCATTCTCATTAGGAAAGAGATACGAGATCCCATTTTGCAAGAGTCAATTGCACTCCAGGAGCACAAAGAGATACCGAGGGAAGGATTTCCACGCTTGGCATCGAAAGTAATCATCCTTATCTTTGCTTTTTAAGTCTCAGAATTTGGGAAAACCGTGCCAAGGATTTTAAAACATTATGAATGTTTTAAGAATTTTTCCAGATTAACTCTTCTTCCCAGGCTAGCTGGTGTTGGAGTTATGCACACATTTGGCACAAATACAGCCGAATGAATTGAAATGCTTGACTCACTCTACACAAGATCCCATCAGTCTTCATATCTCAAGGTTTAGTTTACATATCAACAAAGGCTCATAGTGTAACGCTTTGAAATATTGTTTTAAAACACAATTTTATTTTGGTCACCGTGTCTTCTCCATCAATATCCTCATGCGGTTGGGGGGGAGGGGGGTGGTGAAAAAAATCATAAAACTGTAGAATAAGAAGTATTTTAGTCCAACCACTTCATAGTCCCAAATCCAAGCTTCAGTCACACAAAGAGGGGAACTCTAAGGTTAATTCTCATGAGTCATCTGTTCTCCCTGAAATTGTTCTCCCATCCTGCCCCACCATCCTGACTTTGGGAGAGTTTTACAGCTTATACAACTCACCAACATCCTGAAGTAGCCAGGAATTGTTGACTTCTTTTCTGAATATATATTATGCTTATTCACAAAGCATAGAATATGAAACAGGTTTCAGATTTTAGAATTGGAAGGGACCTCTCCTTCATAACCGATAAAAGTGATTTGTTGGTGATACCTGATGGCCTATTTTGAAAGATGGCAGGTTTGAACATGGCATTGAAATATGTCAGGCCTTTTTTTTTTTTTTTTTAATTCAACTTTTCCTGAGGGCTTGCCCTGTAAAAAGCACTGTGAGGAACCTCTAGAAGATTTATTTCTATTCCCCAAAAGTTGACTATGTTGTCTGAATTGGGCTTCCCAAGCTACCCATAAACTGAAAGGAAAAGTGTGGTGGTCCGTTAGAAAAGCGGATACAAAGAAGCCTCATCCTTTCCTGGGTTCTGTCTCTTTACAGTGTATCTCATGCAACATGATACTCAGGAGGGTTACTTGACAGTCAGTCACCACCTCGGAACTCTTTCCAAAGCTGCTAGCCAGAAAGAGAATTACCCTTTGTTACTGCTAAATTTCTTACGGCAGGAACTCTGCCCACACACCCTCAACAACAGTTCAGCATCCCAGCCTCGCATTCAATCCACACTTGGGGTCAGAAGTGCAATGTTCATAAATATCCAAAAAATCGAAGTGCTTCACTGGCACACAACCAAATTCTTGGAATCTTTACAGTCCGTCCTGTCCTCCTCTTTTTTTCCTTTTCCTCTCTCACGATGAAATCAGGGTTGCCTCAACAATCGAGCAGTTTTGGGTAAACTTCTCGTTCATCTTTCAGCTATTTGCCAGCTGAATATTTGCAGAACATCATTGTGTTTAACGATAAATCCATGGAAGTCAGACATGTGACCAAGACATAAAAGGTTTGGATGCAATCGAGTTGGCGATTATCTTTCAACTTCCTGCATCCTGTCCTCAAAATGAGACAGCCATGTGCTAACCTGACAGTAAGACTACATAAAAGTAAACTGAGAGGCTGGCTGCCTTCATCAAATTCATTTCAAATATATATCTACAAATATATTTCACAAATATATCTAAATTGCCATGGATCCTTTCCCTGTAGATTTCACCAGTCTCTCGTGGGTTGATTTTAGACAATTTCTCATCTTCCAATCTCTCACCACGAGCTCAACTAGTAGCACACAGAACTACTTAGAAGTTTCTCGAAATGTGCCAGGTTCCCTCGGGTCTCTGTGCTTCACCTACGCTATCGCTTCTTTCTGCCTCTAATAGCGTCCCCCTTGACCTCTAGATAATGCCTATTTGTTCTTTAAACTGCAGCTCAGAAGTTGCTTTCCCTTTATCTCCTCCAGGGAGTCCTTCACCTCCACTCTCCTACAAGACCCTGTTTATACCTCCATCGTGGTGCCATTGCAAACCAGTAAAGTTGTTTGTTTTCTCCTCCTGCCACCCATGGGTAAGGACTAACCATTGACTACCTTAGCACTCAGGACTGTGTCTAACACACAGCAAGCAAGTTGCAGATGTTTGCATGGACACTATGGACAGCCTGCCAGTTCACACAGGCAGGAAGACAGGACCACTTACTTTCCTCCTTCTCCCTCTTACCATCTATTTGGTGTTCTAGACAGTCCCATTTCCCCATCAGCCAAAGTTTTGGACCCACAGGAATAAACCTTTCGTGGAAGTGGTTATAACTTCTCAGCTTTTCCAGGCTTCCCTGGAGAACCACTAAGTCTCTCTGAAGTCCAACAATGAATGGGCCACCCATGCCCATGTGACTAGTCCCTCTAATATGCAGGCACATAGCACCATGTCCGGCATGCCACTGACACTTGGGTATTATGCAAATCTGATTTTTTTAGTCATGGACTCAAAACAGACGTCAGAACTTTCCCTCTTCTCCCAGCTCAACACCCTCAAAATCTAGGCTTCATTATTTTTTCTCCTAAAGTCAACTTTGTTATAAAGGGAGTTCTGTTTCCAGTGTAGAAATTAACTAATCAGTCCATACTTAAAATTTCTCACTGACTCTATAAAGGCACCATTACTAAATCCAGAGAAGGAGGATATTCGGGCAAATCTCTTAACTTCTGAAGAGCCTGTGACCAAGGGAAACCACAGCTCCCCAAATTAACATGCTTTGCTGTCAATGTCAGAAAATACCAGGCTTGCTAGAATACAGAGTTGACATATAGTTTCCAATATTATTTACGATCTCAATATTCCAGATTATGAACTGTCAGCTTACTCCTTTCACCAATTTTGATGATCTGCGGAGACTTGAGATACATAAAGGTCAGAATGCACATATTTTATAATGTCAGTTCTTCGGTCTACTCATCACTAACACTTTGTTCAAATATCCCCTTTCAGGAAAGCCTTTTTTTTTTTAAGTCTCCAAGTAATTATTTTGCTTTCAATAGTACACTTTTGCCATGCTATAATAATAGAGTAATATTTTAATATTGACCTATAGTATGTGCCCTGCCCCCCACCCCCACCCCCCGCAGCTCTGGGCCCCACACCCACACTGGGGCAGCCGCAGGGTTTCCCCTATAGGTGTTGCCTTCAATTGCAAAAGCCCTGGCTTTCAATTGTAAAAGCCGGGACTTTGAGAAAGAATGGCTTCTTGGTTTTGTTTTTTGGATTCAGCTGATTTTCTGTCTTTTGTTTCTAACTTCTAAAACACTAGGCCTTAAGTATCATACACTCAAGGACCGAGGACACAGACTTTACACAATAGCCCCTACAGGGCGATGACAAGAGTTGCTACCGTACCCCTGAAATAAATAAAACAAGAGTTTGACTAGAGAGCGGAAAAGGGAGAATCAGAAGGGCTGTGACAGCATAAATAAGCCGGAGGGTCCCGCAGAAACGCCCAGCGCTCCAGGCCGTAGACTGAATCCTGGGAGCAAGGAGACGGCAGGACTACAGAAACTACAACAGAAATCCCAGGAAAATATGAGGGGATCCCAGAGCAGAAGCTTCCCAGAGTATTGTCCAGGAGGGTACAAGTCTTAGGAAGAAGGCCACATTTAATCTGGCGGCAATGGACAGAGAAGATAAGTAGGCTGTTGGGTGTGGGGGAGGTCCCAGCAAGTCCCACCCTCCTCATTCCCAAGCTTCCAGAGAAGTGTACAAAGTGGCTGAGAGCTGGCCCACAGCTCCCAAGAGCTGCCTGGGGAAGCAGCGTGAAGGCAGCGGTGGTGACAACCAGATGCCTCAGTGGGATCACAGTTCCCTCAAGGGAAGTAATGGCCGTGAGGCCTGAAGCCTGAGAACCAGGCAGAGACCCACATCTCCACGGAGACTGGACTGACTTCCAATGCCAGGATGAGGCCTATCATAATCCGTTCGGGCTGCTAGAACAAAATACCATACACTAGGTGGCTTATCAACAACAGAAATTTCTCACAGTTCTGGAGGCTGGGATGTCCAAGAACAAGACACCTACAGATTCCGTGTCTGGTGAGAACACTCTTCCTGGTATGTGGCTGTCTTCTCACTGGGTCCTCACGTGGCAGGAGGGGTGAGAAAGCTCTCTTGGGCCTCTTGTATAAGATCACTAATTCTGCTTCTGAGGTCTCCACCCTCATGACCTAATCACCTCCCAAAGGCCCACCTCCTAATACCATCATTTTGGGGGTGATTAGGTTTTAACATAAGAGTTTTGTGGAAGTCAGTCTATAGCAGGCCCTGAGGAAGTTAGGCCACCTGAACCTCTTCTGAGGAAAAGGGTAGAGAATTCTGAAAGAGGCGGAGCCTTAAACCAGAACAGACTACGAAAGACTGAGTTTTCCATTACCCAGTAAAAATGGAGGCTTATGACTTACGCCAATTTTAATTTTAATAAAATGAATTTAAGCTTTTTCAAATATATTTTTAAAACAAGATTATGAGTCTGTTTATACTTTTTTTAAGTCCTTGCTCTATAAAAATGACAGCTTAATACGTTGACATCATTCATTCATTCAACCAAGAATCGAATATTCCAAGCACTATGATGTAAGCTAGAGATATAAGGTAAATAAGATGTCTTTAAGAAATTTATGTTTTAGTGCAGCAGACCCTATAGTTACATGTGATAAGTACTATTGTAAAGGCATATGTATTTGTTTTCTGAGGCTGCTGTAACAAATTACCATAAACTTGGTGACTTGAAACAACAGTCATTTTCTCACACTTCTGGAGGCCAGAGTCTAAAACCAAAATTGTGGTAAAATCAATATTTGCTAAATTAAGAAATCCAGGAAGCACTAATATGAAATTCACAAATCATACATAAATCTGTCCAATGATTATGGAAGAATCTGCCAATTAAAATAGAGTGATTTTTACATATTTTATATCACTATACATAGTTAAAATAACTACAAAACTGAGGTGAGGAAGCTGATGTTGAAAAACAGTAATTTAGCATGTTTTCTCCGCTGCCTTTTATCAGTTTGATTTTTGAAGTGCTTGATTCTTTAAACAAATTACTTTTTAAATTGACATAAGCAGCCTACAACGGTATGAGGCATTTTTGTAAGCAAATTCT
Organism: Panthera leo; assembly: GCF_018350215.1. Taxonomy (NCBI): domain Eukaryota; kingdom Metazoa; phylum Chordata; class Mammalia; order Carnivora; family Felidae; genus Panthera; species Panthera leo. Next base: position 91,974,693 of record NC_056685.1, on the reverse strand, counting down.
CTACATTTTGGTTGCATTTTATTTGAAAGTATGGGATCTTTATTAATCAAGGCATTCAACAAATGGAGGACCAAAAAAACTTCAGCTTGCTAAATGTTTTAGGAAATTAAGGCTATTGAAAACAGACATTACAAACAGACCAGCAGGGAATGTAGTCCCCATGAAAGCAAGGAACTGAACGACTGTGACAATAAACGATTAAAATGGTTACAGTGTTTAATTTTGAAATTTCATAATTGCGCTTTAAAATGTCTTGACTTGGGGAAAATCTTTTGATGGAGCACCTATTTTTAATTAGAGAAATTGCATTCGGTTCCAGAATAGAACGGAATATGGTTGAGAAGCTTATACTTTTACAACATTTGCATTTGGTGAACCATTCCAAATAATCATAAAGACAACCTCTTTGATGAATTTTGTCTTATGAAAATACATGTCAAAGAAAAGTATTCCGGATTGAAACAAAAATATCTGGGCTAAAATTTTTACTTGCTTTAATATTTAAAAAAATAGGACTGAGAATATCTTCAACTGAGCAGAATTTGCTCTGAGCTTACTAAGTACCCCAGCGCCCACAGAGAGAATATATTCTCATTAAAAATAGGATCTTCAGAGAAAAGTCAATTAAGAGTGTCAAAAACTTCCAAGTTATATACCATAAATCCAATTTTGAATATTATAGGGAACTTTATGAAAATGTTAGAACTATATTGAAAAAATGAAAGAAAAAGGAGAAATACAGTATCATAGATCCAGCTAAGAAACGAAATAAAATACAGTAATATTTCTAGAATAATTGTTATACTTATGTTATTTTTAAACATTTAGATAATCAGTATGTCTGCTTTAATGCTGTTATAAAGCCTCATTTTTTGGAATTGTTTTATATATCCACCAATAAGATAAAGCCAATTGGTTGACCAAAAAGTAAACATTTCCAAAGTCAGATGATTTTAATTATTTTTAAAATAATTACTTAATCTCAAAAACAGTTTGGTTCATAAATTATATTCTTATCGAAGCTCAGCCCAAGTTCAGACTGGGGGGCAACACCAGAGGGTGGAAACAAGGCCTTTGAGGCCGTGCTGAGGGGCTCTGATTGGATCCTGACAGTTCAGAGGACCAGACCGGATGCAAGAGGTGAGAGGAGGTGAAGCCAGGCAGACAGGTCCCCCCACACCCACTCCGCCTGGAGCAGCTCAGCCTATGTCCAATACCTATTGGACTTCCACAAACACTCTGATTTGAAGAAATGGTCCTCTGGCTAAAAATAAGCCTGAAAACACCACTGTGGAGCAATGGAGTGAGTGTCAAGGATAAATTTTAAGCAAGGGAGTAACATGATCAGGTTTGCCTTTTTAAAAGTCACTCTGGCAACAAGAGGGAGGATGAACAACTTACAAGAAGTAAACAGCGGGATATGTGGGTTTAGCACATGCGTGGAGGACCGCACTGAGGTTTAATGGCTTTTACCAAAACAAAACAAAAACAAAAAAACAATTCTGTTTCTAGAGCCCCTAATGTGAGGATCTACGCGTTAAATTATGATTAGAAGTCCATGAAAAGTTCTGTTTCTTTAGACCACCTAATTTGATTTCAATTACGCAGCAACAAGAACTATCTTACATAATGTGTTTCCTTGTTTTGATCTAGCTGCCTGGGTGCTCAGAACTAAATTAAATGTTTGAGTGTAGCAACTAATTTATTCTAGCTACTTGAGTGCAATTTTTTCCTCTACTCTGTTTCTTTGTTTTGTTGTGCTTTTTTGTTTCCCCCTGAATTGACATTTTCAGTATCTTTTGGGAATACAGAATCTAAGTGACAAGTAATAACTGTAATGATTGCTAACATTTTATAGGACTGACATATGTCAGACAATGTTCTAGACTCTTTATGTACATTAACTCATTTATTCTCACCAAAAATATGGAACTCTCTCTGGCTTTGTGATTAGTAAACTTATTTAGAAAACACTGGTGATATCGAATGGCATCTGTTTCTCTTCATCACCAGTCTAGGCTTAACTAGTCATGTCTGTGTTTAAAACCTATCAAAGGATTGGGGTGCCTGGGTGGTTTAGTCAGTTAAGCGTCTGACTGTCGATCTCAGCTTAGGTCTTGATCTCAGGGCTGTGAGTTCAAGCTCTGTGCTGGAGTCCATGCTGGGCGTGGCGTCTACTTAAAGAAAAAAAAAAAATCAAAGCATTGAAATAACCAATTTCAAGAAAATAACTTTTATGAAATAAAACGAGAATCACTAGAAGCCCCCTCTCTGATCCTTAACTCCCTGTGACTTAAATTAAGTATTAAAATGATACACAACAACGGCATAGGGAGTTCCAACGAGAAAATTAATGCAAAGTCATGTTGAACATTTTACTGGGGTAAACAAATGTCAGTTATTGTTTTTCTGAGAAAGCTACAACGAGGAGTTCTCTGTTACAGTCTTACGCCTCTCATGGGCTCCATGGGCAACTCGTTCTTCACAATGATTCCGGAATTTGATCACTTCTCAACACCTCTGCCCTGGTCCAGGACACCAGCATCACGGCCACAGCCTGCTAATGAGTCTCCTGCTACACAGTCTTTCCCCCTTGCACATGACAGGCAGGGTGATGGCTTTCAAAATACCATGCAGAGGGGCCCCCGGGTGGCTCAGTCGGCTAAGTGTTGGTCTCAGCTCAGGTCATAATCTCGCTGTTCGTGAACTCGAGCCCCACATCAGGCTCTGTGTTGACAGTGCAGAGGCTGCTTGGGATTCTCCCTCTCTCTGCCCCTCCCTCGTATGTGCTCTCTCTCTCTCTCTCTCTCTCTCTCTCTCTCTCTCAAAATAAATAGATAAACTTTAAAATAAGGGAAGCAGAATATTGCCCCCTCAGAAATGTCTGAGTCCTAATCCCCGGCATCTGTGGATATGTTCCCTTTCGTGGCAAAAGGATCTTTGCAGATGTGGTGAAGTTAAGGATCTTGAGGTGGGGGTAGATTATTCTTGATTTTCCAGATGTAATCACAAGTGTCCTTATAAAGAGGGAGGCAAGAGTGTCAGAGTCAGAAAAGGGGATGTGACCACAGAAGGAGAGGTTGGAACCGTGTCATTGCTGGAGGAGGGCAATGAGCCGAGGAATGTGGGCAGCCTCTTGAAGATAGAAAAGTCAGGAAACGGGTTCTCCCGTGAAGTTCCCAGAGGGACAGCAGCCCTGCCATCACTTTGACTTTAGCCCCAGGTTATAGACTGAAGTGGGCCTCCCCTCCCCCCCCCAGAAATATGTAGGAGTCCTAACTCCTAGTACCTCAGAATGTGACCTTCTTTGAAGATGGAGCCTTTACAGAGGTAATCAAGTTAGAACGAGCTCGTCAGGGTGGGTTCTATTCCAATATGACTGTTGTGTTTATAAAGAGGAAATTTGGAGACAGACAGGCTCGGGGTGATGCTTCTAGAAGCCCAAAGAATGCCAAAGACTGCTAGCAAAATGCCAGAAGTTAGCGGAGAGGCATGACCTCCTTTTGCAATTCCCCTCACTCCCTTTGTCCCAGACCCACTGGCCTCCTTGCTGTTCTTTGAACATCCTCACTCTCTCACCCCAGGGCCTTTGTATTTGCTGCCTCCTCTGACCAAAGGTTCTTCCTCCTCTTATGCTGCCTTACTTCCATCAAGTCCCTGGTCATACGTCACCTTATCAGAGAGGCCTTCCTTCAACCTTCTATATGAAAGAGCACTCTCTGTCTCCTTTCTCTGCTTTAATTTTTCTTAGCATGTATCACCATTTGACATGCTCCGCACTTGTTAATTTGTGATCATCATCTCCCTTCTTCTCCACGAGAACATGAGCACCTGGGAAGCAGGGGGTTGTCGGGCTCACTCCTGTGTCCCCGCTGCCTATAACAGTGCCAACCGCAGAGGAAACACTCAGTACATCTTTCTGGTTTGAGTGAATTCAAATCACTGCTATCTTCAGCCTCTAGACTTCTTTCCACTTCACCTATTTTCGGTATCTTTGTCTTTGCGCACGTAAACAACGAAACCATAGGTTCTGGGGTCAGAAATCCAATATTCGCACTCCATGTGACCTTCATCAAAACAAATTGGAAGATGAGCTCATAAGGGAGGCAGCGGCGCAGCTTTTCCAACAAAACTTCAAAACCTTTCAAACCAGATAGTCAAGCGCACAACGAGGCAGGCCGCTCCTGACCAGAGAAACCAGTCAGTTGTAATGACAGCTCTGGACTTATAATTAATCCCAAAAGGCTGGCTAGGCAATTAAGCCTGGGTTTGGAACGAGATGTTAAAATATTAACACACTAAAACATTTTTAATGCAGTAATAAAAGGGGGTAGATGTGGGTTGTTTATAAGGAATTCAAAATTAATTATAGCTTTCAAAAGCTCTCCCATTTCCAACTTTAAATTTTATCTCATAGGATGTGCCTGTGGTGACAACATAGGCAGGCTCGCGATGAAAAGTTATAATGCGGGTAGATAGGCTGGGGAGTGCAGCTCGGAAGGAAACTGCAGCTCAATCCCACGCTCTTGCGATTTTTTTCCCCTTAAACTTAGAAGTCAGATCAAGCTCACCATGTGAGTATAGGGGAAGATATAAGCGCTTTTGTTTTAACCGTAAGATAAATAGCATGCAGTCGACTCATCTCACATCTTGGGAGATCCTTCTAGTCTCCTGTAATTGCCATCATAGGAAGAGGCATGCTTCTGCCCTCCCTAGACAGTCTCCACAGAAGGAGCCAATCTGATTGGTCAGAATAGGACATGCTGATTAATATGTTTCAGGTAGCTGGTTCCCTTGGGTGAATCTCTGCCTCCTGTTCATTCCGTAGGGCAGGAATAGTCCCTGGGTCAGGGCTGCCTCTGGGGCCCAGCAGTCTTGCTCTGTCCCGTCACATGCCCACACATGTTGGTCACTGATGAGAGAGCTCCTCTACTGGGAGGCCAAGCAGAGGTGGTAAGACTCCAAACTTTGGTTGTAGGCTCGAGAGGAACTCAGAAGTCCCATTTAGGCCTCAAACGTAAGCCAAAAGTTCCCTTCATGTATACCATTGAGAGACCGTATTGGCCTAGTCTCCCCTCCCCGCAACAGTGAAGTGACCCCTTTCCTCTGTTTCCCATGTGCTACTGGTCCTTATATCCATCTTTCCCTTGCTCAATACTATTAGAACTCTGCCTTTTATTCCACTCTACATATAATTTCCCCCTACGGTGTACAGAGAAACGTATCCACTCTGGCATGATCCCTTGGGTTTCTTAATGAGCATGAGAGCACAACGGCCATTGGCTGAGAACCACCCCGGCGACTGGTGGGGCTCCCTCACCAGTTAATCTGCTCTCCCTAATTTAGATGACGTGAAATTACATTACAGCGAAACCACATGAACCTGCAGGGCTGCTTGTGAGCAGTCAAATCTGTCAGCGTGAACTGCAAGATTGCTGTGTCCACTGTTTTATTTTCAGCAATGTCGACATTCTGTAGATTCCTGCAGGCAGCCTTACGTAGGTGTTAAATGCACGGGCTGAGGAGTTAGGCAGCCCGAGACGGAATTCTCAGCCTGTCATCACAAAGTATGTGACCTTGAGCATATTCCTCGGGACTTTGTGTCCTCAACTCTCCAGAGGGAATAATAATACTTACTTGATGGGGTTTGGGGAGGATTACACAAAAAGCATTTTTCACGATGTTTGCCACCTGGCGCGAACACTCAATAAATGTTAGGAGAGATTGCTGTTGTTATTCCTATTGTTACTTCATTACCAAACGAGTTAGTCTCCATAAATACAGAAATGATGAAGACTCACTCAATTAATGTTCTTTTTGGAAAGGCATCTAAAAGTAAAGCCATCCTACAGTTTTACGTGGGGAAATAGCACACATAACTAAATAAAACAACCAACCAGTCATCACAGTGTGCCCCCATAACCCCAATGTCCTGTTCTAAAGCCTCAGAGAGAAAAAAAAATTGACCTCAATGGAAAAAGAATACAAAGTATGGCAAACTGGGGTTTTCCACTGCTATCTAATAAATTACCAAAATTTAGTGGTTTGAAACAATACAAAGTATTACATCACATGGATTAGGTGTCCAGGTACATGTTAGCTGGGTACTCTCCTCGGGGGTCTTATGAGGCTAAAATGTCAATCATGGCCTCAATCTCATCCAAGACCTGGGTCCTCTTCCAAGTTTGCTGGTTGTTGGTAGAATCAGTTCCGTGTGATTATAGGACTGTGTCCTCATCTTTCTAGCTGACTGTTGCCTGGGAATTACTCTGTTACTACATGCCATCTTCTTAGGTCCCTGACACATGGCGCCCACCAGGAGCAGTTCACATGATTGTTTGCTTCTTCAAAGCCAGCAGGAGAGCATCTCTGCTGCTTGGAATTTCCCTGACCTATAGATTTCACCACCCCACCCCACCCCCCACCTGATTAGGTCCAGGCCACCCAGGACAAATTCCATTTCAACTAATTCAAACGACTGGGGACCTTAATTACATCTGCAAAAAAATCCCTCCATCTTTGTCATATAATATAACCTAACCATGGATAACCATGATATCCATCACTCTCACACCTCCTGCCCCTACTCAAGGGGAAGGGATTACATGGGGTATATACACCAGGTGACAGGAATCATGAGGGCTAGTTTAGAATTACACCAACCACCATCGGAAATCAAATACTAAAACCATAAAACAGAATTCACAGATTTACTTATTCTCAGGTCAAGTAACATTTGCATTACTTTTAAATAAAGATAGAAATTGAGAAATCACAGATTCTGGAATAAACATAGTGGGTTGAGCACATTCACTTATCTCCTCTGTCCCCCCCAAATGCACTCAAATTACAGTAAAAGAATAACACGAGGCAAAGCTTCCAGGACAAGGAAAATAAGAGTATGAACAAGAGATGTTGACAAGCATTTGGAAAATGAAAATGGATAGGGACATGGTGAACGGCCCTGACAGAAGAGAGAAAACTGAACCCAAGTGCTCACAGAGGCAGATGCCAACCAACAGAAACCCAGAAAGACACAGGGATCAGAGGGTCCATATGGTAGGGAGCAGGTTAAGGAATGAAGAAGAGCCTCTCCCAAGATCAACATCCCCCACCACGGTGGTACAATCATCACAACTGATGAACCCACATCGACACATCATAATCACCCTAAATCCATAGATTACATTAGAGTCCACTCTTGGTGTTGTACATTCTGTGGGTTTGGACAAATGTATCATATGACACATATATTCATCACTATGGCATCCTGAAGGGTATTTTCACTGCCCTGAAAATCCCCATACTTTGCCTATTCATTGCCCCTCACGCCTACAAACCTCGGAAAACACTGATCTTTCTCCTGTCCTAATAATTTTACCTCTTCCAGAATATCATATAGTTGGAATCTTACAATATATAGACTTTTCAGATTGACTTCTTTTACTTAGTGATATACATGTAAGGGTTCTCTATGAATAAAGCTGCTATGCGTAAACATCCGTGTGCAGGTGTTTGAGTGGAAATAAGTTTTTCAATTCCGTTTAGGTAAATACCAAAGAGCATGATTGCTAGATCATAAGGTAAGAATGCTTAGTTTTTTAAGAAACCACAAACTGTCTTCCAAAGTGGCTGTGCCATTTTGCATTCCACCAGTAATAAATGAGAGTTCCTGTTGCTTCACATCCTCACCAGCATTTGGTGTTCGTGTGCGAGATTTTGGCCATCTAATAGATGTATAGTGGTATCGCCTTGTTATTCTAATTTGCATTTCCCTGACGACATTTGATCTGGGGCGTCTTCTCATATGCTCATTTGCCATCTGTATATCCTCTTTGGTGAGATGCCTGTTAAAGTCTGACCAATTTTTAGAATCAGTTTGTTTAATTTTGCAGGCTACAGAATTCTAAATTCTAGGTTGATCCTCTCCATGCATAAAATATTTTACTCCACTCTCTTCTTGTTTACATGGTTTCTGAGCAGAAGTCAGATACAATCTTTATCTTTGTTTCTCGACACTTAAGGTGTTTTTCTTTCCTCCTCTGGTTTCTTTGGGATTTTTTTCTTTATCCTTGATTTACTTTCGTTGGAAAATGATATACCCAAGTGTAGTTTGTGGGGTTTTGTTTGTTTGTTTTGGCATTTGTCCTACTTGGTGTTCTCTGAACTTCCTGTAGCTATGGTTTAGTGTCTGACATTAATTTGGGGAAAATTCTTGGGGCACCTGGGTGGCTCAGTCAGTTAAGCCTCTCACTTTGGCTTAGGTCATGATCTCATGGTCCGTGGGTTCGAGCCCCACATAGGACTCTGTGCTGACAGCTCAGAGCCTGGAGCCTGCTTCAGATTCTGTGTCTCCCTCTCTCTCTCTCTGCCTCTCCTTGTTTGCATTCTGCCTCTCTCTCAAAAATAAATAAACATTAAAAAAAATTTTTTTTTAATTTGGGGGAAATTCTCAATCATCGTTTCAAAGATTTCGTCTGTTCCTTCCTCTCTTTCTTTTCCTTGTGGTATTCCCATTATGAATATGTTACATCATTTGTAGTTGTCCCACACAGTCCTTGGATATTTTACTCTGTCCTTTTCAATCTTTATTTTCTTTGCTTTTCAGTTGTAAAGGTTTTTATTGAAATATCCTCAAGCAGCGACTCTTCCCTCAGCTGTGTCCAATCTGCTAATAAGCCCATCAAAGGCATTCCTCATTCCTTTTACAATGTTTTTGATCTCTAGTATTTCTTTTTGGTTTTTTTCTTAGGATTCCCATTTCTCGGCCCCTGTTGCCCATCCTTGCATGCTGTCTGCTTTATCCACTAGCACTCCTGGCATTGTGATTAGAGTTGTTTTAAATTCTCTGTCAGAGAAAGACAAATACCATGTGATTTCACTTATATGTGGAGTCAAAAACAACAACAAACAAACAAATGAGCAAACAAAAAAATAGAAACAGACTCACAAATACAGAGAACTTGTGGTTGCCAGAGGAGATGGGGTGGGGAATGGGTGAAATAGGTGAAGGGCATTACTAAGAGGTACAAACTTCCAGTTAGGAAATAAATAAGTCAAGGGAATGAAAAGTTTAATGTAGGGAATATAGTCAGTAATATTGGAATCATTTTATATGGTGACTGTACTTATCATTGTGAACATTACGTAAGGTATGGAATTGTCAAACCACTCATTATAATTAATATAACACCGTTATAACCATAGTTAAATAAAAAAAAAAAAACAAAAAAAAAACCCTGTCTGATAATCCCAATATCCCTGACACGTCTGGTTCTGATGCCTGTTCTGTCTCTTCAGTTGTGTTTTCTGCCTTTTGGTATGCTTCGTGAGTTTTTCTTGATCGCTGGACACGATGGACTGGGTGAATTGAATTGATGTAAGTAGGCTTTTAGTAATGTGGTTGTGAGGTGGAGGGGGGGTGGGAAGAGAAGCATTTTTGTAGTCCTAGGATTAGGCCTCAGTCTTTTAGTAAGCTGTGAACTTCACAGGTGTTTCTCAGTTCCACCCCTCTCAGGTGGGACAGGATGGCTAGATTGGGCTGAAGTTGGCTATTTTCCTCCTCCCATGTGGAAGGCTAGAGCCAGCTGGAGTTGGGTATTTCCATTCTCCCTGGTCAGTTAGATGCTGATAATACTCTAACCCGTTAGGGTGTGGTTAATTAGTTTCCCCTGAAGGCAGGCCTTATTAAGAAGAACAGAGTGCTCTTGCGTATCTCAAAATGGCTCCTCACCCTGCTGGAAGCCCAAGATTTTTCACCAATAGTTACTATGAGAACCTGGTCAAACTCCTAGAGGTAGGGAGTGTGGGGGCCCCCTAAGACTGAGTCTGCGTGGAATTCTTAACAGAGTGGTCTGCACCAAGCTCCCGGCAATTTGCAGTTCCAGTTGGAATTTCCTTCCAGCCATGCTTTCCAATGTGGTTTCCACTGGTCTCTGTTCAGGTAAGCTGTGACTCCCTGCATTTGTCTGTCTCTCCAATCTTAGGGACAGTGGTTTGTCCTGTGTCCTCCTCTTTCTTCAGATCCCAAAAGAGTTGATCCTTTAGTCTGGTTAGCACTTGTCAAGCTAGCTCTTGTCAGTTTTCATCTGGTCTAAACATTGAGTCTGTTTTCCTTTTCTCCCATGTTCTCTTTTTCCTATCCATCTTTTCACATCCTGCAATTTAGCTTTCTCATCTATTCTTCTATCCCCCCCTGCATATGCTATTTTCATTTTCCAGTACTTCCATTATTCACCTATCAAAATCTTATTACGTGATTTAAGATTCTAGTGGTTACAAGTGGAAGAAAAAACAACTCAAGCTGGGGTAAGTATAGAAAGGGAATTGGTTGGCTTATGGAGCTGAATTTGTGGGTAAGCTGGCTTCAGGAATAACTGGATTAAGGGCTCAAAATTTGTCCTGGGGACTCTGTTTTTCTCCATCACTCTGCTTATCCCTGCTTTTTGACATGTGTTGATTTAATTCTCAGTGACCTCACACTAGCAAGTGGCTGTGATAATTCCAGCCTCTATTCTTGAGGCTTAAGTCTAGCTAGGATGAGAGAATATCTCTTTCCAGGCATCTCAGTAGCTCCGATTGACTCGAGTCATGTGACCACCCCAGCCCCAACTGCTAAACCCAGAGAAAATGAAAGCATTTGTTGGCTTAGATCTGGGTCACCCTATTTGTCGTGAGCCTATCCCATTGCTCCACCAGACCACAAGGACTAAAAATAGCAAAGGGATGGATCTTCTGCTAAAAAACGGGGGCTGTTACCCTAAGTAGCATAAATGGCCGCTAGATGACTAAAGCACAATTGTCCACTATTTTTTTTTTTAAGACTCAGCTTAAGCATCCCCACTAGACTGAGGATGCTCTTTAAGGGCAGGGATTATGTCTTTTTCATCCTTGTATCCCAATTCCTTAAACACACTAAGTCAATAAGCATGTGTTAATGAAGAACGTGCCTACAGGAAAACAATAGGGGCAGTGATTAACTTCCAGGGGAAGTTAGGGGAAGTTTCAAAGAGAAGGTAGCACTTCAAACAAGTCTGACAGATGAGTTTGGATGCACCAGGAGTGGGGGAAATAGCAAGAAGAGCATCCAAAAAAGAGTAACAGCTTGTGAAAATGCATGGACTAGCAGGGAATGTGTAAACCTAAATCATCTAGATTAGGAGAAGTAGGAGATAAAGTGGCAGGTGAGGGGACAGGACAGGGAGATGGGGGAACGCTTAGGAAAGACCAGAAGACAGTGAAAACCTCAAGATTTATACTTATCTCTAGGCAATGGGGAATTACTGAAAGGTTTTAACTGAAAGATGAATACCATCAAATATTTCACTTTAAAATGTTCATTTTGGGGCACCTGGGTCGCTCAGTCGGTTGAGCGTCCGACTTCGGCTCAGGTCATGATCTCACTATCTGTGGGTTGGAGCCCTGCATCCAGCTCTGTGCTGACAGCTCGGAGCCTGGAACCTGCTTTGGATTCTATGTCTCCCTTGCTATCTGCCCCTCCCCCCTCTCATGCTCACTCGCTCTCTTGCTGTCTCTCAAAAATAAACGTTAAAAAAATTATTAATTTTTATTTAAATTTAAAATAACTTTAATAAAGTTAAATATTTTAAAACTATTTCTAATGTTTATTTTTGAGAGAGTGAGAAAACACACATGCATGCAAGTGAGAGAGGGGCAGAAGGGGAGGGAGAGAGAACCCAAGCAGGCTCCATGCCCAGTGCGGAGGCTGACATGGGAGCTCAATGCCACAACTGTGAGATCAACCACCCAAGCTGATGCCAAGAATTGGTTGCTCAACCAACTGAGCCACCCAGGCACCCCAAATATTTTACTTTAGAAAGACAACATTGATTTCTTTCTTCTTCCAATCTATCCTCCCCACTGCTGTGAGAGTCAAAAAACCAATTAGGAGACTGGTACCGAATCAGGCCAGAGGATATGAGGGAAATCAAAAGAAGTATTTTTTAGGAGGTAGAATTGAGAACTGATAGTGATCGCACCTATTCAGAGACGGATGCATGAGAATGTAGGAGATTATCAGACTGTCTGACCAGGTAGGTGGCAATGCCATGCACAAAGATAAAGAACGCAGAAAAAGAAAGGCATTCTGAAATATGCCTCTTCCTTCTCTTTGCTATTCTGTGCTGTTTTGCTTTGCTTTTCAATCCAAGAAAACCTTCAACCCATACTATGTACATCACAGTTAGGTGAGATCTCCCCCCAAGGTGACTATCTTGCCAAGGCTCTACGGACAAACATGGGGTGATGTTTCTCAAAACTTGTAAAGAGGGGTTCTGGTGTAAAATCATCTGTGTAGATTATCATTTTTCCCAGGAGAGCATAATGGAAAATAGAGCATTTGAGAAATCTGACCATAGGACCAAGTCCTTGCAAAGGAGAAGGGAAGGCAGGGAAAGTGGCACAGATGAGGTCTAATCCTACATTTGCTGACAGTAACTGCCTTCGCTATTGTTAGAGTATTGTATTTCAGGACTCTCTGATAGGTCAGTCTGGGCTTTAAAGCACTTATAGTAGAAAGATTAACTTCCTTTTTGGAGTCCGTGAACACCAGTCCCCTGTACATATGGGAGAATCACACTCCTGCTATAATACTATTAAATGTTCTCCTAACAGCAGGGTCTGCCTTCTTAACCATTTTATATCTAATAGCATCCTGTTGTTGGGGGGTTAACCATGATCATGATACCCAGTATTAGTGGGAGTGGGGGAATTGGACACTTTCAGACTGCAGGTTCAGGTGTAAGTTTTGAGCCTTTCTGGCCAGGACACTATGTTTCAAGAAGGCTTCCTATGTGCATAACGTCTTCTCCAGCAATTCCATTTCCAGGGAGTATTTTTGCACATGTGCAAAAATTTACTACAGGTATGTTTAGGGTGTTCTTTAATCATAAAGATTGGAACTACCCTAAATATCTAAAATTAAGGATGTTTAAGTTTTTTCAAAATAATGGACTTCATTCAGATAATGAATTGCAATAAAGCTATTGAAGTGAATACAGATGTGTATGTATTGATTGTGACAAGAAATTGTTGACATTTTAGAAACTAAGACACCTTACAGAACAGAGGCTATAACCTAATGCTATTTTCTGAAAGTGAACTAGAATACTACTTGAAAGTATTAATTATTCTTCACCCCCCACCCCCATGATGATCTCCCACTCAGACTTTGAAACGCGGGGCCCCAAAACACTAGGAGGAGTTTTAGAAATAGATTAAGAAAGAAACTAAAAAATACAAAGAAATTCTTGTCTCCCAAGTTCAAGAGCAAAAGGCTGAAGTATGAGAAAGTGAAGATTTGAGAATGGATAGGAGGTGGCCAAGCCAGTTTTTTCCTGCTTCTTCAAAAAAAAAAAAAAAAAAAAAAAGGCTCTCAAACAGGAGGGAGAGAGGATTCAAGTAAACTGGAAAAGTAGACTAGAATGTGTGCTGCCCTCCTCCGTGGGCTGAACCTTACAGGTGGACTCCCTCCTGCACTTAGAGACTGGAGAGCAGGGCGACCTTCCTGTCAGAAGTTTGGAAGTCCTTGGTGTCCAGGTGGAGAGGAGTTTGGCCCCACAAAGGGAAGGAGAGGACAGGAGTAGGAGATTGGTAGCTGGCGGGACACGATTTGCCTCCCGAGCTCCCCTCATTCCAGGGATGTCCCAGGGGGCACCCAAGGACTGAGCTGAGCATGGTGGCTCTGCCTGTGGCCTTGCTGCCAGGAGGAAGGGTTACTCAGCAGAGAGGGGGGAGGGGGAAGAAGGTGTCCCTGCTGAGCTTCAGGTGAGGGCTCAGCTGCAGCTACTCAGGTTTCTTATGGGGGGTGGAGAAAACACCAGAGAGAAGGCACACCTGCTTCTTACAAACCAAAGAGGTCCAAAGCGACCTAGGTCACTTCTTCACTTCTCACCACCTAGCTCACTTCTTCACTTCTCACCACCTAGCTCACTTCTCACCGGATTAGTTCCCCATCAGGAACTCCTCCATTTTTAAACTGCTCTTCGTGTAGGTGTGGCCGTGGAGTTCATGGCTGGGCAGCAGCCTCCCATTGTCCATCCCACGCTGTGGAGAGAGGAGCACACGTGTTTGGTTTCTCCTATAGCTTTACCTCTGGTACTTCTGAAAAACGTCCAATATTTACAAAGAATGTATAAAAACTTCTAGAAGCAATGAAAGATTTAGCGGGTAAAATATAGAAAACTTGGATTTCCATGAAAAAAGCGATAATAGCAAGGGAGCACCAGCTTTTGCATTGGGTGGCAGCATAATCTTTATTGTTTGCACTGAAATGAAGACAAATACTAGAAATTGACCTATGGACTGTGAAACTGAAGATTTAGTGTGAGTTGTAGTCCCTATATTCCAAATTTAGCAGTATTCAATCTACAGTTGGTATTATTGGACTGTTGTTGGTAGTATAAACTTCTAAAAGTTACATAAAAATGGTTTAATAACCATTTGATCTAGTAATTTTACTCCTGGAAATTTATTCTAACAGCGGCATCAAAACATGCACATTTTAACCATAACTAGATAGATGATAGATTTTTTAATTGGTACTAGAAGAAACAGAAAGAGTATAACCAAAAATAAGACCAATAAGTACACAATGGTACATACACTCCATGAACTACTAAAACTAAATTAGAAATAAGTTTTAATGACCAGAAAAAGTTATTACTATATAATAAGTATAGACGGTATAGTTTAAAATTGTATGTACTACTTGACAATTGTTTAAGAAAAATCTATGCATAGAAAACTCTGGAAAGCGATTTACCACAATGCTATATTTTAAGGGATGAAATGATTTTCTTCTTCGTGTTTTAAAATGTTTAATGACATTACTAGATTTAGAATAAACGTTATTTTAGACATCCTATGTAAACTTGCCTCTAACCATTAAAAGATAATACAGATGTTTGTTATAGTAGAATATTTAATTTGATAGTGTTATCAACTGAAAATGAAAGTTATGGCAACTTCCTATCAATAGTTGATAATAGTTTTCAAATTCCACTTAAAATTTTTAATGAAACAACCTAGGATATTACCTTGTACAAAGTTTCATTTCCATTAGATTTTTTTTAACCCTATTTATCTTATGGAATTTTAAATTCATAAATCATTTCTTTTCCTGTAAGTATTTAAAAGCCTAATATTAAATAGGCATTTTTCATGATTGTGTCCTTGAAGGAAAAATTAACTTTAGTAAGCAAAAACTGTATAGAGATCTATAAGTCTATAAAATAAGGCTATTCTGGGATAGCCTTCAGAATTTCCTAGGCTTTGAAACATACCAATATCACATAATTATCATGTCCTACAATTTCTTTATCTAGAAAACACTTTGACCTTTACATATCACATGTTAAATATTTTCCCATTTTCATTGCTAGTAAAACAAGTCCAAGAGTTTAATATCATAATGTGTGGCTTAAACTATTTTTGATATTTATTTCTAGAGAAAACTCCTTTCTATCCCCATTAATCACTTCAACTCCTTCACAGTTAATTAGAATTGTTTACTTATTTGTACTTAAATTCCCACACCTGAGGCTATTATAGAAGTCACCAAAATAAAATGCTGACAAGTTCATTTTTATAATTCTTTGTCTATGGAAGGGTTCAGAAATTTTATAGCCAATAGTCCATGAACATCAAATACTCGTAATTCTTTTCTATTAAGGCACCAAATCTGCAGAGGCAAAAGGATCAAGCGAAAACCCAAAGAAAAAATAATTTCCACCACAAGATACACATTAACACTCAACTAAGTCTTAAAAAAGTTAATAAATTTGGGGCGCCTGTGTGGCTCAGTCGGTTGAGCGCTGACTTCGGCTCAGGTCACGATCTCACGGTCCGTGAGTTCGAGCCCCGCATCGGGCCTCTGTGCTGACAGCTCAGAGCCCGGAGCCTGTTTGATTCTGTGTCTCCCTCTCTCTGACCCTCCCCCATTCATGCTCTGTCTCTCTCTGTCTCAAAAATAAATAAACGTTAAAAAAAATTTTTTTTTTAAAAAGTTAAATTTAATTTAAAAAATAGATCACTAGTCTTTTATGTATATTTTGACTGTTAACTGTAGAAAAGTTATGTAAAGAGCAAATCCGGGAAAGAAGACACCAGAAGTTGTGGATGGAGGACAGAGGGACAGATGGGCCAGATGGGGTGGACAAAATGACAAGCCAGGCCATTTGAACACACTTGAATCAAAATCATCCTATCAAAAACCTAAATCTCTGGAGTCTTATGTTTTATGACAAAAATAATATGCAAAATAGACATAACTGACTTTTACTGCATCTGGTAACCCAATCCTGACTACAGGAGACTTATTCAGTTCTATATTTGGATTTTTTCACCTTGTGTGTGTAATTACCATTATAAATTATATATGTTTAAAATACAAAAATATTTTAGGGGCACCTGGCAGCTCAGTTGTTTGAGAGTCTAACTCTTGATCGGCTTAAGTCACGACCCCAGGGTCATGGGATTGAGCCGCCCCCCCCCCCCCCCCCCCCCCCCCCCCCCCCCCCCCGGCAACTGGCTCCACACTCAGCATGGATCCTCTCTCTCTTCTCCCCCTCAGCCTCCTCCACTGTCGTGCTGGTGCACACGCTCGCTCGCTCTTAAATAAAAATAAACATATATGTATTTATATTTTATATGTAAATATATATAATTATATATATATTATGTATATATAATTATGTATAATTTTTAAAAGTCTTTTAAAACTGAGTTAGCCTCTAAGGATATCCCAATCCTCTCTCTCAAGACACCATTTTAAAGGAGTTTTTCAGAGCACCTGGGTGGCTCCGTTGGTTGGGCATCAGTTGGTCGGACTTTGGCTCAGGTCATGATCTCCTGGCTCGTTAGTCCCAGCCCGGGTCGGGCTTTGTGCCGACAGCCTGGAGCCTGCTTTGGATTCTGTATCTCCCTCTGTCTCTGCCCCTCCCCTGCTCACACTCTATCTCTCCTTCAAAAATAAACGTTTAAAAAAAATTTTTTTAATGAGTGTTTCAATCTTAAATATAAAACATGTTTATAACTGAGGCAAGGTATCTGTTATAAATCTGAGGATTGCCTGTGCCATCCAGACGTGAGAATAAGGGATCGTATTTTGCTCCCGATTCAGCCTCCAACTTCTCACTCTCAGGGAAGGTTGACAATAGCATAATTGTGACTCGTAGGGTCTAGAATCCATTCTCAGGATTTTCAGATTGAAAACAATGTTTCATTAAGCAATGACTTACTAGTAAAAATGGACACTAATAATGCTCAAAGAAAAATAATTTATAAAATCTAAAATGGACACTAATAATGCTCAAAGAAAAATAATTTATAAAATCTAGATTAGAAAATGTGCAGATAATATGCTTTGGAAAATGGATGGCAGTGCAGTAACCTCCTGGTTATACAGCTTGCCTGCAGCATCGTTCAGAGGCAGGATAGACAGAGCACTGGGGGCGATGGAGCATAGTAAGGAAGAAGTTCAGTAACAGGGCAACTGCAGAGACCATCTGACCCATACTGATCCTGCTTCACACCCTAGGAATGGTAGCTGATGATGAAGTAAGGCTAAATATGTTGAACTTTTAATAGGGACATTTTCGTGTGGTCAAAACAAACCAAAAGAGAAGAAAAGAACAATGGGTTTACAAACTACTTCATTAAAATATGTTTTAAGTCACTTTATTTAAACTAAAATCAAAAACAAAAAATGTATCCATTTTCCCACCTGCCTATTGCAAACAGCAGTATGTTCTCTGTATCTATGTGCGTGCTTTTTCCCTTTTATTTAGAGTCCACCTATAATAGAGCTCTCCCTATCTGACTTATATCACTTAGCATAATTCCTTAAGGTCCCTCCATGATGTTGCAAATAGCAATAGTTTCTTTTTTTTTTTATAGCTGAATAATATTCCTGTATGTATGTGTGTGGTGTGTATCTCATGATTTCTTTATTCATTTATCCATCAATGAACACGTAGACGATTGTAAATAATGATGCAATGTACGTTGGGGGTACATATATCCTTTTCTTCAGATAAATGCCCAGAAGTAGAATTAATGGTTCATAAGGTACTTCTATTTTTCATTTTTTTAGAAACTTCCAAACTGTTTTCCATAGTGATTGTACCAATTTACATTCCCACCAACAAAAGAAGTTCCATTTTTTCCATAGCCTCACCAACACATGTTATTTCTAGCCTTTTTGATAATAGTCATTCTAACAGGAGTGAGGTGATACATTATGGTTTCATTTGCATGTCCCTGTTGATGAGCAATGTAGGGTATCTTTTCACATAGCTGTTGGCTATCTGTATGTCTTCTTTGGAAAATGCCTATTCAAATATTCAGTCCATTTTTTAATTGGATTGTGGGTTTTTTTGCTACGGAGTTGTGCAAGTTTTTTATATATTTTGCGTATTAGCCCCTTACCAGGTACATGATGTGAAAATATTTTCTCTTTCAATACATTGCCTTTTCATTTTGTTAATGCATTCATTTATTTGCTGTGCAGAAAGTTTTAATCTGATGTAGTCCCTTTGGCTTTTGGTGTCAGATTAAAAACATGACTGTCAAGACTGAGGTCAAGGAGATTACTGCCTGTGTTTTCTTCTAGAAGTTTCTTTTTTAAATTTTTTTTAATGTTTATTTTTGAGAGAGAGAGAGAGAGAGACAGAGTGTGAGTAGGGGAGGGGCAGAGAGAGAGGGAGACACAGAATCCAAAGCAGGCTCCAGGCTGCGAGCTGTCAGCACCGAGCCCACCATGGGGCTAGAACTCATGAAATGCGAGATCATTACCTGAGCTGAAGTTGGATGCTTTAACCAACTGAGCCACCCAGGTGCCCCTAGAAGTTTCTTTTTTAATTGAAGTACAGTTGACATATAAAGTTATAGTAGTTTCAGACGCATAGCCTACTAATTCAACAAATACATTATGAAATGTTCACCACTGTCCTCGCACACATTCATTTCAATATTATTGACTATATTTTCTATGCTATACTTTTATTTTATAACTGACAGTTTGTACCTCTCAATCCCCTTAACTTATTTCACCTATCCCTCTACTCCCTCTACTCTGAAAACCACCATTTGTCCACTGTATTTATGAGTCTCTTTCTGGCTGTTCATTTGTTTTGTTTTCTAGATTCAAGATATACCTGAATTCACATAGCATTGGTCTTTCTCTGTCCAACTGATTTCACTTAAGATAATACCGTCTGGGTCCATTCATGTTGTCACAAATGGCAAGATTTCATACTTTTTATTGTAGCTGAGTAACAGTCCATTTTATGGACTTTAAACATTCATCTATTGGGAGACACTTAAGTTGTTACTATATCTTGGCTATTGTAAGTAATGGTGCAGTAAACATAAAAGTGCATGTCTTTTTGAAATAGTGTTTTAATTTTCTTTGGAAAACACCCAGAGGTGGAATTACTCAGTCCTATAGTACTTCTATTTTTAACTTTTTTTACTCCTCTTAATTTTTTGAGTAACCTCCATACTGTTTTCCATGGTGGCTTCACCAATTTGCATGGCCACCAGCAGTGCATAAAAGTTCCATTTTCTGCACATCCTTGCCACCTCTTACTTTTTGAGTTTTTTTATACTAGCTATTCTGATTGGTGTGAGGTGATAGCTCATTATGGTTTTGATTTGGATTTGCATTGCCCTGATGATCAGTGACATTGAGCATCCTTCATGTGCGTGTCGGCCATCTTATGTCTTCTTTGGAAAATGCATATTCAGGCCCTCTGCCCATTTTTGTTTTCAGTTTAAGTATTTGGGTGTTTGGCAACCATTCCCAAATACAACACACCAAACAATTTACAACTATCTTCTCCAAATCAGGTTGCCTTTTCCTTTTGGGAATGGTTGCCTTCACTGTGCAAAAGCTTTTCTATTTGATGTAGTCCCTGTTGTTTATTTTGGCTTTTGTTTCCCTTGCCTGGGCAGACATATCCATAAAAATATTGCTAGGGCCAACGTCCAAGAGATTACTGCCTCTGGTTTTGTTTAGGGTTTTAAGGTTTCAGATCCTTAATCCATTTTGAGTTGAATTTTATATACAGTGTAAAAAAGCTGCCCAGTTCCATTCTTCTACATGTAGCTCTCTGGTTTAACCATCACCGTATGTTAAAGAGAGCCTCTTTTCCCCACTGGGTATTCTTGCCTCCCGTGTCATAGATTGACCACTAAGCATGGGTTTATCTGGGCTCTCTATGCTGTTCCACTGAACTATGATCTATTTTTGTACCAATGCCATACTGTTTTGATCACTGTAGATATGTAGTATTGCTTAAGTTCTGGGATTGTGTTTCCTCAAGCTTTGTCCTTCTTCGTCAAGATTGCTCTGGCTATTGGGGCCCCTGGGTGGCTCAATCAGTTAAGCGTCTGATTTCGGCCCAGGTCATGATCCCATGGTTCATGGGTTCAAGCCCTGCATCTGCCTCTGTGCTGATGGCTTGGAGCCTGGAATCTGCTTCAGATTCTGTTTCCTCCTCTCTCAGCTCCTCCCCCACTCGCACTCTGTCTCTCTCACAAAAAATAAACTGTAAGAACATTTTTAATTAAAAAAAGAGAAAAGACTGCTTTGGCTATTTAGAGCTATTTGTGTCTCCATACACATTTCAGAGTTCTTTGTTCTCTTTCTGTGAAAAACACCATTGGAATATCGGTAGGGATTGCAATGCATCTGGGTATTACTCTGAATAGTATGGGCTTTTTAACAATATTCCTCTAATCCATGAGCATGGAATATCTTCTATTTGTGCCATCCTCGGTGTCTTTCATCCATGTCCTATTTTTCAGAGAACAACTTTTTACTTCCTAGGTTAAATTTATTTGTAGGTATTTTATTATTTGGTGCAATTTTCATTGGAATTGCTGTCTTAATTTCTCTTTTGGAT
Organism: Panthera leo; assembly: GCF_018350215.1. Classification (NCBI taxonomy): domain Eukaryota; kingdom Metazoa; phylum Chordata; class Mammalia; order Carnivora; family Felidae; genus Panthera; species Panthera leo. Next base: position 91,953,766 of record NC_056685.1, on the reverse strand, counting down.
AGTTTGTCATTAGTGTATGAAAACACAACAGATTTCTTTTTTTTTACAACAGATTTCTGTATATTGATTTTTGTATCTTGTGATTTTATTGAATTTATTTATTCTAATAGTTTTTTGGTAGAGTCTTTAGGATTTTCTACATATCTTACAATGTCATGTGTAAATAAGACATTTTTACTTCTTCTTTACCCATTTGAATGTCTCTTATTTCCTTTTCCTTACTGACTGCTGTGGATAGGATTTCCAGTACTATGTTGAATAAAAGTGGCAAGAGTAGGCATCCCTGTCTTGTTCCTGATCTTAAAGGAAAAGTTTTCAGCTTTTCACCATTGACTATGATGTTTGTTGTGGGTTTGTTTACATGGCCTTTATTATATTGAGGTGTGTTCCCTTTAAACTCACTTCGCTGAGAATTGTTATCATGAATGGATGTTGAATTTTGTGAAATGCTTTTTTGCATCTATTGAAGTGATCATAATAATTTTTATCCTTCATTTTGTTAATGTGTATTACTTTGATTTGTGGATAATAAATAAGTCTTGAATCCCTGGAATATTCCCACTTGAATGAGGTGGATTATTTTTTAAATTATTTTTGAATTCAGTTTGCTAAATATTTTTGCTTTTTTTTTTTGCATTTTTTTATATCTATGTTCACCTATTCATCAGGGCTATTGGTCTGTAATTGTCTGTTATTCTTTTTTGTTGTCTCTTTGTGTGTGTGTGTGTGTGTGTGTGTGTGTGTGTGTGTGTGTGTGTCCTTATCTGGTTTTAGAGTCAGACTAATGCTAGCCTTGTAAACTAAACTTGGAAGCCTAAATTTCTCCTCTTTTTTGGAATCGTTTGAGAAGGATAGATATTAACTCTTCTTTAAATGTTTGGTAAAATTTATCTGTGAAGCCATCTGGTTCTGGACTTTTGTTGGGAATTTTTGGTTACTGATTCAATTTCATTAGTAGTAATTGGTCAATTCAGATTTTCTATTTCTTAGTGAATCTTGGGAGATTGTATTTGCAGTCTATCCATTTCTGCAAGGTTGTTTAATTTGTTGACAGATAATTTTTCATAGTAGAACCTTATATTTCTTTGTATTTCTGGGGTGTCTATTGTAATTTCTCTTTTATTTCTGCTTTTGAGTTCTCTCTTTTTTTCTTGGTGAGTCTAATGGTTTATCAATTTAATCTTTTAAAAAAAAGCACTTAGTTCTATTGATCTTTTTATAATTTTTTAGTCTCTAATTTATTTCTATTCTAATCTTTATTATTTCCTTCATTCTATTAACTTTGGGCTTTGTTTTTTACTAGTTTCTTTAAGTGTAAGGTTATATTGTTTGAGGTTTTTCTTGTTTCTTGAGGTAGGCCTGTATTGCTCTATACTTCCTTTTTAGCATGCCTTTTGTTGCATCCCAAAGATTTTGAACCATTGTGTTTCCATTTCCATTTGTTTCTAGATATTTTTTTATTTCTTCTGATTTCTCCATTGATCCATTGGTTGGTTACTAGCATGTTGGTTAACCTCCAGGTGTTTGTTTTTTCCCAATTTTTTTTTCTTGTTATTGATTTCTACCATTATAGAGTCATAGCATTATGGTCAGAAAAGATGCTGGATATGGTTTCAATCTTCTTAAATTTACTGAGACTTGATTTGTGGCTTAACATGTGATCTATCCTAAAAAAAAATTTCCATATGCACTTGAAAAGAATGTGTATACTGCTCTTTTTGGATAGAATGTTCTGTATACATCTGTGAAGTCCATCTGGTCTAATGTCTTGCAAAGCCACTGTTTCCTTGTTAATTTTCTGTCTGCATGATCTATCCATTGATGTAAGGGAGTGTTAAGTCCCTGCTAGTATTTTATTACTGTCAATCTCTTCCTGTAGGTCTGTTAATATTTGCTTTATATATTTAGGTACCTCTATATGCATAGATATTTACAGTTGTTATATAGTTGTCAGATTGACCTTGTTATCATTATAGAATGGCCTTCTTTGTCTCTTTTTACAGTCTTTGTCTTAAAGTCTATTTTTGTCTGATATAATTTGCTACCCAGCAATTTTTTTCTTCCACTTGCATGGTCTATTTTTTCCATCCCTTCATTTTTAGTGTGTATATGTCTTTTGGTCCGAAGTAAGTCTTTTGGAGGAAGCATATAGATGAATCTTGTTTTTCTATCTAATCAGTTACCCTGTATCCTTTGACTGGAGCATTTAGTCCATTTACATTTGAAGTAATTATTGATAGCTATGTGCTTATGGCCATTTTGTTAATTATTTTCTTAGCTGCTTTTGTAGTTTTTCTCTGTTCTTTTCTCCTCTTGCTCTCCACCCTTGTGATCTGATGACTTTTTTATTTTTTTTAATTTTTTTTTTCAACGTTTTTTATTTATTTTTGGGACAGAGAGAGACAGAGCATGAACGGGGGAGGGGCAGAGAGAGAGGGAGACACAGAATCGGAAACAGGCTCCAGGCTCCGAGCCATCAGCCCAGAGCCTGACGCGGGGCTCGAACTCACGGACCGTGAGATCGTGACCTGGCTGAAGTCGGACGCTTAACCGACTGCGCCACCCAGGCGCCCACTGATGACTTTTTTAAATGTTATGCTTGTATTCCTCTCTCTTAATTTTTATGTATCACAAGTTTTTGGTTGGTGGTCGACATGAAGTTGATACAGAACATCCTGGTTTATAGCAATCTATATTAAGTTAATGTGGCTTAAATTAGAACACATTCTAAATGCATTACATTTTTTACCCCCTCCTCCATGTTTTACATATATGATGTCCTATTTTACATCTTATTTGTGTATCCCATAACTAATTTTTGTAGCTCTCACTGATTTTACTACTTTTGTTTTTTAATCTTCTTGATAGCTTTAAAAATTACTGATTATTACTTTTACTGTACGTTTGCTTCCACCAATTAAGTTTTTTCCTTTCATAGTTTTTTTAATGTTTAATTTTGAGAGCCAGAGAGAGACAGGGTGTGAGTGGGGAAAGGGCAGACAGGGAGGCACAGAATCTGAAGCAGGCTCCAGGCTGTAAGCTGTCAGCACAGAGCCCGATGTGGGACTCGAACTCACAAACCATGAGATCATGACCTGAGCTGAAGTTGGATGCTTAACCGACTGAGCCACCCAGACTCCCACCTTTCATAATTTTTTTATACTTATGACTTTTTGTCTTCACTGAACAAAATTTCTTTAACATTTCTTGTCAGGGCAGTTTAATGAACTCCTTTAACTTTTGTTTGGGAAACTTTTTATCTGTCCTTCAATTCTGACTGACAACCTTGCTATGTAACATATTTTAGTTTGTAGGTTTTTTCCTTTCAGCACTTAGAATACATCATGCTGGGACACCAGGGTGGCTTGGGCATTTGAGTGTCCAACTTTTGATCGTGGTCCAGGTCAAAATCTCACGGTTCGTGGGCTTGAGCCCCACGTCAGGCTCTGCCTTGATAGTGTGGATCCTGCTTGGGCTTCTCTGTCTCCCTCTCTCTCTGCCTGTCTTTCTCTTTCTCTCTCAAAATAAATAAACTGGGGCGCCTGGGTGGCGCAGTCGGTTAAGCGTCCGACTTCAGCCAGGTCACGATCTCGCGGTCCGTGAGTTCGAGCCCCGCGTCAGGCTCTGGGCTGATGGCTCAGAGCCTGGAGCCTGTTTCAGATTCTGTGTCTCCATCTCTCTCTGCCCCTCCCCCATTCATGCTCTGTCTCTCTCTGTCCCAAAAATAAATAAAAAACATTGAAAAAAAAAAAATTTAAAAACAAAAAAAAAATAAATAAATAAATAAACTTTAAAAAAAGAATATATTGTGCCACTCACTTCTGGCCTGCAAAGTTCTTTTTTTTTTTTTTTTTTTTTCACATTAACACATAACTTTAAGACTGCGTACATTACAACAGTGCATTGGTGATACAGGTTGTAAAATGTTTTCCACTCCTTTGGGTTTTGCATATGATGATTTTTCACTAGTCACTACAGGTAGATTGATCAAGCTTTATTTCTACGGAGATTTTTTTAGCTTTTTTTTCTTTTAAACTTTTTTTTAAATGTTTTTATTTATTTTTGAGACAGAGAGAGACAGAGAATGAGCAGGGGAGGGGAAGAGAGAGGGAGACACAGAATCTGAAGCGGGCTCCAGGCTCTGAGCTGTCAGCACAGAGCCCGACATGGGGCTCAAACTCATGGCGTGTGAAATCATGACCTGAGCTGAAGTCAGACACTCAACCGAGCCATCCAGGTGCCCCACTTTTTTAATTAATCCAAGTTAGTTAATGTATAGTGTAATAATGATCTCAGGAATAGAATTTAGTGATTCATCACTTACATATAACACCCAGTGCTCATCCCAGCAAGTGCCCCCTTAATGCCCATCACCCATTTAGCTCTTCCCCATACCCAACATCCCTCCAGCAACTCTGAGTTTGTTCTCTGTATTGAAGAGTCTTTTATGGTTTGTCTCCCTCTCTGTTTTTATCTTATTTTTGCTTCCCTTCCCCTATGTTCATCTATTTTGTTTCTTATTATTTCACTCATATGTGGAATTTATCATATTTGTCTTTCTTTGACTGACTTCTTTTGCTTAACATAATACACTCTTGTTCCATCTCCATTGTTGCAAATGGCAAGATTTCATTCTTTTTGATCGCCAAGTAATCCGTTTAGTGTGTGTGTGTGTGTGTGTGTGTGTGTGTGTGTGTGTATAGACACACACCACATCTTTATTCATTGTCGATTGACATTTGGTCTCTTTCCATGCTTTGGCTATTGTCAATAGTGCTGCTATAAACACTGGGGTGCATGTGCCCCTTCAAATCCGCATTTTCGTATCCTTTGGATAATTCCTAGTTGTGCAATTACTGGGTTGTAGGGTAGTTCTATTTTTAATTTTTTGAGGAAACTCCGTACTGTTTTTCAGAGCAGTTGCACCAGTTTGCATTCCCACCAGCAGTGCAAAAGGGTTCCTCTTTCTCTGCCTCCTCACCAACATCTGTTGTTTCCTGAGTTGTTAATTTTAGCCATTCCGACAGGTGTGAGGTTGTATCTCCTTGTGGTTTTGACTTGTATTTCCCTAATGATGAGTGATATTGAGCATCTTTTCATGTGTGTCTTAACCATCTGGATGTCTTCTTTGTAAAAGTGTCTATTCATGTCTTTTGCCCATTTTTTCACTGGATTATTTGTTTTTTTGATGTTGAGTTTGCGAAGTTATTTATAGATTTTGGATACTAACCCTTTATCTGTCATTTGCAAACATCTTCTCCCATTCCATCAGTTGCCTTTTAGTTTTGTTGATTCCTTTGCTTTTTATCTTGAGGAGGTCCCAATAATTCATTTTTGCTTTTGTTTCCCCTGCCTCTGGAGACCTGTCAGGTAAGAAGTTGCTACAGCTGAAGTCCAAGAGGTTGTTGCCTGTTTTGTCCTCTAGGGTTTTGATTGCTTCCTGTCTTATGTTTAGGCCTTTTATTCATTTTGAGTTTATTTTTGTGTATGGTGTAAGAAAGTGGTCCAAGTTCATTCTTCTGCATGTTGCTGTCCAGTTTTCCCAACACCATTTCTGAAGAGACTGTCTTTATTCCACTGGATATTCTTTTCTGCTTTGTCAAAGATTAGTTGGCCATACATTTGTGGCTCCATTTATGGGTTCTCTATTCTATTTCATTGATCTATGTGTCTTTTTTTTTTTTTTTTTTTTTTGTGCCAATACCATACTGTCTTGATGATTACAGCTTTGTAATACAGCTTGGAGTCTGGAAATATGATGCCTCCAGCTTTGGTTTTCTTTTTCAATATTACTTTGCTATTCAGGGTCTTTTCTGTTTCCATACAAATTTTAGGATTGTTTGTTTGAGCTCTGTGAAGAATGCTGGTGTTATTTTGATAGGGATTGCGTTGAACATGTAGATTGCTTTGGGTAGTATCGACATTTTAACAATATTTGTTCTTCCAGTCCATGAGCATGGAATGTTTTTCCATTTTTTTGTGTGTGTCTTCTTCATTTCTTTCATAAGTTTTCTATAGTTTTCAGCATATAGATCTTTTACCTCTTTGGTAAGGTTTATTCCTAGGTATTTCATGGTTTTCAGTGTCAGTGGAAATGGGATCGATTCCTTGATTTCTCTTTCTGCTCTGCTGCCTCATTATTGGTGTAGAGAAATGCAAACAATTTCTGTACGTTGATTTTATATTCTGCGACTTTGTTGAATTCATGGATCAGTTCTAGCAGTTCTTTAGTGGATTTTGGTGGAGTCTTCTGGGTTTTCCATGTGCATTCAACTATATATGAATCATAATAGATTAATACTCCCTTTTTATCATTACACTTATCTAAAAAATTGCCAGGAGACCACAAGGCAGGATTTGCTTTAAGACCAACACACAGAGTTAGTTGGTGACTAATGGTGCTGGGACTTGCAGGGCCAGGCCATAGTAGCATTTAGCTAAAATGTCAAAACCATGAAGAAGAAAGTCCAGGTTTGAGGCAGTAGGTCTGTAGCACCTGCTGTGAAACCTCCTCGATGTGACTGCATAGCTCCATCCTTGAACATTTGCAGGGTGATCACCACTGAGGGAGAACTTAGCTGTAGGTGGGCATTCTTGGAGCCCAATATGTAAGCACAGTGACTGGATGGGGGCAATAGGAGTTGGGGAGTGGGCGGTCAGCAGGATACCTGCTGACATGGCCATAGTGGTTCCAGCCACCATGCCTATAGTAACACTGCTGCCCCTAAGTGGAGAGATGGGAACAGGGTATACTGTCACTAACATGTCATTGGGCTGTACCACCATGATGTGGTGGATGATGTGAAGGGGTCCTGCATACAGTGGCTGTGTGTGGTACATGGCCTTGCTGTACACAGGGACTCTGCTGGGGATAAGCGCTTCCACATGGGGTACACAGTGGTCTGGTAGGGGTTGGGGGAGCAGGAATATGGTGGCACTGTCATGCTGGTGGGCGAACAGGATGCTTTGTAAGGGGTGTTAGGAATGTAACCTGTTTGGAAGGTAGGATTCACTCCAGGGCACATGTTGAGAGTAGGCAGGAGCTGTGGCTCCATAGCCCATGGGGAAATCAGCTGGATAATAATTGCTTTAACATTTGCATAGGGAACCCCAAAAGAACCAGGACTATAAACGGGATTCATGATTTCAAGAACAGACCATATTGGAGGCAGCTTGGGCTTCAATGACCAATGCACACCAGCCCAGGGCAGGCTCAGGGAGGGGCCAGCACACTGGAGGCCCTCTCCAATGGTGGGCTGAGCCAGGAGGCCCCCATCTCTGCCACCGCCTCTCTGGCTAGTGCTTGCAGTCACTCTGGTCTGCCTAGTCTGCCTCTCCTCCTGGCCTGCAAAGTTTCTACTGAAAAATCATCTGACGGCCTTACAGTGTTACCCTTGTATGTAACAGTTTGCTTTTCTCTTGCTGCTTTTAAGTTTCTCTTTATCTTTAATTTTTGCCATTTTAATATTATGAGTATTGGTGTGGACATCCTTGCATTTGTCTTATTTGGGGCTCTCTGTATATGCTGAAGCTGGATGTTTGTTTCCTTCTCAAGTTAAGGAGGTGGTCAGATTGTACTGTTTCATATAAGTTTTTTACCCTTTTACCTCTCTTCTTCTTTAGGAATCCTTATAATGTGGGTGCTTCATGTCATCACAGAGATACCTTAATCTAGCCTAATCTTGTTTTTATATTATTTTTCTTTTTGAAGTTCAGGTTGGTTTTCTTTCCACTGTTTCATAGTGCTGATCCATCTTCCTGCATTCTTTAATATGCTATTGATTCCCTCCAGCTTGTTTTAATTTCAGTTCTTGTGTTCATCAACTATGGCTGGTTCATTTTTATATTTTTGACCTTCTGCTGAAGGTCCTGCTGAAGTCCTCACTAATTTCACTCACTCTTCTCTTATTTCAGTGGATATCTTTAAGTCCATTACTTTGAACTCTTTATCAAGTATGTTGCTTGCCTCCATTTTGTTTAGCTCTTCTACTGGGAATTTGTTGTGTTCCTTCGTTTGGATATTATTCCTCTGTCTCCTCCTTTTGTCTGAATCCTGTTTGTTACTATACATTGTGTAGGACAGCTATGTCCCCTGGCCTCGTAAGTAATGGGCTTATATAAAAGGTCTCTTGTGGTGACTAGAAGCATAATCCCCCCTGGTCACCAGAGCTAAACATTCAAAAAATATCCCCTGTGTGGGTTGCATGAGCCCTCTTGTTGTGGATGAGCCGCAACTACTCTGGGAGCACTGATGGACAGAGCTTGCCCCGGAGCAGCTAAATAAGAAACCCAGATATAGCTACAGCAGGCATGCTGGTGGATGTGGCTTGCTGCCCCCATGTCCCCAGGGTGGGAGTTGACCTAACTGTGTGCCTAACTTGCTGTTGACAGCAAGGACTGCCTGCCAAGTATGGCAGGGCAGTAGTCACTCCGAGGGAACACCAGAGAAGCTACTTGCTGGTGTGGTAGAGAGGGAGCCACATGGGAGGACCACCTGCCAGTGTGAGTGGGTTCAGTCCACAGGGAAATACCTAGGTGGGCCAACCAGTGCTAGCAATGTAGATAGATCGTGTCAGTACTAGTTCCAGTAAGCAGCTATCTGGCTAGGCAAACAAGAAGGAAAGAAAATGGTACATCCATTCCCAGAGACATCCTTGAAAATTCCTGCCTCTCTAGCACATATACTAAATTAGTTAGTGAATCACCTTCACATACACTGCAGCTGTTTTTCAAACTGGTGATTCATGCTAGGTCTCAGGACAAGTGATATAGAGTGCTGGCCCTTTAACAGCAGAGACTTGGTTTAAGCCTGTAGCTCCCCCAGAGTTATGCACTACTGATTTTTCAAGGGCCGACGCTATAGGGAATTGCCACCACAGTCTACTTCCTCAAGGTCAGGCAGGTCCAGTTTGAGTATTAATCCTATTCCTTCTCAGGGAATGTCTGTGATATCCTTCTCATGTGAGGTTGCTGTTGGACTGCAGAATTTTATTCTATACTGCATTTCATAGCAACTACATTCTAAATGAAAACTTTTTATGCCATTAGTTGTATAAGATCTCTGATTCTGAAGTAATTTTCAGAGTAAGCTGCATTACATGATGGTCTTGCGTAAGTTTGTCCTTGGGTGGAGGTGATGTCAAGATCCTCCTACTCTACCATCATTTTCTCTATCAATATTTCTAGGATTTTTATGGTTCCAAGACTTAACATTAAAGTCTTTAATCCATTTTTAGTTTAATTTTGTTTATGGTATACAAAGGGAGCCCAGTTCCATTCTTTTGCATGTGGCTGTCCAGTTTAGCCAACACCATGTGTTGAAGATACTGTCTTTCCTCCATTGTGTATTCGTGCCTCCTGTGCCATAGATTAATTGGTCATATCATTGTGGGTGTATCTGGGCTTTCTGTTCTATTGAACATTGGTCTATTTTTGTGCCAACACCATACTGTTTTGATCAGCGTAGATGTGTAGTATAGTTTGAGTTCTGGGACTGGGATTCCTTCTTTGTCAGCATCGCTGTGGCTATTCAGAGTCCCCCCACCACCATACACATTTCAGGGTTTTTCTCTTTGTGTGAAAAATGCCATGGATAGGGGTTGCATGGAATCTGTGTATGACTTAGGGTAGTGTGGACATTTTAAAAACACTAACTCTTCCAATCCACTAGCAAGGAGTATCTTTCCATTGGCTTATTGTCTTCACTTTCATTCATGTGTTGTGGTTTTCTGTAATCAGGTCTTTCACCTCCTGAAACAGATTCATTCTGAAATGTTTTATTCTTTCTGATGCACTTGTAAGTGGGATTCTTTTCTTTATTTCTCACTCTGTTGGTTAATGGTCGGTGTGTAGAAATGAAACAGAATTTTTGTATATGGAATTTGCATCCTGCAACTTTACTGAATTTGTTTCCTAGTTCTGTGTTTTGGCAGAATCTTTAGGGTACTCTGTGTGTAGTGTAATGCCTCCTGCAAATAGTGACTGTTTACTTCTCCCTTTCTGATTTGGAGGAGTTTTCCTCCTTTTCCCTGCTTAAATGCTGTGGCCAGGACTTCCACCATTATGTTGACTAAACATGACAAGAGTGTGGGCATCCTGGTCATGTTCCTTCTCTTACAGGAAAAACACTCCATTTGCACTTTCTGAGTATGATGTCATCTCTGGCATTGCCATGTACAGCCTATAGTATGTTCCCTCTCAACCCATTTGGTTGAGAGATTTGGCCATCACCAGATATGAAGGTTACTTTCAAATGCTTTTTCTGAATCTCCTGAGAGGGGCCTCTGATTTTTGTCCTTCATTTTATTTGTGTATCACACGTGCAAATTTATGGATGTTGAACCATCAGTGTCTCACAGGAAGAAATCCCCATGGATCATGGTGTATGACTACTGTAATGTATTGTTGAATTTGCTTTGCCAGTATTTTGTTGACAATTTGTTACAGCTCTGTTCATCAAGGATATTGGCCTCTATTTTTCTTTCTGTGGGTGCCCTGGTTTTGCTATCAGGGTGATGTTGGCTTCATTAAGTGAGTTTGGAAGTGTCCTCACCTCTTCTCTGTGTGGGGAAGAATGTGAGAAGGATTGGTATTTGTTTTCTTTGAATGCTTGGTAGGATCGACTGGTGAAGCTGTGTGGTCCTGGATTCTTATTGGGAGGCTTCTGATTACTGACACAAGCTGGTACTGGTACTTGGTCCAATCAAATTTTCTATTTCTTGAGGGTTTGGTCTTAGGAGGTTGTAGGTTTCCAGGAATTTATCCATTTCCATGGTGTCCCCTGTTTTCTGAAAATAATTGCTCATTGGAGTCTCTTGTGATCCTTTGCATTTCTGTGGTATCAATTGGAACGTCTCCCCTTTCATTTGTGATTTTATTTGAGGCTCCCCCCTTTTTTTTTTCTTGGTGGGTGTGGCTAAAGACTGTCAATTTTGTTTTCAAAGAACCAGTTCTTAGTTTCATTGATTTTTTTTTTTTTTTCCCCTAATGCCTTGTTAGACTCCATTTTATTTATTTCCATGGGGATCTTTGTTATTCTGTTCCTTTGCCTGACATTGGGATTCATTTTTGATCTTCTCTCTCAAGTTCTCTGAGGTGTAAACTTTGGTTGTTTGAGATTTTCCTGATTTCTTGAGGTAGGCATGTATTGCTATGAACTTCCCTCCTAGAACTGCTTTATCTGCATCCCATTAGTTTTGGTATGATGCCAATCTGTTCTCACTTGTCTCAGGGTTTGTTTTGCTTTGTTTAGTTTTTCCTCCTAATTTCTTCCTTGACTCACAGGTCGCTCAGGAACATGGGGTTTAATCTCTACATAGTTGTGAATTTCCCAGTTTCCTTCTCATACTTGAGTGTCCTGAGATCACGCTTCATAGCATTTCAGTCTTATTAAATGTATCGAGGCTTGTGTTGTGGGCCAACATAGGATCTATCTTGGAGAATGTTCTTTGTGCTCATGAGCAAATGTATATGCTGTGCTGCTTTGGGATGGGTATTGTATATATACCCACAAAGTCCATCTGGCCTAATGTGTCACTGAAGGCTAATAGGTTTCCCTATTGACTTTCTGACGGATGACCTATTCCTTGATGTAAGTGAGGTACTAGAGCCCCATGCTGTCACTTTTTTCTCCCTTTAAGCCTTTTAATATTGGTTTGACATATTTAGGTGCCCCTTTGGGTGCACAAATATTTATAAATGTTGTCATGTCTTCCCGTTGGAATGACCCCTTACTATTATATAATGTGCTTTGTTGTCTCTTGTAACAACCTTCCCATTTAAGTCTGTTTTGTCTGATAGAAGCATAGCTCCTTCAGGTTTCTCTTGGTTTCCATTTGCATGGAACATATTTCTGTATCCATTCATGTTTGATCTGTGTGTGTCCTTACATCTTAGATGAATCTGTTTTAGGCCACAGACAGATGGGTCTGGTTTTGCCAATCATTCAGCCATTCTGTCTTTTAGTTGGAGCATTTAATCCATTTACATTTAATGTAATTATCAAAAGGCATGTGCTTACTGCCATTTTGTTACTATGTTCTGGCTGTTTTCATAATGTCTCTCTATTCCTTTCTTTCTCCCTTGCTCTGTTCCTTTGTGGTTTGATGACTTTCTTTAGTACTGTACTGATACAGTGGATCCTTAACAACAGGTTTGAACTGCGTGGGTCCACTTAGACTTGGATTTTTCTCCTGATGATTTTTTTAAATTGAAGTACAATTAACAGTGTTATATTAGTTTCAGGTTTATAATATGATGGAACAGTCCTACACATTTTTCTGTGCTCAAGATTAGTGTACTCTTAATCCTTTTCATCATTTCACCTGTCCCCCTCCCACCTTCATCTGGCAATGATTAATATTTCTCTGTATTTAAGACTGTGTTTTTTGTGCTTGTCTCTTTTTTCTTTGTGTGTTCCTCTGTTTTGGGTCTTAAGTGCCACATTTGAGTGAAATCATATGGTATTTGTCTTTCTCTACTGACTTATTTCGCTTAGACTTACACCCTCTAGGTTCATCCATGTTGCTGCAAATGGCAAGATTTCATTCCTTTTTATGGCTGTGTACTATTCTATTAGGCAGACACCACATTTTCTGTATCCATTCACCTGTGGTTGGACATGTGGGTTGCTGCTATTCCTGGGCTATTGTAAATGATGCTGCAAGAAACATATGGGTGCATGTACCTCTTGGTGTTAGTGTTTTTCATCTCCTTTGGGTCAATACCCAGGAGTCAAATTACTGGAGCCTATGGTAATTCTATTTTAAGTTTCTGAGGAAGCTCCATAGCGTTTTCCACAGCGGTTCCACTACATGGCCTTGCCACCCACAATGCATGAGGGTTCCTTTTTCTTCCTATCCTACCCCACACGTGTTATTCCCTGTGCTTTTTAAGCTTAGTGATTCTGACAGTGTAAAGTGATAGGTCATTGTGGTTTTAACTGGCAGTTCCCTGATGATTAGTGGTGTTGGGCATCTTTTCATGTGTCAGCCCTTTGTATGTCTTCTTTGGAAAAATATCTATTCAGGTCCTCTGCCCATTTTTGTTTTCAGTTGAAGTATTTAGGTGTTTGGTGTTGAGCTGTATGCTTTCTTTATATATTTTGAATTTTAACCTCCCTGCTCTTCAGGATCAAGTGACAAGTGGTGTATTCTAGCCTTGGCCATAAAAATCAGGACATCAGTTTTGTGCATTCGCTCCCTCAGGATATACTGACTGTCGATAGTGGCAGAAGCAGATTGTGAAGATGGCACTTCCTAAGACAAAGGAAAAAAAGAAAAGCTGACTCTTACTATTTCCCTTGTTCCCAGAGAGTATCCCAATGTGTCCCTGCCCCTACTGATTATACATTAAGATTATCCAATGAATCTTGGGGTGCCTGAGTGGCTTAGTCATCTAAATGCCTGACTTTGGCTCAGGTCATGATCTCACGGTTCTTGAGTTCGAGTCCCACATGGGGCTCTCTGCTGATAGTAGAGAGCCTGCTTGAGATTCTCCGTCTCCTTCTCTCTCTGCCCCTCCCCCACATTCTCTCTCAAAAATAAATAAAATAAAACATTTTTTAAAATTAGCCAATGAATCTCTTCCCCATAATAATGCCTGGGGATCCTTCCAATGGCTGCTTTTGTGCTGATCTTTGGGATGAGTAATTAATGTGTTAGCCCTTTGAGAGACTTCTGCTGTCTCCTTTGGGTCTCACCAGCATGTATGCTGTTGGTTTGTTTTTAACATTTATTTAGTTTTGAGAGACAGAGACAGAGCACAAGTGGGGGAGGGGCAGAGAGTGAAGGAGGCACAGAATCTGAAGCAGGTTCCAGGCTCTGAGCTGTCAGCACAGAGCCCGATGGGGGCTGGGACTCACAAACCATGAGATCCCGACCTGAGCCAACGTTGGGTGCTTCACCAACTGAGCCACCCAACTAGCCACTGGTTTTTAAAGCTAGATATTTTGAGGGGTCATCTTGTGCAGGAGATACAAATTTGGGTGCCTGATGTGGGGTACAAATCCTTCACTCTTCGGGGAGATGTTTCTCATTTGTGATTTCCCTCTCAATTGCAGATTGCTGCACCAGGGATGGTCTTTATGGTGAGACCATGTCTCAGCCTCTTCTACCCACCCTGATGTGGTCCCCTTTCTCGTTTGCCAATGTGAATGAGCTGCTCAGCTAGCTTTCAGATCTTTTTCAGAGCAAATTTTTCCACGTGTACTTGTAGATTCAATGTGTCTATGGGAGGAGTTGGGTTTAGGATCTTCCTCCATCGCCATCTGGAACCACCCTCTTCTCTCTCTCTCTCTCTCTCTCTCTCTTGCTCTCTCTCTTTTTGAAGTTATTTATTTTGAGAGAGAGAGAGAGCAAGAGAGCACAAGTAGGGGAGGGGCAGAGAGAGAGAAGGGGAGAGAATCCAAGCCTGCTCTGCACCACCAACATAGAGCCTGATGCGGGGCTCCATCTCGCAACCATGAGATCATAACCTGAGCCGAAATCGAGAGTCATACTCTTAACTGACTGAGCTACCCAGGTGCCCCTCTCTTTTCTAATTAATAACATTCATTACCATTTCTTTCATTTTTTTTAAGCCTCCAGGAAAACGCTATATTATGCTGATGGCCTAGCACCTTACTTTAAATCAAATTGTTTTAATGTTTCACCATTCAGGATACTATTTATTATCATTTCTGGTAACTACTCCATAATTTTATTATTTTGGTTTTCTAGTATAATGACTTATGTTTTTATGGCTTCAAATGTTAAGCCACACTAGCAGGTTCAAAGTTTGGTGTAAAATGTTCCCCCTCAAAGTATATCCCTTCCTCCCCATTTGGAAAAATCCAACTAGTCAGCAATGGGAGTAATATAAGGAAAATCTGTAGGTGGACTATTAAGCTCCCATAGTCATTCATGTATGAATAAATGTATTTCTCAAAATATATTTGAATGCTAAATTATGTACCATCCTCTGCGGTGTGGGTATGTGTGTGTTAACCTTCTTAACAATCTTTTGAGGCTGGTACGCCTGATTCTATTTTACTGATGAAGAAACAGACCTGAGGACATTAATAATTTGGCCAAAGTCCCACAATTAAGATAGAATCAGATTTGAACTCAGGATCACAGCCTGAGCTGTCACCAACTATGTCATAAGGTTTCCCATTAATCCATGAGAAAGAACAAGAAATAACAGAAGCTTCAAGATGGCAGACATATGTCACGTACTATTTATTCAGTTTCAAAATTCTACTGAAATGATAGCAAACATTTGTAAAATATAAATCCAAACAATATAGAGAGCAAAAGGGAACATCCAAGTATTTCAGCAATTCTGGCAAATTTCTAGAAGACAGAAAGCAGGGTGGGCAATGGAATAAAGGAAGTCACAAACCAGACAAAACAGGAATCCTTTTAGGCCAGCCAAGTCCCAGAGAGGACTCCAAACTGAGACGTTAGGTACAGAGGAGGCCCGGGTTGCTGGTAGTATTAGGTTATACATAAAGGACTGTCTGCGAACAGTTGATTCAGTCAACTCTTCCCTTTGTCCTCCCCTACTCAGCAATCATAGGCAATGGCATGAGGAATAGCAGTGTCAGCACAACGGTAACAGAGGTGCTTTAAAAAAAAAAAAATTGGACTATACTACATGTGTGGAAATGGGACAGGCTCCAAACATGGGAGTCGGCCCCTAGATTATGCCCTCTTTGTCACTTAGCAGCAAGGAAAACTCCCCGGACTCCTTGTCTCAGCCTACAAGACAGTATCCAGTCATATTAAAGGGAAGAGAAAACAACATATTCTAGTCAAAGGCATCTTTTAAACTTGAGCAAAGATACAAAGGTAAAGAACAGTGCGGTGGCTCAGGAAAACAGTTCTTTCTTGCCAGAGGATAAAGGTCAGTCCTTGGTGTGACAGATGCTAAGGCTAGCGGGACAAACAGTAAGTAACCACATCTGGAGATTGTACTTGCCCTATGGGCAGAAGGGAACCACTGAGGGATGTACTGCAAGGATATGAAATGGTCAAGACCGCTGTTTTGGCAATTGTGTAGAGAAAGGAGTTGGGAATGCATGCTCTCCGGGTATTTTAATACGGTAGTTCCCAAAGTGTGGTCTGGAGAGGCAGAATCCGGGCCAGGCAACTTATGAGAAACGCAAATTATTGGGCCCCACACCAGCCTACTGGACCTGAACCTCTGAAGGTAGGGCCCAGCGATCTGTCTTAACAAGCCCTCCAGGTGATTGTGACGCATACTCACTTGAAACCACTCTTCTAAGGAAGACCTCTTACCTTGAAGCATTTCATCTTTCCTACGAACCTTTTCTGCCTCGCCCAGGTAGAGTGGATCATATTCTCCATTGTCATCCTCTCAGTCCCCTATCCCTCCTTATATAGTAGAATTTTGTGGTGCTTCTGTAGGTCTGTTCTGTCGTGGCAATGAGCCCACTTCTTCGTATCAGGTACTGTCTCTCACCCGCCTTTGCAGGCCAGCAGGACCTAGCAAACCACTTAATAAATTAGCTTGCTGAATGCATGAACACAAAAAATACCTATTAAGAGGCATTTGCAGTAGTCCAATCGAGCTAAGGAGAAAGTGAGGTCTTGAGCCAAGAGGAGTTGGGATGGACCTGAGAAGTGTTCAGGAAATGAAATGGGCAGGATGCTAATAAGAGCTAACAATTACATAGCACTTACTTTGTACCAAGCGGTCTTATGGGCTTTACAAGTATTTCTACTCATCCTCACGATAACCCAATGAGGTAGCTACTATTTTTATCCCCATGCTATAAATGAGGAAACTGAGGCTAAGAAATTTACCCAAGTCGAGCAGCTAATATTCAGCTGACATTCAAACCCAGGCAATGTTTGGCAGCAGAATCCTTGGGCTTGACATTATTCTGCCTCCAAACTTGTGCTAAGATTTTGAGTGGTTGGGTAAACGGAGGGCCTTCCCCAAAGACGTAAAGACAGGAAAAACTCGGGGAAGATGCTGAGGTCAGCCTTAGATATGCTGTGTTTCACATACCTTGGCAGGGGGTCTAGCCAGTGGTTTGATGTAATAGTCTGAAATACAGGGGCATGAACTGGGCTCAGTATACGGATTTTAAAACCAACATGTAAACAATGAGAATGGATGCAGTGACCTAGGAAGTATTTGTTACGGGTATCCCCACTTTTCAAAAGTTAATGTTACGCCGCTGTGCTTTTATGAGAGGCCTACATGAGTACGTGTGTTCACTAACAAAAAGAAACCCCAAGAGGGTTTCTGCTTTTATGAAAGAAAGCAAAAACAGCATTCAGCGGTTGTTTTGCAGCAGTTAATAGAGGCAGTGCATGCTCCGAGAGTGGCGCCACCAACTCCTTCCCTGGAACCACTCAGCAGCTCAGCAACAACCTGCCATAGCTTTGAACTCTGTCTGTGGGCAGATGCGCTTTGTCTCCATTCATTTTTTCATTCATTCATTCATCCATTCTGTTGGAAAGACGCGTTCAAAGGTGTCAGAAAAGGTGGCAGGTTATTTTTTGGCTTTGGGAACACTCAGAAATGTTTCCATGTAAGTCAACGATAGTTGCATCTTCACTTTATGCCATTTCGTCTTATGAAAGCTTTGATAGAAGGCTCAACTTTTGGTAGCAGGGGAAACCTGTGTATATAAGACATGTGGACCGAAAGCCCTAGTGAACAATATTTGAGGGAATCTTGAGATGCAGGGGCCTCATAAGGAAACCCCGGGAGACAGCAGAGTCTTAGAAGCCAAGGTAGCAGGTAGTCTCATGAAGGAAGTGATGAACAGTATTAGTATCCATACATTCAACTAAGAAAAAGAACGAAGTCCATCTTTTGGCCAAAAGAACAAAGGCCATTTGTCTTTTGGCATCTAAGACGACACTAATAAAGGGATGAAAGCCAGATTAGACTATGTTCGGTGGAAAGGCGGCAAAAAAATTGGGAAAGCAAACCTCATTCTCTATAGATAACAGATTATCTTGTGGATATGCAATTAAACAAAATGAAGTTTTTAAGATGAGACTTCAGTGTACTTTTGCAGCCAGCAGCTGGAATCAGTGGAAGTGGTGTTGAGAATAAAGGGAAGAAATGAACCAACTTAACCAAAACCTGGGAAAGGCTGGAGAGCGCAGGGCTCTGGGAGCTAATGGTTGGTCTTGAGCTAATAGGTAACAACTCAATCTCTGAGATGAGGGTATGAGTGAAGATGGGAATGGATGTGAGAATTTTAGATGGAAGGATGACCTTAATTTTACTGATAAAATTAGACTAATGGTAATCCAGTAGGTATGGAGAAGAAAGCTAAGTATAAAACTTAAAGCAAGATTTAGGGAGTGAGTGAGCATCCTTAAATGCAAATAATTTTATGAGTGAGCCATTTAGAAAATCAAACCAGGAGATCAATACTGGGTGGAAAACAGGTTAGGAAGGACTGAGAACAAAAGTGTGGGAAATACAGACTGCAGGACTCTATGAGGTCAAGATCAGTTTAGAGCCAGTGAGCACAGAATTTGATGGACAGGAAGTTGTAGTTGAAGTAGGATATCTGGGGTTAAGTTCAAATAGCTCTAAATGAAAATAAGCCGTATCCCTCAGAATGGTTGGTTGAAATAGTAAAGATGAAAAGTTGATAAAAGGAGAGATCATAGGGTTGGTTATCTACATACGTATGTTAGAAAATAACCAACATTGCTGGTACTTTTGTTTGAATACACTTGAAATGGGGAGGGATGAAGGGGACTTGACGTAGGTGATCCATTTCCCATGGCCCTGGGTGCCAGTGTTGAAAGCGTAAAATTTATTCTGGAAAGGGTGAGGGTAATCATAGAGGATAAAGAGAAAAGATGGAGAGGAGTCAGACACCGGCACTGAGTGAAGTAGTTTCAGAGAAAGCATGTTGATTGAAGAGAACTTGTTATAGGTAGGAACATCTAATTTTGAGTTGTGGTGGAGCATGCAAAGTGACAACTCTTCTACATCCCTTGCCTCTACTTAAAAAACAAAAATCACAACTCAGCTTACTATCACAATTGCCTTGTGAGTGAACGTTCAGCTGTTACATATGGCCATGACTTCTTGCCCATCAAAATGTGATAAGTGATATGTCATGGTTGGGCACAAGCAATAGGAGACAGATGTGATTCACTTTCCCTCTGTCACAGCAATGGACAGATAGCCTGGTCATACTGCATCCTAGTGAGATGGGAAGGCGACCCCCCATGCTACCTACAGTAGACGTGTAGAATAATAAACAGGTTGTCCTGAACTCCCTATTTGGGGGACTGTTCATATTGCAGTATTATTGTATATACTTCTGTCCATTTTATTTCAAACATCCTGACTTCCATTCCAAACTATATTCATTATTCGTTCAGTGTTAACATTCCTTCTCACCTGTTTATACCAGCAATGTCCTAATTCATCAACAAATGTCTGACCTTCCTTTTAACCCATTCTCTAAACTAGCTAATTTTTCAAAAAAAACAAAAACAAAAACAAATCTGATCACATGACTGCCTAGTTTGTAAGTCTTTCTATGGTGTGTCTTCATCCCTGAAATTAAATCCAAACTGTTTACAAGGCCCCCATATAATCTGCCCTTTTTAGCCTCTCATTATTATATTGCCAAGTACAGCCATACTCAGCTTCTGAATATGCCATGACCCCTTGTCTCTCTACACTTTTGCCAGTTCTGTTCCCATTGGAGTACACAGCTTCCTTGGCTTAGGCTTGTTCTGAACCCCAGACCAGGAACCACTGTGGTACAAACCATGCACAACCTTGTATTTCCTCTATTACAAAACTATTTAATAGTAATTATGCAGTGTGTTTTCCCTGTAGGTACTGTCTCCACTACCAAGCACATAGTACTAAAAAGTAGGAGGTACCAAGGAAAGGTGGGTGGGGGAGGGGAGGTCATTAGCTTTGCCTCTGATACATTTACAGGAAGGGAAGCATGGTAGTATATTTTATATAAATCTTGACATGTAGAACTCTGTGAGTAGGGGCTATTCCAGAACACTTATCAGTCAGGGCTCTTATCTGGAGAGCAACACATGGTCCTCTGATAATCCTTGACTGCATCTTAGAAGACAACTGATGCTGAAACAAATTTCTGAATCTTTTAAATGGCAATTTTGAAGACTGATCTGTCAAGGTTATTCTGGACCTACGCTGTGAACAAATAACCTCATTAATATTTCAGTATCATGTAAAAGGAGAGAAACTCTTATTTTTGCTTATGCCAATTCTCCCAAGTGGTACTTGAAAGATGACTCACACAGCAGTCTTGTTTCAAAGAATAGGCAACCTTGAGGTCGTTTTTCTGCCACTTGCCTACCACCATCTGTCTTTAAAATCCCATGTGTGGGTATCAAGATTCATACGGAAGCATTTTGTTGTCTCCAAACATCAACTAATGCCAGAAAAATAGCAAAAATCTGCTATAGTCAGCTTTTCAAAGTTCAAATAGATATTGCCTTGGACTTACAAAAAACAGCACTATTCGGCAGGTCTTCACATATTCTAGCTAAATAGGAAATTACCTGTACTGGGAAAGAAATCATTAGTTCAATAAGGTGGATTAATCAACTACTCTCTTGAAGAGAAAATGAACAAATCTTATTCTTTTTGTAAGAATTAAGGAAAACGTACCAGTTGCTCATGGCTCCTGTTCCTAAACTTTTGTATACAGCAGCGCATTGATCCCAAAGCGTTCAAACTGCTTCACGTCGCCTGTATAGTAGCAGCCCCTTTATGTTCGTATTTCTATTAGGTGTGCAGAAAGCATTTTACAGCCAGAGAAAAAGTGTGTGTTAAGGGATTTAAGACCACCCATTTCAATCAGAGGCGCGAACAGTATACAGAGTAGAAACCTATTTTCACTAAATCATGAGACTTGAACTTAACGATTAGGAAGAAAATAGGTTCATCTGAAGTAGTACTTAGGAAGATGAACTGACACAAGGTCTGAAAGCTTCTACACGTACAGTTCTCGGTTGGGTTTAGCTGCTAGAAAGAAATCTCTGCAACAATGTTTCTTAATCGGGGCAATTTTGCATACATGGGGGAGGGACATTTGGCAATATCTGGGGACAATTTTGGTAGTTCTGGGGCTGGTGATGGTACTACTGGTATCTAAGTGGGTAGAGGCAAGGGGATATCTTACTGCACAGGGCAGCCCTCATGATACAGAATTATCTAGTCCAGAATGTCCATTGTGCCAGGGATAAGAAACCCCGGTCTAAAAAAGAACAGGTCTTTCTCCATTGAAATCTAAACCTTGGAGGAAAGCACGGATTTTAGATCTAGAATAAAGAGCCAGGAGTTTATTTCCAGCCCTTTTAGGAAAGCCTAACTAAACGGAGTTCATAGATGGTAATGATTCCAAACAGAATCACACATTTGTGTGTCTTCTAAAAATACTACACTAGGATTATAGTAAGCTACCATCACACACATTTAGCTGCCCTTACCTAAGAAAGTAGTTGGGCTTCTATTAAAAGTGAAATGTCTGTGAAACAAGTAAAACAGCTTTTCAGAATAACAGGGTTATTAGTCCAGGCTATTAAAACATGAGGTTACTATGATGCCATACATTAACCAGTTCTGGAGTACAATTCTTTATGTGTGTGTGTGTGTGTGTGTGTGTGTGTGTGTGTGAGAGAGAGAGAGAGAGAGAGCATTCTAGAACAGTATCACTCAATGTCCTTAGTTACTGATAATGGCTAAATACACACTAATTCCAGTACTACCTAATCTGGAAAATTTTCAGTTGATAGAATGTAAGCTTTTTCTAAGACCTAAGTGAAACAATTCAATTTGCCAAAATCATCAAGAATAATTAAGATCAGAATTAAAAGGTAGGAGGAGGTCAGGGTATTAAGATTCCCTCTAAAAATTTTATTCTATTCTGAAACCTGACACACATTGACATCACAGGGTCTAAATAAAGTAAAACCTGCAATATCCCCTCTAGTAGTTTTAATTGAAGTTGGTTTTTTTTATGATGCCCAATGAAAAATCCCAATTTCAATTAGAACTTTATAAGCAGAAACGTGTTGCTGATAGATCTCGTCCTAATGTGTAGCATAGGTGTTCACAACATCTTTTCTAGGAATAGGAAAAGAAGTAATTTTACTGTGTATGCTAGAGAAAATGGCCTCCTCTGGTGAGCCCTTTGGGAGCTCGCCACCAAAGACTTCCATAGTGTTCCATATTTACAACCAAAGGTATCAAAGGAAAACTTATCACATTTAAAACCAGAATATCCTTTTCCCAAACAGTAATATGAAGTGTTACTCCATTTTCCATTCTACAGATTAAATAAGATTTTAAAAAGATGGATCTGGGGTGGCATTGCTTTGAAAAACAGGATTCAATTTAAGATAGAGCTAGAATACAAAACATACTGAGATTTTTAAGCTCTTTAATATCAAAATATTTACGAAGCATAATATATGTAAAGAATGGCAGTTAACTTTAACAATTTAAATTTTTGGTAAAATTTAATGTGGGCAGAAAATGTTACTTCAACATTTTAATTGTGAAGTATTGCTATATACTTTGTCACGTGGCTGAATAAAGCTCACGGCTTATTAACTAGTGAAGTGTTTCAGTGACTAGGGATTTTAAATATCTCATTCTTTTGAACTTCAACCATGACTGTATAATCATATTCGTTTGTTGTCCCCGAGCCTGAACGAGGTATAAACAAAAATCCCTTAGAAATGGGTAAATAACATACAAGCGTATCTATTTTCACCAACAAAAAAAAAACAAAACAAAAAAAAAAAAACTGATTTGAGTAATTATGGTTACATAAAATTTTTTGTAACTATTCAATCTTTTAAGCATTCTAATTCCCAATGGTCAGAAAGTTTTAGCCATCACTACTGAAGACATGACTACCTTTTCAAAAATTATCATTCAGGGGTGCCTGGGTGGCTCAGTTGGTTAAGCATCCGACTCTTGATTTCAGCTCAGGTAGTGATCCCAGAGTCACGGGATCAAGCCCCATGCCGGGTTCTGCGTGGAGCATGGAGCCTACTTAAGATTCTCTCTCATCTCCTCTCCCCTGCTTACACTCTCCAAAATTAAAAATTATCATTCAGTGCTATTGATTTTATATAAAAATTTTTAGGTTAGGCCTTGCCATACCAAATTTCCTTTCTGCCTTGGTTTCATAAAATAGCCTCAAAATGCAACCCTGTATTGAACTTTTTTTTAAAGTCAGATCTAAACAGTTTATATGTCCTCAAGAAAATCGGCAAACAGCTGTTTTCTATTAACTTGTAGCTCTCCAGAGAAACCTACATATTAAGGAGGTTTTGCTTAATGGTTGTCCATAGTAGGTAAAAGACCAGTAAGTAGTATGAATGGCAGACTACGACCAGACCCCACACCTCGCAACCTCCGTTCCAGAATTAGTACATCGCCACTAGAAGTACCAAGTTAATCAGTATGACTCAACATTTAAAATCGGGAGTATTCTTCTCTGTTAACTAATTTTGTCATGTACGTAAATATATATATGTGAATATATATATTTTAAAAACTACTAAAACCAGATCTACTACTAGAAAAAAGTGTAATCTACTTTCGTATTAAAAGATAGAATTTCAGCTGTTAGAAAAATCAGCCGTCTTCCAAGACAAAAAAACCATGCATCTTGGAAGTTAAAAAAAAAAAATCCAATACATGAGAAGTATTTGGATTTAACGTTAGACAATTAACTAAGACAGTCACACAACATATGCATGTCAGTCTCCTATATGGTCCTAGAGCCTGCAGTATTGTAATTTATTGTGAAACCATGTAACCAAATACTTAAATATATCCACAACATCTATACCACGGTAATGCATAGTACATAATATACTAACATCTCGAAATAAATTTCTATTACAGTTTTATGCAAATTATGGTAGAAGATTATCACCTGCCACATTTTGAAATGGCACCAACTTCATGTAACGTTCTAGATTAATGTACTAAAATCCTTACTGGTAATGATGTCTTATGCATTATCATCTGAACATTTGAAATCAAGCTGTTAATCGAATAACCACAGTATGTTATCAATTAAAATCACTGCATATTCAGATGTTAAAGCAGGAAGTTATACAGCAGGAAAAAATATTTCTAATTCACAGTTTCAAAAATAAAGGGTGCAGTTTTCAAATATCTGATTGCTTAAATTGGTCGATTTAACAACTGCCTCCTTCAATACATGTAAACTATGTTTGCACAGCATTAGGAGATGTCTTTTATTTCAGAAGTTAGTTCTTACTGTTACAGGAGCACCACAAATTTGAAGGAAGAGGCTACAGTGTGAAATGAGCTCACTGAAGGATATGTTAAATAAAAATTTAACTACAATATAAGGTACTGCAAAGCTTTGCTTCCCCCCAGCACAGACCCCTTAATCAGGAAAAGTAGTCAACACTTACCAAATACAATATGTGAATTAGCGCTACAAGAGGGGGGGGAATCTAACTCAACTAAAAGAAAACACTATATTAGCTAACAAACCTGTGACAGCTTCAGAATTTTCCTAAAAATAAAATTCAAAAGCGTACACAGTATTTGTATCCTTCAATAAGGAATGTAGGGATCCAAAGGGAATGAAAGAAACATCTGGCTTTAAAAATTTCTAAGTTGGAAACACACGCACACAAATGGGTAACTGAGAAAAACTGAGTACTTAAATATTCAAATTTTAAATGTGTAAGAAAATTTATAATAGAAAAAGTGGCAAACTGTTATTGTGACTTGATTTGCTGAAAACATCTGCAAATTCACACTGGCATTAAGAAAACCAAAGTTTCAAAAATTTACTCCTCTCTCTCTCTTTCTCCAGATATGTTTTCTGTGCAAAAATAAATATCTGAAAATTGCACTAATACAATAATACTATTTTAACTTTTGTTATTATGAATAATCTGCACATGCTGCTTTACAGACAATACATATTTGTAAACTTGCTCATGCAAAATTAGTGTGCACAATAGGGATACTGTTAATCCCCATACTTAAAAAAAAATGATACCTTATCTTTTTTTAAACTGCCAAACCCTCTGAAACGTAACAAATCTTACACAGATATTCTTGTCTGCCACCTAAAAATCGATTTATGTTGCTGAAACAAAAAGTTATACGAGAAAAACATGGTTTTCGTCTTGTAAAATTTTGATTTTTTTTTAAAGAAAAATTATAAAAGAAAGAAATTCATGGTCACAAAATTTCAACATTTTAATCCTAAACATTACAGGGCAAATAGATACTGGACCCTATCTCCATAAATCCTAAATTTTAATTTCCATTTTTTAAATGTTGCCCTAACCACTAAAACATTAGTGGCTTTACAACCTCTGGAGATTGTGGAAATACAGGTTTCTGAAATAAATGCTACAAAAACAACAATGGAAGAAAGCCAAACTGTCTCCATGAGAAGAGGGAAAAAAATGGAACATTTTGAAGCCTTAAATACTTCTCTTTCCATGTCTTATGGTTAACCTGTCAATTCAGTGCATCATATGGTCAAAGTAATGGTCCCCGTGTTGAACAAACATCTAACTAGTGTCCATTGATTCCAAGTTAGTAGACGATGAATCTTTTTGGATACTTTCAAAGATGGCCGCCAGCTCAGGGTTAGAACTGATCTGTGACTGGAATTCACTCATCAGTGGACTCTTCTCTGCTTCTGGAATGGTTAGCAATGCTGCTACTGCTCTCATGGCAGATCGCTTTAGTTCATCTTGCTTTTCAAACTCCTGCTTTACTGAATTTGCTTTCACCTGTAACATTGAGTAAATTTATATTATAGGTTATAAAGACAGCTCCTGAACAAAATTTAAGCATGTAGAAATTTCTGGTAAATAAAGCAAAGCCACTGTCTTATAGGTCCAAAAGATACATTATACCTAAACACAGTTATTTTTAAACTGTTGAGCAGTAGCTCTCTTCCTTGGAGGGAACATTTTATACAAAGCCCCCTTATAAAAACAAAATTCAGAGCCCTCATGGTTGAAAACAGAATGGGACCCAGAGCCTTACCTGCTTAAGCAAGTCCTACTCTGGCCTCTAAGAAACTATTCTTCTAGCTACCCTGTTCACTCATTTTTCTTCAAACATGTCATGTACTGCCATGTACTATGTATTTCTTCTATGAAAAGTCCTGTTTCCCTCTGAATCTAAAAATAATTCTAACTTTTCAAGGTCCATTTTATATGTCATCGTGCTCATATGAAGTTTTCTAGAACTCCCACTTACCACCTCCTCTACCGGAATACACCATTTCCTCCTTTATGGTGTCAGAATTGATACTTCAACGTATGATACATATCTATAACATTAAAAGCTTTTAAGAATGGCATTTAATGGTGCTACGTTTTCTAAAACATCCACATCTAAAAGGTTAACTTTTTAAATTTTTTTTTAATGTTTGTTTTTGAGAGAAACACAGAGTGTGAGTGGGGAAGGGGCAGAGAGAGAGGAAGACACAGAATCTGAAGTAGGCTCCAGGCTCTGAGCTGTTAGCACAGAGACCAACGCGGGGCTCAAACCCACCAACCTCGAGATCATGACCTGAGCCAAAGTCGGATGCTTAACTAAGCTACCCAGGAGCCCCTAAAAGATTCACTTTTAAAGCCAACTAATACATAGAGTGCTAGCATGGTTAAATCTGGAAAACTACAGTATGGAATCAACTAGGATTCTTGAATATACCAAGTCTGGCCTAGGGTGATGTCTATCAGTGATTACCTTAGTTGTACATGTGGCACGTAATGGCTCAACAAGTCGGTCCAACCTCTGCAGCACTGCACTTGGACAAAGGGTGGAAAGTCTCACCAACATTAAAAATGTGAGCATCTATTAGAAATTCAAACAAAAAATTTAGACTTTGCATTATTTTCTAAAGACAAAATTCCAAATTCTAACAAAGCTTCTAAGAGGAAATGCATAGCATGTACCATCAAGTTTCATTTTAATGTAATCTGCCATTTGGAATCACATAAATTTGTTTCAAAGTTTATTCTGAGGAATATTAATTATGAGCATTAGGCAGATCGACCTTATAATGTGGTCCTAGAGTCCAAAACTAGTAAAGTGGTTCTCAATCCTGGCTGCACATTAGCGCTGGAAAGCTTTAGAAATCTGCCAATTCCTCAACCCCTTTCCCAGAGATTTTTACTTAACCTGTCAGGATAGGGTCACAGATACAGTATTTGTTAAAAAGCCTTGTGTGTAACAGAATGGAAACCATTGAACAAGAAAATAACTAGGAGAAAAGCTCTGTAATAAGTTTCCACTGTCTTAGCAGATATTCCTAAAAAAATCAAAAAGACTGGTTATTCAGTCTTATATTATCCATATATTATCCATATATTATATTATCCTTATATTATCCTTATATATAGATTATATATATAATATATGGATTATATGTATAGAATAATATATATATTCTATTATATTATCCTTATGTTATCCATATAAAGCCCAGTAACTCATAATCTTTTTTTTCTCTTACACTATAAACTACAGAATAAAACAGGAGGATCCTATTACTTCTTTTGGGGTTCTCTTCATTGAATTTGGGAGGGTCAGGTTACTACCACATAGGAAACAAGTTGGAATTCTGATAGTATGGCTGAATTACTTTTCAACTACCACTTTTGCCCTGCTTGACTAAAGGGCCTGAAGAAGAGACAATGAACGTTTTTTAAATCACCCTTTTATAGTTCATATTTAAAATGGACATGAGCAAATAAAACAAAGAGCAGCTATGCAAAGTTCCTACTCTAAAACTTTGAAGGGTATTTCTCTCTAATTTCTACAGATTGCCATGTATATGTGGAAACAGTCCTTCTGTATTATCCTTTAACAATACTTTTGATATTAAGCTTATTATACTGGAAAATAAAAATCCCCCATTCATGTAAGTAAAACAGTTATCATATAGAACAGCTCTAAAGACAGACAAAAGAATTAGCCAAGACACTGATGGAAAACTAAAAAGGAAAAAAAAAAAAAAAACTCCCTTGAGAAGATTACTGTCCAATATTAAGACAGGCCAAAAAAAAAAAAAAAAAATAGTAGTAGTAGTAGTAGTAGTAGTAGTAATAATTTCACTCCTTATACTCTGAACACCAAAACCTGCCTGGACTCTTCTTTTAAGTAATGGAAAGATCTCTGGTCTATGCATTAAAGCAAGCTGGCATACAGAATTTGAGAATTTTCCATCCATAACTTAGACTTGACTTCCTCCTCCAATGAGGTTTCTGGATTTTCCCTGTAATGTTACACTGTATTACTATTACTTTTGCATATTCTAGTTTATAGTACACTTATTAAATCATGACAAGCAAATCAATTTTTCTTAATACACAAGAGTAAATTGCAAGGGTGAAAGTCACTATAGCAAAGTCTTCCTCTAAAGCAATTTATAAACAGGCACAAATATCTTACCTTAATATCATAATGGTCCTTCAAACCATCTTCAACATGATTTAGAAATTCAAAGATATCTAGTCTATCAAGACAACTGTCTAAAAGTGTGTACATACACTCAAAAGCTGCCTTTCTAATATCCAGTCCATCATCAACTGTATGCTTAAATGGACCCATTTCTACCTGTTGAAACAAAAAAGAAGGTGTGGATATACTTAAAAGTAAAGGACAAGCTTAGATAAACAGTAATGTAACTAACTTACCTCTCTTATAAGCTCCTTTCTAACTTTTGTTTCATTATAAAGATGTGGCAGAACAGTATCTAGAAGATCCCTTATTAATGACGGTTTATTATGTGCTGCTGAATTGAATGTGACCAAGGCTACTCTTCTTACATTCAAATCTGGGTCTTCCAATGTTTTTAGGAAATCACCTGAAAATTTTAAGAGAAACATCATATAGTCATGGCAGGGTTAAAATACAATATACATTATATATTTTTTCTAAATGGCTAAGTTTATGTTGATATTATTTCTTCCATGCAGGTGACAGAAGGACATGATAAGTGGAATACAGAACTTCTTTTGGCAACAGGTAATCAATTAAACCCACTCACATTCAGACATGATAACCGATTCTTAGCACCATTATATAATGCAGAGGGTATGGAATGAGTGAGTCCCAAAAGTTCTTCAATTACGTTTACAGATACTTAATTTAAAAAAAAAGGTAGGTTGCACAGAGAAGTGACGGAACCAGCAGCTATAAAAATATTGCTAATGGTGCACTCAAGAGTTCAAAATTAGTATTTTCACTAAAAGCAACAAAAATAGAAAAAACTGAGTTCAAATAAAATAATTAGCCTGAGACAGATCCACTGCTTGATAAACTGAACACTATTAACAAGTACACAATTTATCGGATGATAAGGAGACATGCGCCTTCAAAATACTTTTATTTCTATCTTTAATGCCGAATGTATGAATTGGTAAGAGGTTAAGAATACAGAAGGAGGAACCTGAAACTCAACACCGAACAAAAAGTAGAAACTGCAAACGTGGGGAAGAAATTATAGTGCAAAGATGTTTGGAGTCACACAGAGGGGGATCCAAACCACTTCATTTGCCAATTTTATGACTTTTGGCAAGGTACGTTAGGCAAGAGCCTCAGTTTCTCAGCTTATAAAATGAGAATTCCAAACCTTTTAAGACTACATGAGTAGAATAAGCTGCATGTACACTGTTGAATAGTCTGGGACATACCTGGTATTCTTATGGAGCTACCAATCTTCATTATGCAGTCTCAACCCTACAATCAGCAATCTTTTGGAATACATGGGGAAAAAGAGCAGTGCCAACACTTGACTGTATCACAACAGCAATTTGAAAAAATGGAAAGGAAGTAATACTTCAGACACCATACACTGGGGGGCAAACTCAAGGCTGACCCCCCAGGAAACTTCTGATTACAAAAAAGTTCAGGAGATACCTTGGATTCAAAAAGAATTCAAATACACCAGACTAAATCTCCTCATCCCTCTCTTTGCTTAGAATTACTAAGACAGTAAATGAGAATAATACTTTATTCTAATTATCTGCTTTCAGAAAAGCATCTAAAATATTGCTATTATTATGGACAAATGATGACATGGACTAGGATCAAAGATCCCCAAATCTTCAGTTTAAAAATTATAATTTCTAAAAAGCTTCCTAGGTGGTTCTGATGTTCATATTAGTCACAAATAATACTAAACTAGATCATAATTCAAAGAGAATGACAATCATCTGCTCAAATAACTACACAAACGATACACAATAGTTGACTTGTCAACTTGGAAATATGTCTCTAGAGATGTGGCACAGGATTCTTTGTCCTATCTTGTACAACACAAAAAATGTCAACAAATATATCAAAGCAAAAAACAGGTGAGGAGAACAAAGGCAAGAATCTTCCAATACAGACCTTCTTTAAATTATTTCTAGGTCCCAGCGATAGCATCCATTTATCCCTGCATCCCTCTTATTAACTGGTAATCCATTTCTTAACTGAAAATCCATTTTCATTTTTATTTAAGCCAAGTTAGTTAACATGTAGTGTAATCATGGTTTCAGGAGTAGAATTTAGTGATTCATCACTTACATATAACACCCAATGCTCATCCCAACAAGTGCCCTCCATCATGCCCATCACTCAGCCTATCTCCCCACCCAGTACCCCTCCAGCAACCCTCAGTTTGTTCTCTGTATTTAAGAATCTCTTATGATTTGCCTCCCTGTTTTAACCTTATTTTTCCTTCCCTTCCCTATGTTCGTTTTCTTAAATTCCACATGAGTGAAATCATGATATTCATCTTGCTCTATCTCTTAGCGTAATACATTCTAGTTCCATCCATGTTGTTACAAATGACAAGATTTCCTTCTTTTTGATCACCAGGTAATCCACTGTAATTCTTTTAAATTGTGTTTTTTCCCTTTGTTGGCCTACTGCACAATGGCACGAAACTACAAAGCTTCTTTGCCATATCCCTCTATTCTCTCTGCTGTTATTGTCATTGCTCTGTTTCCAAGAAAACACCAAACTAAACTCTAAAGGTTTTTAGTTTTACCAACTCTAAGAAAATTGATGATGAAATCAACACAAGAAATTATAAAATCATTACTAATAATCCTAGAAGCTAATTCTTGACGTCACAGAAAAAGAGACAGCCCTAGTCTTTCTTGGCTATCTTAGTTCTACCCGACTCAGTTTTTTATTCTTCCACTGTTTTCACCTTACATATGAAGTCTTCACAGATCTCCCTAGGAGCTGGAGGGTTTACAAGTAATAACAGAAAACCGGGGCTCCCACAGATAAAGCAAGAACCAAATATGTAGTTGACTCTGAAGGACATCCTAGTGTTATTTACCAATTTCAGTGATTTGCAAAATTATCTGGTAACAACTGCAAACTGAGGGATGATAGATAATCACACATTATCAATTATCTTTTTAATGAAATAATTACCAGACCCTTAAAAGCATTTTAGTTCCTTGGTAATATTTTTGGCTACTGAAATTATTAATCAGTATGTTCATCTTTGTTTCCACTTACCTATGCAGTTCTTTAACAATGGATCAATAGGTTGCGGATGATCAGAAATAGTAAACTTCACAGCTGTAACCACAGAGCTTCGGGCATACGATGAGCCTAATTAAAAATAAATTTTAAGTCTACTGGTATGTAAATTCACTAAAATCCACGGGCATCTGTATCATTTTCAAACCACTTTCAACTAACACCAGTGTCTTCAATTCCTTAAAATTCTCTTTGGTCCAGAGGGGTGACACTTACTGTTCTCAGGGAAGCAAAGTTTTACTCGTAAACTATAATCCCATTAGGTTTCAAAAGAAATAATGTCTTCTGGGAAGGAGAAGGGCTGGAAGAACAGCAGTGGGGGATCTAAGCCCTCACAAAAGGGAAGTGTTTAAACCCACAATTTCTTAAAAAAGCAGTTTCTAAAAAAAGCAATGGCTATTATTATCCCCTATTTGGTCGAAAGGAGTTGACACTGGTAATCTGAAAACAAAACTCTCCTAGGTTCTTTCCTTTAAACTAAATTCATTAATTTTAGTATTATAATTAGTAGTACCAAGCTCCTTAGGAGACATTAATTCAACAAACATCTGTCTTTTCCACAATTTTAAGATTAAAAAGTAGCACTGAAATATAATGAACCTGGAAATTAGAACAGATTCATGTAACCGTTATCTTATTATTCTATCTTTTTAAACAACAAAATGTCACTTGAATATGGCAACAGGTTCTACATATAACACAAGATTGTTTTAGCTTCTGCATTAGGCATCTTTCAAGGTTACCAACTGCTAATAAAATTTTAAGTAAGAAAATCTAGGTACCCACCTGATATCAAATACCCCTTAAGCCGTGGAAGGAGAGTTTCTGGATCAATTAGAGTGAGTTTCCCTAGACATTCAGCAACAACATTTCTGGTTCCTTCTTCTGCACACTCACAGTGCTTTAGCAATAAGGCCCAGATATTTTCAACATATGGTTTAAGGCCCACCACTGATGCAGAGCTAATAATTTCCTTCAAGGAATGAAGCAGAAGATACTGCCTTTTGGGTTGACTGGTTATTTCTTGTAAGACAAATGGCAGATACTCAGGAAGGTTGCCCACGCTAATGCTGCCTAGTGCATAGGAGGCTGCTGATTTAACTTCTTCACTAGGAGATGAAAAGGCTTCTAATATTACAGATTTTAGTTCCAGCTGCCCACTTAAGTCAATATGATGCCCAACTTCTCCAAGAGAAAGCAGAGCTAAGAGACGAATGGAATCTGTAGACCTTGAGTTCTTAACATCTTGAATAAATTGACCTACTACGGCTGGTCCTTCTTTAGGGCATGCTCGAGTAAGGGCAGCTACACATTTGGCGATAGAATAGTAAGACTGCTTGTGAGTAAGAGCTGTGCTCTGAGAATAAACTGGACCAGTCAGCATGCGCAACAAATCCATGTAGCCTAGATTATTTGTTCCAGTGACAACCAGAGCTTGGAAAAAGTCTAGCATGGCGCTAAGAGCTCCCCCCTGCAATAAAGGTGATCTCACAAGTCCAATAAGTTCATTGAGAATGGATCCACTTATTTTTGAAAGGGAGGAGGGATACACTTTCGCCAGTGTGGTAAGAAAACTGATAGCCATCTGTGAAACATGCATATCGCTTTCGCTGATAAGAGGTGGGAGCTCATCTAGAACTGCATCTATCATGGCAGCTGTCAAGCTGTCACTATAGTTTTTAATTAGAATATCTAGAGCAGAAAGGGTACCCAGTTTCAAAGCTCTCTGGTTTTTCCTGAGAAATGAAGCAAGGATAGGAACCCCTTCTCCCAGGACAGGCCTCAAATCTATCTTCAAAGGCGACCCAGCAATCAGTGTCAACGCCTTCACTGTGGTTAACCGGGTAATTTCATTCTTTAGTCTCTCCAAGAAAATCTGAAGCGTATTAGGCAAATCAGAACCCAAATTGTCTCCAAGGTTGCAAATAATTTGCCCCATACAAGAAATAGCCCTTTCCTTGACTTCCTGATCAATGTCGGCTGCTTTTAACCTCTTAATGGTGCAGGTAAATAGATCTTTGATATAAGGAGTTGCATCAAACGAGGAAGGCTGATCTAAAGGACGAATTACTTTGACAAGCTGTTGGGTAACAAGAAGTGCTTCAGATGTAATCTTGTAAAATGGGTCTCCGACACAAGCCACCACTGGAGGGACCAAAGCCTGAACGTGAGGATGGAAGACTTGAGGAGAGTGGTTACAGAGGATTACATACAGACACGACAGAGCATCAATCTTCAAATTTGATGAACTTGATTTATCATTCAGTGAGAAAATGATTCCTAAAAAGCCAACAAAAAAAAAGTCCAATAATTCTTAGTTTCATGAAAGAAAAAAATGAAAACCTAATCCCTAAAATATTACTAAAGTTTCCACTTCATCATACTATCTCTAAAGTAGTAGAGACTCCACAATCTACGATAAATAGGACAGCCAAGAAAGTTAGAGTAAGGTTTTAAACTCTGTACTTGAAAGTTTCTAACTTGAGTTCAAGATGGTTGTACGTGCAAATTAAGTTGTCACAAATTACGCTTTTGAAGCAAACAACGATTTAAGCTTATCGAAGACTTAATAATAGTCTGTGATAAGTCCCCAAAGTGATTTATCTTTCATACCTGGTACAAGTACAGGAATGTGTTGCGTTAGGGCTCCAGGTAGTACATTTACCAGTTCGGTTAACATGTTAAAACAACACTGCCGGGTCTTGACACTTTTTTCTTTCATCTGTTTGTGCAGAGCTTTAACAATGTTGGGAACCTGGAATTATCACACACTCATTAGCTATTGGTATTTCCTCAGTACACTTACCACAAATTATAGGGGACGGGGAGAATGAACAGTTTATCTTTTTTTGTCAAATTCCTAATTCCGCTATCTACTAACAAGATTGTCTGATGCAGCTTTTGTTGTACCCACTACATTTGTTTTCTTTGAACTGTATTTGCTTTATACTGATAACAGAGAAAAGCTAGCATTAGCTCTCTAACAGAGCAACAAGTCTTCCTTAATTAAAGTAGAAATCTAACCAAATAGTAAATTTTCAACCAAAATTTTAGCAACATAATTTATAAATGGCTTTTTGAACAAAAATAGCACAGATACGCATTAAACGAAAAGGGACAAATTATGGAAAATAAACCATTAAACAGGTCTTTATTTTTGCTTTTAGTTTGCTCTCACAATGAAATAAGACCTCACTTCAAAATATAGCTACATGCAGCAAGTTTATGATTCAAAGACATCTGCTTCTAAACTTTCTAACGTTTTGTTAGCTGGTAAAACATACATAGGGTATTTGGGTGGGAGGATACATACAGACACATACCATGTTGAAGAGTGACCTGAGGGCTAGAGACAAAAGACAACAACCTGATTTGTCAAACCATCAGAATGTCCCATGATTTTACCTGACTTCTATACATTTATTTAATGGGTTGTGTCCTCCATACACTTTATCTCGTTTCCTTCTACAGTGCATTCTTCAATGTTCACCTTTAAGTTCACCAGGAATTTTCTGTTAATTTGTACTACTTGAAGCAAGAGACATACGGTATGTACATCTCCCATAGTTTCGTTGTTCAGTCCCTCTCAACATCTGTTTTGTAATTTATAAAAATGCACCAATGTGTACACCATTGGGCTGCTGTAGGGATTAAATACAAGATAGGAAAATGCCTAGCGTGCACCAAACATTCAATAGGAGCTATCTAGCTCTGATCTTTAGAATCTTAGAGATGTCCTAAAGTGAAAAATATCAATGCCAGCTCTTAGTAATAAAAATCCATAAGTATACTTACTATGTACTAGGCACTACACTAAATGTTTACATAGATCATCTCATCTCTTACTTCCCTGGGTAGACAATTCTAAGTAAACCATTACTACGCGTGAGAAAAGTGAGGTTTAAAAAAATAACTACCTTGTCCAGGATCATGCAGCTAAATTAGAGCTGTGGAGTCACACTACTTGTGTTCATACTTTGCTTCACTCCTAAGATTCCTCTGTTAACATCAGAGATAATTTTACTGAATCTTAAAATTATTTTAATATTGCTTATCTAATAAATCAAGAATACCTCCATCAGAATAAACTATAAGTGACATAGCATGAATGAGTATACATAAACTCCTATAGAAGTATATCCCAGAACTCTGCTTCGCTGAAGATGTCCTGAGACTCACATTTCCATATAAAAACCCAATTTTACAAGATCATATTTATGAACATGACTTTCAATCGTACTTTTATTTACTTTTTTAATTTTTTTTTTTAACGTTTATTTATTTTTGAGACAGAGAGAGACAGAGGATGAACGGGGGAGGGTCAGAGAGAGGGAGACACAGAATCCGAAACAGGCTCCAGGCTCTGAGCTGTCAGCACAGAGCCTGACGCGGGGCTCGAACTCACGGACCACGAGATCATGACCTGAGCCGAAGTCGGCTGCTTAACCGATTGAGCCACCCAGGCGCCCCTCAATCATAATTTTAAACTGACCTGACTCTGAAGCATTGTCAGAGGTGTTTCTCCCTGCTCCATAGCATCAGGGTCACACAGCCAACTTTGTACAGGACGAGTTTGCTTCAAAAGAGAAAGGTATGCATGAAAAACGTCTGCCTTTACATTCTCTTCACGCTCTTTAAATCTCGATATCAGTGCAGGAGAGACAGTCTTGTAGAATTCTGGAAGCATTTCATGCCTTGTGCTAACTACAGCATCCAAACACTTAGCAGCCGCACGTCTCACTTTCCAGCTCATGTCGTCATCATCGCTGTATTCGTCGTCACTCCCTAGAGAGAAGTTTTAATGTTAACAGGTAAGAAAAGTTTATCATTGAATACAGAAAGTGAATCGATATTCAAACTAAGACAGTTTTAAAACTTTTCACTTAAGTACAGCAAGTGTTAAAAGTGCAAGTACTTAAACAGATAGAAATTATACCAGGTTACATATAAATTAACCTCTAAAGAAAATAATCGTAATTGTTTTTAACTCGTTAATCATCTTCTCACTTATTATGGGTAATGAGCAGCTTAAATCATTTAAAATCATTTTTAAATTATTAACACATGAAACTTCTTTCCAAAATAAATACTTGTAAAACATAAATCTCTCATCCCAACCTTTTAAACAGTATGTTTACTTACTTGACTCTATAGGAAAAGCAATCAATCAATCACAGAAGGCGTTAATAAAATAAACCAGCAAATATGATTTGTGACTATAGATGATATATTAAAAAGCATGGTTACAATCCTAGGACATGCTGTAGACTAATTTTCTGGGGAGAAAAAGAATCCTGACTGACATCAGCTTTCTTTGGGATTACAAGGGTTTTCATTACATTTAATGATGGGCTCTTAGGAAAAAATATGTGTATTTCCAACCTTTCAACGTATTCTCGTGACAGTTTAAAAACACAATACTTCCTCAATTACAAGAAAATCCTTCTAACAACAAAGCACCATCTTCTCCAAATTCCTGTTAAACCTTAAAACAATAAGCATTCCAAGTATAAGCATTATCAACTCCACCTCACTTATGTATGCTTCATTACATACAAAATCTCTGAAAATTATTTCCTTCCAACACTATCAGACTGAATCAGTTGGGCAACATAAAGTCAGGAGGATGGCAAAAATGCTAGCAGTTCTTAGAACAGTCTAAAATTAACAATAATTTTGTTATTAGATAAGATTATAGCCCTGACACGCTGATTCCTCAGTGGGGGGAAAAGATGTCATCTCTTCACTGGCTTATATTCCAATTAGCTTAGTGACAGCTAAATGTGGCCAGCTATGCCTTACAAAATCCTAGGATTATATTAAAGTTTTGTTTACTTAATTTCATTTTGGCACATTATAGGAAAACCTAACCACATACTACTAAACCCAAGGCATATGACTTATTTGCAAATACATATTTGAAAATTAAAAGGTACTATATCAAAATAGATTATTTAAAAGCAAACAAATAAAGTTTTCCCCATGGCAACCCATGTGAATTATTTTGTAGAAATATACTTTATTGGAAAAAAAGGGTTATTAAAACATTAAATATCCTAATCACTGAAATTATGGTGCTTTTATGTTACAATAACACTATGGTGCAAAGACAGTCATTAGGTATAACCCATGAAAACTGATGTAACAGCTAAAGGACTTGGTTAGTTATTCAACATAAGTACCTGGCACACTAAAAACCAACAATCAAAACTTGGAAGATATTGCTACTGCTTTTTTCAAAAGATATTCTATTATAATCCCTTCATTAATACAACACATTTACTGAGTGCCTACTGTGTGCACTACCCTAGGCACTGGGATAAAGCAGTCAACAGAGAAACTAAAACTCTGTCTTCATGAAACTTACATCCTAGATGTGGAAAATAATTACAGTATGTCAAAAGGGATTAAATGCAATGAAAATAAAAACACTGAGAAGGAATAAATAAAGAAGAAAGCCCGGAGATGAGAGACTGAATGAGGGGGGTATGCAAGAAAAAGTAATTATGTATAACCTCAAAGTTTTTGGCCTGAGAGACTAAGATGAGATGGAAAAGGCTAAAGAATAAACTGGTTAGGCAGGAGATAGGGGAAAAGTGGGGAGAAGATATTTTATACCTAAGCAGTGAATCAATTAAGCAGATGTATACATGAACTTAAAAGTCACAGGAAAGATCTGGAATAAAGAAAAATTTGGGTTTTCAGCATAATGATATTAAATGACATTTAAGGATATTAAACCTAGGAGACTAGGTAAAATTAACAAGAATATGAGTTCACAGAGAAGTCTAAGCCCTGGAATACTCTGAAGTTTAGTGGTCAGGATTATGAAGAGCAACCAGCACAGAGACTGAAAAGGGATAATCACAAAAACAGGACTATACCCAGGAGAGTGTGGTACCCTGGAAGTTCAAGAAACACTGCCGAACTTAGTAACAGGCAAACATTTGAGATCACTGGCGATCCTGTCCATCACTGAAGACTAGATTTAAGAGAGAAGAAAAAAGGAATTGGAGAGCGTTCTTTTCAGTTCGGTTGTAAGAGACACTGGGCATTAGCTGCCAGTGTAATATTGGGTTAAGGGAGATTTTTTTTTATAGTTGCTTGTTGTTTTAAGACAAATGAAATTATAGACTTAAGAGGACATAAATTCAAAAATCAAAAGTATGAAAACTATCATGAAATCCACCAACCCATATACCACATAACTTACCTATTTAATTATCTCCACTATGATTCTTTTAATACTAGCAGAAACAACACAAACATCTATGTTCCTAAAAGTGCTATCCCTTTCCAGAGTACAAATCACAGCATGAGGACATCAATCTTAGGAGCCTGAGAAATGTCTAGATTATTTATGAAAGTTAAATGGAGCCTCAAACAATATTTAGGATTTTTCATGAAAGTATGTATACAACCAGCCAAACAACTGAATATGTATATCTACATCACAGTTTAAAATAACCTTCATTTCCCTCCTTACAAAATCTTTGTAGAAATTTGAATAAAGAAAAATAAAAACAAAACAAAACACACACACACACACAAAACACAAATATCGTTTATATTGCTAGCTAAGGGAAAAATACTAACATCTTTTTTTTCTGTATATTAAAAAAAAAATAAAACTGGGACACAACTTTGTCCCACTTTTTCACAAAGCTTATTAATAAGTGCCTTAATATTTTTCTAGAACAGGACTCTGAAAATGTTGCACAGCAGTTTAATACATAGATGCCCCATAATTTATTTAATCAACTTGCTATTGTTGAATACTGAGGTCATTTCCACTTTCACTATTATAAATAAATGGTACAATTTGGGGTTAAGAATCCTCTCCATCTATAACACTGGCTCTTTGATGAAAATTTAACACATTGCTTCTATATAATTTGAAATACCTTGGTCGTCATCATCACCACCGTCTGCATCCATGGCATTTTCATCTTCATCTTCATCATCATAATTATAATTTGGATCATAGGTAAGATATTTAAGACAAATATTTATAATGGTAGAAACATGAGGATATACTTCCTTAGGACATCTGAAGAAAAAAATAAAAGCTGCCTTGAATAACTATTTTTCCCCTTCATGTAATATCTGACACAGTTTGCTTTATTACCAGATTTCTTTCTTCCCTTTAACATAGCACAGGAAAAGTGGTTCCTAGCCTTTTCAATAGCAATGACTCGACATATTTTAAAATATTTACTTTTCAAATTACACTTAATTTTAAGATGAACTTTCCCCCTCACATTTTCACATCTCTGAAATCAGGATGATTCTTACAATAAATGATATACTGTGGTTAATTTAGGGTGGAATAGAAATCTGTATATTTATGTCTATCTTCTGAACATATGACTAGAAGACCAAGCCCAAGTGAACATGCTCTTCAGCAACTAGGACTGTTTGTCAGGGCACACTCTTCTAGGCTAGGTCTTCTAGCTATATGCTATACGTTCTAGCTCTGGCTATATGTTCTGAGATAGAACATAGAAATGCCCCACAATAAAGGAATAATTAAAAGAACAGAAACAAATCCCACAAAAAAAAAAAAAAAAAAAGAAACAAATCCCACAATTTCTGATTTTAAAAATTTGGTATGGGGGCGCCTGGGTGGCCCAGTTGGTTAAGCGTCCGACTTCGGTTCAGGTCATGATCTCACGGTTGATGAGTTCGAGCCCCGCGTCGGGCTCTGTGCAGACAGCTCGGAGCCTGGTGCTTGCTTCGAATTCTGTGTCTCCCTCTCTCTCTCTGCCCCTCCCCTACCCATGCTCTGTCTCTCAAAAATAAACATAAAAAAAAATATTTGGTATGACCATGAAGCTGCTTCTCAAAACCATGAGTGGGACAAAGGATTATTGCAGATAACAAGTGAAGTCTCAAGACACTGTGCTACCAAACTTAATTCTCACCAAAGGCACAAAAAAAAAAAAAAAAAAAAAAAAAAAATCTGCTACTTAGCCAGTATGGCCTTCCAGCACATAAATGCAGATTTTATTATTAGAACCAAGGTTTCCAAATTGAGATCCACTGTCCTAGCAAAATGGAGGTGATAAACCTCAACAATTGCTGAAAAGATATAAAATTCACTATTGATTTTTGGCCAGATAATTAATTTACCCTAATGCCCTTTAGGATAGTAACCACATTATCAAATTACACTAAAAGACAACAATAAATGACTTTCTAAGTTCAAGTCCTAAGAATGAAATGGAAACATTTCAAAATAAAGACTGTATTCTGAAATATAAGATGATATCCACTTCAAATACTATATGATCAGCTTAATAATTTAATCAAGATACATCTGAAATCCAAAACTCAAATCTTGACTGTCAAAACAATCCATTTCTCCACACCCACCTAACCTAGAGCTTAATTATTACTCTAAGGGAACATTTTTATTTGAAAAATAGAGATCTTAAGACTTACCTTCTCACAAATGACTCAAAGGCTTGAATGCAATACTCTCTTAGTTCATCGTCATCTACATTACAAAATTTTACCACCAAAGGAATTATCTTCTCAAGGTATTCACCTAAGAAAAGCATATTGGTTCTTAAAAATATTCATTTTTTTCTTTAAAGAAAATTTTAAAGTATTTAAATATTTCTTACCTATTCTATGACCAGCTTGCCTACTAATTGCAGCAATACATTGTATGTAGGTCCTTGTTGTTGACATGGAATCATTTTTGGACAATTCTGACAAAAGATGTTCAATAAGATCTACAAAAACTATATTTCCACAGCTCATAACCAGATGGCCAAGAGCAATAATGGTTCTTTTCCTCACTGCAAGTCTAGGGCTGGTCAACTGGGGGAGCAGACAGGTCAGAATTGAAGGATGGAAATTAACAAGAAGTCCTCCTTGCCTTAAAATAAAAAAGAAAACAATAAATAAATTCAAGATGTTTGAGCACTACTTAAATATCTGGCCTCTGACCCCAATGTAGTCAAAGAGTAAAAATGTTAGAAGGCATTAATTCATATTCAGAATTAAAGTAAAACTAAATTCTTACTCTCTCTACCAACCCAACTAAAAAGTTAAGTAAATACAGTTTTGAAATTTGTATCCCAAAATTCCCTTCTGGAATCTAGAACTGTATCCCTATCCAACCAACAAGCTTGAGAATACATGAAAAAACCAATGGTCTTGTCCCTTTCTCCCCCTCCCAGATTTCTAATTGTTTTCTCTATTAATAGCTTTTTCTCTATTATAGCTTTTTGGGAGTTCACAACACTCAAAATCTCAGCATCTCTTGACTATCCCTGCTGCCTTCCTCAACACATCTATATACAAAGTTGCATTGATCTTGTTGATTCAACCCTCTCTTCTAAATCATTTCACATGGGCAGTTCAAGGAGTCAATAGCAGTTAAGCATCTATGTGCCAGGACACTGCAACTGATCCAGTCACAGGACAAGAAGTCTAACTGAATAGTTCCTACTTAACCAAATTAAGTATAAATCCCTCACCCTCTTCAACATAACCACAACCTGTGAAAATGATTTCCTACTACTCTTCTATTCATTTCATATATGATGGAAAACAAGAATACAATGTTTCCCAACTCCAAGATTACTTAATGCTAATATATTCTAAGCCTGGGCACATACACCAGTGTCCTATCCATTCTTCAAAATTAAATTCAAATGCCAATCTTTCTTGGAATCTTGGAATCGTCCATTTTAAACCCAAAAATACACTTAATAGTTTCAGTATTTAGTCTCATTCAATCTTACATTGTAGTCATTTTTGTCCTTATCTCCTATAGTACCATATAAGCTCTTGTGTGTGCCAGGATGACTGCTCTTACCTTTCACTATAAGTATGTACCAGACGAAGGCATTTGATTATTTTCAAGTTGCAGTGGATCAGGCAAAAACAATATACAATGAAGACATAATGATTTGGAGAATTAGGGACAAAATGAAATTGACAGGTCTTTTAAGGTATATTCCCCCTAACAGTTGCTTAGATCTTCCTATCTTCCCAAGTTTGACCTCCAGATGAAAGCAAACACGGAACAAATGTACAAAGTCAAGCTCCCTCCTCCCAAAACATGCAGTATAATCATGGGTGCTAAAATGTATACCAGCATTATTTTAACTGGAAAATTTGTTACTTCTACCCACACAACTCTTATCTAAATAGATCATTATATTCAAAATATAAGAGTAAAAAACTATAAAAACTGTGATGAAACATTCAAATGACAAATTTAATTACTTTTCAAAACTACAAAAAATGCTTGCTATGCAGTATTACATGATAAATAATTAGCTTATTTCTCCTCTTACCCCTAACCACATATCTATAAAACAGCCACAATTTAAATATGAA
This sequence comes from Panthera leo, assembly GCF_018350215.1. NCBI lineage: Eukaryota > Metazoa > Chordata > Mammalia > Carnivora > Felidae > Panthera > Panthera leo. Next base: position 91,910,842 of record NC_056685.1, on the reverse strand, counting down.
CAATTAAAAAATAACAATATTAAAAATAAACAAACATGAACAATTTTAGGCCAAATTTTATTTTTATCAAAAGGCATTTTAATAAATGCACAGTTTTTGTATTACAAATAATATAAATCACAGGCATGTTTACCTGCTCAACATATCAGCCATAATATCCAAAGCTTCTAGCTGAACAGACACATCTTCCTGCTTTGCTATTGCACTGGTAAGACGTCCAGTAATCTTTTTACATACATTAGCAGCTAATGCAGAGCCTGCATAAATAATAAACCAATTATAATTTCAAGGCAAGTAAGTATGTTGATTCCACCTTGTATTTATGGTGGTTACCAGATATTCAACAACTCAAAACTTGATTATAATCAAGACTGACTCAAGAGATTCATTTCAGAAAAATATGTATTCCAAAACAGATTGTTTTCCAATAAAATAATTTATTAGACATAAACAAGAATAAGAGATAATAACTGCAGAAGGAGTACACGACAATGGCAAAACAATACCAATTCAACAGACTCTCCTGGACAACTACTTTTATATACAGAAATGACTCGCCTGTGGAGCCAGTAATGGCTATAGTGTTTGCACCTCTAGACTGGAAAGCAGAAATGATTATTCTTCTACTTGAATACTCTTATTACTAGTAACCTAGATATTTTAAAATTTCTGTGAACTAAAAACCAAATATATTCTAATCTCCAATACCTAACATGGTCTCTTAAAAAAAAGAGAGAGAGAGCTGTAACCTAAAATAAGATCCTTCGTACTCCAATCCAAAGATCCCAAAACTTCATTATGAAGTAGAAATGCTGTTCCAAAGAACTCATAAATCAAGGTTATTACTATTCTGAAGTAGATTCGTATTGTTACTGGCAAGTGGAAGAAAAAAAGGAACAAGAAATAATCTAAATGGTTAGAATTCTTGTTAGAACCAGAAACCAACTAAAACATGTTTCAATGAGAGAAAAGAACTAAGGATGATTATCAGTGTTAACTAATACAAGAGATATTTTATTGACATAATTAATCAATGTAATAATATAAGAGATATTTTATTGAAATAATTAATAAGAGTAAGGACAAACTGGTAAGATACAGTAGAAAAAGCATCAGCTTTGGATTAAAAGATAATGGAGGATTTGAATCTTTACCCAAACAGGTAATCGAAACTTTGGGTGAATTAACCTAGTCTTTCTTTCAGTTCCCTCAACAATACACTGGAAATATTAAGACCTCCCATATGGCTGATCTTTAGACTAACTGAAATAATACACGTGAATCATCTAGCATGGTAGCTAGTAGAGCAGATGATTAATAAATACTTGTTAAGTAAAGGAGTAAAACCTACACACTTAGACTACATTACCACCAGTCTCCATCTTTCCATGAAATAGGGAGGTAATAATTTCTCCCCATCTGTGAATCAGACCATCAAAAACCTTAGCCTGCTGATTTCAGCTGATAGCTTAGTAGTCAAAACCAATTCTAAAATCTGCATTACCTAAATATTTGTGCCAGAGACCAAAATCTAATAGACAAATTCATTAATTGTAGTTTTAAATTACCAAGGTAGCTGTAGATTCAGCCTTAAAGATACTAGTAAACTCAACTCTTTCACAGCTGTTTTAATGGTGTTAAGTATTACACATCATAAATCTTGATACAAAGCAAAATTAATACTGAAAATAGAGAACTAATCAGAAATAACTCAAAATTTTGGTTATCTTTTCCCTCATTGCATAGGTTGGCATTAACTCTATTCTGTAGTTATGGTACATACAACAATATAAAATCTTGGTATTCCTACAAGATACTTAAATTCAATCAAAAGATATTCATTTAAAACTGAAAATTGAATTTATTTTTAAGCAAAAATAGGACTCCAGGCTTTTTTTTTCCCTTGATTGTTCAATGGGATCTTTACAAAGACCTTTTGACAGGCACTGCTCTCCCTCCCTGACCAGGAGAAAAAAAAGGTGGAGGGCAAAAACCTCCAAGTAAAAAGGAACTAGGAAGAAAATGGTGCTCTTGCTTACCACTGGAAGCTGGAGGAAGTTCTCCAATTACTGTTTTAAGGCCAATACTCGAAATATCTCGAAGTTGTTCTTTATCAGAAAGCATGTTAGTGCAGAGGGTATCTACAATTGTCTCTACTTGGTATTCTTTCACTTTACTCACTAAGGGGCCAAGACTGTAATATAAAATAGAAAATAAAGTTTTTAATTTACATTAAATACAAAAACAGAAAAATAGACAAGTAAAAGAATTTCTTCTGCCTAGCAACTACCGGCACAAAGCAAATACACTATGCCTGAATCACAGATAGTATATGAATAAGGGTTTAAAACAAATTTGATTGATGGGTTTCCCACATCTCCCCACTGATTTCTACCATGGTATCATGAAACAAGATGCTTACCACCCCCCCAACCCTTCAAATACACAACACATTTTTTTTAGTAATAAAAAGGCTAATTAGGAGTCTGCTCCTAACAGGGATTCTACGGTTTAAATGAAATAGCAATGCCATCCAATATTTCACTTTGCCAATTTTAACCCTTCCTTCCTCCTAATCATCACCAACTCTATCTTGTGAACCAAAAAAATTTACATCCCTCTTATTTTGTTTAAATTTTTAAAGCACTAAATAATCTGCTGCAAAAAGTTAGTACTACTCTGTCTTCCCAAAGAACCTTGTATATTCCTTCCATATTAGTATCTTACACTATTATTATAGGTTTGCATGCAGGTCAACTGTTTGAGGATGAAGAAAAGTTCTTCCTTTGCATGCTTCCCACAGAATTTAAGATAGTAGATGTTTGGTGCATGAATTTTCACTTAAGAGCCATTGTATTCAAGACTATACTGAATAAGAAAAGTATGGCTCCTATCTCCATACATTTACCACTGGTTGATAAGGAATTCACACAACTACTTGAGAAATGAAGGCATTCACTACTCTACACAATTTCTTAAAAAAAAAAAAAACTTTTAAATTCAATGTTATTAGCATTTACAGGACAGGAGACTGAACCTTAGGGACAGATTTTTAGGTACTGGACTTTGATGGAATATTGTTAAAAAAAGAAGAGCATTTCAAATGGAAAGATCAGAGAACAGAATGAGTGGAATGCATACTGAAAGAAATGAGGGGTGAAAAGAACTGTTTGATACAAAATACACATAAAAGAAAACAGGAAAGGTAGGCCCCTGAGACATTATGGAAACCTTTAAAGTCAGGCCAGCAAATTTAAATGTGATGTGGTAAAATTGGGAGCCAGTGCACTTTGTCAAGCATACATGACATGATAAAAATAGTTTAATTTGATAAATGTCAGATCAATGTTTCATATACAGACGCTCAATTAGCTGTCAACTACTTGACTAGAGAAGTCCAAGGCAGTGCAATTTGGAGAATTAGGAGGACAAAAAACAATCAGGAAGATTGGATTTCTCCAACAACAGTCCAATCCAAAATGATGGCAATGACAAAAGAGACATGGCATATATGTAGAGACCCAGGTGAAACAATGAAAACATTAAGAGTGAAAATAAAAGGGATTCCAAAAAGGAATTTAAAGAGTTTAACTTCTGGCAATGGCAAAATAGTTTTGTTGGACTAACCCTTCTGCAATAATGTCTGTCAACTCTCTAAAACTGTATTTTTGAAAACAACAACTTGAATGCCAGATAGTGATGTAACTAAAACCAGAGAAAGATCTACCTAGAACTCCAAATCCAATGAAATTATTCCTTAAAACTGTAAAGATAATTTATTATCACAAGCTGAAAATTTATCACCACCAAACCTGTACTATAAGAATTGCCAAAGAAAAGTTCTTTAGGCTGAAGAAAAATTAAACCAGATAGTTACTCAGATTTACAAAGATTACTAGAAATGTAAATGTGCGTAAACATAAAAGGCTATATTTAGAAGACTATATGGGGCACCTGGCTGGCTCAGTGGTAGGGCATGCCAACTCTTGATCTCAAGCCCTCCCACTGGGTATAGAGTACTAAAAAACAAATAAATAAATTTAAAATTTAAAAAGACTATATAGTTTTTCTTCAAACTATAATATTGTATTATAGACACACATACATATATTTAAAAAAAAAGCACAAATACAGGAAGAAAGTAAATGAAAAATGTTTCAAGGTTTTTATATAATTTATATCAACTACACAATATTAACTTTTAATAGATTGCCATAAATTTAAGATGCAATTTATAACCCCTAGAGTGACAATTCTCAACTTTTTGGTTTTAACACTTTGAAAATCAATCAAGATCCCAAAGAGCTTTTATGTGCACTGTATCTGTCGATGTTTATACCATATTAAAAATTACAAGTAATGAAAATAAACTATACTCTCAAAAAAGGTGAGAATAATAGCACTGTTTTATATGTTTGCGCTTAAAAAAATGGATCTCATTATCTGATTTTGCATTCAGTCTGTTGTGATATCACATGTCATGTGGCCTCTGGAAAATTAAACCATGCACTTAAAAGAAAATGGAGAGCCAAGGGGAAAATAACACCTTAGAATTATTCACATAATTTTGACACTTTCAGGGTCATGGGATGTTCCAAGGTCCCCTGAATCAAACTTTAAGAACTGTTGCTATAAAATATTTGATTAATCCAGGGGCGCCTGGGTGGCTCAGTCAGTTGAGTGTCAACCCTTCCTATCAGTTCAGGTCATGATCTCGCAGTCCTGAGATCGCCCAGTCAGGCTTTGAGCTGACAGTGCATAGCCTGCTTGGGATTCTGTCTCCCTCTCTGCTCCCCAACTCCTGTTCTTTCTTTGTCTCTGTCTCTCTCTCAAAAGTAAATAAACATTTTTAAAAAATATATTTGATTAACCCAAAAGAAGGCAGGGGAAAAAAAAAGAACCCAGAACACAACAAAAAGAAAATAAGAAAAATGACACACACCTAAATCCAAACAAATCAATTATTTACAATAAATGTCAATGGACTACAAAGGCACTCCTATTAAAGGGCAAAAACCATGAAACAATAAGAAAAAAAAGCAAGAATTAACTATCTGCTGTCTACAAGACACAGCATTTAAAGATAAAAACACAGATTCAGATTAAACTGAAAAATAAAAAAAAAGATACATTATGCAAACACTAATCTTAAAAAAGCTGGGGTGGGGGCTCCTGGGTGGCTCAGTCAGTTGAGTGTCCAACTTCGGCTTAGGTCATGATCTCATGGTTTCTGAGTTTGAGCCCCACATCCGGCTCACTACTCTCAGTGCGGACCCTGCTTCAGATCCTCGGCACCTCCCTCTCTCTGCCCCTCCCCTACCTACCTGTTTTTATTCTCTCTCTAAAGTAAATAAAACATTTTTAAAAAAGCTTTGAAAAAAAGCTAGGGTGGCTTTTCCATATTAACATAAGAGAAAATATATTTCACAATAAGGTATATTTAAAGAGAAACATTCTATGCCCATAAAGGTCAAACATCAAGAAGACATAATTATAAATGTATATGCCCTTAAGTCATATAGCTTTAAAATACATGGGAGCAAAAACTGATTATCAAAGATAAACTATCATAGTTGGAAATCTTAAACACTTCTCGGTATTTAATACCAACAACAACAAAAAAAATCACAAAGGATATAAATCTGAACCTTATCAACTACCCTGACCTTTCTAAAACATTATACCCAACTACTGCAGAATATACTTTCTTCCAAGTATAGATGGGACATTCACCAAGGCGTACCACACGCTGAACCATAAAAGAAACCTCAGTAAGTAGACAAAACAAACATCCTGAAATTTTAAAGAGTATGGTTCTCTGACCAAAATGGAATTAAATTAGATACCAGTAAAAATAAACATCTAGATAACCTCCAAACATTTGACAATTGCTTCTAATAACCCATGGATCAAAGAAAAATCACGCTGAATTAAAAATGTTTCAGACTAGGGGCACTGGCTGGCTCAGTAGAGCATGCAACGCTTGTTCTCAGGGCTGTGAATTTAAGCTCCACATTGGATCTGGAGATTATTTAAAAATAAAATCTTGGGGTGCCTGGGTGGCTCAGTCGGTTGAGCGTCCGTCCGGCTTCAGCTCAGGTCATGATCTCATGGTTTGTGAGTTCGAGCCCCACGTCAGGCTCTGGGCTGACAGCTTGGAGCCTGTTTCGGATTCTGTGTCTCCCTCTCTCTCTGCTCCTCCCCTGCTCGTGCTCTCTCTTGCTCTCAAAAATAAACATTAAAAAAAATTAAAAATAAAATAAAAATAAAATCTTAAAAGATAGATTTCTACCAGAATTTGTATAATGTAGCTCAAGAAGTAAATAGAGGCACATATATGTCTTTAAATGCTTAAAAATGTGAAAGGAAGATGAAAAGAAAATAGTAAAAGAGAAGCAATCTATGAAATAGGCAACAAACAATAGAGAAAATTAACAAAACTTAATTCTTTAGTAAGTAAAGTTGGTAAATCCCTAATTAGATGAATTGAGGGAAAAAAAAAAGGGAAAACACAAATTATCAAAATCAGAACTGAAAGAGGATATTCACCGATGACACTGATGACCCCTGTTTAGGTAGAAAATCCCAAGGAATTAACAAAAACTACTATTAACCAGGTAAGTATGAGATACTATGGTTCCCTGTGAAAACACTCAGTATTGTTAAGATGTTGACTCTCTTCAGAAATCTCTATCGCTTCAACACAATCCCCATCAAAATTTGAGCAAACTTATTTGAAGAAGAGAAATTGACAAACTGATTCTAAAATTTACATGGAAATTCAAAACAACAAAAATAAAAACCAACAACTAAAAATCAAAGTTCTCTTGGGAAAGGAAGAATAAAGCTACAGAACTTACACTACCTTACATCAGGCTTCTACAGATCTATACCAGCATTTTTGCACAAAGGGCAATTTTTACCCTCCAACAGACGGCTACCAATGTCTGGAGACATTTTGGTTGTCACTCCAGGGGGAAGAAGGAATGAATGGTACTAGCAAATAGTGGCTAATGGCCACGATGTTACTAAACATCCTACAGTACACAGGAGGCACAGGATAGCTCTTCACAACAAAGAATTATCTGCCCAAAAAGTCAATAGTGGCAAGGCTGACTAACACACTACACTAATGTAACAGTTTTGTACTGGCAAAAGAATACACAAACAGAAACACAACAGAGCCTCGGAATAAACCCACATTTTAATAGTCAATGATTTTTGACAAAGATATCAACGCAATTCAATAGAGAAAAGAAGGTGTTTTCAAGAAATGTTGCTTCAGCAACTGGAAATTTATGTGAAAAAAATGAACTTGGGGGAGCTCAGTTGCTTAAGCATCCGACTTTGGCTCAGGTCATGATACTGCATTTCCTGCATTCAAGCCCCACATCAGGCTCTGTGCTGACAACTCGGAGCCTGGAGCCTGCTTCAATTCTGCGTATCCCTCTCTCCCTCCCCCACTTGCACACGTGCTCTCTCTCTAAATAAACATTAAAAAAATTAAATTAAAAAAAAAAACTCAAGGGGCGCCTGGGTGGCTCAGTCAGTTAAGCGGCCGACTTCAGCTCAGGTCACGATCTCGCGGTCCGTGAGTTCGAGCCCCGCGTCAGGCTCTGGCCTGATGGCTCAGAGCCTGGAGCCTGCTTCCGATTCTGTGTCTCCCTCTCTCTCTGCCCCTCCCCCGTTCATGCTCTGTCTCTCTCTGTCTCAAAAATAAATAAAAACGTTAAAAAAAAAATTAAAAAAAAAAAACAACAAAAAAAACTCAATTCTTACTTCACAAAAAATTCAAGACAGATCACAGGACTAAAAGTAAAAGCTGAAACTCCTAGGCTTTTAGAAAAAAACAAGAGAAAATTGTTGCAACAAAAGGTAAAACTAAGGTTTCTTATGATAGGGAAAACAATTACCATGAAAGTTAAAATTAATTTATAAATTATCAAACAAAACTGAATTTAAAACTAAAATTAAAAACTTAAGCTTATCAAGTTGGGAGAAAATATAAAATATATGTATATATATGAATTGCATATATTTCCCCGCCTCAATTGGGAAAAGTCCAGCAAAAAAAAAAAAAAAAGTATAACAAACACAAAACAGCACTGTCATCATGGACATGTAGTTAACACTACACCTATACAAAAACAAAAACAAAAAAACTACACCTATACACTTATTGGAATGGCTAAAATTAAAAAGTGACAAAACCAAACGCTGAGGAGAATGTGGAGACAACTGGGACATTCGTGTAAAATGATACAATACTTTGGGAAACAACTGGGCAGTTTCTTAAAAATCTAAATGGACAACAGCAATTTCATTCTTAGGTATTTATCCGTAAGGAAAGACCTATATCCTAAAGAGGACTCATACAAGAATGTTCATTTTATCTCTATTCAAAATAGCCAAACCCAAGAAAGAAACCAAATACATAAATAGATATCAATGGACTACTAACCAGTAATAAAAAGTCAAGAAATACTAATACACTCAACATGGATGAATCTCACAGATATGGTGAGTGAGAAGAGCTGACACAAAAGAGGACATACTGTATAACTTCATTTATATGAAGTTCTAAAACAGGCAAAACTACTTTAAGGTAAACAAAACAATGGTGACCTTAAGTAGGAATGTTGTATGTGAGATAAGGATACAATTTTATCTTTTTCAAATGGTTAACCAGTCTTTAAAAAAAAAAAAAAAAAGTTCAACTTTCCATCACGTAGTTTCTATTCTATTTTACTCCATTTGTCCATTAATGCCTCACTACTGTACTTAGAGAAACATAATAGTCTCTTCATATCTAGTAGGGCTAAGCAATACCTCTCCAACTTCAGCAACTGATATACTTTTTCAGACTTTTCTTGGCAAACACCTGCCTCCTTCCCTCTCCCATCAAAATATACTTTAGAATGGGGCGCCTAGGTGGCTCAGTTGGTTAAGCGTCCAACTTCGGCTCAGGTCATCATCTCAGAGTTCATGAGTTCAAGCTCCACATCGGGCTCTATGCTGCCAGCTCAGAGCCTGGACCCTGCTTCAGATTCATCGTCTCCCTCTCTCTCTGCCCCTCCCCATCTCGTGCTCTCTCAAAAATAAATAAACGTTAAAAGAAAATTTAAAAATATTTATTAAAATGTACTTTAGAATCAACTTGTCTAGCTTGTGGAAATAACGGATTTTTACAAGTAAGTTAGCACTAAGCTTGGAGAGAACCAACAACTTTGTTGAGTTATCCTATCCAAGGTCATGGAATGTCTTTCCATTTATTCCAAGTACATTTTTGTTAGGGGTCAAAAATATTTTAAAGTTTTCCTTAAGTTTTGAAAAAGATAAAACTATAACCTTACATACACCATACAATACCCTTACTCAAGGTCACCACTTCACATTTCTTGTTACATTTCATTCCTAGGCATTTTGTCTTTCTGTTGCTGTAATAAATGAACATTTGATTCCATGAGATATTCCAATTGGTTACTGCTTGCTTATATGAAAGCTACAGATTTTTGTTCATTACTTTCACATCGTATTACTTCACTGAATTCTTCCTATTTGCGTTAAATTTTTTTGACTGCCTTGATTTTTCCCACGTTCCCATGTACCTCTTCCAATTCTTACGTGTCCAGTTTTATTACCCACTTGTCCTACAGTGACTAATACCTTCAAAGAGAATCTAGTGGAGATAGAGACCATCTTTGCTTTGTAGCTGATTTTAGTGTAAAGGTATCTGGTAATTTATTGGCTTTTGGGCTGAGGTATGAATGTATATGTTTGTGTACTTGTAATGCTAAAAAAGGTCTTGTCAACTCCATGTTATTAAATGTTTCCCTTGAAACAGGTAGTGAATTTTCCCTAGTCAGATAAAGCATCCCTGACCTGACCTGTTCTTCACTCCAATGACATATTAAGTAGGATATTGGTCTTTGGAAGGTGTTTCACTCCTCTAATTACACTAAGTAACCTAACTAAGTGTTCTGTTTTGTATTGTTGTTGTTGTTGACCTAAGTGTTGTGTTTTGTGTTGTTGTTTTTTAATTGTCAATGCTGAATCTTACCAGTGCATTGACAACTGTTTTTTCTTCCTCTTATCTGTTAACATGATGAGATATACTGATCAAGCACATAATACTGAATTGTCCTCATATTCCTGGGATTGATCTCACTTGATCGTGGTCTATTACACTTACTATATTGTTGGATTATACTTTTAACATTTAAATGGTTTGTACCTTTCTTTTTTAGTATTATCTTCAGTCAGGATTTGTTATCAGTAGTTGGGTTTAAATAAAAGACAGGGAAGTTTTCATACTTTATGTTCTGAAATAGTCCTAGAACTCTCTGTACTGGAATTATCTGTTCTTTGAGGTTTCAAAGACTTGTGTGAAAGATTTCTGGGCCTGAGTTTCTTTTGGGTGATAGGTTCTTTAACAATTTTCCCAAATTCTCAATAAGGCTACTTAGTAATTTACCTACTGTGATTTTCCCTCCTCCAAGAATCACTCTTGGGTTTTATCTCCTACTGTATTACTTTTGTTTACATCTTAATTCCTTTCTTTTTTCCTGAACATATGTCATTTCTTCCCCCAACCTGTTAATTTTAAGTATAAAAGGTCTTCAAAACATCAAAAGCTCAGGTTCCTAATGATACATCCAAGTAAGAGCTATGTACCTCTCAACTCTCAACCTGGGACAAACACTACTTTCAAAAGCTGGTAAATGCTCAGCATATATTTTGAACAGAACTTAATTTTATTAAGCACAGACAAAAACAATAAAAGATAAAAAATCATGATTAAAGTAAATTATACTCATTTACATTATTCTGCATCTTATCTTTTGAAGACACATTTTATTTTAAACTTGCAAATGTCCCAAGTTAAAGAAAATTGTACTGCAGGTCTAGAAATTCTATGATGACCAATGATTTCTCACATTTTTGCCTGTTTTTACAGCAAGTATGTAAAAGCTTAGCCTAAAACAAACTTAAAACCTTTATAAATAAAATGCAATAAAAAAGTAATCATGAGACAATGCTTTATTTAAACTGATGCCTAATTATCATAGGGCATACAAAATGACAAAATTCCCTAATCTGTCATATGAAACTAAACGTTATACTTTCTAATACCTTACTATGTAAATTGTTAAGGTTTTCTAGTATTTGATATGCATAAATTAAACTATTTGTTAATAGAATTTACTGAGAACTCAAATTCTGTACCTGATTACTAAAAGTAAGAGTCAAACTGTCAATATCATGCCCAATTAGATGCTCCTACTGCACTGTACACAAAGACAATTGGAATTCCCACAATTTTTAGGAACAATTCTTGTAACTGCTGTGTCATCACTGTTAATTTGGACTAACTATGGTTTTAACTGCTGCTATTGTTTACGAAGTCTTATTTTTTATTTCCCTTGATCATTGGTTCTTAAATTTTCATACAGAGATGAATAGAGGCAGGGAGGCCTTGTAACCCAGCTAAAAAAAAATCAAGTCAAACAAGTGAAAGAACCACTCTTTCTGAAGTTTCATATATATATTTCACACAAATTAAAATACCATAGGTGCACTTGGGTGGCTCAGCCGGTTTAGCATCCAACTTCAGCTTAGGTCATGATCTCAGGGTTCATGAGTTTGAGCCCCGCATTGGGCTCCATGCCAACAGTGCAGAGCCTGCATAGAATTCTCTCTCTCCCACTCTCTCTCCCCCTCCCCTCCCTCCCTCCCTCCCTCTCTCAAAACTTTAAAAATAAATAAATAGGGGCATCTAGGTGGCTCGGTCGGTTAAGTGTCCAACTTCATGATCTCTAGGTATAAGGGTCGAGGCTCCACGTTGGGCTCTGTGCTGACAGCTCAGAGCCTGGAGCCTGCTTCGGATTCTGTGTCTCCCTCTCTCTCTCTGCCCCTCCTCCACTCACACTGTGTGTGTCTGTCTCTCAAAAATAAATGAACATTAAAAATTTTTTTAAATAATAAATACCATAAAAAGCCACATCTAGTCAATATAGAAACTTTAAGAAGTATGTATGTACCACTTACAAACATTAAACACCCACGACTCACCTGCAAACCCTAAAGAAAACTACAGAAAGACACAGCACAAGACTAAGATAATTTACCAACTATTACACTAAATTTTTTAATGGGGTGGTGGAGGTGGGAAGCAAGTAAAAAAACACTTACCATTTGACAGCTAAATTCTGTACCTCTCCATTTTTATCTTCCAGTAACTTCAAAATCATTTTCACTACTTTCCTTTCACTATCATCATCCAACTTGATGGAATCTTTCTGCAGTTCTGTCATCAAATCATTTGTAGCCATAAACCTATCAAAAAATTAAATTGATTGGTAATTAAACATTTTTAAGCATTAATTAAAAAAAAAAAGATTCTCCTCCAGGTTAGTCCTGTTTTAAGTTACTGACAGGACCTACAGTGAATGCTCTTTCATTCTAATTAATAGCATCATTGCTTCCAGGAGGAGAAAGGCGCCTTTATTTTTTCTTTGCATGCAGTTTTAATTTTATCTAGGAAGCCTTTAACTACAAACATTAAGAATACCTTCTTGTTTAATATTATGTGTGTTGGGGCACGGGGGTGGGTCACACATTACAAAATTACTGGGAAACCTCCAAAATACAAATTCTCACCTCTACCCCACCTCCCATCACAAGGTATCAGGTGTATTTTCAAAATGATAAAGAGGTGATTCTAGAACATCATTCCATCTGACATCCAGACCCCTCAAAAACCACTGCCACAGACAAGTTTAATACTGAATAGTCTGACAAAAAACCCAGATTGATCAACTGTCTAATCTCAGCTTTGAAGTAAAGGGTTAACAGGAGATAAAAATAAGGTAAACAGATGTTCAGATTTTTTCCTCATATACCTCACCAAACAATGGTCTTAAAAGTAATTTCTCGTAGTAATATATAATCACATTGAAATAAAGCCTCTCAAATCTGTTTAAGGGCCAAATGAATTTTTCCCATAGTTCTTGGTTCTTCTCTACTTATTGAAATAACCTTACTTAAATAACAATTACTTAATGCTTTTCTCCTGTATTTGAACCAGATCCAGTTTGAGGAAAAGTGTAGTTATTTTATGTTACGTACAGAAATGTCAAATCCATGTTTAGGTCAATTAAAAAACACAACTATTGGAGCTGAAATGATAAATAGCTACACAGATAGTCTGGCAATATAGGCAATAAACTATGGGATAAGGACTAGCAAAACAACTTATTTAGGAATTTAAGGAGTTAGTATGTTCATTCACTTAATGCTGATTTGACAAAGTTTTAAACTATAATGCAAGTACAATTCTTACCAAGTTTTATAAAACAGCTTATAAAGAAAAGCCTGTGTTCAAACTGGCATTACACAAGGTAAAGTAAGCATGCACTTTTTTTAAATGAACACAGTTCTAATTGGAAGCTCCTCTCCATTTTATATGATGACAAATGAAATCAAAACCACACGATATTCTAGAAAATAAAAAACAAAAATGAGCAGCATACTAATGCAGGCACTCTACACACCTTAAGCCATTTAACATCTTAGCCATTCAACTTACATAAAATCCATGAAATAAAACGACAGCAGTTAGTAGTTAGGCGCTCTAAAGACCCCTGAAACGCTTATTATCTGGTTGAAGAGAATATGGCAATCTTCAACTTAGGTAAAAAAGCAAATAATCTAAAGGCAAAAAGTTGTTTTATGGTTCTGAAGGGAGTCTACTGGTACACAGGTTCTTTCCTTTATTTACCACTTATTTATTCACTGCCTATTATGCTACAAAGGCTGGACTATGAGCAAAGGACAAAAAGTAAATAAACCTTGGCTCCTGACCTCAGAGGAGTCTACTCATTTTCAAAAATCTATGATTAATCCAAAACCACAAGGTATCACCTCACACCAGTCAGATTGGCCAATATCAAAAATACAAGAAATAACAAGTATTGGCAAGGATGTGGAAAAAAGGGAACCCTCATGCCCTGATGGTTAAGACGCAAACTGGTACAGTCACTAGGAAAAACAGTATGGAGGTTCCTCAAAAAATTAATAGAAATACCATAGGACGCAGCAATTCCACTGATGGGTATCTGCCCCCCAAAAACAAAAGCACTAATTCAAAAAGATATATACACGGAGCACCTGGGAAGCTCAGTTGGCTGAGTGTTTGACTTCAGCTCAGGTCATGATCTCAGACTCTGTGAGTTCGAGCCCTGTGTCGGGCTCTGTGCTGACAGCTCAGAGCCTGGAGCCTGCTTCAGATTCTGTGTCTCCCTCTCTCTCTGTCTCTCTCAAAAATAAATGAACATTAAACAAATTAAAAAAAAAAAAAAGATATATGCACCCCTATCTTCACTGCACCATTATTTATAATAGCCAAGATACGGAAGCAACCTAACTGTCCACTGATTGATAAAGAATGATGGAATATTACTCAGCCATAAAAAAGAATGAAATCTTGTCATTTTCAACAGCATATATGGACCTAGAGGGTATTAAAGGGGATTCAGAGGCACAAACTCTAGTTATGAAATAAATGGCAGGGATGAAAAGTAAAGCACAGGGAATATAGTCAATATTGTAATAATTTAGTATGATGACAGATAGTGACTATACTTATGGTGACAACTGTGTAATGCAAAATTAAAACTGTCGAATCGTTATGTCATACACCTGAAATATAACACTGTATGTCAACTATACTTCAATAGAAGTATTTTTTAATTAAAACCTATGATTAATGGTTAAACATTTTTTTTAAAGTTGAAATAAGCACCAGTAAAATTACCAAAAGGTATTTTTACAAATGAGAAAAAACAGATTGAAATAGTATTAAGTTATACCAAAAGTTACTTTTTATGGTGACCCCAAAACCAGAAGGTTCTAAGAATTTCTTCCTGTTAATTTGATATAAAAATTTGCACTATAAATCATCTTATAAGAAAGTTGTTTGACGAGCTTAAAATCTGTCCATGGCAGATTCAAAAGACAATTTGTAAAATGTCTCTTAAGCATTTACTATTTTAGGTATGGTGCTAAGAACAAAGATGATAAAACAGACTCAGTCCCTTCCTCTTAACCTTTTCATCTAATACGGCAGACAGGTAAATGTACAAATCCTAATCTTACAGATTTTGAAAAATACTCAAGGACATTTGACAATCATCACACCAAAGAACGGACTATTGGTTTGGATCTCAAAGGATTAACACCTTTGAGTGTTAATTTGCATGGGGAAAGCTGGTTTGGGATTTAAAATTTTCATTTTTGTCTGTGTTAGTGTGGGGGTGGGGTTGGTAGCACCAACAGCAATGCTGAGGGATGTAACGCTTCAGAGTGAAGGGCCAAGAAGCAGTTAAGAATGGCTGGGACACAGATAGAAACCTAACAGGAAGAAGACGGAAATGTAGGTTGAGGTCAGGATAAGAAAGGTCTTATATACTCATTGACTATGTAGTGAGAACCTATGATGTATCAGGTACTATGCTAGGCTCTGCATAAACAAGAGATGGTAAAAGCACATAGTTCTGCGGTCCTGAAGCTTACAATAGTCAAATAGAGACATTTTAATTAAAAAAAAACTACATATATGGGTTAATTATATATGTAATTATGAACAGAGATAAATGCTAAGAAGGGAAGGAAAGGAATATGGCACAAAGAGAACTCAATGGTATAACAAAATAACCTGATGTAGACTGCACTGGGGGTTGTGCACCAGGGAAGAGTGAGACCCGAAGCACGAGCAGGAAATTTTTTTTTTGGGCGGGGAGCAGGGAGATGGCCAAGTAAGCAAGGACCAGGAGGTTAAAGAGATTTGGGGGTCTTATGAGGATTTTAGTCTTTATTTGAAAAGCAATGGGAAGCTACTGAAAGGCATCTGAGGTAGAGATGGGGAGACTATGGAAATGATTAAATGTGCATTTCAGAAACATTACTCCAGCTACATACACTATGGTAAGAGTTTGGAGAGAACCAAGCTTCCTTCAGCCAAACTGAATGGAGAACAGTTAGGAGAGTTAGTGCAGCAGTCTAAGTGAGAAATGATGGTAGCCAGAATCAGGGTTATGACAATCAATGGAGGAAGAAAATTGGACATACAATCGATCCTCATTATTAGCAGAGTAAATGCATTCTTGTTTCAGCTCACACACTGTAGAGTATCCTCTTCTCTATGTATTGCCACATCTTTTGCATGTTTGTGCTTTCTGTTCGTAATTTTGCTGTTTAAAATGAACCCCAAGCATAGTGAAGTACTGTCTAGTGTTACCAAACTACAAGGCTGTGATGTATCTTCCAGAAAAAAATACATGTATTAGATAAGCTTCTTTCAAGCATGAAGTTAGTGCTGCTGGTCGTGAGCACGTGTGAATGAATCAACAACATAGTTTAAATAAGGTGTCTTTAAACAGGAATACACAAAACAAGGTTATGAGCTAACCAACTATGAAAATGTTGTGACTAGAGGCTCACAGGAACCTACCACTGTACTTCTAGAAGGCTTAGAATCACTAATTCAACATTCATAGTAACTTTATAGTACTAACTAATGAGAATAGTAAGAACCAATCATTTGAGATTTAAAAGGTTAAAGTAAGTCTTTGAAATGGATTAGATATGGGGATGGTAAGGGATGAGTTAGAAAATGGGCAAAGAAGGAGGAGGAAAACCACAGGACTTGGGCGTTACAGTCAGGTATGTACCCCTTCAGGAGTCTTATTGTGATTTAACAGCCACTGCCACATTGGATGGTTCAACCACTCATCTTACAACAGGAGAAACGATTAAGAAACCTGCCTCAACTACAGACTACACTGAATGTCCATTCCTCAGAATCCTAATCAACAAAATCTCGGCAAGAGTGAAGGTGTGAACACCATAAATCAATGCCCTGCAGCCAAAAGTGAGGACTGAGAAGGAAAAAAACTGTAGCTCTGCACTTCAGGAACTGATCTGAGGCTTATACCTCTATCTCAATGTTATTTCAAACCCATCTGATGCTTACAGCTAAAACATATTGTTTTCCTGTACATAAACAACCTCATAGAACATCCATCTCAGACAAGTTCACTTACCACAAAATACGGAACATCCCCTTTCTAACTCATTAAGTGACTGCTGCTTCTTCACCAATTAGTTTTGCCTCTGCTTTAGCCTTGCCCTCCGTGTATTAGGATGTCAAATGATGGAATTGCCCCACTTTCCAACAATCCAATCTAATGTGAAACTCCACTTCCTCAGACCCTTCCCAAAATTACCCAAATGAATAGGACCCAACATCTTTTTACTGAGACTTCGCATAGTGTGTGTTCTCCCTCACTGTAATGGTTATAAACCCAACCTGTGTCAGGGATGACTCTACAAGAGAATTTCAAGGAGTAACAAGTGGTAAACAGTCCTTGTATATCAAGTAGATAAACAAAGAAAATATCCACTGAATTAGTTACATAGAGCTTGTTAGAAATTTGGGGAAAAGTAGCATCGGTGATCTTAGGTGGGCAACAGCTAAGGAGTTTAGAGTTTGTCTTGCAGTCAATGGGAACTAGTGGGGAAGGCAATGATCAGCTGTGACATTAGGAAAGAAAACTCCAGTGGAAGAGTTACCAACAGACTGGATTAAAAAGAGGCCTGAGACAGGAAGACTAATTTGAGAAATACTCATCAGGGAACTAAATGAGACAGAGAAAGGTAGAAGGGTGACATCAAGGTTTTCCAAATTGGGCCATCTGGTAGATGGTAATCTAACAGGACAAAATAAGAATAAAAATGGCTTAAGACGGGAGACAGGGAAGTTAGAACGTTAACTTCCAGGCTTCTACAGGAGTCCTAGGTGGATGTAACCTACAGGCAGTGCCATTTCATTCATTATTCAATAAGCAGTTGGGGGGGTACCATCATTAGGAATCGTGCCAGGCTCTGCAGTTAGGAACACCTGGCTTATTCTACTGAACTGAAAGTTCCTTGAGGTGATTAATTCATCTCTAGTAAATCCAAGGTAGAGATGTAGAAACAGTGGTAGAAACAGTGGTAGAAACAGACACCTCGTATTGCACAATGAGCAGCTCTCACAACCCTCCCCTCATGTACAAACACAATTTTACCCTTGTTACCAAAAGAAAGCTAAATAATACCGGCCAAGTGCATCATGCAGTGAACCAATTATCTTTCAAAGAACTTACCACTATCTCATTTTTTCTTATTTATTCCCTTAGAACACGAATTTAGGACAGTCTTAGTATTGTTCATGTAAATAAGACTAATTTTTAGCACTCTTTCTTCTTCCCAGTTTCCTCAATGAGGTCTTTCTTCTATTTTTCAGTGGTGAGCCTTAATCATTGCTGATAATCAGCGTTAGCAGTACACCTTTATCAAGAAAAATCACATAAGTGAAATCCAGTAGCTTACTGCCATCAACCAGCAAAGTACGTAAAAAGTGCCCAGACATCACCTTGTTAACCTCTACAAATCTATTTCTTCTGATTAAACTTACTTTTCTACAAGTACAAGTTGTCCAGAGAACCTAGCTAGCATTTATTGTTACATTATTGTAAATGCCCATGTAGTACTTTCAGCTGTAAGACCTCTACGGTCCTTTCCAGCTCTGAAAGGCTATGATTCCATACCAGACCTGAGGTTTTTATTAATTAGCATTTTAAAGTTTCCAAGAGAAAATACCTCCTAATGTCCAAAACAACACATAAATAAATAAATTTGGTAACATAAACCATTATCAAGCTAGGAAATTCTGCAATGCACTACAAAATTATTTTAAATTGTATCAAATGATATTAAAAAAAAAAAAGATTGGGAGATTTTACAGTGGTTTCTGGAAGACATTTCCCAAAATCCTTACATGCTTTTCTCTCAACTCTGGAATTAAAATCCAATTCAACTAAAACAAGCACCTATTAAGAACCCGCAAGGCCAAAACAGTACAGGATTCAGTTCAGTGAAACAAGGTCCCCACCCTCAATCAGTTCCCTACACAATACTGACCCCCAGCTCCAGTCAAAATTACCTACTCCCTCTCCCCCAATGGAGTTTTGTACAGTGTGCTTCCATACTTATACTCATTTTCTCTACCTACAATTTCAAGGCCTAGCTCAGATCACTCTATGAACATCAACCTCCTGGCTTTCATCTTCTCTGCCACTTAAGCCTAATAACTACATACTGCCCTGGGTTCTTCACCTTTTTATAAAAATGTCTTAACCATTCCACAAGCATGGAGTATTACTGAGGGCAAGCACTAGATCTTAAACATTCTGTAGTCCTTCTCAGGGAATTACTAAAAGCATCTTCTAGCACAAAATATTCCATAAGCCTGAGAAGGAACTGATATTTAAGTTCTTAGTCTTAAATGCACCCTAGTCAAAATTCTGGAGAAGTAACATAACATGGTAGCTAAGAGTTCATGCTCTGGGGGTGTCTGGAAATCCCAGATTTAATGTCTAACCCACCTTGGGCAAGTACTTAATTAATATCACCACATCTAAGATTCCTCAACTGGAAGAGAGATTGTTAGTATTCACTTTACTAGTATCATAATAAAGATAATTAGGATCAAGTGTACGAAGTTGACAGTAAGCATTAATGTTAACTATTATGTAGAAAAAAATAAAATAATGGTAAATTTTCTTTAGCTCTTGATTTCTCGTAATACCATAATTCAGTTAGTGGTGAAGCATATGAAAATAAAAGCAAAACTTTAGTTACCTCAACTCACTGAATTTTCAACATTAATATTCATAAGTGGAGCATTCACATGATTCATGAACACTAAAGTTTTCACTTTGTTATCTACTGTTAACTACTGGCACTAAACCTTAACATACCACCTTCAGGGACACCTCGGTGGCTCAGTTGGTTAAGCGTCCAACTTCGGCTCAGGTCATGATCTCCCAGTTTGTGAGTTCGAGCCTGGCATCGGGCTCTGTGCTGACAGCTCAGAGCCTGAAGCCTGCTTTGGATTCTGTGTCTCCCTCTCTCTCTGGCCCTTCCCCTCTCAAGCTCGTGCGCTCGCTCTCTCTCAAAAATAAACATTAAAAAAAAAAAGATACCACCTTCAAAGAATACAGAATACTAAAACACGAAAGAAAAGGACGTTAGACACCCCCCCCCAACTGAACCCATGATTTAAATCTTACAAAATGATTCTTTAAAAATGCTGACATCTGAAAATTTTTGAAGCCTATACCCATTTCTTTACATGAATGGACTATGTAGTTATCCAGAGACCTAAAATTTCAGGCCTATTAGGGACCTTTTGTAATCACTCATGTACAAAGTGAAAATTTAATCCCAAATAAAGTAGCCTGCCCAAGATTTCACAGATGGTTCACAGAAAAGACTCCTTAGAACCCATGACTAGAACCCATATTTTGTGACCAGCAGGTCATATTCTCTATGGATTCCACCATGAGAATAATAATCTTCTTTTTTCCTTTTAGATATAGCATTGTTTTCTTCTGCCCTTAGCACAAGTAGTGCTAAGTGCCCTTGCACATGTTTGATATTCCAGACTTTTAACTTTGTCCTCAAGATCTTTCTGTTGGTAGATATTTTAAAACACGTAGCAACAAAGTATGATATTTATACCAAAATAAATTTCAAGTGAGAAGTTAAAAGGCATAATTTTAAAATAGAACACATACATTCAAATGTCTGTACTGCAATTATACAGAAAAATGTTCAAAATACTTGACTTCAAGTGCTCACTATTTTAATCAATCTGTTAAATATCTGTAATTTAATATACACAGTGCTTTAGTTCCAAAGACTTGTCTGTTAACTAGATGGCTTGAACATAAGACATGTCTTTAGAACAGAGTTAATAAAAATCTTAATGTCAAGGGGCACCTGAGTGGCTCAGTCGGTTAAGCGTCCGACTTCAGCTCAGGTCATGATCTCACACTCCGTGAGTTTGAGCCCCACGTCGGGCTCTGTGATGACAGCTCAGAGCCTGGAGCCTGCCTCAGATTCAGTGTCTCCCTCTCTCTCTGCCCCTCCCCCACTCACATTCTGTGTGTGTGTGTGTCTCTCTCTCTCTCGAAAATAAACATTAAAAATTAAAAAAAAAAAAATCTTAATGTCAAATTGCTCAAGTCACGGTTTCCACACTTATCTTTCTATAATGTTCACCAACTATTAGAAATATATCAATATTACACTTTTAGAAAAATAATCCACCAAGCAGTGTTTTGATTTACTCTGGCTGAAACTGGTAGATAATTCTTATCAAGTTCAACACTGACTATAACTTAACATCAGAGCAATATTTCTTTCATATAGTTTATTTAAAAAAGAAAACATGAAAGCATGTATGTATTATCTTTATAAGAAATTTAAGTATCTTCAGTCAAAAATCACATATGCAACATTCACATGACTTGATTTGTTTATACCATATTACCCATACACAAGTCTCACTGGCTGACCAAAACAGTGCCATTACAGGAAAGTGCTACCTACCTCTAGTATGAAATTGCATACAATCAGAATGATATTGAGTACTTTTACAGAATGAGCCAAACTGACAGAAATGGGAAGGGGGCAAATCTCACCACACACTCTACACAGCCGTAAGTATGAATACACACACACACACACACACACACACACACTCTTAAATGTGTGTGTGTGTACATATCACCCAAATATGTATTTCAATTTCAGTGTCTTGCACTGGGAGCAAGCAAAGCTCCAAAGGGAAGTAAACAGAATTCTAACTCTAAAAAAAGCAAAAAAAAAAAAAAAAAACCAAAAAACCAAAACTTTTATTTTCTCCAATAATCTTGATTTTGATCTACACTACCCAAAACAAACATGTCTCTTCCAAAAAGTCACAACACTAAAATCTTCGGTATTAGCAAACCGGGTTTAAAAAGTTTCAAATGCAATACTTAACTCCCTAGGTAGCAAAACTTAAAAAAATTCATTTCTGGCTTTGAAGTCACAGAACCAGAACTGTATTTCACTGGCCATTTGAATACACCAGCACATCAATTTAATTAGGAACGTGATCATTACATTTTTCATGGTTCTCTTTTCACAAATGGGGAAATTTCTTCCTGGCAGATAAGGTCTGGATGGGTTTTCAGGTGTTAAAGGGTACTGTTCATATCTACATAAAACTTGTGTAGACTTATAACTTATAGCCTTAAGACTTTGACTTCAGCCACGATTTTAATAGAAGACTATCTGTTCTTTTCTTTAAAATGCACACAAAACACAATCAACGAGCCTTAGAGAACAAAACAGGTATCAAAGAAATATAAAGCTTGTTTTTAGACCAGGAGCTTATTTATTCTGTGATAAGTAAGGATAGGAGGTAGGAAGGAAGAAATCCAACAATTACTGTAATGCAAAAAATAAAAATAAAAGAGAGAGAGAGAGAAACCAAGAGAAACCAAGATAACCCGTGAAAATATAATATTTCTTCAATATGCATGCTACAAGGTTTGGAAACGATTGTACAAGTCTTCTGGAACACAACTGCTAATAAATGAGGCTTCATATTCACCACCCTCGTATTTGAAAACTTCTATCAGTAAGATCCATTTGCTCATTTTACTCTTCTGTTTAAGGTTCAGGAATTCACCTTTCTGGCAGTAATTCTGGATATAAGGAAATGAGACTGGAATCCCCAATTCCTGCTTAGTTTTTACCTGACAAGGAAAAATGACAAGAGACGCTGGCGGGAAAACCCTGCGAGTCAAGTTTCCCCAGCCGGGCTCCCCTCCACCCCACCCCCTTCTTCCCACCTTCCCGAAAGGAATGGTCCAAAGAAAAAGTTTATAACCCAATCCAGGAACAGCCGCCCCAAAACAAGCACATCATTGAAGCTGAATGCACCTAGGCCCACTCCCAGCTGCGGGAAAAGAGGCGGCACCTGGGGCCCGGAGTGGGCAGCAGCCAGAGCCCCAGCGAGCAGGGCGGCCTAGTGCCTGAGGCGGGCGGGCCGGTAGGCCCGGTCTCCCGGTCCCCAAGCCTAGAGTAACTCCCTTCCCCACAACGGCGGGTGATTTTGTCCCTTCACGCCACCTGGGACGCGAGAATCATGTCTCGGGATTGGGGGTGGGGGCAGGGAATGCAGTGGCGGCGTCTGGGGACGCAGAAGGGGCCTCAGAGCAGCGGCGGGCAACCGCCTAAAGAATGGGGGGAGGGGGCTGGAAGGTGGGAGCGCACAGGAGCCTGCGGGAGCGGGGAGCGGGGTGGTGGGCCGGAGACCTCGGGAAGGCAGAGGGACCCGCCAAGGCCAAAGGGGTGGGGCAAGGCCTGTGTGAGGGCCAGGGCCGCGGATGGGGCACCCCAAGGTGGGCGCAGGGTCGGATTTCGGCCTCACCTGAAGTCCTTGTCGCTGGATGTCATTTTTTCCAGCAAATTGGAAATGTGGTACGAGGCGCTCGCCATGTTGACGGCCTCGATCCCGCCCGCTGGCGTTGCTGGTGCTGCTGCCCGCTGCCGGCGCCGCTGTAGCTGGGGCTCCTCCTCTCGCTTGCGGCGGCTCCCGCTTCCAGGGTCGCAGCGCGACGCCGACGCGGACTAGGGAGGCGCCTCGACAGGCTGCCTCCTCCTCGGCGAGGAGCGGGCCTGTCCCGGGGGAAGCAGAGGCTTCGGGGCCGGCCTAACGACGGCGCTGCTCGCAGGAGAACGAGCTCATGGGCAGCGAGGAATACAGCAGGGCCTCTCCGGGGAGCTAGACGCCTCTACTCGGATCCGTCTCGCTCCCACTCTCTCCGCACTCGCTCCCTAGGGCAAGAGGCCAAAACCCGCCTCCTTCGCTCCAGGGGCGGGGGCGGCGAACGCGGGACGCCACGGAAAGCTGAGGTCAGGGTTCACGAAGGTCTCCCCACGCACGCTGTAGAGACGCTAGTTAAAAGGCAATCCTGTTGGCTGAAGACTCCGTCAGTCTTCGCGTGACCCGCCTTTCAGAAAGCATGACAACGACCAAAAGGGGCTGTTCTCGCGAGACTTGAAAGCGACGGTTAAAGGACGGGGGGGGTGAGGGGGAAGAGCATGCTGTAATATGAGAATAACTTGATTTTTTTTTTTTCTGTACGACAGTACCGGGGAAGGTTTACGATTCTTGAGTATAAGGCGATAGAGTACTGATAATTTAGATGCAGCGTGGCAACCAACATAAGAATTATTAAAAGGAGCTTTCATTTCGAATCGGACGCGTGGCCTACTTCGCCTTCACCACGGGGGAATAGTGTTGCCACGTGAAAACCACAAATCCCAGAATGCAGTCGGGGTTGTTACACTGAGTCAGGATGTGATTGGCTGAAGGAACTTGTAGCTTCCTCATTGGCTTCCGTGAGAGGAGTGGATGCCGGGATTTGTAGTCTAGCGAGGCAGTTGTGGTGGATAAAACGTTTAGTTCCCCGCGCCCTTGGTTTCTGCCGCGGGTTCGGATTTCCTCTTGCAGCTCTTTTTGCTGTTGTGGGATGTCTGCAGAGCTTGGCTGCTGCGGTTTGGGCAGGCGCATTGCGGATCAGTTAGTGTTCTTGGCAGAGATGTAATAGAGATTTCCTAGCGCTAATCCTTGAGAATGATGGTAGTCTCATCCTCTGAAGGCAGCGGAGTCTCTGCTGGCTCCCTCAGTGCATGAAAGAGCTAGCTCCCTAAAGCAAGGAAGGTCAACGACCAACGATTGTATTCAGGCCTACTCGTTTTATTCAGATTACCTAAAGGACTATCCTCTGTAGTCAACTCTTATGGATTTAATAATCCTGCAGTTGTGTATTTTATTGTTTCCAGACACACACATACACACACACAGCAGTGGGAGATCAGATACCAAATCTTTTGCTTTAGTACCCACGTTTTTATCTGTTTAATTGGAATTGGAGCTAGCTAACAGGCCTTTCTAAAAGAAGAATGGGAAAGCCCAGTCAGGCGACAACGAAAATGGTCTCTCCTACTGCTCTTGTTAAGAAAAAGAAAAAGCTCCTTCCTTCCAACTATAAAATCTGACGCTTCCCTACTGTTCTTTCCTGTAGTTGTGTTTTCTAAAAGTCAGGCACTGTTATAATCAATAACGGTTTAAAACCGATGAAATGTGATCTGGCCTCATAATTCATACCTAAATTTTCCCCTCGTTTACCCCCACATGTCCTTTTACTTTAATGCTGTGTTTCTCCCTAGTAGCACCGTGTCTTTTCACTCATTTTACCCAAGTCAACCATCATTCTCTAAGAGTTTCAGCCACAGTTGACTCCCTTGTGAACAACCTTTCCACAATATTTACACAAACTATGCTTTGCACATCACACACAAACAAGCTGGTCATTTACCTCGGGTGGACCCCAAGGCTTAAAATCTCAGTCATCTGGTGACATTTTTTTTTAGCCTGAATCTAGTCAGACACCAACTCATGTTTTCTCCATTTGTATATTAAATCCTTTCATTTTTCAGTTTCCAACTGAACTATGATATTTGTTGCCAGACAGCTTGAATATAAATCCTGCTTACTGCCACTTAATAGCTGTTTTAGGCAATTCATTTTAAGGTCTCTGAGCCTCGTTTCTTTATGGCTAAACTACAATCATCAGAGTACAGTATTATCCAATCTGGCTGTTTTAAGAGTCAGGGTGGCTCAGCAGGTTAAGTGACCGTCTTCAGCTCAGGTCATGATCTCACGGTTTGTGGGTTCGAGACCCGGTTGGGGTTCTGTGCCGCGAGCTCAGAGCCTGGAGCCTGCCTCAGATTCTGTGTCTCCCTCTCTCTCTGCCCCTCCCCTGCTCATGCTCTCTCTCTCTCGCTCTCTCTCTCTCTCTCAAAGATAAAGTAAAAACATTAAACAAACAAACAAAAAAAGAGTCAAAGGAACCATTGTCTGAGCCAGCTAGTGTTGCCATAACTAAATACCATAGATTGGGTGGCTCGAACAACAAGAACTTGATTTCTCATAGTTTTGGAGGCTAGAAATCCAAGTCCAAGGTAACAGCAAGGTCAGTTTATCCTAAGGGCTTAGCTTGCAGATGGTGGCCTTCTCATTGTGTCCTCATGTAGTCTTTCCTGTGTGCACCCACACCCCCAGTATCTCCTCCTCTTCTTTTAAGGACACCAATCCTATTGCATTAGGGTCCCTCCCTTTTAACTTCATTCAGTTGTAATTGTGTCCTCATTTAACCTCAGGGATCTGTTTAGCGGTTCTGTCTTCAAATACAGTCACACTGGAAGTTAGGGCTTCAACATTTGAATTTTGGGGGGCACACAGTTCAGTCTATAACAGATATCCCATATAAACTGTTCAGCACAGTACTTGGAACGTAGTAATATTTGTAAATAATATTTCTGGCATTACAAAGGTCGTGGAAAGCATCTAATAAAAGTCAGCTATTATTAGTAGTATATTCTCTCGGTCTTTTACTTGTCCTATCCCAAACCATTCTGCGTAGCCAGTTTAGAGTGTTTTAAAACATTGTTTGTAGAGTGCCACTCAGCAATTTAAAAAGTTCAGTGGCTCTCTACTACTGAATGAAGTCCAAATGTTTTGGCAATCAGTGGCCCCCTTCATCTGTCCCTAACCCTTTTTTTCCTGAACTTTCTCCCACTATTCTAATATAGGGATTGCTCCCATCAATTTTTGGAGTCCCTCAAAGACCCAACTCCAAGTTTTTGTACAATCATCACTATAATAATAAGCCCTTACTTATAGGTCAGGTGCTAAATTCATTTAATCCACAGTTTAAGTATGAGAGGCACAAACAGCTGAAGTAACTTGCTAAAGGTCACCAATAAGGTACAGTTGGGATTAAAATCCAGGCAATGTGGTTTCAGAGCCTATGCTCCAAATCTTGGTACTAAAACGCTTGTCCCCACCTGGAATGCTATTCATCTCCCCTGTCTCTTTCTAGGATCTTGAACCACTAGAATAGTGTTTACATTCTAGCCTCCAACTAGAGTGTAAGTTTCTTAAGAGCGTATACCAACTTTAAACAACTACTGCTTCGTTCAAGTACTTAGCCCATGCCAAATTCATAAGAGACACTCAAAAGTATTTAATTTGGGGGTGCCTCAGTCAGCTAAGCATTAGACTCTTGATTTCAGCTCAGGTCATGATCTCATGATCATGAGATAGATTCCGTGTTGGGTTCCACACCAGGCATGGAGCCTTTTTAAGATTCTCTCTCTCTCTCTCTCTCTCTCTCTCTCTCCCCCCCCTTTCCCCTGCTCACGCTCTCTTTCTTTTTCACACACACAAAAAATACTTAATTCTATTTTGTATTCTTGACCTCTTAGAGATTTGATCTGTGTATTGTTGAATATAGCTTGTAACTAAACAGTGGGAAAATGCTTTCCTTTAAGGATCTGTAAATGCTAAATTAATTTTAAGTGCAAAAGGAAATAAATAAACCTAGACAAGGCTGTCGTCCAAGAGTTGTCTTTCTAGTCAATGGTCATAATGGAAAACTGAGACAAGAAAAGAAGAAAAATGGTGTCCTTCAGCTCTTCGAAGCTCCTTCAAATATCAACCAGTAGGTTGGCTTAATTCACAAACATTTATTGAGTGACTACACTGTTCTAGGCAGTGTACTAGATACTGGGGATGCAAAGATGAACAAGAAGACATTTTCCTTCCTTTGGGGGAGACATTCATGTTGACCAAATCTTAAATTTCATACAATTTTTTTTTTATTTTGTCTAAAGGAATGGATCCTGAAATTGCCTTAAGATGTAAATATGATAAAAGGTAAATATGGTAAAATGTAAACAACTATTAAAAGATAAATATCAGTAAAGAGAAGGCAATGGAAACAATACAATTGACTTATGAAGTCATATGAAGTTGTTGGGGTACAAGCATAAAATGCTACTTTGTGTTTTGTTTTTCAAACAAACGCTGTTAATTCTTTTACATGACTCTTGATGACATATTGGGCAGATCCCAGAACTTTACCTTTGAAGTCTTCAAAGTTCAGTCTAGTTTTGTTCAATGTCCATCCTGACACCACCTTCTGCTTCTATACCCCTTACAGTTAAAGGGAATGACAAGGGAGAAGATAAGGGGAAAGAGGAAATTTTTCTTTATTTACCTGCTTATAGTTCTACCTCTCTCTTGACTGTTGATCGCAGATACCCAAAGACCGACTGGCTCGTGAGGGTCAAGGTTGTAAGTTCTTTAACGTGTCTTTCAGAGGTCTTCCTTCTGCACACTTCCATGACTTAACACATCTGAGCATTCCCTAGTCCTCCAGGTGGCAAATAGTACTCACAGATGGAGTCCTTCACGAAGGCTCCTGCCTATCTTATTTTGAAGGGAGTTGCTTACTTCGCCTGCTGAAACTCAGGCATCCTCGCCACTATGGAGGGGGTTCAGGCTGCTGCACCGCAAGACCTCTTCCTGTACTGCCATTTCTCACCATTTTTCTTCTGCTCTCCTCAAAAGGGCACAAATCAGTAGGCAACCACCCAAGGGGGAGTTGGGGGGGGTATCAACATGAAAGTTATTTATTGTTTTGGTTTTTTTCATCACTGCTCTCAAATACACTCTGTCAAATACTTTCCTTTACCCTTAAGAACACATCTTGGGCAGACCTCAAAGCTCTCCAGAACTTTCTCTTCCTTCAGAGATTCTCCTTTCTTCTGGGTGGTGGGGATATTTTGTTTGTTGGTTGGTTGGTTTTTTAGAACAGGAAGGGGAGCAAAGACCCAGCACCGAGCACTTTCTGTCAACTGATGAATTCCACATTTCTCTCAGAATGTTCTCTTATCCCATGGTAGCCCTCTTCTATGGACTGAGAGGATGTTGCTAGGATGATGGTAACAAAGTCACTTCTAAGAGGGATGGCTTGGTGGGTCTCTTTAAAAATGGGATATTTTATGCCTAACATTTTCAACCTAAGGGCTTCTAAGAAAATAGAAGTGTCTCATTTTATACATATGTGGAGGGAATGTGTGGAAAGAGACATCTGAGAATGTGGAAGGGCAACAAAGACAAGTTTAAAATGACAATGACTCTTGTATAGGGAAATGATAGGTCTGGAGTGATATGACAAAGAATGAAACTTTCTTTTTCTGTTTTATGACTATTGAAGCCTTAATAAGTACCGTACAATTTCCCAGTGATTTGAGAGGAATGCTATTCAGTTCAGGTTAATTTTCCAAAAGATGCTTCAGGGCTTTATATCAGTTTCCATTATTACAAGGAGGCTATAACATAGCATTTCCCAAACCATGTACTGGTCCCAAATACTAGTTCCATAAGATGTCAATAGAAGCAGATACTATTGGGGTGTGTGTGTTATGGAGGGTAGCATTTTGGTTTAAAAAAAAGTTTAGGAAACAGTTTTATTAAATCCAGAAAAATCTCAGGATATTCCATATGCTAATGTGATGTGAATACCCAAGAAGGATATATAGAATACCTATGGACTGACCTGTGTGTTTCATTCACTCCCCACCCTTACAGGGGTGACAGGTTCAGATGCTAAAGGGCCAGCTTCCAGTGGTATGGTATTTGGAGACAGGACCTTTGGGAGGTATTTTGGTTTAGATGAGGTCATAAGGATGGGGCCCTCATGATGAGATTAATGCCCTTAAGAAGAAACACCGAGAGTTCTTTCTCTCTCTGGGTCATGGGTCTTTCTCTCTCTAGGTCTCTCTTCTGTGAGGACACAGAAGGCAGTCAACTACAAGCCAGGGGGAGAGCTCTCACTGGTACTCAACCATGGTGACACCCTAATCTGGGACTTCCAGCCTCCAGAATTGTGGGAAATAAGTTTCTGTTGTTTTAAGCCACCCCAGTCTATGGTATTTTCTTATAGCAGCTTAAGCTGACTAATACAAGTATGCGGGTACTTTACACATTTGCATAGAGGTTTTTTTTAGAGTCCTACCTATTACCATTTCAAGAAATGAGTACCAGGAAACATTGAAAATCTTGTTTCATTGGTGAATTTTATTCTGAATTGAATGCTGCATGGGTGACGGGGAAAAAGACAATCTTGGCAGAAAATAAGTTTATTTGACATTCATTTTAAAACAGCCTTCTGCCAAATAAATGTGGATTGTGCTTAATTCATAGATTTGCTGTAAACTGAGTTAAAGGAAATAAAGAGAACAGAACTATACTTATTCAACCAGTTACTAATTTCTGAAATATAATTCTTTGTAAAATGTCAAAGCTGATGTGTTAATAGTGGAGGAAAAGGGCGGTTGTCATTGTGTGTCAGCATAGACAGCTTTGCACACAAATAAACACAAAATGCACCTGTAACAGATCATTCGTTAATAATGAATTCCCCTTAGATGCAAAAGGAAGTAAATGCTGTAGAAGACTGATCTTAAGAAGATTTATTTCCAATTGTTTGGAAACAGTTCCACAGCTAGAGTTTTTTCTATGATCTACTCTCTTCTAAACAACTGCTAGACGCTCTTGGTTAATTTTTAGTGGCACTCTAAATCAAACTGAATTGTTATTCTATGAAGGGATTATTCTTTTAGAGTTAGAAATACATTTGTAGCGTATTAGAGAAAATTACAAAGATTATTTATATCACAGAGGTGTTTCCTTTGGAACATCTACCATTGCATTATTACTTTTGACTCATAAGTCTGGCATTTTAAAATCATAACACCCTCTGATTTAAATTTATAAGAACACTGTCCAGGATTTTCAGACAACTAAAACTATAACTTTACAAATGTAAATCTGGTTATCAGTTTTTACAGAAGGATGCAGAAGAAAGTGCTAGAATTCAGCAAATGCTGCATTTTGCTTTAAATATGGATGTTGTACTGATGAGGTCTGATCCCGTTGTTTAAAATGGTATTCTGCTTACCACCAGATGCAAGTTTTGACTTTTGAGAAAAAGTGTGAAAAAGTAATTAGAGGGAAATAATGAGTCCACAGGATCAGAGATTGAAAAAAAAGGTACAGTAAAATGAGGTTGGAAAAAATGGTAATTTTAATAAAAATAAATTAAATGAAATGGTACTGGGATTCTTTCAACAGTGGGTATTTATACAGTGAAATTAGTCCATCATTATTATATATACTAATAGGTGAAGTGATAGAAATAACACATTCTAGAAAGAAATTGCTGATTATATAAAATACTTTTTTATTGTATTTATATCACTTTGGAAAATACAAAATTTTCTGTATGATCTAAGCAAAAAAACCTCAAACTCATTTTACATTTCGTGGAGAATGCTACAAAAAAGTTGCATCATTTCCTAACAAGTGTGGAGCTTTATTATAATGGAAGCAGTTGTTAACTCTTAAGATATGTCACAATCTAGAATTGGTTTAAGGAAAATGTTTCTTGTTTGGGGCAAATTATTACTTTTAGTAGTCCAAATAAGGCTTAAGACAGGAGAAAATACTTACAGAAGATACATTTGAGAAAGGACTTGTACTCAGAACTTACAGAACTCAATAAGAAGACAGAAATTCCTATTACAGAAATGGACAAAAGATTTGACCAAATTCTTCACAAAAGAAGTTACAGGATGACAAATAAACACATGAAAACGTGCCCAATATCATTAGCATCAAAGGACAAATCAAAGCTACAAAGAGATGCTGCTACAAAGTTTTTAGAATATTAAAATCAAAAAGGCTGCTCATACTATGTGTTGGTAAGGATACAGCACAACTGGAACATTAAGACACTGCTCTTGGATATCAATTTGGCAGTTTCTCCAAAAGCTAAACACACATCTACCATATATCCCAGCCACTCCATTCCTGGGTGTCTACTGCAAAGAGAAGAACATGAATGTTAATATCCGATTTATTTGTAGTAGTGCAAACTGGAAACAACCCAAATGTCTGCCGACAGGTGAACAGAAAGACAATCTGTGACATATGTACACAGTGGATTACTTCCTAGCAGCAAAGTGGAACGAACCACTGATAAACCCACCAGCATGGATGAATCTCAAAAGCATCATTTTACGTGAGAGAAATCAGAGGAAAAAAAGAGTACAGACTCTGAGTCTATTGATATGTAATTTTAGAAACTGCAAACTCATCTGTAAAGACACAAAGCAGATCAATGGGTGGCCAAGGCATGAGGGTGGAGGACAGATTAAGACTCCAGGACGGTTTTGGAATTGATGGAAATGTGTGTTACTTTAACTGTAGTGATGATTTTGCAAGTGTATACATATGTCAAAATCCATTAACGTGTGCACTTTATTTTTTTTTCAACGTTTTTTATTTATTTTTGGGACAGAGAGAGACAGAGCATGAATGGGGGAGGGGCAGAGAGAGAGGGAGACACAGAATCGGAAACAGGCTCCAGGCTCTGAGCCATCAGCCCAGAGCCTGACGCGGGGCTCGAACTCACGGACCGCGAGATCGTGACCTGGCTGAAGTCGGACGCTTAACCGACTGCACCACCCAGGCGCCCCTAACGTGTGCACTTTAAATGTGTGCTGTTTGTTGGATGTCAATTATACCTCAACAAAGATGCCAAAATAATGATTAAAATAGAAGCGAGTTACCTAAAAATAAACAAACTTTTTTAAAATACAAGAGTCAGAATAACTTCAGTTTCTTTCATGGATTTTCCCTCAAAGAGAGCATTTGCTCCAAGACATTAGAAGAATAATTCAGTATTGTCACCCCTGGAGAGCAAGAGATACTTACTACAAAGGAGGAACCAGCAATTGTAGAAAAAAGAATATATATTGACCATATACCTATTTACAGTCTTGGGGTGCCTGGGTGGCTCAGTTGGTTAAGCGTCAACTGTTGATTTCGGCTCAAGTTATGATCCCAGGGTGGTGGGATAGTTCTACATTGGGCGTGGAACCTGCTTAAGATTCTCTCTCTTCCTCTCTGCCCCTCCTACTCTCTCTCTCTCTCAAACACAAACAAAACACATTTACAGTCTTGATAAAAAAAATTTTAGAAACTAGTGATACTATATTTATGACACTTAAAAATATTTATGTGCGGGGCGCCTGGGTGGCTCAGTCGGTTGAGCGTCTGACTTCAGCTCAGGTCATGATCTCTCAGTTTGTGGGTTTGAGCCCTGCATCGGGCTCTGTGCTAACAAACAGCTCGGAGCCTGGAGCCTGCTTTGGATTCTTTGTCTCCCTCTCAATCTCTCCCCTTCTGCTGCTCGTGCTCTGTCTCTCAAAAATAAATAAATGTTAAAAAAATTAAAAAAAAATATTTATGTGCTAATGCCTCATTTGAAATAACTTAGTATATACATTTATTTAAAAACTATTCACTACTCAAACATAAACCATTTTGCCTGTGCTCCAGCCCCATAGGTCCAAGTGTTCTGGCATGTTTCTGCTTACAAATTGCACATTCACCTTAAACCCAAGTTGCCATATTGTATAGCCAGGTGATTCAGAGAGCAGACTCGACCTCACAGAGACCTGGATTCAAAGCCTGGCTATACCACTTATCCTGTAATCTTGGGCAAGGTCTCTAAAATGAGAATACTACTGCTAGTACCTAGGATTGTATGAGGCTTAAACTAGATCTATATAAAATGCCTGGCACAGGTACTTAATAAATATTACATACAGAGAAAGACAGATACCATATGTGTTCACTCTTATGTGGATCCTGAGAAACTTACCAGGAACCCATGGGGGAGGGAAAGGGGGAAAAAAAAAGAGGTTAGAGTGGGAGAGAGCCAAAGCATAAGAGACTCTTAAAAACTGAGAACAGGGGCGCCTGGGTGGCTCAGTCGGTTAAGCGTCCGACTTCAGCTCAGGTCACGATCTCGTGGTCTGTGAGTTTGAGCCCCGCGTCAGGCTCTGGGCTGATGGCTCAGAGCCTCGAGCCTGCTTCTGGTTCTGTGTCTCCCTCTCTCTCTGCCCCTCCCCCGTTCATGCTCTGTCTCTCTCTGTCTCAAAAATAAATAAACTTAAAAAAAAACAAACTGAGAACAAACTGAGGGTTGATGGGGGTGGGAGGAGGGGAGGGTGGGTGATGGGTATTGAGGAGGGCACCTTTTGGGATGAGCACTGGGTGTTGTTTGGAAACCAATTTGACAATAAACTTCATATATTAAAAAAAAACTGAGAACAAACTGAGGGTTGATGGGGGGTGGCAGGGAGGGGAGGGTGGGTGATGGGCATTGAAGAGGGCATCTTTTGGGATGAGCACTGGGTGTTGTATGGAAACCAATTTGGCAATAAATTTCATATATTTAAAAAAAAGAAAAAAATAAATAAAATTACATTGACAATTTGTTAAAATAAACAAACAAATAAGTAAATAAATATTACTCATTCTTATTTAAGAACAAAATTAGTTTTCTCTAAAAATTTAACCCTCCTTTCCCATCACCATATTTCTTTTTGTAGCTCCCGCAAATATTCGCATCTTTTAGACTGAAAATCTTGGGGAAAATATTTGAATTTTGTGTTCCCTTCATTATCTTCATTCACTGGAACACCAATTTTTCATGAGAACGTTACTTAGATTTTTCTTTTCTAATCAACTCCCAGTACAATTGGTCTCTCCAGACCCTCTTGGACTCTTTGCTATACAGTTGTTCAGCAAACCACAACCACAGTAGACACTAGCTGGGTGATTGAGGCACTAGCTGGGTTACTTACCCTCAGCAAGCTTCAGTGTCTCCACTACAAATGCGGGGTGGGGGGTGGTAATATCGACCTCGTAGAGTTATGCGAGGACTAAAACTCCTTTTTACGGTGCCCGTACAAGAGTGATTATCTGACAAACGGAGGTTACTTTTACCATTTTCTAATTCTCTGTTCAACATTTACAACTTAAGATCATGTTAGCTTTTTCAGTCACCACGTCTCACCGTTGCTTCGCTGATTTTACAGCCCACAAAGCCTCCGAACATTTCCCTACACACACTGGGCTTTGGTTATTCTACATACCATCCTCCTCTCCTTGCATAGTTAGCGATTCTCAGCTGGCTCAACTGAGAATGAACTGGAATGCCCCTAAAAATACTGATGCTCAGGCCACACTGAGACCAATTAAATAAAAATCTCTCTACGTCAATTCTAACATGCAGTGTTGGCATTGAGAACCGCAGCTTTGTTTTGCCGGTTTGGGTTCGGTTGCATCGTTCACGTTTGCTTGGTTTTGTTTGGGACCTACTTGTAGGATTTTGCGTCCATTTCTGAAGATATTTTTGGATCTTGGTTTTACCGTAAGACATGCTACCTACCCCTTGTACTACCTAGTTTCTGCAAATTTAGGCATCGTGTCAGCAACGTCCTTAACCAAATCATTCATACAAATTAGAGAATAAGACCCTACCTAACATACTCCTGGAGAATTCTCCATTACTTGGCATCAACTCATTAGTCAGCACTTTGGGGAATATCATTAATCGATTACTCTAATTATAAATCCAGATAACTATACTGACAATATTTCTTGATGTGCAAACATCATTCCTTCTAAATCTTTTCCTACTAAGGGTACTATAAGAGAGCTTGTCAAGGATTCTCTAAAATCAATATATATATTATGATCCTATCTAAAAATGATACGAAGTTTGTATGGCCTGATTTTTCTAGTAAACCTGCTCTCCTCCTGATCACAAGTTTCCTTTCTCAGTTCGTAAAGACTCAACAGTTCATCCTAGAGTCTCACTGGGAGTTATAGCATGCTCTCAACTCAATAGCTTGCAGATTCTTTTTTTTTTTCTTTTTAATTTGAGACTTTATTTTCCAATATTTTAAGCACCCTTCAGTTCTCTCAAAATTCCTGAAGATGATCAATAGCCACTTAGTAATCATCCGCAGCTCTTTGATGGACAGATATGATGGTATCTTTTTGAGATATGGTTCACCCAGGCCTTGAGATAAACTTGACCAGATGGGTATTTCTTTGCTACTTTACTCTCTTGATCTCCCTTGCTTCTTGTTACTATTTATTTTGTCCTTTCCAAGCGATGATAAATCTTCATAGAAAAAAATGGAAATGCCTTTAAAGTTAGTAAAAGTAAAGTTAGTAAAGAGCGTTCTGTAGCTGAATTTAATTTTGTTCTATTCAGTAGCATTGTGCCATTCACCCCAAGGTGTAGCCGTGTACCCCATTCTTGTTTCCTTAACTTACAAGTCTTTTTTTTTTTTTTTTTGCTATTCATAATTTTCACAAGCCTCAGTATCTTGTGAACTTTTAGCTTCACTGACATTTCCATATATTCCTTGGTACTCCTCCCAATTATTTCCCCTTCTTCCTCCTCCACAAATTCCCCTCCTCCCCCTCCTCCTTTCACCTCTACCTCTTCCTTCCCCTCCTCCTCCTCCTCCTCTTTTTCTTGTCCTCCTCCTCCTCCTTCTGCCTTTGCATCGTATTTCTTTTTTCATTTTTTAAAGAGTCCTTTAAATATGAACTTCCTGGAGATTTCTCCATGCATTCATATCCATCACTTTATCTTTCTCCCTTTTTCTCCCCCATAAATGTAGATCAGAGGTACAAGATTTTTTTCTGTAAAGAAGCAGAGTATTACCTGCAGGGTTATCGGCAGCAGTAGAAGCTAAGAGAATGGCATAGAACAGATTCTTCCCCAGAGCCTTCAGAGAGAATGTGGTACTACCAACACCTTGATTTTGAACTTCTAGCCAGCCATGGGAGAATAAATTACTGTTGTTTTGAACCACACAGTTAGTTTCACTTTGTTACAACAGCCATAGGAAATTAAAATAGAAACACATATAAATTCACCTTGCAAATGATGGTATCTCAGCCTCAAGGTTTGTAAAGGTCTCTTCTGGATATTTGTTTATTTCCTCAGGGGTTCTCTCTCTTCTCTTCTATGCTGTCTTGCTTTCCAAAATGGCATCAGGCCATACAAGAAACATTTATATGTCATGGCTGCATTTGGGATGGAGGGCCTGGTCTTCTATGACGTATGGTTGATGTGAATTGTGACTTCTTAACCCAACTGAGACTTTTTTTTTCCAACTGAGATTTCTTAACCCAGGGTCTCTATACCCTCGTGTCCAATCTCACTTCCTTCACTATGGTACAGCTTTGTCTTCCTGACTGAGGTATAGTTGGTCCTACCTAGTGTTTTGGGTCATCCACTGGCAGCCATTGATGATGAACATGACCTTTCCCCTGACTCTTATTCCAAAGTGCCTATTCTCTATGGTCTGCCCCAAATGAAGCCTGTTTGGTTATCATTGTCTCTTCTCTATTTATGCTATCTTCTTGTAGGCTCAGGACCTCTCAGGTAGATACTTTCTTTGCATGAAGTCAGACTGTGCTGGACACTGGGAGGCTGCCTTCCGACCCACAAATCTAGGGCCCTCCCTCAGCCTTCTACTCTACCATTTCTATAGCCTAAATTCTGTGATGCTATATTAACCACGGCTTTCTTTGGGAGGCATTGAAAGTGTTTTCAGTCTTCACCTGAGGAAGCCAGCTACAGACTCCTGACCTGGAATTCTCCTAAACATATCTGGTTGCTTCTACTGTTGTGTTCTCCTCTGAAATTCACCTCTAGGCTAGGGAGGGAGAAAGCCACAGCTCTCCTGGTTCTACCCCTCAGCAGCAGGCAGACTATTTCTTTCCCTTACAGGGTGGCAAGAACTTTTCCACGTTACATTCTCATTGTTTCTTCTGTATATCCAAGTTATGGTCAGTCCTTTTTCTTTAAAGTTTATTTATTTTGAGGGAGAGAGAGCAAGCACAGGGGAGGGGCAGAGAGAGAGGGAAAGGGAGAGTCCCCAGTAGACTCTGAGCCACCAGCTCAAAGCCCAACACAGGGCTCGATCCCATGAATTGTGAGATCATAACCTGAGCTGAAATCAAGAATCAGACACTTAATTAATTGAGCCACCAAGCACCCCTCTGGTCAATCCTTTAAACTTTGGTTCTAGAATAAAATGTAAACTTTGATGATGGTGAGAAAATCCTTTTTTCTCTCTTAAAAACCATCTTTCAAGACTGTCGTCTTCCTATAAATTTTTACAAGTCAAATTTGGAACTAAAGGCTGATCAATGACTTTTTCTTTCAAAACTCTACTTGTTTCCTTTTCCCAGAGATAAGATGCCCACAGGTAAGCCAACTCTACCTGGCAGAAGGACTATGGATGGTAAAGACGAGTTCTTGAAAAAGGAAAATACACCAGAAGATATTTCAAAATAGTTCTACAACAGAGTCATTCATAACTTTATTATCAGAACTTCATTTTTTTTGAGAGCTTTCCTAACGTGTTGAGCTTTGTGTCTTTTAAGTCCAAAGAGTTGTTTTGTTTTGTCTTTACTTCTCTTAGAAGACCTTGAATTGACTTTACATGATGAATACAGCTACTTGGGGCTCTGATGAGTTAGCCATACTCTTTTAGCTTTAGAAGCTTCTCTACGGGACATTTAGAACAATTTCTCAAGAGCTGCCCTGGAGGGCATCCAGAAACCCTCCAGAGTTTATTCTCAAAAAAGCTCTCTTGTATCCAAGCTGAAATTCCCAAGGCCAGACTCATCTTCCATGACATAATTCTCTCCTCTCTCTGGAAGGAATTTCTGTCTCCCTAGGCATCTGCTAGTATCCTGTAATCCCCTACACCGGCATTCCCAAGGGTCTCAACAAAGGTATCTTCATGGTTTCTCCTGGGAAGCTCCAGTCAAAGAGGATTTCTGATGGCCTATTCTGACATCCAGAATTGTTGAGAAGGGTGTGCAAATACTACTATGTGGCAGTGAATTTCCTGTCAAATTCTTCTATATTTTTAATATGTATCATTAACCATATACTGTGAATTGAGAAAAGTCAAAAAAGAACAAAAATTTTCAATGTAGATCACAAAAGTAGCCCATTCTCTCAAGTGATGAATTTATTTTTCAGTATTTTCCCACTTAAATTGTGTTCTTTTATTTTCTAGTACTTTTCTTTATTTCTTTAATGTTTACTTATTTATTTTGAGGGAGAAAGAGAGAGAGAGCATGAGCAGGCTCTGTGCTGTCAGCACAGAGCCCATCACGGGGGCTCCATCTCACAAACTGTGAGATCATGACCTGAGCCGAAATCAAGAATTGGGCACTCAACTAACTAAGCCACCCAGGTGCTCCTAGTACTTTTCTTTAGAACAGTACATTATTGTAGTCCACTGATTCTCTTCCCACTTTCCTTTCCACATTCTTTTCCTTCAAAAGATGACAAAAATATATTTAAAGAACAATATGAATTTTAAATGTCAATTTAAGGACTTATTAAATTATATGAATATATATAATTTGAATGTATACATTCAAGGTAGCTGTTTTGCATTTATTGACTCAAATTACCAAACATTTGTGATTCCACATCTTGTACAAGGTGCTGTGTTAGCTGTTGTAATACCATACCAACCCTTTAACAACCCCAATCCGGTTATTATAATTCACAAGATACAGTATGGCAGAAGGGCATGGACTTGGAAGTCAGATTGATTTCAGCTCTTCTTTGATCTGCCATTTACAAACTGTGATATTGGGCAAAATAGCTATTATTATTATTATTATTATTATTATTATTATTATTATTCAGGCTGCTGATGAAAAGTACCACAATGTTCAGCATGTGCCCTGAAGGGAAGTGACTAGTTCTGAGATTAGTAAGGATGAATTTCAAAATATTTGACAAAGAAATGGAATTAGAGGGAAACTTTCAAACATGAGTAGGACTGCAGAGGGTGAAACTAAGGCAGGGCCAGGAGAAAAAGAATACTCCTTGGTTTATAAATAAAACACCCAAAGTTTAAAAGTATTTGTGTCTTCTTATTTGCCCTATCCATTTAATTAATATAAGGGTTCTAAATGTTATAATTAATTATATTATATTAATTATATAATATAAATGTAATAATTAACTATACATAATGAACATACACGTTGTTTTACCACTGTACAAAAATGTGCTACTTTGTTGTTTATATTTTATGACACATCCAAGTGAATATGCTTTGAAAATGTTATAATCTGATAAAACCCAAAGCATATACCACTTTTTGACCTACTATCGTATATAGTTAACCAAAAATGATCTTTAAAGTAAATAAGGAATTCTGTACATTTACTCCCACCTTTATCCAATGGGGTCTTTATTACTAACCTTGTGTTAAAATCTTGCACAGCCCAAAATCTATTTTCCTGGCTTCTCTCAAACTGGGTGCAACTCTGTTTTAAGCAGAATGCTTCACAACGTGACAAATAGCTTAGACGGTAGGGAAATTGTTTTTTCGCTCTTGCACACAATCTCTCTAGAAATGTTGTTCCTAAATGAATGTGCTGTTTGTTTGTTTTTTTTAAATGTTCCCTAATCTTGTTATTGAAAGTTAAATACATTAAGATAGTTGCTAATCAGGGGACTTGTGGATTCCAAAGAAAGGACAGGCCAGCCTGTACTTGTCTAGTTCAGACTAGCAGTGCCCCAAGTTGGGGGGGGAGGGGGTTGTGCATGCAGGCATGCTCAAAACCACCCACTGAGATACAGCTGGAAAATATGAGGACTTATGTTTACATACATGTTTTTTACATTCTCCTTGTATACGTTGTTACATCGTGCGCATACTTGGTTACCATCATAACATATGTATCCAATTTGCACAAAACAAAAAAAGTATTTAGATAAGTTGGGAGGATGTGCTCAGTTATTTTTAAATGTTAGGGATGTGCAATTGCAAACACTGATGCACTGCATAAGAGTTAGTGCCCTTTGAATCTTATGCTCCGGGGACTAAGTTGGGGTTGGTCACACAACAGAAATAACCCGAACCTTCAGTGTCATTTAGCATATCTTCTGTCAGAGAATAGATGGGTTTATGAGCTACATTTGGACTTTTATGCTTGCTTCACCATTGTAGGTGTTTTTTATTTTACTTTTTTCTTAAACAACAACAACAAAAACAGAAGCACTCCATATTGCTTGGCCCCCGGCTTCAGTAAGTATCATTGTGCTGTTCTATTTATCAGCTTGAGATTGGCAATAGCAAATAATTAGCAGTAACTTCATAATTGCCACAGTGCTATCATTTATTGAATAATTTTGGACCTCACAGAAAATATAATGGGTAAAATGGGAACGGGCTTCTCTCACCTGCATTGACTCCAGAAGGGGAGGATTTTAATCTCAAACACAGAAACTATTTGTTAACTTTTCTTATGGGAAGCCCCCTTCACTACCACCCCTTTCCTTCCCTACCACGCGCGCGCGCGCGCACACACACACACACACACACACACACACACACACAAAGGTTGTTAATCAGAGATACTCTCAATTAGGGGAATGAAGGATTCTCTAGTCAGTTTTTTGTTCCCTGAATAAATTTTGATTAATATAAAAATGATTTTTAACCAATGCTCATGTTGAAAATGACTTCAGAGGAGCACCTGGGAGGCTCACTCAGTTAAATACCTGACTTCAGCTCATGGTTCGTGAGTTCATGCCCCTTATCAGGCTCTGTGCTGACAGCTAAGAGCCTGGAGTCTGTTTCAGAGTCTGGGTCTCCCTCTCTCTCTCTGCCCCTCTCTCTCTCTCTCTCTCTCTCTCTCTGTCTCAAAAATAAACATTAAAAAAATTTTTAATGACTTCCAGATGTTATAGTGTACTTCATTTTAGTAAACTGAACTAAATCTGTCTTTTTTTCTGATAAAGCATTTTGTAAGACCAAGGATTCCCATTCCTTATACCAACTTTCAACCTCTAGAATTATAGCAGTAGGAGAATAAATGTCTATATGGACCTCAAAAAACGTTTGACATTTAGGGATTATTTTCACAAAATATTTAGGTTGACATCCTTTTCTTATCATCTATCTTTTTCTCTGAAAGTGTATCTGCCAGACTATTTTGGTTAAATTGAAGATTCTGGTCAATTGCATGTAGGGGGAGAAGGTGGGTGTCCTATGAAGTCCCGTCTTACTTGAAGTATTCCTTTGAGTGACCAGTGCCTTAAAAAATAAGTCTAGACAGAATCAACCATTAACACTCTTGAGAGTGGTAATGAAACATTTAACACTCTTTCTGATCCTGTTTTCTTCTTTTTTAAAGATCTTACTTTTAAGTAATCTCTACACCCAATGTGGGGCTCAAACTCACAACCCTGAGATCAAGAGTCACACGCTCCACTGACTGAACCAACTAGGCGCCCCTCTGTTTTCTGACTTTTTCTGGGAAAATTTAGCACTGAGGATGTTGAAACTATTTTACATATTCTTTTCGCCAGAAAGTGTAGGAAATCTCTGGTATAAAAAAAAAATAGAGAAAGATCTTATAGCCACAAACATTTGGAAATCCTAGGTGTAAAGGAAACTAATTTTCTTCTGGTTTCCAATTTCTACCAACACATGCTATCAAGTTTGTTTTACATGATGAGCCCACTGCCTGAGTCCACAAAATCTCAGAGATGAGAGGGTCTAGCAACCACTCTACAAGAGATAAGACGCAGGGTACTTGTTTAATTTGGGCTGTTGATAGTGGTGAGCCATGACGCTTGCTTCCAGTCTTTTCAGAAAGAAGCATTCGTGCCTTCAAAGGTAAACACAAGTGTTTGGGTGATGCAGTCAGTGAAGCGTCCAGCTCTTGATCTCGGCTCAGGTCATGATCTCACGGTTTGTGAGTTCGAGCCCCGAATCAGGCTGTGTGCTCTTAGCACAGAGCCTGCTTGGGATTCTGTCTCTTCTTCTCTCTTCCTCTCCCCTGCTTGTGCTCTCTCTCTCTCTCTCTCTGTCTCAAAATAAATAAAAATTAAAAAAGGTGAACTCAAAGAATGTAATTTCCATACTTGTTTATGGTATTGTTTGAGTGTTGTCTAAGGCTAGTCTCTCCTAAAATTATTTCCGGAAGAGTAGGCCAAACTTCACCATGAAAAAAATCACCTGATAGTATTTTTTTTTCCAAAGGTGGCACTAGTACAACAAACTGTTAAAACAGAAGGTGCTTGATAACATTTTTGAGTAATAATACAAAATATTGCATCCATTCGCACAGTTTACAATAGCTATTATGTACAAAATGACCTTCAAATATATAATTATGTAGGAGCATTTTATGATTTTTAGAAATGAATATAGATCATCTTACCTTTAAATTACTTGATTGGGGTGCCTAGGTGACTCAGGTGGTTAAGTGTCCCGCTTCAGCTCAGGTCATGGTCTTGCAGCTTGTGGGTTCGAGCCCCGAGTCGGGCTTTTGCTGGCAGCTCAGAGCCTGGAGCCTGCTTCGGATTCTAGGTCTCCCTCTTTCTCTTCTCCTCCCCCACTTGTGCTCTGTCTCAAAAATAAATAAACATTTAAAAAAAATTTTAATTACTTGAAGTTACTCAGTATTTATTTATTTATTTATTTGTTTGTTTGTTTGTTTATGGCAAGAACACCTTAAGGGATAAAAGTAAAATGCTGATCTAATTGCAGCTGATGGCAGTGATAAGGCTCCGGAGTTGGACAGAAATGCATGAGTTAGAAAACAGAATCTGGAGCTTAATCAGCCTTATTTTATACAAGAATAACAACCTCTAGTCCACAGATGTGTTGTGAAGACGGAATGGAAACATGCAGGTGCAAGACTTCACCCAGCGTCTGGCACATGGGAAGGCCTCTATTGCAGGGGGCTATTAATAGTAATGCCGTGATAGTTTGTAGGAGGTCTTAGAACAGAATTGTACCCTCTCCTGGAGAGTGAGAGAAAGATTTTGAGAAAGTGGCAGTAGTGTTTGTTATCTCGGAACAAGGCAGTTCATCTCCCTCCAAATGTTTACTGTCTTCATCAGCAGTATCCCGCCTATCATTCAGAAATAGAGCAAACTTGGGGCGCCTGGGTGGCTCAGTCGGTTAAGCCTCCAACTTCGGCTCAGGTCACCATCTCGCGGTCTGCGAGTTCGAGCCCCGCGTCGGGCTCTGGGCTGATGGCTCAGAGCCTGGAGCCTGCTTCTGATTCTGTGTTTCCCTCTCTCTCTGCCCCTCCCCCGTTCATGCTGTGTCTCTCTCTGTCTCAAAAATAAATAAACGTTAAAAAAAATTAAAAAAAAAAAAGAAATAGAGCAAACTATTCTCAGAAGTTAAAACATTTCATTAACGTCATTCCCATGGAAACTTCTGCAGAAAAGAAGTCATGCTGATCAATGGTAATTGATTATGTTAGAATCAGATACAAAATTCAACTCTCACTGCTTTTTAATCCAAGCCTGCTCCTTTACACCCATTCAGGATCTAGCCAGGCCATTGCTGGCTCTGGCATGACTCAAGAAATTAGGCAGACACCTAGCCCATTTATGTTCGCAGGCAGAAAATCTTTATTCCTCTTTATCTCTACCAAACCATTTTGCAAATTTTCTTTGTAACACGCACACATGCTTTTGCACTTGCAAAAATTTGGGCTGATAGACAAGCAGTTCTTACCACAAATGTAATAGTTGAGTATAATTCGGTCTTTATTTTCAGCAGTCGCAATAAAAGGAAATTCAAAATTTATCAAATAGATAGCTTAGGGAGTGGTTATTCATATCAGAATTTCTTTATCATTAGCTTCTAGAATAAAACAAAGGGTCGTCAGAGAAGCATGAAGCTAAAATGTTAGGAGCTCTTGAGCAATGAAGCAATGAAAAAAATAATAAATTTACCAAACTTTTACTTATATACAGTCTGCTGGGGCAGATTTACCTCTGGATACTCCTGGGTCTATTTGTTTATTTGTTTTAATAATATTAACTTTTTAAAAATAATTCAATATATAAATAAAATCATTATGCCCCAAAGAGAAATATTCTGAGTTGAGGTACTTTTATGTCTTTTGTGTATGAAATGAAACGGACTCATGTCCTGTTAGGGACAAAGATAAGGATAAAACACTAAAATAAACAGAGCTGTTGTTAGTAAGGAGACATATTGAAAAGCCATGATGAAGTTTCTGCCTCTTCATTAGGCTTTTCAGTAGACACCTATAACGGATGGTCAGTAATCTGAGTGGTTCTAG
This sequence comes from Panthera leo, assembly GCF_018350215.1. Lineage (NCBI taxonomy): Eukaryota > Metazoa > Chordata > Mammalia > Carnivora > Felidae > Panthera > Panthera leo. The sequence goes on along the minus strand of NC_056685.1, from coordinate 91,865,943 downwards.
AGTCTGGTGGTAGTTAATTCTGGTTAGAGGATTAGCCTCCAGTGTGCCTTGGCATAGATCTTGTACTTGGCCATGTCTTCCTTTGCCGTCTTTGGACAAAATTATAATAATAGTGCGGAATCATTGTTTCTTGCTTGAGCTTAATGACATCACAGAATTTTCCAGTTCATGCTGGTCAGCTACCTGTCCATTTGCTCCTGGGCTACCATCAAGTTCTGGATTCAGATGAATTAGGTGCTATGACACACCATTCACCCTAATATTCCTTTTTTTGAAATCTAAATTATCACAAAAGGGAACACATAACTGTTGGCCTTTAACATAAATCTTAGAGAGTATAGAAAAAAATATCATCTAAAGTAGGGGTTTTCAGACATATTTTCAGTATGTCACACATTAAGAAAAACATTTTTATATCACAACTGAATACATGCAAATTTATAGCTATATACACACATAAGCATATGTGATATTGTGATTTATAATAAGTATATATGTGGTCTTTATCCCTTTCCAGCACAGAGCTCCTTAAACTCTTGGAATTTCCTAAGTGACAGGAGAGAGAAAGTTATCTTTTGTTTGGCTGATGAGGTGACTTTTGGACCCTACTTGGGGGCTGGTTGCCTGTGGAACCAACCACGTGATTAGAGGGATGGAAATTTCAGTCCTACTATCCCATCTCCACACCTCACCCCCACATCTCAACCTCTAGGAAGAGGAGAGGCGCTAGAGGTTGAATCAATACCAGCAACCATGAGTTCATCATTCATGCCTTTGTAATAAGGCCTCCATAAAAATCCAAAAGGAGTTCTGGTCCAAGATGGCAATGCATGAGGACCTTGAACTCATCCCTTCCACAAAACATACCAAATTACATGTATAGCTAGAATGATTCCTCTTGAAGAAGAATTGAGAGCCAACTGCAATGCAAAAGACAGAGAGAATGGTGAAAGAGAATACCGAGAGAGCCAGAAACATGGTAACAAAGGGAATGCCTACCTCCCACACTACAAACTGCAGTGGGAAGAGATAGTACTGAGGGACCAAGAACAAATTCCTTGGTCTTTGGGCACAGAAACAAAGCCACAGTTAAAAATACAACTCACATAGAGAAGAGACAGCACCAGAACTTGGCCAAATGGCTGCAGAGGAGCTACAAGAAGTCTCTCTGGGTCAGAAGGACTGGAGAAGGATGCGATTTACGTTCCCAATTCTCCTTAAGATGACCCTGGTGGAGCAGGGTCAGAGCCCATGACTGGTAGGTCTGATCTACAAAGCGAGCTGGCTGCCTCAGCAAGCTCCAGGTCCGCAAGCCCCCACCAGCCCTGGTGGTGCTGGGGCATGGAATTTAAACCACCCGTGTTTTGTTATGTTTTGTTTTGTTGGTTTTGCTCTTGTTGTTTGTTCATTCCTTTTCTTTTTTTCCTTCTGTTTTCTTTATTTCCTTTGTTTATTCTCTCTCTTTTTTCTTTAAAAAGCCACAGTTTAAAGGGCAACTAGCATAAAAAAGAGCCAGTCCTGGAACTCCACCCAAGGTGGCATAGCGGTTGCTGGAATGCTCTCTGGATGGAAGGGGACTACTGACAGACTCTCCACTGGCTCCCTTCACATTGAAAGCAGAGACCAGTGTATTGTGCTGGTGCCATAACAGGCCTGACACTTCAGTGAGCCCTGAGCTCCTAGCCCACAGGCCTACCAAGGTGGCCAAAGGCCATTGCACACCGGGACACCCTTGGTTAGAGCTCACTACACCCCCAGCCTTTGTGTCAAGATGCCACAGGCACAGAACACCCTGGAATACTCTAGGCCTATACGACATTAGCTTCAGATGGCTAGCAAAAGCACCCCTGCTGCAGAGCACTCTGGAACCTCTCCGCTGACATCTACTTCAGACCCAACCACCCTGCCAGGGTAACCCCTGCATCAAGAGCCCTGGAACACTCCTGCCCATGCTGTACTGGGCTCCAGACAACTGGCCAGGGCACCCCCTTGGCTGAACACCTTGTGACGCCTTGGCTTGTACCCAATTCATCTTCAGCTATCCTGCAGATTACCTTCAATTTGGAGAGCCCCCGGATAACCCGGCTTGCAACCACTTCAGTTGTGGCTGTCCTGCCAGGATACATTTTGCATGCAGAGTCCAAGAATCACACCAAGCCCTGTCCATTTTAGCATTAGCTGTCCTGCAAGGAAGCTCCCTGCACAGAGTGCCCCAGGACCTCCCAACCTGTACCCTGCCTTAGCTCCAGTGTCCCCTTTAGGGTACCATTGGTGCAGAGAGTCCTGGAACACCCCCGTTTACATACACTTCAACTTTAGCTGTCCTGCCAAGTTGCCCTCTGTGTGTGGAGCCCTGGGTCCCCCTGGTTTGTGCCCACTTTAGTTTCAGCTATCCTGCCAGGGCACCCTCTGCATAGAGAACTCAGTGACCTCCTGGTCCACACACCACATCAGCTCTGGGTTCCCCACCAAGACACCCTGCACAGAGCATCCCAGGACACCCCAGTTTGCATCCATTTAAGTTTCTGCTTGAAACATATGGAACCTCAGGACACTTCACCTGCATTTTCTTCAGCTTTAACTGACCTAAAAGTGTGCCTACTATGTGGAAAGCCCCAAGACCTCCAGCCAAGCCAGTTACAGCTTCAGCCAGCCAATGAAAGTTACCAACCACACACAGTCTAAATTGGGGATGACCATATACAAAACCATTCCTTCAATTTAAAAAAAAGTAGCTTTTCTGCCTACTCCATAGAAACAAACACAGAAAGTCAAACAAAATGGGTGGGAGGGGGAATATGCTCCAAAAGAAAGAACGGGGAAAAACAACTCAGAAAAAGAACTAAATAAAAGGGAGATAAGTAATATGCCTGATGAAGAAATTAAAGTAAGATTGTGAAGATATTCACGAGGCTGGAGAGAAGAATGGAAGAACTCAGTGAGACCTTCAACAAAGAGATAGAAAATTTTAAAAAGAACCAATCAGAGTTGAGGAATACAATAACTGAAATAAAAAACACACCAGGGGGAATCAACAGTTGGTTAGAGGATGCAAAAGAACATATCAGCAATCTGGAAGACAGGGTAATGGAAAACATAGAAGCTGAAGAGTGAAAAGAGAAAATAGTTTTTAAAAACAAGAGTAGGTTAAGGGATCTCTGGGACAACAGCAAGTGAGTAAATATCCACATTAGAGGGGTCCCAGAAGAAGAGAGAGAGAGAGGTCAGAAAATTTATTTGAAGAAATAATAGCTGAAAACTCTTCTAACCTGGAGAAGGAAGTAGATATCCAGCTCCAAAAAGCAGAATTCCAAACAAGATGAATTCAAGGAGGTCCACACCATGACACATACTGAGTATAATGCCAAGGGTTTAAGATAAGGAGAGAATTTTAAAAGCAGCAAGAGAGAAGCAAAAAGTTATTTATAAGGGAAAACCTAAAAGCCTATCAGCTGATTTTTTGAGTGGAAACTTTATAGGCCAGGTAGGAGTGACATGGTATATTCAAAGTACTGAAGAAAAGAAAAAACAAACCTATAACCAAGAATACTCTACCCTGTAAGTTATCATTCAGATCTGAAGGAGAGATGAAGAGTTTCACCAACAAACAAAAGATAAAGGAATTTATCACCACTAAACTAGCCTTATAAGAAGTGTTCAAGGGATTTCTTTAAGTGGAAAAGAAATAGTCATAATGAGACTCTGAATATAAAAATGTAAAATATGATAGCATGTGCATAAAATGTAGAATAGTTTAAAAAAAGAAGGAAAAAAAGGAAAAGAAAAAAGTCTTTTTTAAATTTTCCCTTTCTATTTATTTTTATTTTTCCTTCCTTTCTTTTTTTTCTTTTTGTTTTTAGAATGTATTTGAACTTAAATGACCATCAAATTAATATAGACTGTTGTTTAACAGCGACATGCAAAAGAATGAACCTGGACCACTTTCTTACACCATACACAAAAATAAACTCAAAATGGATGAAAGATCTCAATGTAAGACAGGAAACCATCAAAATCCTCAAGGAGAAATCAGGCAAAAACCTCTTTGACCTTGGCCGCAGCAACTTCTTACTCAACATGTCTCCGGAGGCAAGGGAAATAAAAGCAAAAATGAACTACTGGGACCTCATCAAGATAAAATGCTTCTGCACCACAAAGGAAACAATCAGCAAAACTAAAAGGCAACCAGTGGAATGGGAGAAGATACTTTCAAATGACATAACAGATAAAGGGTTAGTATCCAAAATCTATAAAGAACTTATCAAACTCAACACCCAAAAAACAAATAATCCAGTGAAGAAATGGGCAAAAGACATGAATAGACACTTCTCCAAGGAAGACATCCAGATGGCCAACTGACACATGAAAAAATGCTCAACATCACTCATCATCAGGGAAATACAAACCAAAACCATAATGAGGTGTAAGGTGTACCACCTTACACCTGTCAGAATGGCTAACATTAACAACTCAGGCAACAACAGATGTTGGCGAGGTTGTGGAGAAAGAGGATCTCTCTTGCATTGTTGATGGGAATGCAAGCTGGTGCAGCCACTCTGTAAAACAGTATGGAGGTTCCTCAAAAAACTGAAAATAGAACTACCCTACAACCCAGCAATTGCACTATTAGGCATTTATCCACGGGATACAGCTGTGCTGTTTCAAAGGGACACATACACCCCCATATTTATAGCAACACTATCAACAATAGCCAAAGTATGGAAAGAGTCCAAATGTCCATCAGTGGATAAATGGGTAAAGAAGATGTGGCATATATATACAATGGAGTATTACTCGGCAATCAAAAAGAATGAAATCTTGCCATTTGCAACTACATGGATGGAACTGGAGGGTATTATGCTAAGTGAAATTAATCAGAGAAAGACAAAAATCATATGACTTCGCTCATATGAGAATTTTAAGAGACAAAACAGATGAACATAAGGGAAGGGAAACAAAAATAATATAAAAACGGGGAGGGGGACAAAACAGAAGAGACTCATAAATATGGAGAACAAACTGAGGGTTACTGGAGGGGTTGTGGGAGGGAGGATGGGCTAAATGGGTAAGGGGAATCAAGGACCCTACTCCTGAAATCATTGTTGCACTATGTGCTAATTTGGATATACATTTAAAAAATAAAAAAATAAAATAAGAAAAAATATATATAGACTATTGTTTAGTTAAGGATGTTATATATGAACCTCATGGTACCCACAAACCCAAAACCTATGATAGATACACAAAAAATAAAGAGAAAGAAAACCATACATAACCTATAGAAACTCATCAATCACAAAGAAAGAGAGCAAGAGAAGAAAGGAACAGAGAAGAACTACAAAAACAACCAAAAAAAAAAAAAATAACAAAATGACAATAAGTACATACCTACCAGTAATTACTTTAAATCTATGTAGTTTTTTTTTTTTAATTTTTTTTTAACGTTTATTTATTTTTGAGACAGAGAGAGACAGAGCATGAACGGGGGAGGGTCAGAGAGAGAGGGAGACACAGAATCTGAAACAGGCTCCAGGCTCTGAGCTGTCAGCACAGAGCCCGACGCAGGGCTTGAACTCACGGACCACGAGATCATGACCTGAGCCGAAGTCGGACGCTTAACCGACTGAGCCACCCAGGCGCCCCAAATCTATGTAGTTTAAATGCTCCAATCAAAAGACATATGATGGCAGAATGGATGTTTAAAAAAAATAACCAAGACCCAAGTGCCTATAAGACACTCAGCTCTGACCTCAAAATATATATAGACTGAAAATAAAGAGATGGAAAAGCATTTATCATGCAAGTGGAAGTGCAAAAAAAGCCTGGGGTAGTAATATTTATATCAGAGATAATAGACTTTAAAGACTATAACAAGAGACAAAGAAGAACATTACATAATGATAAAGGAATCAATCCAACAAGAAGATACAGCACATGTAAATATCTCCGCACCCAACACTGGAGGGCCTAAATACAAATATTGATATACAGAGAGAAATTGATGGTAATAGAACGTAGCAGGGGACTTTAACACCCTACTTACATCAATGGATAAATCATACAGGCAGAAAATCAACAAGAGAACAGTGTCTTTGAATGATACATTGGACCAAATGGACATAACAGATATATACAGAACATTCCATCCAAAAACAACAATATACACCTTTATTTCAAGTGCACATGGAACATTCTCCAGAATAGATCACATATTCGTTTACAAAACAAGACTCAGTAAACTTAACATTTAAATCAGGGGCACCTGGGTGGCTCAGTTAAGCATCTGACTCTTGATTTTAGTTCAGGTCACGATCTTACAGTTTGTGAGATCCACACTGTCAGTGCAGAGCATGCTTGGAATATTCTCTCTCTCTCTCTCTCTCTCTCTCTCTCTCTCTCTCTTTCTCTCTTCTGTCTCTGCCCCTCTCCCATTCAGGCCTTAAAAAAAAAAGAATATTGAAATCATGCCATGCATCTTTTCCAATCACAACAGTATGAAACTGGAAATGAATCCCGTGGAAAAAAAATGGAGAAAACACAAACACATAGAGGCTAAATAACATGATACTAAACAACCAGTGGGTCAATGAAGCAATCAAAGGAGAAAATAAAAATACATGGAGACAAATAAAAATGAAAACACATGATCCAAAGTCTTTGAGACACAGTAAAAGCAGTTCTAAGAGGGAAATAAATAGCAATACAGGTCTACTTCAAGAAAGAAAAAAAGCTCAAATAAACAATCTAACCTAATACCTAAAGGAACTAGAAAAAAGAACAAACAAATCCCAAGGTGAATGGAAGGAAGAAAATAATAAATACCAGAGCAGAAATAAAAGACACAGAGACTAAACAAAAATAGGAAAAAAAAATCAATAAAACCAAGAGCTGGTTGTTTGAAAAAGTAAACAAAATTGATAAACTCTTAGCCAGACTCATCAAGAACAAAAGAAAAGAAACCCAAATAAATAATATCAGAAACAAAAGAGAAGTAACAACTGATACCACAGAAATACAATGGGTTATAAGAGAATACTAAAACAAATTATATGCCAACACTTTGGACAAACTAGAAGAAATGCATAAATTCCTAGACATATACAAACTTCCAAATGAAATTGAATTGGTACTCAAAAAACTACCAAAAAAATAAAAGTCCAGGACCAGATGGATCACAGATGACCTCTACTAAACATTTAAAGAATAGTTAATACCTATACTCCTCAAACTATTCTAAAAAATAGAAGAGGAAGAAAAGCTTCCAAATGCATCCTATGAGGCCAGCATTACCCTGATGACAAAACCAGACAAAGACACCACAAAAAAAAAGAAAACTGCAGGCCAATATCCTTGATGAACATAGATGTAAAACTCCTCAATAAAATATTAACAAACCACATACAACAGTACATTAAACAGATCATTCACCACAATCAAGTGGGATTTATTCTGGGGATACAAGGATAATATTTTTGTGTATCAATCAGTGTGATACACCACATCAACAAATGAAGGATAGGGGAACCTGGGTGGCTCAATTGGTTAGGCATCTGATGTCAGCTCTGGTTGTGATCTTGTGGTTCATGGGTTTGGGCCCTGTGTTGGGCTCTGTGCTGACAGCTCAGAGCCTGGAGCCTGCTTTGGATTCTGTGTCCCCCTCTCTCCCTGCCCCTCCCCTGCTCACGGTCTGTCTCTCTCTCACTCTCTCTTAAAAATAAATAAACATTAAAAAATAAATAAACAAAATGAAGGATAAAAACCATATGACCATCTCAATAGATGCAGAAAAGGCATTTGACAAAATTCAACATCCATTCACAATTAAAACTCTCAACAAAGTGGTCTTAAAGGAAATGTACCTCAATATAATAAAGGCCATATATAAAAAACCTACAGCTAACACCATACTCAATAGTGAAAAACAGAGATTTTCCTCAAGATCAGTAATGAAACAAGGATGTCGAGTCTCACTACTTTTATTCAACATAGTATTAGAAGTCTTAGCCACAGCAATTAGACAAGAGAAAGAAATTAGACGCATCTATATTGGTAAAGAAGAAGCTAAACTGTCTCTATTTGCAGATGACACAATATTATACATGGAAAATCCTAAAGACTACCAAAAAACTACTAGAAGTAGTAAATGAATTCAGCAAAGTTGCAGGATACAAAGTTAATACTCAGAAATTGGTTGCATTCCTATATACTAATAATGAAGTAGCAGAAATAAAAATGAAGAAAACAACAGCATTTACAATTGTACCAAAAAGAATACAATACCTAGGAATAAACTGAACCAAAGAGGTGAAAGACCTATATTACAAAAACTATAAAACATTGATTAAAGTAATCAAAGATGACACAAACAAGTGGGAAAGATATTCCATGCTCATGGTTTGGAAGAATTTAGTGTTAAAAAGTCCATTTTACACAAAGCAATCTATAGATTCAATTCCTTATCAAAATACCAATAGCATTTTTCACAAAACTTGACAAATAATCTTAAAATTTGGACACAACCAAAAAAGACCCCAAATAATCAAAGTAATCCTAAAAAAGAATAAAACTGGTGATATTGCAATCTCAGATTACAAGAAATATTTCAAAGTTGTAATAATCAAAATAGTATTGTACTGGCACAAAAATAGACACATAAATCAATAGAACAAAATAGAGAACCCAGAAATAAATGCATGCTTAAACAATCAATTTCTCTAGGACAACTATGCAATGTAGAAGACAGTATCAGAGAAGTATCTTCAATAAATATCAGTATCTTCAATAAATGATTCTGGGAAAACTGGACAGCAATGGTTGAAAGAATGAAAGTGGACCACTTTTTAACACCACACACAAATATAAACTCAAAATGTATTAAAGACCTATATGTGAGACCTGAATCCCTAAAAATTGTAGAAGAAATACAGGCAGTAATTCCTCTGATATAGGCCATAGCACCATTCTTCTAGGTATGTCTCCTAAGGCAAGGGAAACAAAAGCAAAAATAAACTACATCAGAAAAAAAGAAAGAAGAAGAAAGAAAGAACAAAAACAATTTTGCACAGTGAAGGGAACTATCAACAAAATGAAAAGGCAATCTACTGAATGGGAGAAGAGATTTGCAAATGATATATTCAATAAGGGGTTAATATCCAAAATATATAGAGAATGCACACAAACCAACACCCAAATACCAAACAATCCAATTAAAAAATGGGCAGAGGAACTGAACAGACATTTTTCCAAAGAAGACATCCAAATGGCCAAGAGACACGTGAAAAGATGCCGAACATCACTAATCATTAGGCAAATGCAAGTCAAAACCACAATGAAATATCACCTTACACCTTTCAGAATGGGTAAAATCAAAAAGACAGTAACAAAGTGCTGGTGAGGATGTGGGAAGAAAAGTTTCATACACTTTTGGTGCAAATGTAAATTGGTATAGCCACTATGGAAAACAGTATGGAGTTTCCTCAAAAAATTAAAAATAGAAATACCATTTGATACCCTTCCAATAATTCCACTATTGGGTATTGTATCTTCTACCTCTTCCTAAAAAACAAACAAACAAAAAACAAAACAAAACAAAAAAAATGCCCACTAATTTGAAAAGATGTATGCTTATTACAGCATTATTTACAGTAGCCAAGATATGGAAGTAACCTAAGTGTTCATTGATCATTGATAGATGAATGGTTAAGGAATATGTATGTATATCACACACACACACACACACACACACACACACACACACAGGAATATTACACAACCATAAAAAGGATGAGATTGTGCCATTTGAGACAACATGGATGGACCTCTAGGGTGTTATGTTAAGTGAAATAAGTCAAAGTGAGAAAGAAAAATACTATATGATTTCACTAATATGTGGAATACCTCCCCCCCCCAAAAAAAAACCAACAACAAATGAATAAAAAACAAAAAGCAGAACCAGACCTATAAATACAGAGAACAAACTGATGGTTGCCAGAGGGAAGATGGGTCCGGGGATAGGCAAAATGGGTGAAGAGAAGTGGAAGATACAGTCTTTTCAGTTATGGAATGAATATGTCATGGGAATAAAAGGTACAGCCTAGAGAATATAGTCAGTGATATTGAATGGCAATTCACAGGGATAGATGGTAGCTACACTTGTGAACATAGCATAATGTATAAACTTGTCAAATCCCCATGTTGTATGCCTGAAATTAATGTAACATTGTGTGTCAAGTATACTCAAAACATAACAAAATAAAACCTGAGAGGACTTGGTTCAGAGAGCTTCTGAGTTGGTGAACATGCGGGCATTGGGAGAAAGTGGTGCCCTAGAGAAGGAATGGAACTCCTCACCCTTTCCCCATACCTTAAAGTATGCATCTGTTCCATCTGGCTATTCCTGAGTTATATCTTTTTATATTAAACCAGTTATCTAGTAAATAAAATGTTTCTTTGAGTTCTGTGAACTACTCTAGCAAATTAATTGTACCCAAGGAGGGGGACTTGGGAACCTCTGACCTATAGCCAGTTGGTCAGAGAAGTGCAGGTAACAACCAGGACTTGGGATTGGCACCCTGAGTTAGATGAGGTTGTGGCAATCTCCAAACCTCAGAAGGCTTTGGTTGGAAGCACAGTTGATGACTGGGGCTTATAACTGGCGTCTGAAGGAGCTGGGTGGAAATCTTATAGGACTAACCTCCTACCTACAGGATCTGATGCTATCTCTGGGTAGATAGTGTGAAAATTGAGTTAAACTATATATAGGATGCCCAGCTAGTGTTCAGAGAATGGCTTGGTGGTGTGTGGGGAAGTCTACTCCCTACTTCTAGGAACTGGTTCTAGGAACTCAAAAAAAAAAGCATGGACACACACACACACACACACACACACACAATGTGAAACTAAAATTTCATCAAACAGTACTTACTCTTACCATAGGCAACACACTTTAAAATTTTCTAATCTATTTTATTTTATTTTATTTTATTTTATTTTATTTTTCTAAATGGTTGGGATCCACTAATAGATTGTGACCTGCAGTTTGAAAAACCCCCTTCTCGGGAGAGTCCCTAGAACTTGCTTCTTCTGGTGAAAATCTGCTGAGCTTGTCACTGTTAGTGTACAGGATAAAACCCTTCCCTTCTGCTAAGCATTTGTATAATTTCTGTATGGCAGAAACCAGTAGGAAACAGATTTTTGTCTCCGCAATGGTAAATAAGTCCAAAGACATAGGCTTACAGTCTGCTTAAATATAATCAAATAATTTCTACTTGATTACATTCTAATGAACTTGTTAAACATACTGTGAGCTACAGGGAAGAACACAAAGTACTTTAAAATAAAAATTTAACATTATCTCTGCTGGTTCCAGAATGACACCCGCAAATATTTTGCTTAGGGCAAAAGGACAGTGCCCCTTGCCAAAGGAAAGGATGCTAGCTCCTTGTCTGATGTCAATTTAACATAACAGTAAAAGGTGCACATACCCATTTTGTCCTAAAATGGGCAAGATCTATAGTCAAGGCTTTCCCTGCCCCTCACTTTCTAGATACCTTTACTCCTGCAATCTGTTTGTAGTCCATGGTTGGAAATAGGTTCTTCATATAGCTGTGTTGTACAGCTGGTGACCAGAATCAGGGAGACTTCTGTCTGCCACAGTAGAAGCGAGAAGAGGCAGATGTGGCTGTTGGATGGAGCTTGGATTCAGAAAACTGGGGTTTGAAGATTCCACTCCTTGGTGAACTACACTGCCTTGGAAAAAAAGCATTCACCTTCTCTGAGCCACGGGATAATAGACATGTAGAATGCTATACACCTGCCATTTGCCAAGTATGGTGCTAGATTTTTACAACGCTGACAAAGATGACTAAAATATACCGCATATCCCTAAAATGGAAATGACAATACTGTTCTCATAGTTATTATCAGAGTTATTATCAGAATTATCTCATAATATATTATCTCTCATATCTCATATGAGATATCTCATATCTCATATATATTATCTCATAGTTATTATCAGAATCAGAAGAGAGAACAAACAGGAAATACCCAGTACAATGTTTTACCCATCTTAGGATTATTAGTTCATTTCTTTTTGTATTGGAAGCCATCTTATTATGCAATATAACTCACATTTAGAAAAGTGCAAAGGCATATCTGTTCAGCTAACTGAATTATTAAAAAGCAAACATCATGTACCTGTCACCCAGGTATAGAAATCGAATATTACCATTACTCCAGAAATCTCTACTTGCTCCACCAAATCACAACCCCTTACTCGTGCTAAAAGTAGCCATTTGCTTGACTTTCACTGTTATCACTGTCTTGCTTTTCGTTATGTACACATCCTTTTTTTTTAAACCACATAAGTATGCATCCTAAACATTATAGTTTGATTTAGCCTGATTTTGAACTTTATATGTAATCTGGTCCAGCTGGCTTTTTTCAGTTATCGCATTATTTTTAACATTCACCCACATTGTAAATGTGAGTTGTAGTTAGTTCATTTCTGTTGCTATCTAATATTCAGTTAAATAAACATCCCACATTTTCTTTTTTAATCCACTCTATCATTGATAGATGTTCGATTTGTTTCTACTATTTGACTATTACACAACATCCATGATGAAAATTCTTGTACACGTCTTTTGGCACATCTAAGTTTGCATTTCTGTAGAGTATATATTCAGGAGAAGAATTTCTGGGTCATAGGACATATGTGTCTTCATTCCTTCTAGATAACCTATAATTATTCTCAAAAGTGTTTACACCAATTTACCATCAAACCAGCAATGGGTGATAGTTGCTTTTTACCACTTTCTCACCAACTCTTGGTACTGTCAGATTTTGAATTGTAGCTAGGGTACATAGATTTAATTTTAACTTAAATTTCTCATTCCTGATTGCTAATAAGATCAAACACCTTTATTAGCCATTTGGATTTCCTCTTATGTAAATTGCCTATTTGAGATTTTGGTGCATTTTTAATTTTTATTTTATTTTATTTTTTTGTTTTCTTTTTTCCTTTTAAAATTTTTTAATGTTTATTTATTTTTGAGAGACAAGAGAGATAGAGCATGAGCAGGGGAGGAGCAGAGGGAGAGGGAGAAACAGAATCCAAAGCAGCTCCAGGCTCTGAGCTATTAGCACAGAGCCCAACACAGAGCTTGAACTCACAAACCACGAGATCATGACCTGAGCCAAAGATGGACACTTAACCGAGACCCAGGTGCCCCAATTTTGGCCCATTTTTTAAAAATTGAGTTGTGTGTCTTTTTCATAATGCTTTGGATATGATTTCTTGGTTATATACGTAATATAAAGGCTATGCAAATGAATTCTCCCACTTTGTACATTTTCTTTTCATCTCTTACTGATGTCTTTTAATGAACAAATGTTCATGATTTTAATTAGTCTATGGTATCAATCTTTTTCTTTATTTCAAGTGCTTTTTTTTTGGTCCTGACAATATTTTTTTATGGTTATTTATTTATTTACTTACTTATTTTTTTTAATTTTTTTTTTACATTTATTCATTTTTTTGATAGAGACAGAGCACAAGCAGAGGAGGGGTAGAGAGAGAGAGACACACACACAGAATGTGAAGCAGGCTCCAGGCTCTGAGCTATCAGCACAGAGCCCGACACAGGGCTCGAGCTCACAAACTTGCGAGACCATGACCTGAGCCGAAGCCGGATGCTTAACCGACTGAGCCACCCAAGCGCCCCCCTGGTTTATTTTTGAGAGAGAAAGAGAGAGAGAGAGAAAGCATGAGCAGAGGAGGGGCAGAGAGTGAGGGAGACACAGGATCCGAAGCAGGTTCCAGGCTCTGAGCTGTCAGCACAGAGCCCATTGCGGGGCTCAAAGTCACAAACCATGAGATCATGACCTGAGCCAAAGTCAGATGCTCAACCGACTGAGCCACGCAGGCACCTCTGACAATGTTTTTTAAAAAGAGCTTTTCCCTCTCCGTACTCCAGTGCTACTTCTGTGATGAATCAAGTGTTCATATATGCATAGGTCTGTGAGTTCTCTTTATGGTCCCATTGATCTATGTGTCTATCATTGCAACAATTCCACAAATATATATCTTTATTAATTTTTATCTATTTATTTACTGAAAAACTGTTACAACTTTCAATATGATTGTGGACTTCACTTTTGTAACTTTGTATTAATTTTTGCTTTCTATATTTGGAGGCTAAGTTATTAGAAACATACATTTTAAAGTTTGTTATAAATTTCTTGTGAGTTAAATGTCTTACCATAATGAAATTCTTTTATTTCTAGTAGTTGAAATAAAAAATTTTTTCTTATCTTCTACATCTTTATTTCTTAAATGTTTCTTGTAAACATCACCTAGTTGTAATTGTTGGAAAATCTTTGTCTTTTAATTGGATCATTTTGTTTACTTATATTTAATGTAACTATGGACTCATTAGTTTATACTATTATTGATCTATTGCCTCTGTGGTCCAAATCCACCCTTCATTGCTGTGCCTGTGATATTGAAACGATTCTCTCTTGACAGCTGGTATGATGTTAAGCTTCATCAGCTGAAGCCACTGGAGGCAGAATGAAAGAGAATGCAGAAATAAAAAGCATGTAGCATCTCCCCATAGACAGCTTCCTCTGGCACTTAGAAGGAACTTCCCAGGGAGTTCTATCACTGGGACACCTCACTGGACTCTGTCATATTTTAACTACTTCCTTTTCCATGCTGTTTCTCGTGTTGAACTTTTCACAGTGCTTTATAATTAATCTAGACATCAGATTCTTTTCACTACTAGGATATAACTTCCTTAAGAATAGGGTCTATGGGGGCACCTGGGTGGCTCAGTCGGTTAAGCGGCCGACTTCGGCTCAGGTCACGATCTCGCACTCTGTGAGTTCGAGCCCCGCGTCAGGCTCTGTGCTGACAGCTCAGAGCCTGGAGCCTGTTTCAGATTCTGTGTCTCCCTCTCTCTCTGACCCTCCCCCGTTCATGCTCTGTCTCTCCCTGTCTCAAAAATAAATAAACGTTAAAAGAATAGGGTCTATGTCAACAATAGCCAAAGTATGGAAAGAGACCAAATTGTCCATCAATGGATGAATGGATAAAGAAGATGTGGTATATATATATATATATATATATATATATACATATATATGTATATATATATATACATATATATACATATATATATATGTATATATATATATACACAATGAAGTATTACCCGGCAATCAAAAAGAATGAAATCTTGCCATTTGCAACTACACGGATGGAACTAAAGGGTATTATGTGAAGAGAAATTAGTCAGAGAAAGACGAATATCATATGACTTCACTCATATGAGGACTTTAAGATACAAAACAGATGAACATAGGTAAGGGAAGAAAAAATAATATAAGAACAGAGAGGGGGACAAAACATAAGAGACTCTTAAATATGGAGGACAGAGAGTTGCTGGAGGGCTTGTGGGAGGGGAGATGGGCTAAATGGGTAAGGGGCATTAAGGAATCTACTCCTGAAATCATTGTTTCACTATATGCTAACTAACTTGGATGTAAGCTAAAAAAATAAATTAAGAAAAAAAAGAATAGGGTCTATGTATTTATTATCTCTACTCCACAGTGCTCAAGCAGTGTTCTAAGCAAAAACAGTAACAGCTAACTTATTATATTCTAGACATTATCTCGTGTTTGAATATAGTTGATGTTTGGCCAATGTTTGTTGATGTAATAGCAAATTATTATTCCCATTTTTCAGGTGAAGTAGCTGAGGCTCACAAAAGGAAAATAACTTGCTGAAGTTCACATAATTAGTAAGCGGCATGATAAAAATTTAAGCATAGAATATGTTTCTCTCCTCTGTTCTGCACTTATTAGGATACAAGGATGCTTCATGCCAAGAGGGGCTTTTTTTATTTTGTTACGTAGAGTAGAATCCTTTGTTGAATTTGAACTCAATAGTAGAAAATAAGGAAGAGTCATACATAGCAATATGTGCCAAGCACCTTGCATAATACATTCACTGATAAGATGGGTATTACTATCATCATGTTACAGGAAAACACACTGAAGCCCAGTGAGGTTAAGTGCAACTTCTCAGGTCACACAGGCAGAGACAGAACTCAAACCCCGTTGGTCAAGCTCTTGAATCTATACTCTTGACCATTAATAAATGTATCGACTGTTGAGGTACCTAAAAAAGGTAAGAAAACCAATGTAACAAATAGCCATGTACCTATTACTCACCATAAGAAAACATTAACCCCATGTACTAATCACATTCTCCTGTATTTGGTGGCTTTGATTTGTATGCATATCTTTATGTTTTTATAATATGTATCTGAAAGTACTGTACAATATACAGTATTAGTGTCCATGTAGGTATACTTATAAAATGAACTTTCTCAGCAAATATTTGAGCATCTACTCTGTGCCAACCACTCTTTTAAGTACAGAGAACACAGTAGTGACAGAACAAAATCTCTGCTGTCATGAAATTTAATTTTGTAGTTGGGAGACAGACAATAAAGCATAAATAGAACAATATACAATATCTCTGGTAGTAATCAGTAAAACAAAATAATGCAGAGTAAGAGGTAAAGAGTGATGAGACTGTGGAACAAGATAAAGCCCTCTTTTAACCAGAGATACTGAGCAGATATCTGAAAGAAATAATAGAGTGATGTCTTACATTTAAAAAAAAAAAAAGACAATCTTGTCACTGTGGAGAATAGATGACAGTGGGCCAAGTGTGGAAACAGGGAGACCTGTTGCAGAAAGTTCAGGTGAGAGATAATGATGGCGTGGATGGTTGAGGAGATCGTAAGTGGTCAGATTTTGCTTGTATTTTGAAGGTAGCGTTTATAAGAGAAACGGTCTGTAAAATTTGTTTGTCCTTATGTTTCTAGAGTCAAGATTGTATTAGCCCCATAAAATGATCTGGGCTGCTTTTGTACCATCTTTAGGGAAATTCATTTCAAATAGAAACTAACTTTTCCATAATATATTGGTAGAACTCACTGTAAACCCATTCAGCTGGGAAATGTGAGGGTAGAATGAGATGGGGTAGAGGTCTTTGGCTACCATTTCAAGTTCTTTAATTCCTAGTATTTTCTTCAAATTCTTACACTTAATTTTAGTATCTTTTTGTTTTTGTAGGTGTTGTCTAATGCTTCCCCTGACTCCATGCTCCCACTCTCTTATATCAAATGTTTAGCTAATATATTCTCATGGCTCAAAAACCCAAAAGTACAAAACATTTTATAGCGGAAGCCTGACCTTCCATACTTGTCCCCATATGCTCAGTTCTTACCGTGATACCCATAGATGACTATTGTTCTTTTTTTTTTAAGTTTATTTTTATTTATTTTGATAGAGAGATAGAGAGCAAGTGGGGGAGGGGCAGAGAGAGAGGGAGACAGAATCCCAAGCAAGCTTTGCACTGTCAGCGCAGAGCTCGATGCGGGGCTCAAGGTCATGAACCATGAGATCATGACCTGAGCCGAAATCAAGAACCTGATGCTTAAACAACTGAGCCATCCAGGCGCTCCAGTGAGTACTGTTCTTAATTTCATATGTGTCATTCCAGAGTTTATGCATATTTCAGTGGATTTAAATATAGTCTCATTTTCCCACTTTTTAATTAAAGGTTCTATGTTATAAATGCTCATCTGTACCATTCTTTTAACCTAACATTATATTTTATAGATTTTCCATAACAATACATAAAATATTTTCTAATTATTTTTTAAAGTTACATAATATCATTTGTATTTCATTCAATCATTCTCCTAGTGATATACTTTCAGGTAGTTTCTCATCATTTTTGTTATAAACAATGTTTGTAGCAGATACTACTTGTATCTTTTCAGCCTCACCAGGGTCATTTTTCACTATTTTGTTTTCCTATTTATTCCTGTGTTGACCCATCTAGCATGAGCTATTGCTTACTCCAACAAGACCGCACCTTGTTCCTTGCCCAAGATGTGTGACTTTCACTTCCTGTTTCAGGGAGGCCAGTTGCTACTGAGGCATGAGATACCCTAGGACAGACTCCGCTCTCATGCATTTAAAGCAGAAATGCACGAAAATAAATGTTAAAGAGAACCCCTGAGGGTAACTCTTCGAAGAAAGGGAGATGGGAACCAACAGAAAAGTGACCCACCCTCTCTCCCTCCCAAGGATTGCCCTGAAATACAGTAGTTCATAGGCTCTTAGGATCCTGCAAGATCAAGCAATGAGTTTTCTCTGAAACCAGGTGGGTAGCCTGCTCAGTATTAGACCTTGAGGTGGTTCTCTCTACTTCCTTGCCTCTTTCACCTTTGCCTTCACTCTGGGGCTTGCGTTCTCTGGTAAAGTAGCAACCTGTAAGGGTTTGCCTCAGGCTCGGCACTTGAGAACTGAGACCTCTAACACCAGGGGTAACCCTTGAAAGCAGCCCTCTCAGGATAGGACTGGGGAGTTGTGTTTCTCGCCAGTTGGATGCCAATAGGGACCCTATTGCTGGTGGTAAGTGGAAGTGGCAATATCTCCCGCTTGTAATAGCATCAGAATCACTAGGGCTTTCATCCAGGACTTCATTGGGATGACGTATGGGGGAAACTGAGGCCCTGGCATGTACTGTGGCTTTAGCACACCTCATGTCTCAGGGGATAAGGCAACAACTACAAACATAAGGATTATGGAGGAGTTTGGATCCTGTTCATGGCATTAGGCATGTAAGGTCACACAGAGTAAGGTCACACAGAGCCAATTGCCACTGTGAGAGTCTGAGGGGTACCTTGCTGATTATTAAGCTATTGTTTGTCTGCTCCAACCCCTCTTGTCTATATTTTGCTTTATGATGCTCTCTGTATTTCTGTTTTAGCAGTGGGCTTCCTGTTCGGTTTTTCCAAAAGGGAACACTAGAGGGAGACTGAAAGCCTGGAGGAGAAGAAACAACTAGCTCCTTGGTTTTTTGTGTTCTGTGCCTGTCGACATCACCTCCTCAGAGATACCAGCTTCCAGACCCCTCCTCAGAAGCCTGAGTTCCTGCTACAGGGAGGTTCTCCAAGCTTCTGGGCTTTAATAAATCCAATCTCTTTGATCCCCAGCCCTTGAAATGGTAGCTTCCTTCTATGCTATTGCTTCTGTGTTCTCTCAGTATTTTCCTTTTGCCTTTTCAATCTTTCAATATCTGTTCAACCAATTCCTTATGATACATTGTCTCTGTTACATAACTGGGTTGAGTCAAATAAATTGAAAGGGGTACGCTTTTCAGAGACTATGGTGTAATGTGTTATTTTACACATCTGGAAGTGGCTCTAATAGTTTACTTGGTTGGTTGACAGAACTTGGGTCCAGTGATGATCTGCATTCACCGAGATGGGGATGCAGAACCTTCCTCCACATAAGGCAGGGGTAGGAACTTAGAGGTTTGGAGGACTGGGATATTGGAGTAGACTTATCATAAGTGGCCTGTACACTAACCCCCCTGATCCACCTTCATTACATCATCTTAGATGCCTCAGAAGACATTTCTTTCACTGGGGCATTAAGCAATATGTAGGTGAGGGGAGCACCAGTATCCTAGAAAAGTTCTGTGGTCTTTGTGGTCAGCAGGCCAGGCAAGATGTTGAGAAATGCTGCCATTGCAATGGGTCCCTGATTTCAACATGGCATAGTGGCACCAAGTGGTAGCACTTACCTACTAGAGACAGTGAGGACACATTTCCAAGAGATGAGCATCCCCAATGAAGGGATAATCAAAATGTTTGGTCACCGGCCACAGAAATGAAATAGATAGACATACTACTAAAATGTTACTTGATGCTTAGAACAGGAAAATAAAATAATCTGAGTCTCATGACCAGAAAGCTGACTTGAGCCACCACAATGGAGAGTCAAAGCCTCTCATCTAGCTTACAGACCTAAGCCCGTTCACAAGTTTTGATTGGGTGGATCTGGGATACTTGGCTGGCTCAGTCAGAAGAGCATGTGACTCTTGATTTCAGGGTCATGAGTTTGAGCCCCACGTTGGGGTTAGAGATTAATTTTAAAAAGGGTGGGTCCCTTGAGAAAGTAACCTGCGACGCGGCCCCGAGTATATAGTGTAAATCTTCCTCAAAGCTTCCCTTGGTGAGACATACCAGAGATTTACTATCATGACTGTGTACTAAATGAAAGAAAATACTTAGATCTTGGCTGATAAAACTTCTGGAGGAGTTTATAAGAAAATGCTTGACTTCTGCAGTTACAAGGCAGACTGCCCTGAAAATCAGGCTCTAGATCCGATTTTAAGGGTGGCGGTGCAGCAAAGGACACTGGCTGCAAACTTGACAGATTTCTCATGTGAAACACAGGACGTTGCTAGAATATGAACAGGGTCTGAGATCTGGATTTAGGGCTCTTAGATAGGTGAGTCTAAGATTCTGGGATGCCTAAATACTTCTAAACCCTCTAGACTGACAAAGAAAGACCCTTCCATTTGTTAGGAAGAGAGGCTTTCTTATATCCAGAGACCCTGCATGAATTCAGCTACAGCTCTAGCATAGCTATAGTATCTCATAAGGTGGTGCCAACTATTAGCACACATACCCCACTCCAGGCTGAAAACCAAGATCAGATTTCAGCACAGGTCGAATATGGAGGTAGTCTGCTCCGGGAAGAAGTAGCTTACATATCAAGGGGATTGAATAATGTGAATCGTACATACAAGCATAAACCAGGGGAACCCGTGAGGTACCAGATTGTTAAGAGCACTGGACCGGGTAGGAATGTGAAATATAAGGCTGGCTAGGGGATGATTATTGATATGAGGACACTATCTATCCCTCGGGATTCAATGTTTTGGGTCAGGCACATGGACCCAGTCTTCCCGGTCTGCTGGGATGGCTCTTTGCAGTTTGGATATCGCAATAGACTGTGTAATACCTGAGGACCTACCACCTCATAGTTCATCAGAGGTCCTGAAGGATGTCCTCTTTTTAAACGCAACAGAATGTGCTTGTAAAGCATCACCCATAACTTTGAGAAGTTTAATGGTTGTTGTCCTGTGTAGGCTGGAGTTGACGGTGTGAGATGATGCAATTGAAGTTGTGATCCTTGGAATTCAGGAGGATAAAGTGATTAAGAAATGGCAGAAGCCAGGTGGCAGCACTGAATCATCAGACGCAAGATGGATCTAATTAACATGATGAGTAAGGTCAGCATATGTCACTGTTTGCTCAGGATACTTTTTGCCAGTTGTCCCAGTATAATTATTAATAGTGCCAGCTTTCACTCTCAAAAGTGCCCTCGTTTTGACAATAAATCTTTGGTTACCCTAGCAATGGACAGAAAGAGTAAATGACAATCAGGATGCCTTGATCCACAGGGATCTAGGGTGATGACTATTAGATCATAATACATCTAGTGTCAAAACAGAAGGACAACAGACAGCACCTGATTTGCAGAACGTCAACAAAAGCAATTTTTAAAAATGAGAGCTGATGGTTTGTAGGCTAATGTCAGCTATAGGAAATTGCAATTTCTCATTCACTTTCCAGAGCTAAGCCAGTTCACAGACACAGAGCCAACTGATTGACGCAGAGAATGTATGCCCTTGAAGAAGTACCCCTCACACGTATATATTTTTTCAATCCTTCCCTAAAGAGACCTATGACTTTTTTTCCCCCAGGATAACTGTCCAGTGGAGAAAGGAGAACATTCAGACTTTTTGAGGGCCAGGGATAAGGTAAAATTTATGCATTCTCATTGATAAATGGAGTCTTGGCCCACGTCCATCATATGGTGGATCCAGTGAGCCCACAGATTCATCTTGTGGTAGTTTTCCTGGTCCTGAACATGTAATTGGAATAAATACTCTCGGCACAAACAGAACTTTTACATCTGACCATAGACGTGTGAAACAAGGACCACAGTGCTATTAAGAACCGAGTGAAAGTCCCTGAAACTGCCACCAACCTTAGGCAAAGAGAGCAAATTAGAAGTAATACCATCCTAGAGAATTGCACAGATTGGTGCCACTGTACAAGACAGAAAAGGATGCAGGGATAGTGCTTCCCATAATCTCAAGGTTTGAAACTTGCTCCTGCAAAAAAGGGGGGTATGTTATTGGAATACCATAAATATAGGCAGCGGTAGCCCCAATGGCAGCCGCCATGCCAAATATAGCAGTTTTAATGGAGATCAACATAGTACTGGCATTCAGTATCCAACTATTGATTTGGTAAATAAATGCGTTTTGCTTAGTCTCAATTAGTAGAAAGGATCCAACGCGGTTTACTTTCATATAGCAAGGACAAACTTATTATCTTGATGCACGCCTATGTTAACTTTCTTACTCTCTGTCATAATGTGTCCGCAGGCTGTTAGTCATTTTGATATTTCATGGAACATCACCAATCCACTATACTGATGACATCATGCTATTGAATCCTATAGCCAAGAAATGGCAAGTACCCTGGATGATGCCCTAACACTAGAAAGTGGAAGGAAAGTCCCGTGGAGATTCAGGAGCTTGCCATATTAGTAAAGTTTTCTGGAGTCAATGGATTGAATAACACTGGGATCTCTCCTTCTACGATGAAGGATATATTGTTGCCCCTCACACTTCTGTCACAAGAAAAGCAGCACTGTGTTTGCTGGGCCTCCGGATTTTGGAGTAAGTAGGTACTGTAATACAGAATACTGCTTTGACTCATTTGTTGCATGACTTGGAAGGTTTTCCATTTTCTAAGAGACCCAGAGCAACAGAGGGCTCTGCAATAGGTCCAGGATAAAATGCAAGCTTCTTTGCCACTCAGGTCCCATAAACCAGCCATTTAGTTTTGAGTATATAAGTTTTTCACATCTTTTTATAGATTCATCCCTAAGTATTTCATATTCTTGATGTCATTTAAAATGGTGTTTTTATTTCAATTTTTAGCTGTACACTGTTGGTATATAAAAATACAGTTTAGTTTCACATATGACATCATACTCAGCAAACTTGCTAAGCTCACTCATTAGTTGACCGGATGCCAAATATTAAAATGTTACCTTGTTATGTGAATATTTTTGTGTTCCTACAATATTTTTCAGATTTTTTCTGGGATCTAATGAATTTAGATACAAAAATACAAATAATCTGATCTTTTTCTGATTGGGTTCCCAGACCCAGAGTAGTGCTCAATGCAATTATTCCCAACTACTGAGGCAACTTCCTAAGATTGGCCTGCAAAATTTTTCTCAGTCTTATTGGTGGAAACAGGCACTATTACCAGCCAAGCACTGTTCTCCAATGTTTTCATCTGGGTTTTATCCTAACATTAGAGGGGGATTCTGCAGATGTCAGAGTTCTCTCTCTGTCAAACTCTCTCATCTCTAGGACTCTGGTCTGCAAACTCTAGCTATTTTGGTCTACTCAGACTCTCAGCTTTACCTCCTCAACCGAGAGTGTCCACCAGGAATTCCTGGGTTCCCCTCCTCATGCAATCATAGGGCAGTCTGAGCAACTGGGCAATCATAAGGCTCACCTCATTTTTATTCTCTAAGGATTGCTATTTTTAATTCTTAATATCCTTGAAAAACATTTGGTTCATATATTTGTTTTTGTTTTGGGGGGGTATTTTGGTTGGGAGGGTGAGTCTAGTTCCCATTATTCCCTCTTGGATGGAAATGGAAGTCTCAAAAATGAATTTTAAGAATACATTTACGGGGTTCCTGGGTGGTTCAGTCGGTTACACGTCTGACTCTTGGTTTCGGCTCAGGTCATGATCTTATGGTTGGCGAAATGGAGTCGTGTATGGACGTCACATTGACACCAGGAAGCCTGCTTGGGATTCTCTCTCCCTCTCTCTCTGCCCCTTCTCCACTCGCTCTCTCTCAAAATAAATAAATAAACTTAAAAAAGGAATACATTTGTTACATTTTATCTGAAATTTAAATAAATAAACTTGAAAAAGAGAATACATTTATTACATTTTATCTGAAATTTGTAGGTATTCTATAGCTTAAGGATTTTCGTGTTTTTTAAAGTGGTGGCATCTGCTACTTGCCTTTTTCTACATGCAAGTTCCCCTTCCATTTCAGTAACAGAACGCAGATTAAAGACACACCGAACTGAGAGACACAGTTCCCATTCCTCCTTGTGTCTAGGTATGTGTATTTGACTAACTGTTGCTCATAAAGTTGTTAACAGTAATGTTTGAACTTCCAGGATTCTCCTTCATTTCTTTCCCCCATCCTCTTGATTAGAATGTAACAGAATAACTGGAGCTCTGGTAGCCATCTTGGTCCATAAAGAAAATTTGCATATTGTTAATGACTGATCAGAAAACTCAAATGGCCTGGTGTTTGATGATCCTAAGGAGCCACCATGGCATCTTGAGTCTGAATTTCCTTCTTTCTTTCTTTCTTTCTTTCTTTCTTTCTTTCTTTCTGTATAAAAAAAAGTTACCTTTTTCTTCTTTAAGCCACTGTCCTTGGGAGTTTTCTGTATATGCTCTGAATCATTCTGTCTCATGTCTAGTTTGCCAAATTGCCAGAAACCTAAACCAACAGCTAGAGACAAAACCTGCCACAAAGAAAAATTTGAGGTAGGGGAAATTCACTTGTGATTATGACTCACCATTTAGTGTCTTTTCTCCACTTTCTACCAACTAATATGCTCAGTGCTTTCACAGTCTCTATCTCCCTGTTATCAAAAATTGCTTTCAAGAAAGGATCCAGGGCACCTGGGTGGCTCAGTCAGTTGAGAGTCCAAATCTTGATCTCACAATTTTTGGGTTCAAGATTTGCATCGGGCTCCACTCTGATGTTGCAGAGCCTGCTTGGGATTCTCTCTCTCCCTCTTTCTCTGTTCCTCCCCAGCTCACATTCTCTTTCTTTCTCAGAATTAATAAGCTTAAATAAAAAAGAAATTAAATTCTAATAGTGAATTTTTCAGTAAGTCCAGACACTTTATTTAAAATTACCAGTTTTTAGGGGCGCCTGGGTGGCGCAGTCGGTTAAGCGTCCGACTTCAGCTCAGGTCACGATCTCACGTTCCGTGAATTCCAGCCCCGCGTCGGGCTCTGGGCTGATGGCTCAGAGCCTGGAGCCTGCTTCCGGTTCTGTGTCTCCCTCTCTCTCTGCCCCTCCCCCGTTCATGCTCTGTCTCTCTCTGTCTCAAAATAAATAAACGTTAAAAAAAAAAATTTAAAAAAAATAAAAATAAAAATAAAATTACCAGTTTTTAGTTGGGAAGAGATCCCTCGTGAAATTCTATTTTTCATGGGGTGCCTGGGTGGCTCAGTTGGTTAACTGTTCAACTTCGGCTCAGGTCATGATCTCACAGTTCATGGGTTCGAGCCCCACATCAGGCTGTCTGCTGTCAGCACATAGCCCACTTCAGATCCTCTGTCCCCCTGCCTCCCACCTTCCCCTGTTGTGTCTTTCTCAAAAATATACATTAAATTTTTTTTAAAAAAAGAAATTCTATTTTTCATAGAAGCTCAAGTGGGAAAGGTGGGTTTAGCTAATGAGTAGAATTTCCATGCATGTTTTAGATAGGCAATATGAAATATATGGCTCATCAACCTGCCTCCATCTTGAATTCAGAACCAGAGAGTAATATATTTGAGAGAAACCTCATTATTTATCTTCTCTGAAACTGTACTACAAAACTTAGGCATATCATTGCTATAGTTTCTCTCTGTCTCTGTCTCTCTCTCATCTGCTCTGGGAAGCTCATATGTTACAGTGAATAGACTCAGTTGACCAGACATCCACATGCAATTGAACCATTTACATGTAAACAATCATAGCAGGTAGAGAAACAAGTGTAATATAGTATGTCTCCCATTTACAAACCCCTCAATTCTTTTATTTATTCAACTTCTCAATGTCACCTCTACATTTTGATCTTGAATGTAGTTCTCTAGGCTTCTGAGGGGTGAAAAAGATCTGTGAGGTGAGAATGGTATTTTTATCAATTTTCTTCTTGTCTGCTATTTGTAGCAGTAGCAACAATTGCTTATTATATGCCAGAAAAAAAGCACAGGGATAAGATAATCCCTTCCCGTCCTATGGGATCCATATAAGGCTATAATTTTGTGGCATTGGCAGAGACTCCCTGAGAATTTCTTAGCCCTGGGGATATGTGTAATTCTTGGACCTAGTAAACAAACTCATTCATAACTCATATGTATATAATTTAATAGGACTGCCAAGGCATGTTTGCTTGGTTATGGATTTATGGGTATGAATGACAGATACAGAACAGAATTTCTTTTAAAAAGGAAAATGCACTTTGAATTTTTTATTCTCACTTGCTTGGTAAGTAGAGAAAAGCATGTGAAAGGGAAATATGCAAAAAACTGTAATGTAGATTGCAAAATAAATTGTCAGTGAAATACTGTTAATCAACATATACTATTCATTCATTCATCTATAATACACACATTCATCAAGAGCACTTGCTTTCTTTCTCCAAGCTCTGTGTATGCCCTCATATGGCATTCTCATCCTTCATTTGTCAGCTGGAAGCCCACCTACTTAGAGAGACCTTCCTGTGCCCTCCTATCTAAAACAGCCTCCCCTGCTTATGCTTTATCTCTTTACCTGTTTTATTTGTAAGATTCATCATGGTCTGCAATGATCTTCCTGACAATAACTGAGCTTCATGAAGTCAGGGATCTTTTTTTTTTTTTTTCCATCTTGTTCATCTCTGTGATCTGCAGTCTAGTACAGAGTCCAGTACGTGGGATAGTCTCAGGAAAATAGTAGTTGGATAAATATGACTGAAACAGTGAGCTCCTACTCTATGCCAGGTATCACCTAGCTAAGTGCCCTCAACTTACTCAAAGTCTTACAGGTAAAGACAGGTGTGTCAATAGTAAATATTAACAATATAATAAGTTTTATTATTCCGTGAAGGTGCTTTGCAAACACATAAAAAGCTTCTAACTCAGAGATTCTCCATCTCTGCCCCACCAACATTTTGGGGCCAGATAATTCTTTGTTATGGACAATTATTTGTCGGGGGTGGGAACTAGGAGGAGGGCTTTCCTGTGTATTGTAGGATATTTAGTGGCATCTATGGCTTCTACACACCAGTTGCCTCTAGAAACCCTCCTCTGAGTTGTGACAACTGTAAATATCTCCAGACATTGCCAAATGTCCCTTGGGAGCAATATTATCCTAGGTTTTATAACCACTGATCCAACTCAATCTATATGGTAAAGGTTTGAAGTTTAAATTTATTTTCCTATTCATCTGCCCATTATAATAGAAAATTTAAAAGGTACAGGAGCAAAGAAAAAAAATCCATAATCCTACCTGGCTACCTCTTGGGATAACCATTATTTTAATGTATTGACACATTTCTTATTTATTTATTTATTTATTTATTTATTTATTTATATTTATTTTTACTTATTTTTTAAGTAGGCTCCACTCCCAATGTGAGCTTGAGCTCATGACCCTGAGATCAAGAGTTGCATGCTCCACTGACTGAGGAAGCCAAGCACCCCTTGACATATTTCTTTCAACTAATTTCACTCTGTACTCTTCCCTTTTCATAGATGAGATCACATATATTAATATGGCATAATATAATTTTGGCTTAATATTATTCTTCTGTAATTACAAAATATGTAATCATCAAAACAGTATGGTATTGGCACAAAAACAGACACACAGACCAATGGAGTAGAATACAGAACCCAGAATTGGACGCACAAATGTACGGCCAACTAATCTTTGACAAAGCAGGAAAGAGTATCCAATGGAAAAAAGACAGTCTCTTTAGCAAATGGTGTTGGGAGAACTGGACAGCAACATGCAGAAGAATGAAACTGTACTTACTACTTACACCATACACAAAAATAAACTCAAAATGGATGAAAGACCTAAATTTGAGACAGGAAACCATCAAAACCCTAAAGAAAACAGGTAACAACCTCTTTGACCTCAGCCACAGCAACTTCTTACTCAACACGTCTCTGAAAGCAAGGGAAATAAAAGCAAAATGGAACTATTGGGAGCTTATCAAGATAAAAATCTCCTGCACTGCAAAGGAAACAATCAATAAAACTAAAAGGCAACCAATGGAATGGGAGAATATATTTGCAAATGACATATCAGATAAAGGATTAGTATCCAAAATCTATAAAGAACTTATCAAACTCAACACATGAAAAACAAATAATTCAGTGAAGAAATGGGCAGAACACATGAATAGACGCTTTTCCAAAGAAGACATCCAGGTGGCCAACAGACACATGAAAAGATGCTCAACATCACTCACCACCAAGGAAATACAAATCAAAACCACATTGAGATACCACTTCACACTGGTCAGAGTGGCTATAATTAACAACTCAGGAAATAGGTGTTGACAAGGATGTGAAGAAATGGGAGCCCTCTTGCACTGTTGGTGGGAATGCAAACTGGTGCAGCCACTCTGGAAAACAGTGTGGAGGTTCCTCAAAAAATTAAAAATAGAACTATCCTATGACCCAGGAACAGCACTACTAGGACTTTATCCTAAGGATACAAGAGTGCTGATTAATAGGGGCACTTGTACCCCAATGTTTACAGCAGCACTTTCAACAATAGCCAAATCATGTAAAGAGTCCAAATGCCATCAACTGACGAATGGATAAAGAAGATGTGGTTTATATACACAATGGAGTACTACTAGGCAATGAGAAAAGAATGAAATCCTGCCATTTGCAACAATGTAGATGGAACTGGAAGGTATTATGCTAGGTGAAATAAGTCAGTCAGAGAAAGAGAGATCATATGTTTTCACTTATATGTGGAACTTGAGAAACTGAATATGATAGGGGAAGGGAAGGGGAAAAATAGTTTCAAACTAAGAGGGAGGAAAACCCACAAGAGACTCTTAAATACAGAGAACAAATTGAGGGTTGATGGAGGAGAGGGGAAAATGGGTGATGGACACTGAGGAGGGCACTTGTTTGGATGAACACTGGGTGTAAAACGTAAGCAATGAATCACGGGAATCTACCCCCAAAACCAAGAGCACACCGTATACAATGCATGTTACCTAACTTGACAATAAATTATATTAAAAAACATTAAAATAAATAAAATAAATAAAAAATGATGCAAAGGCTTTACAAATTAAAAAAATAAAAAATATATTCATGTAAATGATTTTAATAATTATAACTATATAATAAGTATTTTATATATATGGTATCTATTTAGTAATATATAACATATAATATTCCATAAGGATTTTTATCATAATTGATACAATTCTCTTAATATTAGGTGATTTTAATTCTTTCAAAGTTCATACCAACTTACTCTACCACCAGTGGTATATAAAACTGCAAATTTTACTGTAACTTTACTAACATTATAATATTTAAAATGTTTGCTACATTTCATGGACAAAAAATTCCTCATTTTTACTCACATTTGCAAAAAAACCATTTTTTTAAAGTTCACTTATTTTGAGAGAAAGTGTGTGTAAGCAGGAGAGAAACAGAGACAGAGGGAGAGAGAGAAGCCCAAACAGGTTCCACGTTGTCAGTGCATAGCCCAACATGGGGTTCAAACTCATGAACCCTGAGATCATGACCTGAGCTGAAATCAAGATGCTTCACTGACTGAACCACCCATACACCCCCTCATATTTGCATTTTTGTTAATTCATTTGCTTTGCATGTTAACAGACTTTGACTGCTTATCCTGGTGTTTCCCTTAGCTATTTTGAGAACTACTTTATGCATTAAATTCTTTATATGTCATGTATTAAATTTTTCGTCATATACTCCAAGTTTTTAAAAATAAGGTATTTAACATTTAATTTGGTTTATGGTATTCTTAAAGAAACAGTGGCCAATTTTAAGATACATTTAAGTTTGATCTTTTTGTTTATGATTTTTTCCACTGATTTGAAACTTTGAAAGTCCTCTGTGTCTAGAGGATCAGATAAATATTTATTTATTTATTTATTTATTTATTTATTTATTTATTTATTTATACTTTCTGCTGCTTTAAAAAATATGTTATATATATATTTCATTCTGTTACTCCTGGAATTTATTTTAGTATGTGAAGTGAGAGCAGACTACACTTGATATTCTTCCAAATAGCCAGACAATCATTCATGACATTTTTATTGAATCATCTTTTCCTCCCTTAATTTGTGTTGACTATTTTATAACAGTGTAAGTTTGTACACATCCTTGTGAGTGATCTTACAAACTAGGAATAATACTCTGATACAAGAATGAAACTTTATAGTTCATGTTTTATTTTTTAAAAAAATTTTTTTTTTCAACGTTTTTTATTTATTTTTGGGACAGAGAGAGACAGAGCATGAACGGGGGAGGGGCAGAGAGAGAGGGAGACACAGAATCGGAAACAGGCTCCAGGCTCCGAGCCATCAGCCCAGAGCCCGACGCGGGGCTCGAACTCACGGACCGCGAGATCGTGACCTGGCTGAAGTCGGACGCTTAACCGACTGCGCCACCCAGGCGCCCCAGATCATGTTTTATTTTTTAAATTAATGTTATTGTGGTATAATTTACATACAACAAAATGCAACAATTTTATTTTATTTTATTATATGAAATTTATTGTCAAATTAGTTTCCAAACAACACCCAGTGCTCATCCCAAAAGATGCCCTCTTCAATGCCCATCACCTACCTCCGTCCCACCCCCCATCAACCCTCAGTTTGTTCTCAGTTTTTAAGAGTCTCTTATGCTTTGGCTCTCTCTCCCACTCTAACCTCTTTTTTTTCTTTTTTTTTCTTCCCCTCCCCCATGGGTTTCTGTTAAGTTTCTCAAGGTTCCACATACGAGTGAAAACATATGGCATCTGTCTTTCTCTGTATGGCTTATTTCACTTAGCATCACACTCTCCAGTTCCATCCACATTGCTACAAAGGGCCATATTTCATTCTTTATCATTGCCACGTAATACTCCATTGTGTATATAAACCACAATTTCTTTATCCATTCATCAGTTGATGGACATTTAGGCTTTTTCCACAATTTGGCTATTGTTGAGAGTGCTAAAATGCAACAATTTAAAAATGTACAGGTGAAAGATTTTGACAAATATAGACATTCATATATGCACTACGACACTGAAGTCATACCAGGCATCTTTTCTGACCATAGTGCTTTGTAACTAGAAATGAACCACGAAACAAAAATCTGGATAGCATATAAATACATGCAGGTTAAATAAAATCCTATTAAATAATGAATGGCTCAACCAAGAAATCAAACAAGAAATTAAAAATTACATGAAAACAAATGAAAATGAAAACACAATGATCCAAAATCTTTGGGATGTGGCAAAAGCAGTGCTAAAAGGGAAGTTTGTAGCAATACAGCCTACTTCAAGAAGCAAGAAAAATCACAAGTAAACAATTTAACCTTACATCTAAACAAGCTAGAAAAAGAACAAACAAAATCCAAATCCAACAGAGGGAAGAAAATA
Source organism: Panthera leo (assembly GCF_018350215.1). NCBI lineage: Eukaryota > Metazoa > Chordata > Mammalia > Carnivora > Felidae > Panthera > Panthera leo. The sequence goes on along the minus strand of NC_056685.1, from coordinate 91,834,515 downwards.
ATAGAGATTAGAGCAGAAATAAATGATTTAGAAACAATAAACAAAACAACAACAACAACAACGAAACAATAGAACTAATCAATGAAACCAGGAGGTGATTTTTTGAAAAAATTAACAAAATTGATAAACCTCTAGCCAGACTTATCGGGGGTGGGGTGGGGAGGGGGACTCAAATAAACAAAATCACAAGTGAAAGAGAAGAAATAACAACCAAATACAAACAATAATAAGAGCATATTACAAGCTATTATATGCCAACAAATTGGGCAATCTGGAAGAAATGGATAAATTCCTAGAAACATATAAACTACCAAAACTGAAACAGAAAGAAACAGAAAATTTGAACAGATCCATTGCCAGCAAAAAATGGAATCAGTAATCAAAAACCTCCCAACAAATAAAAATCCAGGACCAGACAGATTCACAGGAGAATTCTACCAAACATTTAAAGAAGAGTTAATACCTATTCTTTTTTATTATAAATTATTTTATTTTATTTTTTACTTATCTACATACTTTTATTTTACATTTACTGCATTTTACTACCTACATATTTTTACATTTTTATGGTAAGAATATATATTGATTTTATTATAAGAGGAATCAAATAAACATTACTATAGATGTCAAAATCCTGGTAAGTAATACCTATTATTCTTAAACTATTCCAAAAAATAGAAGAGGAAGAAAAATTTCCAAATTCATTCTATGAGGCCAGCAATACTTGGATACTAACATTGGAGAAAGACACCACACACACACACAAAAATAACTACAGGCCAGTATCTCTGATGAATATAGGTGCAAGCATCCTCAACAAAATACTAGAAAACTAAATCCAACAATACATTAAAAAGAATAATTCACCACAATCACGTGGGATTTATTCCTGGGATGCAAAGGTGCTTCAATATTCACAAATCAGTCAATGTGATACATCACATCAATAAGAGAAAGGATAAAAAACAAATGATCACTTCAATAAATGCAGAAAAAGCATTTGAGAAAGTACAACATCCATTCATGATTAAAAAAAAAAAAAACTCAACAAAAGTTTAGAAGGAACGTACTTCAATATAATAAAGACCTTATACAAAAACCCACAGCAAACATCATACTGAATGGGAAAAATCTGAAAGTTTTTCCCCTAACATCAGGAACATGACAAGGATGTCCACTCTCACCACTTTTGTTTAACATAGTACTGTAATCAGCTAGAGCAATAAGAAAGAAAGAAAGAAAGAAAGAAAGAAAGAAAGAAAGAAAGAAAGAAACAGGGAGGGAGGGAAGGAAGGAAGGAAGGAAGAAAGCCATCCAAACTGGTAAGGAAGAAGTTTAACTGTCACTCTTTGCAGATGACATGATACTATACATAGAAAACCCTAAAGACTCCACCAAAAATGACCAGAACTGCGAAATGAATTCAATAAGATCGCAGGATACAAAAAAATCAACGTACAGAAATCTGTTGCATTTCTATATACTAATAATGAAATAGCGGAAAGAGAAATTAAGACAATTATTCCATTTATAATTGAACTCCAAATAATAAAGGACCTAGGAACAAACGTAACCAGAGAGGTAAAAGACCAGCACTCTGAAAACTATAAATCATTGATGAAAGTAACTGAAGATGACACAAATGGAAAGACATTCCATGATCATGAATTGGAAAGCAAGTATTGTTAAAATGTCTATACTACCCAAAGCAATCTACAGATTTAATGCAATCCTTATCAAAATACCAATAGCATTTTTCCAGAACTGGAATAAAAAAATCCTAAAATTCATATGAAACCACAAAAGGCCCCAAACAGCCAAAGCAATCTTGAAAAAGAAAAACAAAACTGGAGGTATCACAATTCCAGACTTCAAGTTATACTACAAAGCTATAGTAATCGAACCAGAATGGTACTGGCACAAAAATAGACAGAAAGATCAATAGAACAAAATCAAAACTTAGAAATTAACCCACAATTAAATGGCCAATTAATCTCTGACAAAGAAGGCAAGCATATGCAATGGGAAAATGGCAGTCTCTTCAACAGATGGTGTTGAGAAAACTGGACAGCTACATGCAAAAGAATGAAACCAGACCACTTTCTTTCACCATACACAAAAATAGATATGGATTAAAGACCTAAATGTGAGACCTGAAACCATAAAAATTCTAGAAGAGAACACAGGCAGTAATTTCTCTGACATCAGCCATAGCAACATTTATAGCAGCATTATTCACAATAGCCAAATTATAGAAAAAAACCCAAATGTCCATCGATTGATGGATGGATAAAGATGTGGTATGTGTGTGTGTGTGTGTGTGTGTGTGTGGTATGTGTGTGCACACACACACAATGGTGTATTACTCACCCATAAAAAAGAATAAATCTTGCCCTTTATAATGACATAGATGGAGCTAGAGAGTATAATGCAAAGCAAAAGAAGTCAGTCAGAGAAAGACAAATACCGTATGATTTCACTCATATGTGGAATTTAACAAACAAAACAAACAAGCAAAGGAAAAAAAAAGAGAGAGAGAGAAACTAAGGAAATAGACTCTTAACTATAGAGAACAAACTGATGGTCACCAGAGGGAAGGTGGGTGGGGGGATAGGTGAAATAGGAGAAGGGGATTAAGAAGTGTACTTTTCATGATGAGCACTGGATGAGGTATGGAAGTATTGAATCACTATAGTATACACCTGAAACTAATGTAACACTATATGTTAACTATATTGGAATTAAAATTAAAACTTAATAAAAAGAGACTATACCTCTACTGAGCAAGGATGCCATAATTCTTTTAAAAAAATTAATGTTTATTTATTTTTTTGAGAGAGAGTATGAGCAGGAAAGGGGCAGAGAGAGAGGGAGACACAGAATCAGAAGCAGGCTCCAGGCTTTGAGCCATCAGCACAGAGCCCGATGTGGGGCTTGAACTCATGGACCATGAGATCATGACTTGAGCCAGAGTTGGATGCTCAACTGACTGAGCCACCCAGGCACCCCATGGATGCCATAATTTTTGAATAAAGGATTTTGAACGGACTCCAGAAGTGTTATTTACCATTGTATCTCAGAGCCATAGATTAGCAGAGCAGTAGAGAGTAGAGCGAAGAATTTAGCAACAGATAACATAGATTTGAATTCTTTCTCTGTTTTGGTTCACTTCAGATCTCTCACCTTTAAAAAGGATACTGACATAAGTGCTAGTTTTATTTCTTCATTTATCTATTTTAAGTTTAATGTTGTTTGTCTCCAGTTGACTAAAGAGTGCACAATATTTTTAATTTATGTCCTTCCAATTTTCCGTTACCCCCACTGACTTATTCTCTTTCTGCGTCTTCCCCCGACCCAAGTAACATTACCCAACACTAGCTTGAGCAGAAAGCACGCACAGCAGAAAGGAATATTATAAAAACAGTATGGTCATCGGTTTTGGTATGGCCATCAGAGTGGCAAAGAGTTCATGTTTTGTGTAAATTTTTTATAAGACACTGAAGGAATTTTTGTTATTTTGGTAAGGGGTCATATCAATGCTTGACAGTAATAATTTTAGTAATATTAGGTAAGGTGAGTGGAAGAGAGGCCAAATATCAAGTAGTTAAAATAGTGGGCTCTGAAAGCAGAATGCCTGTGTCCTTCCCCAGCCCCACTTGCTAGCCATGGAACTTTGGACAAGTTGTTCAATCACTCTATATTTTGGTTACCTCATCAATTAATGGGAACATTACTAACTCAACCCTTTTTATTTTTATGAGAATTAATTATGGGTTATAATAAGTGCTCTTTAGATTTGCAACTCTTTAAGTCTCAAAACTCATTTAAAAATTTTTAAATTTATGTTCATCTTTTATTGTGTTGTTACTTAACAGCATCATAATATTTCTAACTACACAAATTATATTTATTCCTTTTGCTAATAGAGTATTCTCTGTTTACAAGCATGCCTCTGCTTTGCTTGAGTTAATTCTATAATTTTGTCCAGGATTTTATAGCCTTCAGGTTGTAAAGCAGCCAGGAATTTTTTTCTGTGTGTATTAGAAGTAAAAGTAATATGGGGCGCCTGGGTGGCTCGGTCGGTTAAGCGTCCGACTTCGACTCAGGTCATGATCTCACGGTCCGTGAGTTCGAGCCCCGCGTCGGGCTCTGTGCTGACAGCTGGGAGCCTGGAGGCTGTTTCAGATTCTGTGTCTCCCTCTCTCTCTGCCCCTCCCCTGTTCATGCTCTGCCTCTCTCTGTCTCAAAAAAAAAAAAAAAAAAAAAAAAAAAAAGAAGTAAAAGTAATACAAGACTTGATGTTGTTTATAAGCCTGTGCACTGTAAAATAAGGTGATCATATCTGGGTTGACTAAAGATTTAGGTCAACAATGGAAAATGAAAATTCATGTTGATTTCATAAAGCTGCACATCAAGGAGTTTTTGTTGGCTTGTTCCTTCCTTGAAATAAATTGAACTTATTTTAACGGATTAGCACAGTACACACCCTACATTCCTCTTTGCTAGCCCAAAAAAATGTTACTATAATCTTAACCTTCCTTTAAAAAATTTTTTTTTCTTCCTTCAATTTTTCTTTCCCCAGTTCTTTCTTTGCATTTCTCTGTAAATCCTAAACATTTGTGGGCCCAGGTACTATTTTATTTTTCTCAGTGATTTGGCCACGACACTTTAAGACAAAGAAAGAAACATCTTTTCCTACTGATAGTGTATCAAATTATTTTTGGGAAAAATATAGAAAATTGGTAGAAGAATAGGAGTGACATCAGTATTTCCAAAGCTCACAAAGCTCCAGGTTATAGGAACGTAGGAAGCTGATTTGACTGTATTAGCGGCCACCTGGATGTTCTTGATAAATAATTTACAACTAATTTGCTTGTTTGAAAGATTAAAAATGGGTTTAAAGGGCCATTTGCACTCAGTCTGCCTGGTGTTGATCTAAGCAGTAAAGACAATAATGAAAAATCTCTCAGGAGATTACACTCCAAAGGAGGAATTTTGGGAGCCGGCATGAGGCCAGTTTTTGTCCAGTACTGTGAAAGGGTTTCAGAAACCAAGCGATAAAGTGTTGCAAGTGTTCCCAATTTCCTTCTTGATGTGTTTGGTGTAAAATTGCTCTCTGTATTTTCAGCCAAAAGATGCATGCATCTGCCTCTCAAAAATTAAACCATGTCTGGTGACAAGAAATAGGCACGGGGGAAGCATATTTGTTGTTAAAAGGCATGTTTTCTTTACGCGAGGTGTTAAGGGAATGACAATAAATTAGCATTCTCCTGCTTTGTGTTAAGCTACAGAGTAAATTTTTGCTATACAACTCCAATCTCAGGAGACAGGATGCCTTGATTAATAGAGGCCATAAGATCAAGAGAAAACTACTCTCTTGGTTCAGTCACCAACCTAGAACCATAATAATCATAAAACAATATTTGATCCCAAACTGTATACTGTCTCCAAATAATCAGTAACCTCTTACTATAGATACGTTTCTCAAGGGATGTTTCATTTTTTCTTTCCATTCCCAATAGGATTCCTACATAATCTCCATCATAGAAGAAAACACAAAAATTAATTCACAAGAGGTTTCAATCAATAATTCCTTTTACATCAGGTGTGTGTGCTTTTAAAAGTATTCAAATGACATAAACAGTTTAATTTGTTTTGATTTTTTTTCTTCTATTTCTAATTACAGTTGACCTTTGAATAACAGGGGTTTGAATTGGATGGGCCCTACTTATATGCAGATGTTTTTGACAAATACAATACAGTACTATATTTTCTCTTACAATTTTCTTAATAACATTTTTTTCTAGCTTACTTTATGTTAAGAATACAGTATATAATAAATACTGCTGTTTATGTTATCATTAAGGCTTCCAGTCAACAGCAGTCTCTTTGTAGTTGAGTTTTGGGGGAGTCAAAAGTTGTGTACAGATTTCAACTTCATGGAAGGTCAGTGGCCCTTACCTCTGTGTTGTTCAAAGGTCAATTGTATTTATCACCTTGATTTTTTTTCTATATTCTTGTTTTTAGTGTTTACTATTTTGAGAGAGAGAGACAGAGCACGAGCAGGAGAGAGGCAGAGAGAGAGAGAGAGAGAGAGAGAGAGAGAGAGAGAGAGAGAATACGATGCAGGCTCCAGGCTCAGAGCTATCAGCACAGAGCCCAATGTAGGGCTCATACTCACAAATCGCTCAACCAACTGAGCCACCCAGGCTCCCCTCAATATTCTAATAATAACAGGAAAGATATATACTGGGAGAACTATCTTGAATGTTTTATACATATTTTAAACACAAGGATTGAGAAATTTATTAATTACATATAAACATTAATAAACAAAATTTAATATTTCAACAAAATTGTCCTGAAAGGTGACTGTAACATCCTCCTGTGGAAGGGAAGGAATAAACAGAATAAATGGCAAGAGATGTCTACATATAAAAATAGAGTTATTTTTGGACAAATGCCCTGAAATACTATTTAATACTTATATTTCAGAATTATGCAAGCAAGAACATTCCCCAAACTTATTTACATTATACATAACTCAGTGGGTTAATAGAGATTCAAATGCAAACTCTGAAGTCAGTATGATTGAAGTTTCAAATGTGAAGGATTTCTCAGATAGTATTCTGCTTAATTCACTAAGAAGTATAGACATTATGCTAAGAAATGAGTTATATATTGTAATTATCATCATGAAAAACTGCTAATGTGCTAATACTCTTAAAATGCTATTTAAAAATTGAATACCAAAGATCCAACAAATTAAATTATATAATGAAGTTCTGAGATCAGAGGGTGGATAGGTAGAATACATTCTGGAACATAATTTTTGTTTTGGGGGGATTCTTCCTTTTGTTAATATTAGATTTCTTTTTTTTTTTTGGCCCTTTTAATGTTGTTCACCAAACTATGCTATATTTATAATTTGAATGTTGTTATATCAGCTTCTTTATGTTGATATTTATCAAAATACTCATCCATTTTATCTATTTTTGGATAATTCTGGAGGCAGCAGATAGGTGGATTTATTTTTGCTAACTCTGAGAGTCTCTTTCAAAAGATAAGTTTGATACTTTACATATTTTATGATTACTGATATGCTTATTCTTGTGTCTGCCATATTATCTTATGTTATCTATCATACTTTTTTTTTTGCTGATTTTTTTCTTATTCTGTTTTCCTATCTTTTCTTCAAGTGATCAAGATTTTGTTTCCCCTCTCCCCTCTACTTACTTGGAAACTATGTGTTCTATTTCTTTCTTCCTTCCTTTTTAAGGTTGACCCTTAAAATTCTTTTCTCCCCACCTGCTCCCTCCCTGACCCTCAAAAAATTTTTAACATTCATGCATATAGTTATATTTTCTTAACAAAGCCCAAAGTTAATTAGTATCTCTCTCCTCCTTCTGAAGAAGTCTACCTTAGCACACTTTACTTTTCTTCAACTGTTCCCCAACTTCTGCATAATTTTTGCCTGAAATTTTAGATCACTTTTGTTACTAAACATATAAAATATCATTTTGTTTTTATTTACAAACATTCATTTGCATTTCCATTATAGTTTCCTGATTCTTGGCTCACTTTTTGTTCTTGCTTATCACAACTCCTTCTAATTCTATAAATTTATTTAGTTGAAAATAGACTTTCAAAGTTCTTCTTATGATGGTTTATTTTTATTTTAGAGGTGTATGTAGGCTTTAAAATACCTTTAAAATTATAGCTTGACTGACTGTAGAATTATTGCACAGCTCTATTTTTCCTTCATAAATTGTGTAGATACCAATCCACTTCATGGGTGTCTATTTTTACTGAGAAAACTCTACAGCTAATCTGATTTTTATCTTTGTTTTATAGGATTTTCACTTTATCTTACTATTCTGCAATTTTATTATAATGTGTCTAGATATGAATTAATTAATTAATTTATTTATTTATTTATTTATGTTTTGAAAGAGTGCAAACAGGGAGAGACAGAGAAAGAAAGAGGAGAGAATCCCAAGCAGGCTCAGCACTGTCGGCCCCATGTGGGGCTCAATCCCACAAAATACAAGATCATGACTTGAGCCAAAACCAAGAGCTGGTCACTTAACTCAGTGAGCTACCCAGGAGCTCCTAGATGTGAATTTTTAAAGTATATTTATCCCATTTGAAATGTGGTGGAATATATCAGTCTGAGTACTCTTTATTTGGTTCTGAGAAATTCTATGCCCTATCTCTGGTGATATTGCTTTGTACCCATTTTCCCTCTTCTTCCTTTTGAGGTTCCCATTAGATTATGCCAGACCCATGGCTTCAGCGGGTTACAGCTATAGGTTTCTGTTTGATTTTGTTTGTTTTTATCGTTTTTATGGTAATATCTTGGTTTCTGCAACGATATGTTCCCTTTTGTGTCTTTGAGTGTAGCCATGTGCTTTTCAATTTATTAAATATCTCTTACCTATCACTTATGTGTGTGTTTGTGCTGAAGATGGGAATTTTAGCATTGGTTCCATTTACCAGCCTGACTTCGAAGTTACCAGAACGTATTGAAAAGAGAAAAGAAGAGACAGTATACAGTGGATGCATGAAAATATGGTATGCTAAACTTACATAATCACTTACTTAATCCCAATCAATATCTGTCCCTCTGCCCTAAAATAAGATTAAATTTTAAATAAGTCACTCTCATAGGTACTATTGAGTTACAGAGAGTAATTCCATAGGGCCTCATTATTTACTTCTAAATGAAGAAAAAGGGATTTTCTTTCTTCTAATTCTCCCCAAGAAAAATATTTTCATCACTCAAACCCTATTTCCTCTGCAGTTCATATCCTTTCTAGATTTGCCAGGGAAGAAAAGAGAATTATCTGAGACCATTAGCCAATGGAACCATGTTACTCGGCAGAAAAGAAACAAAGAGGAGGAAATGGCCTTTGATGCAGCAGAACTTGAGAAATGAGAACGGTACATGGATCAGAGGAGGACACACTTGCCCCTTCATAAGTCATAGCCAGGAAAAAGACTTTTGAATTATTACCTTACGTTTGTATCGTTCCAGGTAGGCTGGTAATAGCAGTAGCTGTTGCCATGACAACCTACAGATGACGTTAGAGTTCTCCAAATCCTGAGGCACTTATATTGTAAATAACAAAGGCTAAAGGAAGCAACTTTTAGTTTTTTGTACTTACTTTTACATTGTTAACATTCCTCTGACATCATCCCATGGGTACTGTGCTCCCAAATGATTTTTATTTGTGTCTGCCACAGTTACCTGAGGCAAGCTGAAATAACTGAATAACTCTCAGACAGAAATAAAGATATTCAGATACAAAGCAATGAGATGACTGGCCCGAATCCCAGGGAGAAGTCAGTGACAGACCTCAGAATGAGGCTCATTGCACTTCAACGTTCCTCGCCCCCCCCAATCCTGAGATAGCAGTTCTGCACACAACATTAATCATTCCAGCCAAACCCATTTTTAAAACGACCCCTGAAGTCAACAAAGCCAAACTCCTAAAATAGGATCTTCCTTGGCTGAAGAAAAATATAGAATTTGTTATCTGGTCTTTTCTTCAGATTATTTTCCAGGTGGTAATAACTCAATTAATGTCTCAGGCTGCATTGAATGAGGTACACATAAAATCCTAGTAATGTTGCAGGAAAATAATTCTTGGTAGGGCTGGGGGAAGTCTGGAATAAAACGTAAAACCCCAAGATCTTACTCTGGTCTAATGTTTATAGAATAGAAATTAAAGCTCAGAGACTTTAAATGCTTTATCCAAGGCCACACAACTTGTGGGCAAAGCCAAGAACAGAAAATCTGTTCCCCTCACTTGCACAGCCGTGCTCCTTCTATGTGTTACACCGAATATGATGAGTGCCTCCCTTGACACAAGTGACAGAGCCTGATGGATTATTAGGTAGACAGGAGTCAGCACTTTGCTGTGGGACTCATCCTCCCCCTGTTATTATCAAATGTGGAACAGAAAGCCTAATTTTTGTTACACTAAAAGCAGCACAATACAAACGAACTTTCAGTTAATATTAGCCATGTGCCAGGTGTCTTTGAGGCAAGTGATTTTCCTATCTTAAAATTCAGACCACTGGGGAAATAGAGAATCAGATACCGGAGTGAATTTGAACACGGTTGCTGATAAGGCAGAGGGAAACTCTACGGTTACTGCCAAAATTACCACCTCTAAATGACCTTCAGTAGTAGCAAAGTATTCCACCCCATTTGGGAAATGCTCATTTGGCACAGAAGCCCAGGCTTGCGGCAGTTCACATCTTTGGTCTGACTCAGCTCTCGGTGATGTTGCCTTACAGCTAATATTTCGTTTCCTGAAGACCATCAACAGGTAAAAAACACACCGCCCACCAAAACCGTTCATCATCTTAGCTGCTATTGTTTTTTTCACTGCTCACTTTCAGTAAACATTTTAAAGAAGCAGATTTAGCTTTTGGCTTCCACTGTGATCACCTGATGAGTCACGGCACATTGAGAAAGGAAAGATGTCAAGAATGTTTAATCAGCAGTGATTTAAACAAGGGACATATTTGAGAGAATTAACAAAATCAGCATGCTCATTGCTCCAGGGTGATTTTTCTTGCTGGTAAGACTAAATGAAAATCAAACCCCAAAGCAGTAGAAGTCTTTCAGGTCCAATTCATGCTGCCAAAGTTAAAAGACTGCCAGGATGGAAGGCTGACTCACTCCCTCTGCCAGTTACAGCTGTGTTTTTCGTATTTATAATGAAATCTTGATTCCAATGTTAAAAAAATTCACTCATCTTCCCAAGTTTTATTCTTATCTCTTACCCTCCATCAATTCCCTTTCCCCCGTCCCCACTCCATTCCTAGGAATTGATTGCAAAGCAGTTAAAGGCATTTAGTATAACATCAGTTCAGAATGTCCTAATTTAGCCTGATGTAAACGTCCTGAGGTAAAATCTTCTGAAGGAAGGCTGAATCAATGAGTGGCGATTCTTCTTCCTAGTGAAGTCATCAAAGATAAGTGGGCCAGAAAAAGTGCTTAAAACTAATAAGACAAATGTATTTGGAAAAAAACCCTACAAAGTGTAGGCTTAAAAAAATTAATGGTGAAAGTCCAGTATGTGGGAGAACCGATCTTACAACAATTCACGGAAGAAAGGCTAGGTTTCTTTGGCTGCAGTTTCATCAGGAGCCAACAGTGCAGTGTTGCAAACTTTTGCTGCATTATGAGATGCATGATGGCCAAGAATAGTGTGGAAAAGAGCTAATTCCACCTTGCAATACTCACAGGATATCTGGATCCTTGTATATAGTTCTGGTAGCCAGGTTTTCTGATGTTTCTGGCTGCTGTTCTTGGTCACTTTTGTGTCAAATTAAATTTCATAATGTGTGCCTGTGTCCTGTGTCTACCAACAACTAGTAATACCACATACTCATGGAAAAAGTGCCAAATAACGTATGAACAAGAATATAGTGACAGAGAGTGGGCCTATGAAAATCCAATTGCAAATTACAGATGGACAATTGCCTCACAATTAAATGCCTTTTTCAAGTAACATTAAGCTTCTGATTGAAATGAAGTCAATCTTTAGTGTCCTGCTTAGAGCTTCAGATATGACTGTAGAGCTCAAGGATGCAAAATAAATAATATTCTTATATTTATCATGCTTATTATTATGGAAACCAGATGGGAACATCAAAGTGATATATTACAGATGCAGCACCTATTGACTAGAAAGCTGATGTCTTTCTGGATGTGTGGGGAATTCTATGTATGCATCGCCTTCAACAATTTGTTTTGTCCACATGTTTATCAAAACCACTGCACCGGTTCTATTAAAAGTTGATAAGTTTGCTTACTTATTTCTAGATTTGAATGTTTTAGCTTGGGAGGGAGAAGATAAGATATCCCATAGCAGCAGTTGAGGGTTACTTGCTTCCTACGTGCCGGTTGCTTCCTTTGTATGATCCCCGTCCTCCAGAAAGAAAACAGGACAAATTAAGGTGACTCCGCAGCACCAGGAAAGGAATTCAAGTCATACCACCATCTTTTGAGGAGGCTTAGAAGGACAAGCAGGCTTGGTCACTACCAGAGGCAGTAAGGAAAACTCCCACAGACCACAGCAAACAAAGGAGCACTAGCCAAGGGTATTATCCCAGGATTCAGCACAGAGGGGGCAGGCAAAATCACTCATCTCTTAGTCTTTCCCTGAAAGGGGTCCATCTACATAGTTTGAAAGCTGCTGCCTAAGGGTCAGACTTCTGAGTTAGCACACATCTAGCGGCTGCCTGTGATACTCCATGGGTGCTGGGGAAACGGGTAATTCTGGAGGGTACGATGCTAAGCGAAATAAACTAGCTGGAACAAGACCAGGTTTGCATGAGACTGGTTATATATGGAATCTTCAAAAAAGAGATAAATTCATAGAGACAGTGTAGAAGAGCAATTGTCGGAGCCTGGGGGTGGTGGCAGGATGAGGTTGGGGGGAGAAGTTGGTATAAGGTACAAACTTAGTTATAAGATGAATAAGGTCAGAATCTAATGTATACCATGGTGACTATAGTTGGTAACACTGTTATTGTACAGCTTAAATTTGCTAAGAGAGTAGATTTTGAATGTTCTCACTGAAACAGAAAGGGTAAATATGTGAGGTGGTAGGTGTGTTAATTAACCCAACACAGGCAATCCTTTTCCAATGTACACATATACCAAATCACCACATACCTGGCTACAATTGAAAAACTAATAATAAGTATGTGCTATTCATATCCAGTATCAGTGATCTAAATAAGCTTTGTTCACAGCCTTCTACGGAGTTAACCTCTACCAGAGTTAACATGGTTAGATCACAAGGAAACTTAATTTACTGACCATCTTCTATTAAAACTGACCTTTTCCAAGATGAACTTTTCACCTGTAGAAGAGGAGAGGTGGTTTGCAACTGCATTATTCTTTTTTTTTTTTTTTTTTTTTGGTGCAAAAGATGTTTTTATTAAAGCATGGGGACAGGACCCAAAGGCAGGAAGAATTGCACTAGGATTGTGAGGAGTAATTGATCATATACTTTTTTAAAAAATAGTTTATTTATTTTTAAATTTACATCCAAGTTAGTTAGCATATAGTGCAAAAATGATTTCAGGAATAGACTCCTTAATGCCCCTTACCCATTTAGCCCATCCCCCCTCCCACAACCCCTCCCACAACCCTCTGTTTGTTCTCCATATTTAAGAGTCTCTTCTGTTTTGTCCCCCTCCCTGTTTTTATACTATTTTTGCTTCCCTCCCCTTATGTTCATCTGTTTTGTATCCTAAAGTCCTCATATGAGTGAAGTCATATGATATTTGTCTTTCTCTGACTAATTTCACTTAGCATAATACCCTCCACTTCCATCCACATAGTTGCAAATGGCAAGATTTCATTCTTTTATTCCTTTTCATTTTCATTCCATTACTCAATGAAGTAATACTCCATTGTATATATGTACCACATCTTCTTTATCCATTCATCCATTGATGGATATTTGGGCTCTTTACATGATTTGGCTATTGTTGTTAGTGCTGCTATAAACATTGGGGTGCATGTGCCCTTTGAAACAGCATGCCTGTATCCCTTGGATAAATATCTAGTAGTGCAATTGCTGGATCTTAGGGTAGTTCTATTTTTAATTTTTTGAGGAACCTCCATACTATTTCCAGAACGGCTACACCAGTTTGCAGTGCAAAAGAGATCTTCTTTTTCTGCACCCTCACCAATATCTGTTGTTGCCTGAGTTGTTCATGTTAGCCATTCTGATAGGTGTAAGGTGGTATCTCATTGTGGTTTTGATTTGTATCTCCCTGATGAGTGATGTTGGGCACTTTTTCATGTGTTGGTTGGCCATCTGGATGTCTTCTTTGGAAAAGTGTCTATTCATGTCTTTTATCCATTTCTTCACTGGATTATTTGTTATTTGAGTGTTGAGTTTGATAAGTTCTTTATAGATTTTGGATACTAACCCTTTATCTGATATGTCATGTGCAAATATCTTCTCTCATTCTGTCGGTTGCCTTTTAGTTTTGCTAATTGTTTCCTTTGCTGTGCAGAAGCTTTTTATTTTGATGAGGTCCCAATAGTTCATTTTTGCTTTTTGTTTCTCTTGCCTCCGGAGACATGTTGAGTAAGAAGTTGCTGTGGCCAAGGTCAAAGAGGTTTTTGCCTGCTTTCTCCTCTAGGATTTTAATGGCTTTTTGTCTTACATTGAGGTCTTTCATCCATTTTAAGCGTATTTTTGTGTATGGTGTAAGAAAGTGGTCCGGGTTCATTTTTCTGCTTGTTGCTGTCCAGTTTTCCCAGCACCACTTGCTGAAGAGACTGTCTTTATTCCTTTGGATATTCTTTCCTGCTTTGTCAAAGATTAGCTGGCCATACGTTTGGAGATCCATTTTTGGGTTTTCTATTCTGTTCCATTGATCTGAGTGTCTGCTTTTGTGCCTGTACCATACTGTCTTGATGATTACAGCTTTGTAATACATCTTCAAGTCCAGGATTTTGATGCCTCTGACTTTGGTTTCCTTTTTCAAGATTGCTTTGGCTATTTAGGGTCTTTTCTGGTTCCATAGAAATTTTAGGATTGTTTGTTCTAGCTCTGTGAAGAATGTTGATAAAGATTGGAAAGCATGTTGATAAGGAATTTTGATAAGGATTGCATTGAATATGTAGATTGCTTTGGGTAGTATTAACATTTTAGCAATATTTGTTCTTCCTGTCCAGGAGCATGGAATATTTTTCTATTTTTTTGTGTGTCTTCTTCAATGTCTTTCATAAGCTTCCTATAGTTTTCAGTATATAGATTTTTCACCTCTTTGGTTAGATTTATTCCTAGGTATTTTATGGGTTTTGGTGCAATTGTAAATGTGATTGATTCCTTGATTTCTCTTTCTGTTGCTTCATTATTGGTGTTTAGGAATGCAACTGATTTCTGTGCATTGATTTTATATCCTGTAACTTTGCTGAATTCATGGATCAGTTCTAGCAGCTTTTTTGGTGGAATCTTTTAGGTTTTCCCTATAGAGTATCATGTCATCTGCAAAGAGTGAAAGTTTGACCTCCTCCTGGCTGATTTGGATGTCTTTTATTTATTTGTGTTGTCTGATTGCTGAGGCTAAGACTTCCAATACTATGCAACTGCATCATTCTTAAATGGTACTCTCTGTAAGTTAGTTATGGGTAGGGAAAGAGGAGTTTCTTTAAGCAGAGGAAATGGAGTCACAGAGGCCAAAGAGATGAAACAGAAAGTCACACTTGCAGAATTTCAAGTAATTCATAATGAGAAAATAAGGGCAAGCAGTGAGGCTGAGTAGTCATAAAGAGCTTGTTGGTCTTGGTAAGGAAAATGGATTTTTAGCCTGAGGGTTATGAAGGCCATTGAGGTGTTTTAAGCAGGTGAGTGTCTTGACTCATATCTACAATTTAGAAAGACTACTTTCCCTATGATATGGAGAATGGAATAGTACTGGGAAAGCCAACATCACATTAAGGAGACCAAAGAACAGAAAGATGTTCTAGGCATTTGGCAAAATTTGCTGGTATTGCTGCTGAATTGAGTGGCAGTGATGACACAAAGAAGTGAAAAGAGTCAAAGAACTATTTAAAAGGTAGAACTCCTAGGAATGGGAGTTTGGTTTGATTATGAGATGAGGGAGAGACAGAATTAAGGATGACTCCCTGGTACCTTGGACAGTGATGTCGATGGAGGCTCTTCCACAGATAGGAGAATATAGGAAAACAGGGCAAGTTTGGGAATGGGAAGGCAAAGATGCTATGTTTAGTTTTGGATATGCTGAGTTTGAAGTGCCTCTGAGACACATAAATGGAGGGCTAAGTAGAGTTTATGTGCTACTAGCACTTGAAAATATGTACCTGGAGGTCTGAAGAGAGAATGTGTCAGAACTCCAGATATGGAAGTTCAGTATATATAAATGTTAGTTGGAGCCCATGGAACAGAAAAAATGATATAGGGAGATTCTGTAGAATGAAAAGAAAAGAAAGTAAGGGATAGATCCCAGAAGAACATCAACTTCTAAGGGCTTGTCAGAAAAAAGAACCCATGAAGGAGTTTGAGAAGGTGCAGTTTGAGAAAAAAAGAACCAGCTGAGTATATGATCACAGAAACCAAGGACAGATTTCAAGAAGGAAGAAGTGGGAACCGATGACAGACACTTCTGAGAGGTCAAGTAAGGAAAGAGCTAAAAGAAGCACATTATATTGGCAACCATTAGAATACAGCAATGACCTGGCCTTCAAGTTTTACACAATTTACATGGGATTGACAGGGAAGTGGTGAAACAAAGACATGGGAAGACAATAGAAACATAAGAGCATGTAAATTCTGCTGTGAGCATATATATACATAAGAATTAAAATGGTCTGAGTCACATTCTGCATAATTATTACTGAAAGGCTTAAAAATAGAATTTATACAAGGTTTTATAAGAGGGAGACATTTGGCTTGGTAGAAGATCCTCCCACAGGAGAAATGGAAAATCGATTCTGTTTCTGTAATGTTTTGTGGGATTGTTCTGAATTCTCCTCACATATTTCATGTGTTCAAGGTAAGTTTCAAAACTGTGGCAATTTTTATGGTAGCAATATATCATATCTGTGACACTTTGGATTCACCTGACATATAATATGCAAGAGTTTTCTCCCTATGGTCACTGTTGGTTTCACTTTGTTATGATGTATTCAGATGTGAGGTTTTTGTTTTGTTTTGTTTCCTCCACTGGGGAAGGATAGGAAAATAAGATTTACTGAGTTAGAAGTCTTAGTCCCTACATATCTTCGAAGGGTAGGCTTTGCTATTCCCATTTTATGGGTGGAGAAGTTGAGTCTTAGAGAAGTTAAGGTCACAATGAAGCTTAACTCTTTCTAACATAATTTATTATGTTGTCTCTTCCCTTCGTCATTCTTCATTATTTGGAAAAGTTGTCACTAAAATGCTGGCAGGTTTCCCCCATTCTTTCCTCCTGATAGGTTTCTGGTAATATTTATTCATTCTAGTACTGCCCAAATGCCTAGATCAAAAATATCTGCAAGTAAATGCTGCTCTGAAAGAAAATGAATGTCAGAATTCTTTACCTGATGACACTCTAAGCAATTAGGATAATTATCATTGTTACCTTGACCACCATCACTGTTATCACACCAGCAGTGTACTCAGATAACAATAAAACATAAAGACCTTACAAGGTGGCTTAAAAATAAAAAAGGATGACTAAGGTCATTCTCATATAGAAGAATAAGTAGAGTTTATGTGCTAAAATCTCAGCGGTCCAAGAAAGCATGTTTATTTCTCAAATATCACTCCCATCCACATGTATATTTGCTGATGTTTAAATTTCTATTAATTTTAGTGTTTAAAATTCTAATAACAGGGAATAAAGCCTTTTGTCTCACAAGAGAGATGAGACTTAAGGACACATACTTTTTGAAAGAAGGAAACTTGGTGAATAAAAGAGACTCTAAGATACACGTGACTATTCTAATTAGATCTGTATGGTAAAGAATAGGTAGAGAACAGAAATCACTTTATGATTGAAGTTTATGATGAAGGAGTTAGAGGGTGCCACAAAAGGGGGGGGGGGGATGAGAGGTTAAAATGACCAAAACTTGTAGCTTCATATCTTTGCTTAAAAGCATCCCTTAGAGGGCTAGGACCACTATGATTTCTTCTCCCCACATTTTGCAAAAAGTGAAAGTAATGTTTCTTTTTTTAATTCTGAACTATAGATATTGCTTTCTCTAGAAGTTTGTCTCTGGCTTCTACCTCTAGATTTATTATGCAGTTCCTTGCTTGTTGACATGTGCTTCAGCATGTTTATCCTTATTGATGGCTCTAAATTATAAATGCCTTGAGGCCAGGATTTAACTACCTTGCTTACCATAGCAGAATATTGGTAATATGTCTGCTAAACAAATAACAAATATCACTTGATTTGGTATGTGAAAATTAGGACTATTTGTCCTTCGATTACCTTCCACAGATGCTTCAAAGATTGGGAATGTAATGCAACCATTCTAGGTGCCTGTGAAAAAGGGCACTATCTTAACCTAAGGAAAAGAGAAACAAAACAGTGAAGAAGTCAAGAAAGAGTATAGATGATTGAGACAAGTACTGCTGTGACTCAAATTGCTTCTAAGTAGGTGCTATATGTTTAAAAAAAAAAAAAAACCTTTTTCAAATCTCTTCAACTGACAAAGGTGTGGATTTAATCTATTTAAAGATTTTTCTATTTCTCAAATCTTTGATGCTCATGCTTTGTATATTACCTTCCGAAAAGTGAACACTTTTATTTATCCTTTTGACATTCCTTTTCCTAGTGATTACTTCAAAAAAGTTTTATTTGAAATGTCCCTGAATGAAAGTCACCTGAATACTACAAGGAATGATTTTTGATCAGAACACATCAAACAGAGTTTTATATTTTTTAAATCCTAGAGACACCTTGATAGAACTTTCTTAAATTTTTCTGGCAAAGTATTGGAGTGATCTCCATTTGTCTTGGTCAGATGAACTCAACTGCCAGGGTTGGTCAGCCATAGGAAGGGAGAGATTTGTCTGAAAGAATAAAGCAGGATGCTATTTTGTTAGGGATTTCTTTCATGCTCTAAATTTGTCTAAGCACATTTTTTTGGTAATGATCCCGAAGAGGACTGCCAAGGGAAATTCACATAGAATACATAGAATGTAATGAACCACGTAGTGGTCCTGATTCAAAGCATACCAGCAGTCTCCCTTCCATTTCTATTTCCCTCCATCCTTCCACTCCTCCCATTTTTCCTGTCCTATGTCTTCTTTCATGTTGGTGGAGGGGATTAGTACTGACAGTGGTCAAGAGGCATACTTGATTGTGAATGAGGTGAGTGGGCAGTTTAAGGTTGTAGAAGTGGGATGTGAGAGAAAGTCTTCAAGGCCTCCAAGGTTTTAAATCAACCCAGTGTTGTTTGGCACATGCTAGAGGAGGAGGGGGTCTCTTACAATTATTCAATTGCCACTTTATTATAAATGTGACATACTTTAAGTTAGTCAAATATTTAATAAGGGTGAGATAAATTCTCCTTGTGAATTCAGATTAAATACAGTACCTGATTTTTATCTTTCTCTGTTTTTAGCTATATTTTAAAACCAGAAATCATCTTGTTGAATATTTCATGAACCCAGATTATAACTTAATATAACCTGTAAAGCATCTAAGTTAAGGAAAGAATCAGAATCATATATTTTAATAAAATCCCAATTAATCTCACTGAATTTAAAGTTCCTGCAACAGGCATAATCTTTGGCAAAGAGGAGTATGAAATGAACTAAACACAGGCATGCAGGTTGCAGGAATAACTGATCTGACACCAGAAGTATAACATACTGAGGCTAACAAGCATTTTTAATCAAGAATCAGGCCAAAAATAAAAAAGATGACAGGGAAGATAAAATACAGAAGGTCATTTGGTCCATCTAAAGAAGAAACTTTTTTTGAGGAAAACATTTTATTAAGACCCTGCAAAATAAATTCATGAATTGAACAGCTGTGCTTTACTTCTAAAAGATTCCATGGAGAATATATTAGTATGCATCACATCTAAAAGCCTGAAGTTTAATTACACAAAATTATTAAAGAGAGAAAACTTGTGGTTCTCTTCCTTTCAATGAGAGAGAAAAATAAATGCTTAACTGGATACCTTCAGGGTCTTCCACAAAAGAAGTTGGGAACATCTTTACTTGTATAGTCTCAGGCTCTGCTCATATCAATCTCTACCTCTCAGGACAGAAAATGCATAGTGGAAAAATATGATAAAGTATGAGGGTAGCCTCCACCTCTATGCCACCCCAAAATTAACACAATATTCTTCCATATTGCTGAAGCTTCAGTCAGGCTAGAAACCTAGAGTGAATATGAAAGGTAGATGAAGTTCATTTACTATTCACACCCCCACAACCCACCTCAGTAAGGGAAGAGCCAAAAATTACAGAGACCGTGACATTAAAATTTCAGTGCTTAGTCAGAATTAAAGCCTATGATGAGATGGCTCCATGTTTCCAAAAACTGACAAGAAAAATCCAGGGGTAGATCAAGATTGGTGGAGCTGTCCAGGGTCCTGACACTATTCTGCATCATCTGTGGCCCACTGTCTCCTTCTCCATCTCGGTTTTGAACACTAATCTTGACCTTCCACATTCCTTCAGAAATGCTGACAACTCTTGCCTACTACCTCAGAATACTTTAAGACTTTCCTATACAACCTTGCCTTAGAAAATAGTAGTAAATGTGGCTTTCTCTCCCCCTCAGCCTGTGAATATCCAGGATAGGGAAACTTCTCGAGTAAGGGAAGGTTTTGATGACACTGGAGAGATATAAGAGCATTCACTTTTATTTTTATAAGGACAAAGTAATTTATTTATATTTTAAATTTATTCCCCAAATTGGACTTCTTGGTTATAAAGATATCCATGATTTGATACTCTAGTGCCCAAGTGACTACAGTATAATTAGTTATTAAAAGACAAGGCGAAATAACATACTCATAGAAACTAGTTTCAATGTAAAAAGCCCAATATAACTACAGTCTGTATTCATTACAAAAATGTTCCCATTCTAGAGCAAATGCTGCTAAAGGGGAAAAACAGTTAGATATTAATATAACACAGTCCAGTTACCAGGAGTTATTACTATAATAGTTTTCTGTCTAAAGAAAGGACAGGAGAGGCTTAAGAAATGTCCTGAAATTCCTTATCAGTTTAGTCAATTATATAATATGACTGAATATCTATTATTTACAAATTTATCTATATCATTCTCTTAAAGCCATAAATGTTCAAAAACCCCTCATATTTGTAATAAATATAATTTATGGTTGGACACTATTTTTTCACTCTGGAGTTTTAGATTATTATTGAAAGTAATATAAATCCATGTGGCTAATTTTCCAAAAGCTGTTTTTAAAATCCCGTAAATTTATTCTTAAATAATGCAACTTCTGACCTGCTTAGTATTCAAAACCAAAAACTGAAATTCTGCCGCCCTCTTTGCAGTCTATTGATTTGAGAACTACAGCTGCTGAAATTAAACTTTATTGTTAGCATAGAGCTTTCAGCTGAGGAAGCAATTTCAAATTGGTTTCTTTTCTAGCCCAGCTTAATATTAAGTAAATATGTGCCTATAAGTGTCTCTAGCAGATTATTACCTAAAGTGGTGCATGCAACTCTGCAGGTGTAGCTCTGAGAAACTAAAATCTACTTTGGTAATGTATCTTACTACCCAATGGATAAACATTAGTTTTGAAACTGAATACACAGTTATCCTCAGAGCTCTAGAATGATTTCAAGTTAGACTTTTCTTCATTTAACATACTTTTAAATTTAGTGCTCTAGGACATATACATACAATAATGAAATGGCCACGGTTTCTGTGCTTGACAAGTGCCCTGTCTAGAGAGAACACAGAAACAGAAATAGATATTATAATATAACCTGGCAATAAACAGAAATATGCACAGTGTATGCTGGGAAAGGCTTCTTACTCATGTAGGAGGTAGTTTTAGGGAATTAGGAAGGCCCCCTAGAGGAAGTTGAGTAGAGATTGATGAGAAGGATGTCTTTGCTTTATTTCTCTAAAATAGCAAGTTCAATTTCCTGGTTCAAGAAATAGCTTTTATTCTCTAAAAATAATAAAATAATGTTCCCTCTGCTGGCATAAACAGTAACTGAAGTAGCGGAAATAATAACCCATCATTTTACAGACATTCTGAAAGACTAGGGGGAAAATGATGAATAGAAGAATAATATAAAGAGCTGTGAATTTTGAATAACAAGATCAGTAAAGATATCACCTATTTTGATCCCAAATCTATATACAGAGAAATTTGGGGAACTAGAGGAAAGAATCATAATGTCTCTTCATGAATGTCCTATCTTTTAAAGAAAATTGTGCCTTTCAAAGTTATATCTTGAACTACAATGAACAAAACATACAGAAATTTGTCTCAGAAATCAATAAAACTTGTCTTTGTTTGATATTGTGCCAATTTAAACTTACATCTGAATTCTATCAGACTTCCCTTCTTGATAGAGAAAGTCTTCGTTACTAGCCTAAGCAAAAATAAATCTCTATCCAGAACATCTCATGCCAATTAACCTTCTGTGAAACATTTTTGCATCATAAAAAGGTGAGGCTGAGAGTTTTGAGTGCAACTATTTGTAAAAAAAAAAACAAAAAACAAAAAACATTTTTATCAACTGACTGTAAAGAACAAGGAAAGGCGGTACCTGCTATGCCCTGTATCCACATAATACAAACATGAGTGACAGTTTTTCACTTTGACACATGGTTTAAACAAAGGAAAGAATTAATCTAGATAATTTAGTTGAAATGGGTTTGGGGCCGGTGGTTAAGTTCTAGAGTACAACACTCAGGAATGAAGAATAGGAAAGGGAAACCACTATGTTACCCACAAGCCAAAGAGACAAAACTATAAATGGTGATAAAACCTAGGGATAATTTTACATCCCAAAAAGAATACTTGAGCTAAGCCATATACATGTTCTTATTTATATACAGTGTTAACCATCACTACCACACTAACATTCACTCAGCATTTGCTATGTGCTGGCCTTATTCTAAATGATACAACTTTATTATTTCATTACATCTCTGCAACAACCCCGTGAAGGTTGTATTTCCATATTTTCACAGAATCTAAGACATCATTGACTGTGATGCATGCCATTGTTTTATATATGCACTGTGAAGAAAGTAAAAACAATTAAGCTATGATTTTCTTTCCAGTTAAGCCACATTTAGATTTTAAAATCTAAAATAATGTGCACTTGGGAACAAATGAAATTCAGTACTTTGGCCCTTCTTTTAAAGAGGAACAAACTAAAGCAAGGGAGCTTACTGTAACTTTCCCAAGGTCATATTCAGGCAAGAAAAAAAAATAGAGGAGCCAGGGTATGAATCTGGAAATCAGGCCCGACCAGGGCCACTGTCTGTTTTTATGGTCTTGAATGACCAATGCCCCTCTGTGCCCAGTATTCTTGTCTTTTGAAGCAGAATTTTCAGTTTTGAACTAGATTATTTCTAAGGTCCCTTTCAGCTCTCACATCTTGGATTCTTTATCTTTACAAACAGACAATGGTTTAGAATTTAATGAGAAAAAAAAAAAAACCACAACGTGATCACACACGGCATAATTTTATGGCCATGGAAATGAAAATGGGCCCTGGGAAATAACTCAGACTTTGGGGACAGCATAACATAGTGGAAGCAGCAATGGCTTTTAAGCCAGAAAGTCCTGATTTCTAGAACCAATGCCAGTTCTTCTTTAGCTATATAACACTGGGAAAGATGGTTAGTCTCTTTAAACTGAAGTTTCTTTAAAAAATAAGAATATGCCTGCTTCAAAGGATTGTTGTGAAGGTGAACTGTCATAATAAAAGTCAGTCCCTGGACATGTTCCATAAAGTCTAGCACCCCATACTCTCCTAGGATCTGGTCATGGGTATTTTGGGGCTATAGTATTCCCTGCAAATGTCATATGACAATGGTATTGGAAAATTGAAAAGAATGGGGGAAATTGTGTAATGTATTACTAAGATAGTCATTTTAGAATGTGACAGTTGTAGATGTTTGCTACCTCCCCCTTTGCCCCCCCCCCCCCAGTATCCATTTCCTCTTCTTCTGGTGATAGTGCCATGGGAATCACTCTCTTTTTCATCCTCAGTGTAAGTGCTTTGAATGTAGTTGGCTGAACACCTAACTCCATGGAGGGGCATGAGACTCAGGCTTGGAAAATCTAATATCTCATCAGATCCAAAGAGAGATGATCTGGAAAGTTTTGTTGCAACTGTTGAGAGGAAGCATGTACTCTTTTCCACTGGATTTGAACCTTGACACCTGGAGCAATTGATAGTCACCCTGCTAGCTTGTGAGTATAGGAAATGACACAGTGCACTAGGAAACAGAATTGAGAGATACAGAGACACCGTGTCCTGATGGCATCACTTAAGTTCACCACTGGATTCAGTCACAGTGAAGCCATGGTTCAGACTTCCATAACAAAGTACCATAGACCAAGTAGCTTATAAAAGCTCCTGGAGGCTAGAGTGCCAGCATGGTTAGGTGTTGGTGAGAATCCTCTTCTGTGTCACAGATTTCTCATTGTATCCTCACATGGTAGAAGTGGTGAGAGAGCTCTCTGGAACACTTCTGTAAGGGAACTAATCCCATCCATGAGGGTTCCACCCTGCTGGCCTAATCACCTCCCAAAGGCTCCACTTCCTAATGCCATCACATTGGGGATGGGGGGTAGGATTTCAACATATGAACTTGGGGGGTGACAAACATTCAGTCTGTTGTAACTCCTGGGAACTAATATACTCCTCTCTTGCTTAAGCTTATTTGGGTTAGATTGTCTGTTACTTGCAACCCACAAATATCCTCAATACTTTTAAATAAGATAATGTTATTAGATTGCTTGAAAGAATTTGTCTGTTGGGAAGAGAAACTACTATAATTTCTTCACATAATTCTCTTGCTAGGACTGGACAGAACCAAGACTACCACTATCATTTTGCAAGCTACCTTATTTGTAAGCACAGTGACAGGAAGTCAGGCACAGAAGAAAAGAATCACAGCATCTTTTCTAGTTCCAATGTGTGGACAACCTGTACCTATGATGTTCCTAGAGTCACCACTTGTTTATTTTCTGACACAATCATTTAATAATCAAAGGTCATATTCTAGAGATTGCTTTCAGATTTTTTTCCTCTAAACCTTTTAGTACAATTGGAAAACCCAATGCATAAAATGGATTGGTATTAGTTTCACTTTATCTCATCCTGTGAAAGCACTAGTGAAGAGGCCAGGGCAAATGAAAAGCAGACTGAAGGAGAAGAGAGGCCATGGAGATCAGAAAAAGAACACCAGAGTGGGAAATTCATTGTACAGAACAGAGTTTATGTAGACTTGGTTAGTCCCTTTAAAACAGGATTTTCATTAAGTGCTTTCTAAATCTTATATGTGATTTGGATAAAATCCAAATGTATATCCATTCCACATTCCTTAGCTTGGCATTTAAGGCTTTCCATTATCTGACCCTAAACTACTCCAGCCTTACTCCTCCTGCCTTGCCCATACTAACCAACTGTCTTAGCCAAACACACCCATTCCCATCACTTGTACACACTCAATAGTCTCCCATTGCTGTGACTTTGATCTTTCCACCTAAGGAAACCTCCTCTCCATTTGACTTTCTTAATTTCCCACAGAGATCAAATCAATGCCCTCTGGTCTCATGAAGCTTTCCCTGATGTCCTTAGACAAAAGGGATTTTTCCTTTCTCTCAACACTTAGAGCATTCATCTCCTATCTCTCATTTGACCTGTACTTATATATATTGCCTTGTCCTGTTACCTGTCCTTTAATGTGAATGCATTTTATTTCCCCAAGTAGAGTGTTTACTCGAGATCAAGCATGATTGTACCTTATGTTTCATGACAAACCCAGTACTCCCTGGCACAGTGATAATGTACAGAGTAAATGTTCAAAAAATAATAATTTGTAGGTTAAGGATCAAGGCTGAGTAAATCGTCCCTCTACAAGTTTTTGCTCACAATTTCTCTTGAAAATGGTGTCAG
Source organism: Panthera leo (assembly GCF_018350215.1). Taxonomy (NCBI): domain Eukaryota; kingdom Metazoa; phylum Chordata; class Mammalia; order Carnivora; family Felidae; genus Panthera; species Panthera leo. The sequence goes on along the minus strand of NC_056685.1, from coordinate 91,808,872 downwards.
TAGCTGGGTGTCAGGTCTGAAAGAAATAGAAATGTGGATATTTGGGTAGGAATGACAAATGGATAAATGTTAAATGGAAGGGAATGATGGCAGAGACGTGGTTGGTAGAGTTGAAATGAAATATATACAAAGCAGTATTGTATCTGTGGAAAAGCTTCATTCCCAAGCCTTCCACAAACCACACCTACACAAGCCTCAACAGCAGCAAGATTGACCCCAATGTATACATATCAGAAATTGTTCAGTCCTCTTGATGATACTGAAGTATCTCCTTGCAGCTGGAGAGTGATAAATCCTGAGAGCAGAATAATTGTTCAATATGCACATGAGAAAGTCTGATGAAGGAGCTGTACTTAGGACATGTTTATGTGACTGAGTTAGTTTACTTAGCCTTTTGGAGGTTCGGTTCCCTCAGCTGTAAAATGGTAGTAAGATTACTCTGACAGACTGCTAACAGCCTAGTTAAGATACATTTCCCCCTCTTCCTTACTAGTAGAAACTCTTTATTATTGGGGCAGTATATGATCAGCTAAAAGTACATTTCCCATCCTTCCTTGCAGAGAGGGATGAGATCATGGATCACTGAACTGGAATTTTTGGAAATCTCTTTAAAGAGCACTTGTAACTTGGAATCTCTTTTTTTTTTCCTCAAGTAGTCTTCATGCCCAGTGCAGAGCCCAATGTGGGGCTTGAACTCACAACCCTGATATCAAAACCCGAGCTGAGATCAAGAGTTGGACACTTAACTGACTGAGCCACCCAGGCACCCAACTTGGAATTATTTTTAAAAATAGATAGGAAGTATGCCCTTCTACATTTCAAGTTCCCTACTTCTGTCTCCTACCTGGAACATGTATATGATGATGGGAGCTATAATGACCATATTATAATCATGAGACTAGAAGCCATTTATTAAGTCTGATGAACACTGAGACGAAATAAGCCTGAGTCTCTCATGGCCATGGGACTGAATCAGGGTTTTCTTTGGAGTTTTTTTATGTGAAGGGGAAAAAAATCCTTTCTTATTTCAGTTGCTATTTTTCCTATCTCTTTTAGTAGTAACCAAATGCAATTCCTACTTCATAGAATTGTTATATAAATTAAATGAGACAATATTAAAAAGGCCATATATGTACTATTATCCTTTGGAGTAAGTAATTAATGTTTGGGATATCAATTTTGATTAAAATACTGTCATTTCATTTATTTTTTTTACTGCAAGTGAGGTTGAACAAGTATTTTTAAATATTTACTTCACAAATGCATATCATGAGTAATTGCAAACTCTTCTCTTCTACTTGTCAACTGCCCCCTCTGTTCTTTTCCCTTTCTTTCTCTCTATTTCCTGGCATCTGTAGACAGGTGCATGGGGCCACAGTACTTATTTCTAGTTATTACCCACTCTGTTCTGATCAGGCTGTGGATTCACTCTTTCCATGCTCTGTACATTTTTTCTTGTTACTTTTCATACACAGAAAGTCCTTGCCTGACTCTGACTACCCAGTGCCTGTTCATTCTTAAAGCTCATCTGATGTTCTTACTTAACCACCCTCCATCACTGCTGATCACAGATTCTTCCATACCTGTGTCCCTTTACCGATTAACTACACCAAACTATTCAACACTGAATAATTTCTCCTTGTCTTGCTTTTTAGTTGTTAATATGTGGAACTCTTATCCTGTGCACTAAACTGTCCTTGAAAGAAGATACCACATTTTTAAAAGAATGTTCTAAGACCAATGTACATGACACTATTGTGGTTGAATCATTGTTGATTCTCCCATCTTCCAATCTCTAATAGTGTCTAGTGCAAAACTTGGCACAGAGAAGATGCCTAATAAACATACGATTAATGGAATTGAAAACTCTTTGCCTTGTTTAGGTTATGGTGCCAGAACGAAAAACATTCAAATGATATTCAATTAAGAATTTTCATCTGAAAAAAAAAAAAGAATTTTCATCTGGAAATTGGAAGTGCATCCCAATGAACTTGATGTACTGGAACAGACAAGCGCAATTGAAAAGAACACATAGCTAGCCAGAGATAAAATGGAAAAATACCAGGCTGGTCAAGAACCATTTCCAAGTTCTCTGTCTCCTTCACTGACCAAAGAATTTATTCAATCGGGTCAAGGAAGTACTTCAATTGAATGCCAGTGAGCTTCCTTCTACCTGGGGGAGGCAGTGGTAGAACTTGCCATCTTAGAAGAAGCCTATATGTGCATATTTAAATTTTTCTCTTAGAATGTCTGGCACAGAACAATTATCATTTCCACCTATCTCTTGTTTGGAGGAGGTATTTTCATGCTAAGTCAGAGATTAAGTATAACATTTAATTTAATTTTCAGTTTTCCATTTCCTTTACAGCTTTGAAACAGAAATTACTTTTATTAAAGTGTGAGTTGAAAGTCAAAACAAAATGTGGTGGCAGAATTTAAAATTCAAGTATATATAAAAAAGAGTCAAAAGGCATGGAATTCATTTCCACATCTGAGAAGGAAAGCAATTTTTCCAGTAAACTAAAATGTAACTAGTAATAATCTGATTAATATTTTTAAGGGAGTCTAGCAATCATCCATTAATAAAGGTGGAGTATGCAGAAAAATTGCTTTATTTGTATTATACAATGAATGTATGTCATTAGGAAAAGATTAGAAAATACAGATGAATATAAAGAAAAATGAAAAGAAATATCTTCACATCATCCAAAAGCCCACTACCCTAGAAGAGAAGAGCAATTGTGGACATCTGGAGGTATATCCACTAAGAATATGTATACTGTTAAGACTTTCTTTTTTTAATGTTTATTTCTTTTTGAAAGTGAGAGGGAGGGGCAGAGAGAGAAGGAGACAGAGAATCCGAAGCAGTCTCCATGCTGCACAGAGCTAGACATTGGACTTGATCCCAAAAACTGTGAGAATATGACCTGAACCAAAATCAGGAGTCAGATGCTTAACCAACTGCGCCTCCCAGGCACCCCAAGAATATGTATACTGTTAACAAGGTGAGTTAGATCCTTCTTATTCTCCCACAATTGAGGCTAAGGGCATTTAAGGATGAAAGTCAATCATCACCTCACAATCTAATATCCAACCTCTGGGGCCAGTCTTCCCCCTGCAGCCTTGCTGGAAAATACCAGTGCAGCACCTAGCACCAATGTCATTTCCTCCCTACCCCACAGTTATATAAGATCAAAAGTAAAAGTAGAAGGATCCTTCTTCCTTTCTCACAGGAAGAAGAGGAGGTTGTTTTCTCCCCACTGAAATTCAATGAGGAAAACTCCAAAACGATCATCACAGAACATTTGGGGGTACCTTTAAGGTGAGGCACTAGTATTTTATTCTCCAGCTTGATGATGACTCAGGGACAGACTTATATACATGCATCCTATATAGGAACAGAACATCAGAGAGTTCTTAGCATTTGGGGGCTTTGGAGATCTAAGACTATGGCACTGTGATTTTAGACATTCTTTCCATTTATGGGGAAAAGATGGTTTGCTTGCCATATGTCCTTTGAAGATTGGAGATGCATTTGGTTTGAAGAGTTCTCAAAGTAGGAGACCCATTATTGGAAGGCTATATCAGGCAGCAGTGCTTGGATTTAAGATAGATAGAAAGAAGAATGGTTTGACTCCTACCCCATTCTATTTTCTAGGAGCCTTATAGGGCATGAAAGACCCTGGTAATTTCCCTGGCTCCACACAAAGGATCATGGGAATTTTGAGACAGGAGACTTGAGGCTGCCCAGATGTGTATTTTGAGAGTCATGTAATGAGATATTCAAGTTTGAGAGGGCCTCGGGAATACATACAGCCAAGAGGAACAATAGGAGACACTTCTGTTCTGTGAAGGGGCTCTTGAGCAACGGAAAGTGTCAGGTGAAGTCTAATACCTCCCCAAGAAAATCACACTCACAGCCTGTGAGGAGCTCTTCACAACAGTAGAGGTCCCCAATATCACATCAAACCAAACTGAACCAGAACAAAGATAGGGTCTAATTAACATTTAAGTGAGGAGACTTCTGCCAATTCTGTGTATCACCAACACTGAAGGAATTCATGCCTGGGAGAGGAAAGGAAAAAAGAAGTTTAAGAATCTAAACATACTATCATACTCTTACTCCCTACTCTAAGGAAGCAGGGAAAAGAGATGAGGTTGAGCTTTGAACCAATAATTAAGAAATGCATCTTATATATAAAAATAGGATTTTTCTAGAAACTGGAGGTAACTGAAAAGCTATGGAATCTAGCCAAGACTTTATTGAGGGAGCAACAACACACATTTTTATGCCCCAACTGCAAATTATCAATAAGCCTGTGTGTGTGTGTGTGTGTGTGTGTGTGTGTGTTCAGGTAATATGCAGGACTAGGTCATGCCAACTCTCCTATTAAAAACCACTAAAAATGCTGAATAACGTTTTATTAAAGGTTTTTTTTAACCTTAAGAGCATGGAAAAAACATAAATGATTATTAGACTAAAATTTATATGCAAGAAACAACTCAGAATGGTAAGTCAAGAACAAAGTCTCCTTTTGTCTTGAGGACATTTGCTTAAAACAAAGGAAAACAAGCATAGTTTTTACTGTCTGGAAGGCACAGGGAAGCAGTGGGCCTCCAAAACCTATCCATCCCAGTGTAAAACTTGGATTCCAAACTGCTACACACTTAGTGTAAAGATAAATCATAAGACATTTCCAAACAACTGTTTGTACCACCTTTACAGAAATAAAAAATCAACTTGAAAATATCTGCAAGATAACAGAAATTATAAAAACAGATCATTATAAAACGTGATCCATCAGATTTGGGAAAAAGTAACTGTGTTTAATAGCAGATTAGATAGAGGTGAGGAGAGGACTAGTGAACTAGAAGATAGGTCAAAAGAAGTTATCCAAAATGCAGAACACAGAGAGCAAAAAATGAGAAATATGGAAGAGACATTAAAAGCCATGGAAAACAAAGTGATAAAGTGAATATATATTTAATTGGAATTCCAGTGGAGACAAACTAAGACAGAGACATATTTAGATAGATTATGACTGAAATTTTTCTAGAGATGGAAGCCACCAATCAAGCCATTCTAAATGCCCAGTGAATCTTGAGTGGGATAAATAAAATGAAATTTACACCTAAACACACTAGAGTAAAATTTCAGAAAACCAAGAAAAATATTAGACACATTTTAAAGTGATTATAACAGCATCAGATATAGTGACTGACTTCTCAAGAGTAATACTAGAAGCCAGAAGATAGGAGAATGATGTGTTGAATATGTTCAAAGGAAAAACTGTCAACAGATTTAACACCCAAAATTACCTTTCAACAATGAAGAAAAAATAAAGATATTTTCAGTTCAACAAAAACTGAAAGAATGTGTGACCATTAGACCCTCTAAAAAGAAAATTCTCAAGGAATACTTCAGGCAGAAAGAAAATAATCCAGAGAAAGTTGTGAGATGCAAGAAGAAATGAAGGCAAAAAGAGTGTTAAATAGGGGGTAAATCCAAATGACCATAGAATGTCATGAGCAACAATGATAATGTGTTGGGGATTAATGAAATGATAGCACTAAAATATGCTTAAGAAAACAAAATAAGATCATATAGGGGCTAAATGAAGTTAAAGTATTTTAAGGTCAATGACAAAAGTAAAGGTATTTATTAACTTTAGACATTTATAAATTACATATGTTGTAAATCTAGAGCAAAAACTAAATGAATAAAAATAAAGTAAATAACACTAAACTTGTATAAGAGAAGTCCAAATGAAGCTACATAGAAAAATAAAATAGACATAGGCAGGACAAATTCTTTTTTAAGTAATAAAATAGATAAAAACCTAAATTTATAAGTAAATACTCTAAATAAAGGATAAAGATGGCCGGAAAAATTCTAATTATATGCTATTTACTAGGAGGGATATATCTAAAATACAAAAAACACAGAAGTGTTAAAAGTTTAATATATATATATATATACATATATATATATATATATATATATATATATATATATATATATATATATATAAACCATTTAAATACTACAACTCTTCCCCTCTAAAAAAGCTGATATAGCAAATTAATATTATAAGAATGTTTTTCAAGACAAAAAAATCATTATCACAGATTAAGATAATAATATAAGAGATATATTGCTTTTTCAAATTGGTATGAAATATTTAATGTGTCAAAATTTATGAATAAAAATAAATATAGAAATATTAATAGCTTCATGATCCTAGTAGGAGCCTTTAAACAAATAGATAAGAGTTTAGCATAGAAAGAGAAAATTTGAACAGGATAATTAACACACTTGACATAATGAGCATATATAGAACACAATAACCAGCATCTGCTGAATATATATTATTTTTAAGGGCTCAGGAAAGTTTATGAAATTGATTATTGACCCATCAATTTTCAAAGGGTTGAAATCATACATTATAAATTGTCTAACCACATTGCATTTCAACTAGAAAGGAAAATGAGGGAGAGAACCAGAAAATCCTCATAGGTTTGAAAATTTAAAAATATGTTTCTAACAACCATATTGTTTAAAGGAAATTATAATACAAATGAGAAAATATTTTTAACTAAGTGATAATAAAAATACTATATGGAGGGGCATCTTGGTGGCTCAGTCAGTTAAGCTACTGACTTCGGCTCAGGTCATGATCTCACAGTGGGTGGATTCAAGCCCCGCGTTGGGCTCTGTGCTGACACTGCAGAGCCTGGAGCCTGCCTGGGATTCTGTGTCTCCCTCTCTCTCTGCCCCTCCTCTGCTCATGCTCTGTCTCTCTCCTTGTCAAAAATAAATAAACATTAAAAAAAAATTTTTTTTAAGTTGAACTCATAAAAACAGAGAGTAGAATCGTTGTTGCCAGTGGCCAGGGTGGGGAGGTGGTGACTAGGGAGATATTGCTCAAAGGGTACAAACTCCCAGTTATAAGATGAATAAAGTCGGAAGACTAACGTACAACAGGGTGAGTGTAGTTAACAATACTGTACTTCACACACTTCAAAATGCTAAGAGAACAGATCTTTAATGTTCTCATCACACACAAAAAACAATAGTAACTATTTGGGATGACAGATGTGTTAACTACCTTTATTGTGATAATCATTTTACAGTATACATGTGTCAAATACTCATGTTGTACATCTTAAACATACACAATGCTACATGCCAGTTATGTCTCAATAAAGCTGGGAGGGGGGGAAAGAAGACAGAAATCCTGAGTAGTCCTATAACTATTATATAAATTGACTCTATAAGTCAAAATTTTCTATCAAGAAAGGTTAGGACCAAATAACTTCAAAGGTGAGTTTTCCCAAAAATTTAAAGAAGAAATCATTGAATCTCATGTAAACTCTTAGAGAAAATTTTAAAAAGAGGGAACCCTTGCCAGCTTATTTTATGTCAGCAAAACCTTGACACCAGAATCTAAAAGGATAATATAAGAAAAATTATAAACTAATTTCACTCATGAAAAAGTATGCAAAACTCGTAAACAAAATATTGACAAACCAAATCCAGCAATATGCAAAAATATAATCCACCAAGCCAAGAAGCAGAAACAGTATTTAATAAAATTTAGCATCATTTCATGAAAAAATTCTTAGCAATCTATAAATAAAAGGGTGCTTTGTTAATCCACTGACAAAATCAAAAATACCTATTGTATCTACAAAAATACCTATTATACACATCATAGTTAATAGCAACATATTAAAAGTTTTGCTTTTATATTAGAAATGAGTCACCAGAGATGCTTACTATCACTACTTCTATCCCACATTGTAGTGAAGGTCTTCAATATCATAGTAAAGAATAAAATTATATAAATGGTGAAGAGATCAGGAAAGAAAATACAAAATGATTATTTTCACAGATATAATGATATACGTAGAAAATACCAAAGAATCTACTCACAAAGTATTAGAATTAATAGTAGAGTTTAACAAGTTTCCTGTAGACACTAAACATGCAAAACCATATTGTAGTTTCACGTATAAATTGTAGTTTTAATACTTATAGTTGACATCCAGAACAAAAATAAAATTTTCAAAAGCATCAAAAATATGAAGTACCCAGGAATCAACTCAAAAGATGTTCATGCTTCTAAAGGGAAAATTCTAAATTTGATTGAGAGACATTAAAGAAGACCTAACTAAATTGAGAACTATGCCATGTTAATAGACTGAAAGAACTCAATATTCTTTAAAAAAAATTTTTTTGTTACATTTATTTATTTTTGAGAGACAGAGAGAGACAGAGCACAAGTAGGGGAGGGGCAGAGAGAGAATGAGACACAGAATCCGAAGCAGGCTCCAGTCTCTGAGCTGTCAGCTGAGAGCTCAATGTGGGGTTCAAAGTCACAAACCGTGAGATCATGACCTGAGCCGAAGTCGGATGCACAACCAACTGAGCCACCCAGGCGCCCCAAGAACTCAATATTATTAAGGTTTCAATCTACCCTTACGTGATTTATAGCTTCAATAGATGTTTGTGTGTATGCATGTAAGGGGAAAATTTATTAGCTAATATTACATTTATGTAAAAAGCCAAAAGGTTAAAATGGTCATGATCTCTTCAAAAAGAAAAATAAAGTATGAGAATTTCGTGTATCAGATAGCAATATTTAATATAGAAGGTGGGAAAGATACTAAGTCCAGTAGAACAAAAGGGAGTCTAAAAACAGTTGCAAGTATACGTACACGGATGCTTGATACATGGCAAGAAGCACTGAAAATCAGTGGGAATGTTTGGAATATTCAATAAATGACGCTAAAACAGTGGTTATCCATATGGGCCAAAAAAGAAAATTAAACCACTACTTCACATCATATACAAATCAAAGACCTATAGTTGGAAAAACAACAACAACAACAACAACACAACTAATAGCACTTTAAAGAGGCAAAATAGAAGAGTATCATCATTTCATGGCTTTTGAAGCAGGAAGGTCTTTTTTAACTCTACACAAATAGCAATACCATGAAAGAAAATAATTAAAACTAAGAACTTCTATTCACCAAAAACATCATAAAAACAGTGAAAAAAATGAACGCACAGTAGGAAAATATAATTACAACACACACAACTGACAAAAGTATATGCAAAGGTGTAGTATTCATATAAATAATTCATTCAAAAATTTGGATGATCTACTATGCAGCAGGCACTGGTCCAGGTAATGGAAATATATTCTAGTAGCAACAGAGACAATAAAGTAGGTAAAATACATGTAGTGTGTTACACAGGGATCAATGCCTAAGGGAAAAAGAACAGCAAAGGGGCATGATATTTGTTGTTGGTAAACATACGCTTACATTATCATTCATTCATAGATGAATGTTCTGAGTCTGAGATAACTTGGGACATGTGTAAGATCTATGTAGGCTTGGGTAAGGTATTCTATCTGCACCCCTTTCCCCCACCCCCAGGGTCCCCTGTGCATGTATCTGTACCTTCCCCTGGGAGCACACATATATATTTCCCTCTCCCGCTTGTGGATATACATAACTCCTGAATAAGAAACAAAGCTTTTACTTTTTAAATGCAAAGATACCTTAGAGAGGTAACACTATACTGAATTTACATTTAATTTCAAATTAGACTTTTTCCCTGAGAAAACGTAAGGAGGAGAGACTAGTAAGAACTGATTTCTGGTGTTGAATGAATGGAAGGGCTATAAAAACAGATGATCATGCAATTTCTTACAGTTCCTAGATACCCAGCTAATAAGTGTCTGTCTCCCCCATTGCTGGGAGTGTGTGGTGCACATGCTGGGGCTGGATTTGAGCTAGAGGCTGAAGTTTACTCTAAGTAAATTTACTCTAAGATAGTTTGAGGTGAGAATGTAAAAAGCATCTGTGGGAAGAAATTGCAGAGTTGGAAGAACTATCTGCAGAAACTGAGGCATTCTGCTCACCAGTGCATACCTGAAAGAACTATCTCCCACCACAAGCTCATATATCCTTGGTGTGATGATTTGGGACTGAGGTCATCATAATCGCAATAATAAAGTAGCCACAATCCAAAGCAGGATCAGTTGAGTTTCAGACTGCTGAATCTCTGACATGAGTTGGGGATAACTCAATTTTCAATTCTTTTATTGAATGGTTTGGGTAAAATGTTGCTTTTGTACAAAACACACTTTTATATAAAACAGACTTTTGCATATGTGCATCCTTTCAATTCCTTAGCAAACCAGAAGACACAGTTTAATAACAAAAAGAGGGGGAGGGCCCAAGAATGAGCACAAATACTGAGGAAGCTGGAAAGCAGGAACAGGAAAAACATTGAGTAGAGGAAGTTTAGAGGCTTGAAATAAAATTTTGTTTACTGCATAATTTTCCTATGTAAAAATATAGGTCCCGGCTATGTCTTCCATTTTCCTGGGTTTGTCACTCTTCTTCTTCCACAATATTCTCCAAACAGCTTCAACTCATGATTTCAAAATGAAGGTAAATACATACGGTGGGCAGTATGGAAAGTTGAAATAATTGGGAACATCCTGTGGTTCCTCCTACTGCTCCCAAATGCCTGAATCATTGCATTTCATACATGGACAGGAAGGAGTAATGGTGTCATTATCTGGGATGAATATCCTGAATTTGGGTAATTTCTCACAATTACTCCACTCTTCCCCTGAAGCAAGAAAAGTGAGGTATAGCTATCATGATTCTGATTCCTGTTTAGTTCTGAAAATCAAAAGACTTTGAAAATTTGGTATCCCTCTTTCATTAATGTAAACATACCAAGGTCATTGAAAGCCTAGCACAGCATGTCCACATCTATTCCTTGGTACCACTGAGCTGATTTTGATTTGTTTTCATCAGTCTGTGAGATCATTACTATCCTGCTGTATAATTGAATGGTTTTGTATTAGCATCTAGCTTTCTCAAAATGAGTTCACCAACAGGGAGTGAATATTCAGTAGTAACAATCATCTGGGTATATTTCTCCCTAGCAACTCCTCTTATGGAATGTTTGACTTATACTGGAAAGTAAAGTATCATATTGATAGCTTTTACTAAATCCTCCTTTTCAATTTCCTCCCATCTCTCCATCATAGGTACCAAAAATAAAAACCCAATTTTTGGAATGGATGAGTTAGCATATGGCAGTCTTTCTCTATATGATTGTCCCAAATCTTTGATGTCTATAGTCCTTTCATTTGGGGTTTTTGTATAAAACTGTCATTGACCTTGTAAGTACCAGCTGTCCTCTTGAAATATGAGGCTGGTAATGATGACACACAGGATTGATAATAACAAATGGTAGTTCATATTTCAGCTGAGTTGGGCTTTTATGCTCTGCTATTAGACCCAAAGTATTCCATATGGATAGAAAATATTAAAATATAATTCAATTGGCTAATCTCTTCTTTTTGCTACCAAGCAGGACATCTGGATAGAAACCTACACTGAGTCTGCTCACAAATCAGGTCAGACAGGGCATTGGGGTTAGGTGGCACTTTTAAACTGAAGATTTAAAGTTCTTGTTTGGGGAGATGAGATTCTTATCTGGGATGGAGATTATTTTACCATGATTCTCAGCTTTGTCATAGATTTTGTGAGGGCAAACTCACAAAAACTGGACTCTTTCATAGTTTGGAATGAAAATGAAGCTAAATCGGGGCCTTGGGAATAGCAAGCCAGCAAGTAAACAAAATAAAAGAGACTTGAGACTCAAAATAAGTCAAATGATTTTGACTGTAAAAGAGAATGTTTCTCTATACTATCTTCAAAGACCGATCTTTGGTCAAGTTAATGACCTTTCTTCTGGTCATTAAGAGATGTTAATACCGCCTTGAAAAAAATTTGCTATGACATGAATATAAAGAGGAACTACAAATGTTTAATTTTTCTTTAACTTTCAAAAAAGAAGACTTTTAAGAATCAAAAGAGAAGTTCCTAAGGGGAATAAGACATAGTATGAAAACAATAATCATCTCCCTGCAAGGATAGACTTTCCCTAGCAGCGATTAGCACCATCAACAGAGCCTTCAGCTGTCAGCTCCTTCAGGAATTGCCCAGCTGCAGAGAGCTACCTCACCTCAGGCCCACAACTTTGGGAGAGATGGTCCACATCCAGTGGCTGATAAAGGTGGGGGGGTATAGAGACCTAGTCCTTTTGTCTCATTGCAGGACAGCTGGGACCAGCCATTTTAGATCCAGAGGTCAGCCTAGGCAGTCATCAAGGTGCCTCACAGCTCTACTTCACTTTCTCCCAAATCCCACCTCCTTCCCTTTTTGCCACGTGTATAGATCCCAAGAGGCCACACTTAAGAATATTCTACACACTCAGTTTTAGTAACCAACCTGCAACAACAATAAAAGCAATAGAAAATAAAAGTGAAGGATGAATGATATGGTCTCTGAAAACTTCTGATTAGAGTTTTTTGGTCAAGGAAAGAGAAGGAAATTTGGTGTCTGTAGGTGTGTGGGCATGTGTAAGTGCGAGTGGGGTGGAGGGAGCTTCCCATACCATACCAAGCAATTTTATGACATCAGCAGGATGCCCAGGAATTCAACTCAATTATGACACTATCTACTTGGAGATATTATCAGATCCCACAGGTCAAGGGTTACAAGACTGCCCCCACTGGGTCCCACTTCAGATGCCAGTCACAAGTCCAGGTTGTCACCTGTTCTTCAGACCAGCTGGTTCCCAAGACTCCCTACTTAGGTTTGACTAATTTGAGAGTGGCTCACACTAGTAGATTACTGGTTTATTATAAAAGGATGTAACTCAGGAACAGTCAGGTGGAAGAGACGTATAGGGCGAGGTATGGGGAAGGGGTGAGGAGCCTCCACATCTTCTTTAGGTATACCACCCTCCCCAGATCACATATTTACCAAATTGTGTCCTTTGGGATCTTGTGGAGGTTTTGATTAAATCATCGGCTATTGGCAATCAAACTCGGTCTCCAGCACCTCTCCCCTCCTGAAGGTGGGGAAGAGATACTAATCACTTGGTTGGTTCTCCTGGCAACCAGTCCCCCTAAGTTACCAAAGGGCTTTCCAAAAGTTGTCTCATTACCATACCAAAACACATCTTTATCACTCTTACCCCAGGAAATTTTGAGGGTTTAGGAGCTGTGAGCCTGGAATTGTAGACAAAGACCAACCATACATGAGAAATATATTTTGGTTATCTGGATGAGCAGATACTCTATTTTTCTTATAAATCACAGTATTTCAGAAATCAACATCCATAGACTCCCGAGCACCTCTGGGTCGGCACCAGGAACTCAGGTGAAGAAGAATCAAGACTTCTGTCTTTGAATGAGTCTCCCTTCTCTCCTGTGCATAGGAGTCTTGTTAGCTCTATTTCTCATTTGCAATTGGGAGCAAATTGTGTGCTCACCTATAGGTCCCCCCTTTCCAATAGCCCAAATCCTCAATAGGTCCTCTCCATCAGAGAAGGTTTTTCAATAGCAGTGGCATGAGAGGGATTCACAGTGAGGAAATTCACCTCCTGTGTGCTAATACATATCTCTTCCTTAAGACCCCTCTACCACGGAATCAACGGTGCACTTGGTCCAAAGGCTAACACTAATGTTTTCCCCAGAAGTGCTCCTATCCAGAAGAAAAAGAAAAACACATCCCTTGATCTGATATAGGAAATAAAATTCTCATGCTTATTTCTGAGTCCTGTCACATGGAACAAGGAAAACAGAAAGAAAAATGCGTGTTTGCCCTCCTTTTATATTAGCACACCTAGTGACCTTGAGACAGAATACCCAAATATTAAAAGGACAGCCATCTTAGAAATGACTCCAGAAATTGGAAGACTTCACAGAGTGACAGAGAGAAGAGAAGAAATTAACTTTTCTACGGAAAGTCCAATTAAGTTCTGGAGTTTGCATTGAAAATATGTTAGGCTATATTACACAGTGTTCCCACTAGGAGAAAATTGCCTCTGAAAGAAAGAGGAGGAAGCAAAAGATTATTTTAGAGGAAAATCCTTTTCATTTCAGCAATCAAGTGAAACAGATGGAGAAGGAATTTGTAAAGAGAATTTTTCATTGCAAAAATTTTGGAGTTTTAGTTGTTGTGAATCCCAAGTCCAAACTCAAGTATTCTTGCTGTGGATTGAAAGCAAATAATCATCTAATGTTCTAATGCTCTGATTATGGTTTAGTGGTGATGATGATAACGGTAACAAACACTGATAACAGACATTTTTTAATGTATCAGGCATTATTCTAATCCAAATAAGCAAGTATGTCACGGCCTTCCATGCATTTGTTTATGCACTAGAAGTAGTATGCAAATTGTTCTCAACACTTAACCTCGTATGTAGATAAATGATACATCTGAATTTCTATTTCAGCAGCTCTACCTTGAATTTCACCAACAACTCTGTGGTCCTACTGAGGATTGGTTTTTTTAGTTGTGGTAGGAGGTGAGGGTTTGTACTTCTCTTTCACAGCATTTACAGTAGAATAAACATTTAATAATTTCTCAGAAAATTCTCGTAACTTTATTAAATATACTTGCACTCTTCTTTTGGTAGCCTGCTTGTTGTTTCAATTCAACTCAACAAGCAATTATGTGTATTTGTGATGTAAAGATGCTGCAAACAGAGAAAAGACATGGGAGGGTCCTCTGCCAAGACACTTGTAGTCAGCTTTAAAGAGAAAAGGCAAACACATGGAATGGACAGGGGATAAGCCAAGGTAGGGTATCATTAAATGTCACAGTGTTCTAGGAGTTCTGATAAGGAGAGAGACCAGCAATGGCTGGAGCCAGGAGGGGAAAATAAGGTGAAGGGAGTTGATCAATGGCTAAGATAGGTAGAAGGAAGAGAGGTAGCTGGGTATTCCAGCAAGAGAAACCAATTGCAATGAGACCCATGTGGTCGGAGCCCAGAATTTTCCCTTTCTGGGAGGATAAAATACCTTTGCTGAGAATTCTAATTCTTCACAACACAAGATGCCAGATCATTAAAGATAATAGTTAACATATTACTTGTTGATAATTCAGAACAATAAGAGCAAATATAGCATGTGTGTATTATCCTCACTTTTTAAGGGAAAAATATAAATCCAGATTAACCTTTTGTATGTTAGAATAACGCATTAATATTTTAATTAGTGAAGATATTGAAATAAATTTTTTTAGAGTTGCTTTGCTGTGCCTAGGTGGCTCAGTCGGTTAAGCGTCCGACTTCGGCTCAGGTCATGATCTCACGGTCTGTGAGTTCAAGCCCCGCGTCGGGCTCTGTGCTCACAGCTTGGAGCCTGGAGCCTGCTTTGGATTCTGTGTCTCCCTCTCTCTCTGCCCCTCCCCTGCTCATGCTCTGTCTCTCTCTGTCTCAAAAATAAATAAAAGCATTAAAAAAAAAAAGAGTTGCTTTTTGTGTCTGCTATTGTTTAATAAAATTTGAATAGATCTAGAATCATAGGTCATTAGTTGCTTCCTCCTTTGGACTTCCACAGCATTTTGTATTTAAATCTTTTTTCGCCTTAATTATATTGTGCAGAGTTTTGTTTTTGTTTTTTTTTTTTAAACTGACTTCCATTTAACCAGGTTACCAAAGTAGATGATGCTCTCCATTCTGCCTATAAAATGTGCTGACTGATGCTTAGGACATTTAGTGCTTGAAGATTCTACTCTTCAATATGCCTTCATATACTCACACCAGTCGAGCTATTTGTTTATGAAGAGTCAGTTGGGGGCTGTCTGGGTGGCTCAGTCAGGTAAGCTTCTGACTTCAGCTCAGATCATGAACTCATAGGTTCACGAGTTTGAGCCCCACATCGGGCTCTCTGCTGTCAGCACAGAGCCTGCTTCAGATCCTCTGTGCCCCTCTCTCTAGTCCTCCTCCACTCATGCACACACACTTTCTCTCTCTCAAAAATAAACGTTAAAAAAAGAGAGAGTCAGTTGGGTTGGTTCCCAAAGTTCTTTAATCCAACTGTACTTCTATTGATAAAGGCAAGTAACTAAAAATTTCTATTAAAATAGATCTAAGTGATACAACTATAAAAAACTGGTTGTGGGGTGCCTGGGTGGCTCAGTCGGTTGGGCGTCCAGCCTCAGCTCAGGTCATGTTCTCACGGTTCGTGGTTCGAGCCCCGTGTCGGGCTCTGTGCTGACAGCTCAGAACCTGAAGCTTGCTTCCTATTCTGTGTCTCCCTCTCTCTGGCCCTCCCCCGCTCATACTCTGTCTCACTCTCTCTCTCAAAAATAAATATTTAAAAAATTTTAAAACAAAACAAAAAACTGGTTGAAGGGATCAGACATGATTCTGCACTCAGATTGATGGCAGGTGCCTTTAAATTCCTGCTCCCCTTGAAAGAATTTGAAATTAATTTACTCACCAAGCAATGGGCCCATAGTTTTGTGACTCTACATCAAAATATTGGTGAAGTAACATACATTCATTTGTATTGAGAAAAAAATAATTGTAGTATATATGTATCATACTTTAAGTATCTGGTTTCAATCTATTTTTTTCTATTCACTGACCAACCACTAGTCCCCATTAAAAATAGGAATCTACTATCTTGTGGTATTTGGTTTATGAGCTTCTATGTGGTTGAGGCAACCACAAGTTCAAGTTCTGACTTGACTGAGTGTCCCAGTGCCAGAACACTGGAGATGGGAGATCACAGATTCCAGTGGGCTACAAGAGGACCAAGACAAGCAGGTGTTCGTAGCTTTGGAACATCATAAACTGGTAACATTTTTGTTAAGTAAAAGCATTAAAGAACGCTACCGTGTGTTATCACCAATATTTTTTAGGACAATTGTAATCATCAAAAAAAGTTGAACATTAGCTAATGGACATTCCTTTAAATGTAGTATTATTGGGGCACCTGGGTGGTTCAGTCAGTTAAGCATCCAACTTTGGTTCAGGTCATGATCTCACAGTTCACGAGTTCGAGCCCCCTTGTGGGGCTTTGCGCTGACAGCTCAGACAGAGCCTGCAACATGCTTCAGATTCTGTGTCTCCCTCTCTCTCTGCCCCTCCCCCTGCTCTTTCTCTCTCTAAATAAACATTTAAAAAAATAAAAAAAGTAATAAGTATGGTATTACTTTGTATGATTCAAAACTCACTACACTGGGGGTGCCTGAGAGGCTCAGTCAGTTAAGCCTCCCACTCTTGGTTTCAGCTCAGGTCATGATCTCACAATTGGTGACTTCAACAGTGCAAAGTCTGCTTGGGATCCTCTCTCTCTCCCTGTCTCTGCCCTTCTCACACTCTCTCTCTCTCTCTTTTACTATCTCTCAAAATAAACTTTAAAAACAAAACAAAACTCACTAAATTGTCCTTATTTTGTATACTTTGCCTCAACTATATTATGCCTTCATTTGCAGTCTGCACTGATGATTCAAAGACCAGAAGTTTAGCTCCTGAGAGTGTTGTTTATGTAGTGTTTTCTCTTTTAAAAGGGAAAGGCATGTTCACACTCTCCTCCCCATGTTGCCTTACATTATTTTATTATAACGTAAAGTAAATATGCACATATTTTATGGGAACATAAAAGAAATATGAGCTCACAGCTCCTATCCAACTAAAAAACAAATGCAAGTTTAGAAATTAAATACTAACAAAACCACATAAACATTTAAAATTCAAATTAACAGTACTAATTTATTTATTTATTTTCAGTGTTTATTTACTTATTTTGAGAGAGACAGAGACAGAGCATGTGGGGGAGGGGCAAAGAGACAGGGAGACAGAGAATCCTAAGCAGGTTCTCTGCACTGTCAGTGCAGAGCCCGACGTTGGGCTTGAACTCATGAAACCATGAGATCATGACCTCAGCAGAAACCAAGAGTCAGATGCTTAACTGACTGAGCTACCCAGGCACCCCACAGTGCTAACTGAATATAATACATGATGTCTTACTGGAACTACATTGCTGACATAGGCTTTAATATATAAGGACATCGTCTCAGGTCATATTTTATATGTAGTCAATTTTTATATTTTGATTTTAATAATACTAATGCAAGAATAAATGTGTATTCTCTTAAGTATGATTTTGTTTCCTAGTTTAGGATAAATAGTCTTCCTGTAGGATCAAAACTCTTCCAGTGAATAATGGTCCTAGAATAATTATCATGATGTGTCAACTCTGTAAGTTGTTTAAGATAATTTTAACATTGTGGCATTAAAATATCTGTATATGGGTATTTAATCCAGCAATGGAAATAATGAATACTTTACAGCATGTTTATTGTTCATGAAATATTCCTAGTTAGTATCTGAACAATATACCCACTTGAAAAATAAGCATGACGCCAGATACTACGGTATGGGTTTTCTTTTTTTAATTCTGCATGTCTACACCATCATATTTCATGTAATGACCCCATTCTCCTACCACTTCTCACATTCTTATGACTTTGAAACCCTCAGCCAGTCAGCACTCTGATGCCATTTGATGCAAACACAATCACAAATACAAACACAAGCTCAGGCACTAGAAATACAAGGCGTTAATTTGTTAGGATGCTATCATTGTGATAAGCCAGAATAGGCTTACATTAATTTTTAAATTTATCAGTGAAACAAAAACACAAATTTAAAAATCTTTTTCCAAAAACTGAGAATCCTCAGAACATATCCATGCTTTCCCAGAGTTCCAAAACTCTGGTCCAGGGCATAGTGAAAGGAAGAAGACCAGGAAATTAAAAGGACTTGAAGTATTCACAAATGTTTTGGAATAAAGAATCAATTGTCAATTACTTTATTTAAAAAATTATTTATTTAAATTTAAGTTAGTTAACATACAATGTAGTATTGGCTTCAAGAGTAGAACCCAGTGATTCCTCATTTACATATAACACCCAGTGCTCCTCCCAACAAGTGCTCTCCTTAATGACCATCACCCATTTAGCCCATCCCTCCACCCAACACCCCTCCAGCAACCTTCAGTTTGTTCTCTGTATTTAAGTCTTTTATGGTTTGCCTCCCTCTCTGTTTTTAGCTTATTTTTCCTTTCATTCCCCTATGTTCATGTTTTTGAATAGAAGGAAAAAAGAAGAACAAAATTGGGATAAAATAAGCATGAAAAATAAACATATGGGAAAAGCCAGGTTCCTAGGGCAAAGACTACAAACAAAGAGGAAGTCAAGAGCTAACCACCAATAATGTATCCAAAGGAAAGGTTCAATTGATGGAGGAATTAACAGATAAACCAGCAGGATCCAGGTGCTTAGGAGTTCAGCCTGAATGCTGTCAGAAAAGGTGTCAGCAAGGCTCTAGGATCTCTGTGGACATTTCTAGTTCAGTATTTCCACCCCCAATTGTTAAAGGGAGACACTGATACCGTCTATTTCCCTGTTTAGACTGTAAGCTCCTCAAGAGCTAGAACATGGCCTTATTCATCTCTGTCCCTTCACTACCTCACACAATTTCAGGTACACAGTAGAGCTCAAATAAAACACATGGAATGGAATAATTTCTACATTAGAAGAAATGTTAAAGACCCTCTAGGCCAGTGTTTCCCAACTTCCAAGCTACAGATGAAAGGGCGGGCCTACGCAGGCCGTCTCCATCTTGTTCTGTGTCCTTCACCTTGACCACGCCTCCTCCCCTTGAGTAACCTCCCGCTCACCTGTTCAAACTTCCCAATCAAAACACGCCCTGCGACCTGCGTAACAGGACTCCGACCCTTCCCCAGCCAATCGGCTGAGGCCACAGCCATTACCTCACCAACTGCCCCTAGGCCCCAATAAAACCTTTGTGCTTTTGAAACTCGCTCTCTCTCCCAGGTATCTCACCGCTGCCTCGGTGCAGGTAGGGGATTGAGCTCGAGCTAGCTCGAATAAAGGCTCTTTTGCTTTTGCATCGGACCCGGCTCCCTGGTGGTCTTTGGGGATGACGAATTCTGGGCATAACACAGATCAGGAGGGAAAGTTTTACCTGTCTAGCAAAAGCTTCTGCTGTACTCTAGGCAAGAATATTTGATAACATTTATTGACCATTTACTTTTCAAACCCAGGTCTTTCTGATTTTAGAGACAGAATTGTTAACCATTTTGATATAATACTTCCAAACAGGTTTTAAAATCCTTCATCAAGTTACTAACTTATAAATACCTAATTTTTAAAAATCCGCAAGATGGACATTATGGTGGAGTTGACCAGCTATCTACCAAAATTCTTACTCCCCTTTGCATTTAGTATAGAGTTGCTGGAAAGTGGCAAAGTGACTGCCCAGCCACAGATGACATTTCTCAGCCTCATTTACATCTAGATGAGGCTATGTGAGAGTGGACAGTGACAGCAAGTTCTGTATGGCACCTCTGGGCCAGGGCTTTAAGAAGCATTGTACCTTCTCCCAGCTGGATTCGGATGATGATTATTAGATCCTAAGGCAGGCATCAGCAAACTTTTTTTTGTGAAAGTACAGGTAGTAAATACTCTAGGCCTTGCAGGCTGTAATATTTCTGTTACAATTATTCAACTCTACCATTATAACGTGAAAGCAGCCATAGACAATATGTAAATGAATGGGCATGGCTATGTTCCAACAACATTTTACTTACAAAAACAGGCAGCAGTCCAGATTTGGTCCACTGGCTATAGTTTGCTAACTCCTACCCTAGAGGATTATGGAGCCACAATATTGAAGGAATCTAAATCCTTATATCCCTACACGGAAGAGAGTCTCCTGACTAATAGGAAACCCACTTTGGATTTGAGAGAGAAATACTTGAGTGAAAAATAAATTTCTATTTAGTTTGAGTTGATATATTTTTAGGGACATTTATTTGTAGCGGCACCCATCAACCTATTTTAAAAAGTGGATAAGTTGAAGTGCAATATTAGCATAACAAAAACCAAAAACAAAACCCTAAAAATGTATGGTACCAGCGTAAAGGGCAGGTGGTGGGCACCAAGGAGACAGATGCCTAATGCTAGAATGAATGCGCAGTGGCAAAACATTTGGTAAAACTGTCATTTGCATTAGCTTAGAATGAAGATGAAGTGCCTACTGAGTTTGCAGTAGGGGGTTTGGAGGGGAGAGGATTGGAAAAAGCCAGAATCTTAGTGTGTATTGACAGTTGCATCAGTTGCTTGATTGCTGCCTTTAGTAAGATAGTGCAAGAAACTTACGAGCTCAGGCAGAGATTCTCTGGTTAGAGAGCAAGAAGTAAAAGAGATAAAATAAGGCTTTCCAGTGTTAAAGAATGTTTCTAGACATTAAATAAGAGGAAATAAGATGGAAGCAGATCTTGAATGACAAGGGTCCAATAAGACTCCTCAGTCAAATAAAGTGACTCAGCTCTAGCAAAGATACCATTGAGGGTACTGCCCCTTACTTAAGCCTATGGCTTTAGAGGCTTCAAGATAATTCTCATTAAATTGGGCAAGAAAGGGAAAGGGAGCTAAGAAACAAAACAGAGTTGAGAGCTATATGCTCAAGGAAAGAACTTGGACCTAACTGGAAGCAAATAGATTGAAGCCTACTAAGTTCCTGGGGAACCTGCTAGATTATATTATTGTCCCCTCCCTCTGATAAGATTATATGGCTCTGCCCACTGCCTTAAGACTGGCAGTGCCTCCCTGAGGGAGGAATATATTTCCCTGCCCCATTGATATCAGACTTTGGCCATTGTAATGTGAAAAGAAGTAATGAATGCTATCATGTTCTATCATATGCCTTAGGAGCCATTACATGGTTCTGCTAATTCCAGATAGGAGTTGATCCCCTAGTCTGGATCCCAGAATGAAATAACATAGAATAAAATTCTGCCAAACTAGTGCTGACATTTAATGTGAGCAAAAAAATAAATCTTTATTGCTGAAAGCTACTGAGTTTTGCTTATTACCACAACAAAACATAGCAATAACTGACTATCATGTAAAGAAATGGTAATCCTAGCCCAAAATCTATGATCACTTCAGCTTTAAAAAAGAATACCAGGTCCCAAAATCACACAGGCAAGAAGCAGCCTATGAAATCTGGACAACTCTCAAGAATGGCACACTCCCCAACATTTATTTCAGATGTGGGCAAGGAGGATAACAGACAGGGGGAACCTCCAGAAGAGGCAACAGCTTCTGTTCCTTGAGAGCAGCACCAAGGTCTAAGGTAGGAGTTCTTCATAGAGGAAGGATAGAAGTAGGATTCTATCATTGCTATGACTGCTATGCATTTCCCATTCTTTCTTTATCTACATGAGAACTTCAGCTGCATGTTTCCCATCCCTGCTCTACCATTGTGTATTTTCTTTTCCAATTTATAGTTTGCCAGACCAAAAGAAGACCATTCTTAGAACTAGTGAAAAGGACTATGTATCACCAAGAGATCATGGAGTTTGAGCTTGCTGCAGAAAGTGCATGATACTGGTACATAATTCCCTTGGAGAGGAGTAAGCATATCCTATGGGCGCAAAGAAGGGTGAGCATAAATATTTAGTGCTAGAGGGGCAGACCGTGCAGAGAGTTTGGTGCACTTCCCCTTTGTAGAGCATGGAATTATCCCTGAGAAGGCACAGCATTTCTCTGCCCCTCTTACATCAAAGTGTAGGTTGATGACTAGTTCCAACCAAAGGAATGTTTGTGAAAATGATAGACATCATTCTGGGCCATGCCTTATAAAAAGAGAAGTAACTTCTTTTCCCCTTTTGTTGACTAGATGCTGATAATAACACTGAAGACTTATCGGATGATGGAACGGCAAGATAGGGAAAGCTGCCTGCTGATCAGAAACTCTGCCTTGTATTGATAAATGAGTGAGAAATTAACTTCTATAGTATTTGAGCTATTTAAAATTTTTAAGTTTGTTTCTTATGATGCCTGGTGTTAACCCTATTACAGAGATGGTAGTAATTCTAAGAGTCTATATTATTGGGAGGATTAAATCGAGAAAAGCAGCTCTGGTGAATTATGGTGGTTAATCTTATGTGTCAATTTGACTGGGCCACAGGGTGCCTACATACTTGTGAGATACATTTTCCTGGGTGTGTCTGTAAGGGTGATTTGGGATGAAATTAACATTTGAATTGGTAGACCAAATAAAGCAGATTGTTCTCCCTAATGTGTGTGGGCCTCATCCAATCAGGTGAAGATCTAAATAGAAGAAAAGGGCTGACCCTCCCAGGATTAAGAGGAAACTTGATCTGCCTAACTACTAAGCTGGGAAATTGGTCTTTTCCTGCCCTTAGCCTTGAACTAAAACATTGGCTTTTCTTGGATCTCAAGTCTGCTGGCTTTTGCACTGGAATTTACTCTATTAGCTCTTCTGGTCTCAGGCTACAACTATATACCAATACATCTCCTGGATCTCCTGGATCTCCTGGATCTCCACCTTGCTGACTGCAGATCTTGAGACTTCCCAGTCTCCATAATTGTGAGTGCCAATAAATCTATATATCTCTATCTATATCTATACACATACATACGTACATCCTGTTGGCTCTGTTTCTCTGGAGAATCCTGACTCTTACACATATATTAATTGTTCAGTAAATATAATCCATTCTATTTCTAAGTGCAGCAATTAAATCCTATTTTCTTTTCTGTTACCTCAGTTCTGCTTGCCTTTATTCCTAGTGTGTATGGCAGAGAATACTTGCTCCATTCCAGCCTATATAAAGGAATCTTTCCTGCCTGTGTAAGAATGCACTATAAGTTTATAAAAACTAGCCTTGGATAATAGATTTGGTCTCTGGAATTCATCCAGAACACATCCTAGCATATTTATTCCCATGCATAAATCTTTATTGTCACATTCCTTTGCTTTACAACTTCCACTGGGTACTTTACCATCCATGCTGATTTTTAGTTCAAATTCTGATCTTTCATGCTAGATATACATTGAGCCTATTGGACACAGTGATGATATTTGCCCTCTGGGATTCACCTCCACTTCTGGCTCTGTCCAACACTCGAGTCCCACTCACCATATCCATATGGAACCCTTCTGGAAAAGGAGATTTTTGTGTTCCATAGATTTAAAAGTGGCTTCCCCTTACATTTAGTTGAAGACTGATAGATTCAAGGATGTTGTGTAGCTTCATGAATCATGTCCTTACTCAGGAAACTAAGAAGCACACTTGACAAATACCATTACTGTGCATTACTAAATGTCATCTCCCTCACGAGCTGCATGTTGGCAAGCCTATCAAGATATCAAAAAACGAATGGGGTCCTTTATCCATTACCAAAATTTCCCTTTATTGCTACACTATCATACTTAAAGATGTTAACCACTTGATGGCAGGGGCTTTGGCTTCTCTGCTGCTGTATTCTGAATTCCTAGAAAAGAGCTTAGCATGTAAATATTTGTTAAATGAGTGACTAAACACTTATGATCTGTGCCCCCATATCCTTTTCTTTACCTTTAAACTATGCTACCAACACTATTAATATCTTTGTTAAGTCTCCAGTTCACCTCCTCCCTATTCACTAACGTTCTCAGTTTGTAACAAACTAAGAGGCAAGGGCCCTGCTTCTGTGTAGTTAGCTCAAATGTGCAATAAGGACATTAGATCTAGTACCTAGGTTCCAGAAAAGCAGACATGTTTACTCTCATTGCTCAAAACCAACAACTTCTGCAAGTTCTTAGGCACTGATTGTTATAGTGGTCCCTCAGTCCAACTTCTATAAGTACATTGGGGCTTTGTTAGGATTACTAATGCCATAACCATACCATTTGAGATAGTTAACTACTCTTGCTAATCCCTATTATAGACCAGCTCCATGAAACCTTGGGCTTGATAAAGTTAAGACTTTTATGGAATCTACAGCTTTGGGCAAAAAAGAAAGAATAAGTGATGACAGCTTTGCAGGAACATCTCAACTAGTTCATGAAATACATGAACACCAAATACACCAAATGGTGACATTGTTGAGCTGTTACAACAATCCTGCCTTCCGATGAGTCATAAAGGGGATACTCCATGAGTTTCTAGATGAGAAAGTTTCTTTATACTTGACTTTCAAAGAACTCTTCTTGGGTTAGTGTTATAGTTGGGTCACATTTTGTCTAAAGTACATGATCCACTGATGCTAGAGAAAGTGAATGCTATTTTATTTAATATGGGGTACCCTGCAAAATCAAGAACTCCATGTTATTTCTAGTTTTTTTCTGGCTATACATGATGCCTAGGGTTTTCTGGTCTTTAGCTCTCATCCAATGACTGTCAAAGTATAATCCCACACTAGCATTACCATTTAGGAACTTGTTAGAAATTTACCTACTCAGACTCTATCTCAGACTTAATTAATCAGAAACTAGTGAACAGGGCCTAGCAATCTGCGTTTAACAAGACTTGCAGATAATTCTGATAGATGCTCAAATTTAAGAACCACTGCTCTAACCTGACTATACCTGGGAATTCTTTACATGGGGAAAAGGGTTTTCTTGGTACCTACGTGTGACCATGGTCTCACAGTCATTTAAAATCTCATTCATCTCAGCTTTAAACCTTACCTGCTCTGATTCTTCATTAGCCTTCATGATATAGCATCATGATATAGCAAACATTATTTAGAGGAAAGCATATTTCAGAAGCAGATCCAAGTCTCGGTGGCCTCTGCTCTCTGATTCTTCTAGAAATTGATTCCAGTCTGAGCCAATTACTCTGCATGGGTATTAGAGGTCATGGCCACTTTTAGAAGAGACCCTGAGTGATGCTCCTAGACAACAATGAATAACTGAGGCAGACCTGTAAACTCAGTTCATGCCAGATGAAATGGACCACTTTATGCTGATATCTGTTACATGCTATGCAAATGGACCTGCCTGACTTTACTATGAAAGCCAGAGTATCAGCGGACAGAAGAGAGGCCCAACCCCAGCCAATCCTCTGACGCTATGGCAGTAAGTCAGTTAGTTCTGTCTGAGGGGGCAGAAATCCAGTTTTACCCTGGGATGGTCCTTAAGCCACAGAGTATTGGTAAACCCTTACATCCAGACCAGATATGTCTAACACATAGAAGTCACTTAAAATTTACAATGCAGCCCACCAGGATTTTTGGTCGTCTCTCACTAGATTTGAAACCCTGCAGCACATCCCTCCCTGCCATAACTATCACGAGTTAAGGGACCACTGGACTTGCTGACAAACTTAAATACTCCTGCAACATGATCACCTTTCATTTCCAACTTCAGGTTTTCCCCCTAACCATCCTATAGATGGGGTACCCTATCTATAAAAATGACACATTTTTTCCTGCTTTACCTCTCCCACATAATACCCCTGACCTAACACAACAGTAACTATTGCCGTTTTCTTTATTTTCTAATTCTTGGTGCTCAGATATCTGGGTCAAATCTATGGCCTTCTGTTTTCTCAGTGCTAATTTATTTTACAAATATTGGTTAAACACCTAGTATTTACCTGGCATTGAGAATACAACAATAAGTAAAGCTGATTACGCCTTCTTCCTTCCCTACCTCAGTTTTGATTCCATTGACTGAGCACTTACTATGTGCTAGGCACTAGGCTGATAGATTTACATACATTTTCTCAAATAACAGACGAGGCATGTAAAATTAATATCTTTATAGATAGGGCAATTAATGCTCACATGAGTAAAGTAATTTCCCAAGGTCAAACAGATGGTAATTAGAGGGCTTTGGACTCAAGCTGAGGTTCAGGCTCATGAATACCATAAAACACTGCATTGGCTACTTTTGCAAAGCCATTCCACTTCTTAGTGATTTAGTGAATTAGTTCACCTTCTCTCTCCAGAATAGTTCCTCCATCCGATCATGAGCCCTTTAAGTGAGTTTGAGTCAGCTGTGTAACCAAGCATTTGATGAGCAAGAACTCAATGGCTTACAGATGGAACTTTTTAGACTGAGTCTTATGTCATCTATTTGGATCAACAACTCAACTAATTTTATTCTCCAGCTTCTGTTTGATTCTATACCAACCCCTTTGAATAATCTAGTTTGGCTAGACCAGCATGTTCCCTCGGATCTTGGCATTTGTCCTCAGGCACCTGGCACCTTGCCAGTGGCTAAGTCACATTTCTAGACCCTTAATACAATGGAAATGACTAGACTGGCCAACTCTTTAAGAATTTCCTCACCAGGGAAGGTGCCGATCAGATGAAAAATTCACATAATTTACCATTTTAAAAACCCAAGTATATTGGAAAACTCTGGAGTAGTTAAACTCTGCTTGAATTTAACATGGTGACAGTCATCTTAAGCTGTCCTCCAAGACACTTTTTACAGGACCGGTGTGGCCATTCCATTTGCAGACAACTCTTACTTATAGTGGGATTCTACTAAATTTTTCCTGTGTTGTTGTTGTTGCTGTTGTCTTTAATCCATTTTACTTGTGCAGGATCTATTCCTTTCTGCACAGTACTGTTACTCAAATATTTTTATCTGTCAGTTTCCTTGTTGTGCCAAGTCACAACCCCTCCCACTTCCAAGTCTTCTCAGTCTGGCTAAACCTCCCCAGTCCATTCAACTTTTCCTTATATCAGGATCTCCAGTCTCATTAGTGTCATTACCTTCTAATTACTCTCTAGTTTGTCTAAATCTCTCTGTAACTATGGCATCCAGAATAGCACACAATTCTCTAGGACCTTAAAACACATCTTTCTTTGGGGCTCCTGGGTGGTTCAGTCGGTTAGGTGTCTGATTCTTGATTTCAACTCAGGTCATGATCTCATGGCTTCTGCGCTGACCAGGGAGCTCCTTGGGATCCTCTCTTTCCCTCTCTCTCTGCCCTTCCTTCACTCGCACCCTCTCTCTCTCTCTCTCTCTCTCTCTCTCTCTCTCTCAAAGAGAAATAAGTGTTTGAAAAAACCCACATCTTTCCTTTAAATATGATTATGAGATATTCTAGACAAACCAAATGTATAAAGAATATAACACTGACGTACCTATCACCAAGTTTAAGCAGGATAGTGTTGAATAGATGAAGCCTCCTATTTAACCTCCCCTTCAACCTAGTCTTACCGTCCATTAGTAATGACTGGAGGACATCATCATTATCATAAACAGAATGATAATCACTGTTTACCAATCCACTGTATTTTTTATGTCAAAGATCATTCAAAATTATCCTTTATGCTGCGCATGCCATCTCAAGCTAATAACTATCAATCTTGTTTTTATAAACCTTCCAGAAGAGAGTTAGTATGAGCAATAGCTCTTTATCTTTGTTCCCAGCTTTTCATTATTATTCCTCCCAATGATTTTTTTTTATGTTTACCTTAAATTCTTACTATTAACAGTTAAGATAATTAAATTTAGAATGGACGACAAGTGTTCTCCATCTTCTGATGTAATCTTTTCATATCATTTTGAAGACATGTTTTAAATCTTCTGTGCAACTATCTCCTCACCAATCTGGGTAGGTACTATAAATAAGACCACTTTCTGTTTTCTTCTCAGGAAGTTTGAGCCATGAAAACTGTAATCACATCCCGTTATCGGAGGTGATATTAGTTTGGTAGTCTGAGCCTCTCTTGGGAAGATTAGACTTTCTCCTATATCTCTGTGGTCCTGTAAATCATCAATAGGTTAATCTCCAAGCTGGATCTAGCAGATATCTGTGAGCTTCCCTGAAGGAATTTAAGTGATTACATGTATAGCATATTGTCTGTTCCAAAGCTAGTAACAATTGACTAAATTTCCCCATACTTAGGGACTGCTGATTATACTGAAATCGCAAATTCTTCAAAGGAGTTGATCAATAAAATAGGATAGCTAGGGAGATGATAAACAGCTTAAGAATTGTCTTTAACACTGTAATTTCAAGGATATTCTGAATACATATTTTAGAAGAAAACATTTCAACTTTCTGCTGTTTAAAATAGACTTCAATGAAATAATGCTTGATTTAGATGCTGTTGCAATTGAAATAAAACTAATTCCAAAAATATTTTTTCCGTGTTAAAGAAAAATGGCTTTACTTTCTGTTACCAAATGGATTCTATCTTCATTAGCTAGAAAACGGCAGCAGAGAAATCACTTTTGGCAGATTATACAAAAAGAAAGGAGTTAAATACAGTTTATACCCTTGAGAAAGATTATATCTGAACCTTTAATATTAAATAACCTGGAAAATGTACAAATCTCTGTAGTCATCAAAGTGAAATGCTAATCAAATGAATTATATAGCTTCAGCATTACTAATAAAGTTGTGCCCTTTATTTGTCCAAAAGAGAAGTCTATCAAAGAGAATAAAAAATTTCTGGGGAAAATTAATTAAATTTGTAGGACCCCTCCCCAAAAAAACCCCCTAAAATAATACAGTTAAATAACCATGATTTCCCCCTTTTTTGGAAAGTTACTCAAATATAGAAAAAAACAACTTCATGTATTCATCATCACCCAAAATTAACAGATGCTATTAACATTTTAACATTTTTGCTTCCGATTTTAAAATTTAATAAAGGAAATAAAATATTTCCGATGAAGTTAAAATTTCCTTTGTCTCTCCCAGCCTCTAGTTCCAATTTCCTCTTTTCCTTCCCAGAGGCGTTTTCCACCTCACAAATCATGAATGCGATGTGTATCCTTTAGGTCATGTGTTTATACTCACTACATTCATGTACTCTTTTTATTTGTTTTCAATTTACATAAATGCTTTTATAGGGTATCTGTCATTTTTGAAATTCTTTTCGCCATTCTGTTACTAAGGACCATCCATGTTGATTAGTATAGCTGTAGGTCATCCACTTTAATTGCCATATAGTATTTAATTTCTTCACACAATTCACGTATTCACGAATGGAAAGTTAGGACATTTCTAATAGGTTGCTATTTTAAGCATTGCTGCAGTTGACATCTTTCACATGTCTTCTTGTGCACATGGGAAGTTTCTCCAGAAAATTACGCTGTTAGGTGGGTGCAATTACCAAAATATTCTCCATATCCGTTGTACCAATTACAGCTCCACCCCAGAGTTCTTGTTTCTCTGCATCCTTTCTAGCATATGGTATTGTCAGTGTAGTGAACATTTGTCATGCTTTTTGGCTACCCAGTATCCTGCACATCCTTCTATATTTGGAGTATCTCCAATTATGAGCCTCTACCTCCCACTATAGACATCAACACGCTCTTTCCCACCCTCCCTAGACTTTGCCAATCAGACTCACCCACACCAGATGAGGAATGGAAAAACCAGGGACTTAACAGGAAACAGGTGCTCCTTAGAATCCACTGTTAAAGAAAAAAGTAAATAAATTTACTCTACTGAGTAAATTTAAAGATCTAATTGGCTTTATTCATGATTCATGAGTCAGGCAACATCTAAAAAATAGAAGGGTATTCTGAGGAGCTGTACAACATGGGCCGCTTTTATAGGCAGAAATGGGGTGGGAGGTGGCTGGTAAAGAGGTTATTAGCAAACAAAAAGAAAAAATTGTTTCAGGCAAGATCACCTTCCCTTTGAAGGAAAGCCAGGAGGTCTTATCATGACTACCTATCTATACTAATCAGGAAATTCCAGACTGATTTGTTTGAAATTCCACTTCTGGGTGAAGCCAAAACTGCTGTCAGGTTAGATATTAGTCTGATAGGCTTTAGCATAAGTAACTCCAGTTTGGATCTGTTTTTGGTTTTTTTTTTTTTAATGTTTACTTATTTCAGAGAGAGAGAGAGAGAGAGAGTGCAAGCAAGTGGGGGAGGAGCAGAGAGAGAGGGAGACACAGAATCTTGAAGCAGGCTCCAGGCTCTGAGCTGTCAGCACAGAGCCTGACATGGGGCTCGAACCCATGAACCGTGAGATCATGACCTGAGCTGCAGTCAGATGTTTAACCGACTGAGCCACCCAGGAGGCTTTGGACCTGTTTCTTTTTAACACCACTCTTGGCAACAGCTACATCCATTTTTCAGAGGCCTCAGAGACAGAGATTCCAGAAGCAACATTCTGTCCTGGTACCAGTGATACAAACAGCGGTCGGTATTTAGGATTTCTTGATAGTTGTGGAGTTTCAGTATCCTAGGAAGGTGTGATTTGGGGCATGGCTCCTGGCCCTCCTTTAGACTTAGCATTTTCAAATAGGCATCTGGATGTATCTCTAAATAGGGTGGACCTTGGAAACAGGCTGCCTCTGTAAAAACCATCATTTTTTTTGACAAACTGTGCAACCTCAGGTAAATTAACCTCTCAAAGTCTCTGCTTCCCTTTCCATAGCAAGGGGGAAGTAATTGCACCCGTCTTAAAGAGTTGTGAGGACATGATGAGCAAATATAAATAAGTCATTTAGAACTGTGCCTGCACATAATGAGTAATCAGTAAATAATAGCTACTATAATTTATAATTTACATTCTTTTCCTTCTTAAACTGTGCTGATTTCTGTAGTTTGCAACTACGAAAATGTGTGTGATCTATTCAGATGTTTTTATTTTTTTTCTAATTTGATAGATGAGAAATCATATCTTATGGATTTTATTGCATTTTCCTAATGCAAGTGGATCTAATCTTTTTTTTTTTTTCTTTTCTCATGTTTATTGGTCGTTTGAATTTCATCTTCCGTGAATCGCCTGTTAGTAGCTTTTGTGCATTGTCTATTGGGTTATTTTTCTTTTTCTTATTGAATTGTAGGCTGTCTTTATATATTCTGGATACTAAACCTTTGCTTTATGTGTTGCAAATATCTTCTGCCAGTCTGTCACTTGCCTTTAACTTTGTTTATAGTGTCTTTTACCATGTTGAAGTTTTAAATTTTGATGCGATCCAATTTATTAGGCTTTTCTTTTATCAGTTAGGCTTTTTGTGCTTCGTTGAAATTCTTTCCTATCCTCAGGTCATAAATATATTATCCTATATTTTTCATAACAGGTTGAAAGCATTCTTTTTTTTTTTCTGCTTACGTTTCAGTGTTTATACATAATGACCATGGTTTTTAAAGATAAATTATGTAAAAGGTTATAGCAAGAATAACTTTCCATTATTTCTCAGCAAGCTGGCTTACCAACAATGAGAGCAGCAGGATTGTCCGTTCAGAGATTGGGGAGCCATCTTTACTAAGACACAGGAAGCAAAGGGGCAGACTATCAGGAAGGACTGATAATACAAGCTGATGAGAGTCTAATTTTTTAGGGTTTCATCTTTTTAAAAGCCCTTGCAATTACATGCAAGCACACCTCACACACGGTTTAGATGTATCTATCTAACTAGAGGTTGGAAATCAAGAGACAGTGCTTATGTCATGCTAAGATTAATTTTAACTTCCCCTGAGGGAATTCTAGGCTGCAGGGTGAAGAACAGAGTGAAGGAGCAGCGCGGAAAAATCTTTGGAGGCTCAATGTCCTCTAGCCACTGCATCAGTGCTCTTGACTTAGGGTGGAAATGGATTGTGTCATTTTAAATTAATCATTTCCAAACTTCTCTCCATATCTATTTTGGCCCAGAATAGAAGCCTGGTGTTGCAGATTCTTTCTACCACTCAAATAAAAATGACTCTCTTCGTTTGCTTCCATATCTCGCACTCAGAAGTCCATATAAAGTTGGGTTTTGTGCACATACTATATATTCACTTACTTATAACAACGTTAGTTGTGCTTCAAGCTGAAATCAGTGAGAGTACTGTAATGCAGCTGGAAAGACGCAGCTGAGACATTTGGAAACATTTGGTAATTAC
This sequence comes from Panthera leo, assembly GCF_018350215.1. Lineage (NCBI taxonomy): Eukaryota > Metazoa > Chordata > Mammalia > Carnivora > Felidae > Panthera > Panthera leo. The sequence continues at coordinate 91,776,324 of NC_056685.1, read as the reverse complement.
ACTGCTCTGGGCTTGAAGTCCTACCAGTAGATATTCGAGATTCAGATATTCGAGATTCACACGGATGAGTTAAAGCATTCATTTTCAAACTCTAGGGTCCATAAGAAAGAGCTGGAGAGCTTATAAAAGTAAAGGTTCTAATTCAGTAGATTAAGAATGAGGGCCAGGCATCTACATTTTTACATGCACTCCCAGTGAAAATGGTCCATGAATTTCTCTTTAAGAAAATGTAGGCTATGTTATTTCATCTCTAGGGAATCTTCTGTTGACTTCTAAACCCTCCAGAGCAGAGTAACACATTACACACCAATGTCAATCAATTATCAGTCTTGCTAGTCATTTAAGATCCTTGGTGGAAAAGGATCTGGGAAAAATTACCTTTTGTTGAAGTGAAAGGCAGAAGTAGGGATCAATTTAGAGTGTAAAGCAGGCATTGTCTGGAAAGAGGAGGTTTTGGTGGACCAGGAAAAGCACACGAAACGTGTCAACTCTGTACATGGGAACAGGGATGGGTCACTGGGCATGACTCACTCGCTAATCCGAGCCTCCAGCTATATCTATGAATATGGCTCAGTCTTGGGCCTCTTCTCAAATGACATTCTCTCCCTAGCCTATCTCACTTTGGGTAAATTTTGTGATATGTGAATTATATCTCTATAAGATTGTTTGGGTTTTCCTTAAGCATATTGTATACAGCAAAAGGCAAAATTAATAAACTCGGAAAAGACAGGCCAATAGAACACATCCAAACTTGAGTACGAAGAGCAATTATTTTTGAGAGAGAGAGAACATGAGGGAGAGGGGCAGAGGGAGAAAGAGAGAGAGAGAGAGAGAGAGAGAGAGAATCTCAAGCAGGCTCCACACCCAGTGCTGGAGCCCAATGTGGGGCTCGATCTCAACAGCTGTGAGATCATGACCTGAGCCAAAATCAAGAGTCAGACCTTTAATTGACTGAGCCACACAGGTGCCCTGAGCAATTTTTTAAAAAGCATAACAAAGAGAATAAAAGAGATATGCAGGACTATGCCAGAAGACCTAACAAAGAAATTAGTATGGCAGTAGCAATATTTGGAGAAATATTTGTGCATTTTATGAAACTGTTAAAAAATATTAATCAATAGACTCAAGAATTTCAGCAAATCCCAAACAATACAAATACAAAGAAAACTACATCATGGCATATCATAAACTACTAAAAACCAAAGATAAATAAATACTTAAAAATACTGGAATCTCTCTTACCTGAATTTCACACACTGGTTCTAGAAGAAGTGGAAGCAAGAAAGGAAAGTGTTGGGAGAGGCTGGACCAAGTGATGACATTCTTCTCATGATTGGTGAAGGCCATGGTCTAAAGGACAGCCTATAGTTTTCTGCCTCCTAGGTAGGAAAAACCCAGTTCTTCCTTATTGTTTTTCTTTATCCTGTGTGTCTCCTATACAATTCACACAGAACACTTCACTTCTGGCATTGGTCACCAAACGTGTGGGTTTTTCCCCCCACAAAAAAAAGCAGCTGGTTGTCCTATAATTCAACTCAATTCTGACACAATTTACTTGGGAGACAGTGTCAGATCCCACATGTAAGGGCTCAGCCACACAAGACTGTCTTTCAATCCCCACTTTGGATGCCAGTTGAAAGCCCAGGTGATCACTTGTGCTTCTGACCAACCGACTATACATTGAATGTTCCAATGACCCTCTCCTCAGGTTTGATTAATTTGCTAGAGTGGCTCATAGAAATCAGGCAAACATGTTTATCAGTTTATTGAATGATATGATAAAGAATACAGATAAACAGCCAGATGAAGAGATACAGAGGGTCTGGTCTGGGAGGGTCCTGAGGATGGAGCTCCTGTCCTCATGGAGTTGGGGTGCATCACCCTTCCAGTGTGCATGATATATTCACCCACCTGGAAACTCTCAAATCCAGGAGGATTTGGAGGCTTATAATGTAGGCATGATCAACCATTAACTCAATTTTCAGGCCTTTGTTCTCAAGAGAATGTGGCTGGAGGTGGCAGGGGAGGGGGCAGACTAAAAATTCCAAATTCTAATCATGGCTTGGTCTTTCTGGTGACCAGCCATCATCCAGGAGCCCTCTAGGAGCTCACCCAGAGTTGCCTCTTTAGAACAAAAGACAGTCCTATCATCCAGAAAATTACAAGGGTTTCAGGAGCACTGTGCCAGGAACCTGGGGCAGAGATGAATATATATTTTTTCTATTATCTCACACGTGGTATCCACCATATTTAAATAAGAGTAAGAGAAATTGGAGCAGAATGAAAGGGCATTCTAAAGCCAGGTTGGCACATGTCTTCTGGCATAGTCCAGCCTCAAGGACCTTGCAAATATGACCTCATCCTGAGCGCATGTTGGTATGTTGGAATTTATACTCCTTGATTTAAACCAATCACAGGGGCTTCTAGTAATAGGATATTGATCCATAGGTTGGGGGTAGGATTATCTCCATGGAGACCTCACTTGATGCACACCAGCAGAAGAAAGATATTTCTGAACAGGAGAATGCAATGGGCTTTAGAACCATGCACAACTGGGTTTGAATTCTAGCTGTACAATTGACTGGCTCTGTGACTCTGGGACTTCACAAATTTTGGTTTCTTCATCTGGCAAATGGAGATAATATTTATCTTGCAAAATTCTTGATAAGATTAGATGAATATATATACATACATACATACATATTAAAATAGACGAGAATATATTTAATCCTGGCATATTGGGTTGTCTACATCATTAGTTTGCCTTCAACTAGAAAATGAGAGGATTCAAATTCCCATGCTCTAATTTCTGCCACCATATCAGAGCAAAATGCTTAGTATACTTGCCAGGGTTAATAAAAATCATCATTATTTTAAAAGGGATACTTATATTTGGTTATTGGCTTTTATATTATTCCCTAGACATATGACTTCTTTCCAGTTAAGTCAAAATTGTTTGCTTTACCACTATAGTCTTGCTTAAGAGTTTTATTTCAAAGGAAAATTTTAGCTCTTGCAGATCCTAACAGAACAGAATAAATGTACCTAAAAATTTATTTCCAAGGACCTCTCTTCAAAAAAGTTTTTTTAAAAAAAGTAAAATGCTAAAAATACGCAATATAAAATGGATTGGCTACTTGAGTTTACAAATACAATAGAATTTGCATCACTCGTGACACTCCTCCAGTTTGTTGCATGGACAAACCATTGCCTTTTACTTATAAAATTAGATTCAAGGAATAAAAATTTATCTATTCAACAGAAATTCTAATTCACTGCTTGTGATAGTTGAACTTTATTCATTATAAATAATTTTCAGGTGTCTCAGTGTTGTGAATATTTTGGCACACATTTTCTACTTCCTTGCAAGGGGAGTCAAAACTGAATGAATATTCTCTTTAGTCTTATGAAGATAACCCAAAGACAGCTCCTGGTGGAGTTATCTCTGTAACATTTTCTGTGTTAGATGCGATTGCTCTCCTATGGATGTATTGCTATATTTGGGGAATTTTTCCCGACAATGTCAATTTCCTTCCGTACATTTCAGTTAGGAGGTTGCCAAAAGATTAAAAGAACATTGGGGTAAAAAAAAAAAAACTCACTAAGATAGAGGAGCTTTTGTGCTTTCTGGATTGAGGAAAGTATTGAGTTTTAAGCTCACTCAAACAATTATTTTCTCAAAACTCTTTGGTATGATTTCGCTTAAAAACTATTGTGTATTATTGCAGTTGATTGGATTATTTAATCTGTAACAGTGAATAAAAGACTTAAAAATGCAGTTCTTATTAGCTGGGTGATTTATAAATTCTTAATTTTGTAGGAGTAATGATCACTTTTTTTCTTTGTGGTCAATGTTGATTATTCCATTATAATATGTGATTCAGCAAGCATATTAACCATAATGATGTTTGATAGTTAATCAGTATCTTCCTCCTGGGGAAGGTTCCAACCACTCTATAAAGTTAAGAGAAGGGATAAACAAACCTCAGAGATCACAGCATTCACTCCTAAAATGTCTCCCCTAGGGTGAAATTGCCATTGCTTAATAGTGCAGAGTGATATTTCACGCTGTTTAGAGGAAGTAAGCAAGAAAGAAGAGGCCAAGTCCCATTTCCAGGCAACTGAATAAGAATTCCTTATATTTCAGTGACATATCCAAAATTTCTGGAGTATCTCAGGCTATGACTCAGGTTTCTATCCTTTGTGTCCAATTGAAATGTTATGGATATCAGAGATGGCAGAATGTCAAACCTATATTAAAGCAAAGCTTTATCTAGGACATGAAAGGTGAAATCTACTTTGAGCCCATTTCTAGACTGGTAGAGCCAAGATGGAGCAACCAATTCATTAGACGGACAGAAAAAAATTATTTGGATATTTTAGAACAAACTTCTTAGGTAAACATTATTTTCTTACTCTGTTAGTTTTGAAGAGAAAATAGTCTTCCAATGAAAATGAAATCACGATGCAATACCACAGTATATTCACTCTGGCTAACAAACTCTGAGATGACTCCCCATGATCCTGACCTCTGGGTGTTTACATCTTTGTATAACTCCTTCCCCTTGACTGCAAACAGGACTTGTGATATGCTTCTAACTGATAGAATATGGCAAAGATGGTGTGATGTCACTCCTATCATGTTATATAAGACTCTGTATAGACATGCCTCATTTTATTGTTTCATTTTGTTGTGCCTTGCAGATAAAAATTGCATTTTTTTGCAAACTGAAGATTTGTGGCGACCCTGTATCAAGCGGGCCTATCAGCACTATTTTTCCAACAGCATTTACTCAATTTGTAACTTTGTGTCATGTTTTGGTAATTCTCACAATATTTCAAACTTTTAAATTATTATTATATTTGTTATGGTGATCTGTGATCAGTGATCTTTCATGTTGCTATGTTGTAATTGTTATGAGGTGCCATGAACTGTGCCCAGATAAGATGGCAAACTTAGCTGATAAATGTTGTGTGTGTTCTATTTCACCAACCGGCCATTCCCGCACCTCTCCCCCTCTCCTTGGGCCTCCCTATTCCCTGAGACACAATAATTTTGAAATTAGGCCAAGTAAGAATCTTACAATGGCTTCTAAGTGCTCAAGGGAAGAGTTGCATGTCTCTCACTTTCAATCAACATCTAGAAATGATTAAGCTTAGCGAGGAAGGCATGTTGAAAACTGAGCCTCTTGTGCCAGAGAGTTAGCCAAGTTGTGAATGCAAAGGAAAAAATCTTGAAGAAAATTGCAAGTGCTACTCTATGAACACACAAATGATAAAAAACCAAAGCAGTCTTACTGCTGATATGGAGAAAGTTTCGGTAGTCTGGATAGAAGATCAACCTCACCGCATCTACTTAAGCTGAAGCCTATTCCAGAGCAAGGCGCTAACTCTCCTCAATTCTATGAAGGTTGTGAAAGGTAGGGAAACTGTAAAAGTTTGAAGCTAGCCGAGGTAGGTTCATGAGGTTTAAGGAAAGAAGCCATCTCCATAACATGAAAGTACAAGGTGAAGCTAATGTAATTCTACATTAGCTGATGCTAATGTAGAAGCTGCAGCCAAGTTGTCCAGAAAATGTAGCTAAAATAATCAATGAAGGTAGCTACACTAGACAACAGATTTTCAATGTAGATGAAACAGCCTTCTGTTGGAAGAAGATTCCATCTAGGATCTTCATAGGCTAGAGAGGAGAAGTCAATGCCTGGCTTCAAAGCTTCAAAGGACAGGCTGAGTCTCCTGTTAGGGGCTAATGCAGCTAGTGACTTTCAGTTGAAGTCAATGTTCATTTACCCTTCTGAAGATCCTACGGCTCTTAAGAATTAGGTTAAATTTATTATTTCTGTGGTCTGTAAATGGAATAAAGCCTCAAGGACAGACATTACATATGTTTACAGCATGATTTATTGAATATTTTAAGACCACTGTTGAGACCTACTGCTCAGAAAAGGAGTTTGCTTTCAAAAGACCACTGCTCATTGATAATGTACCTGGTCACCCAAGAGCTCTGATGATGATGGAAATATGATTCATGCTGTTTTCATGTCTGCTAACACAACATCCATTTTGTAGCCCATAGACCAGGGAGGATTCAACTTTCAGGTCTTATTGTTGAAGAAATACATTTAGTAAGGCTATGGCTGCCATAGGTAGTGACTCCTCTGATTGATCTGTGCAAACTGGAAAACTTCTGGAAAAGATTAACCATTCTAGATACCATTAAGAACATTTTTGATTCATGGGAAGAGGTCAAAATATCCACATTAACAAGAGTTTTGAAAGAGTTGATTCTGCCCTCATGGATAACTTTGAAGAGTTCGAGACTTCAGTGGAAGAAGTAACTGCAGATTTGGTGGAAATAGCAGGTGAATTAGAATTAAGTGGAGCCTGAAGATGGGACTGAATTGCTACAATCTCACAATAGAACTTGAATGGATGAGGAGTTGTTTCTCATGGATTAGCAAAGAAAGTGGTTCCCTGAGTTGGAATCCATTCCTGGTGAAATCCTGTGAAGATTGTTGAAATGATAACAAACGATTTGGGATATTACATGAACTTAGTTGATAAAGCAAGGAAGGGTTTGAGAAGATTGACTCCCATTTTGAAAGAAGTTCTACAGTGGTAAAAATGCTATCAAACAGCAAGACATGCTACAGAGAAATTGTTTGTGAAAGAGTCAATGGATGCGGCAAGCTTCATTATTGTCTTATGTTAAGAAATTGCCACAGCCACTCCAATCTTCAGCAACCTCCACCCTGATCAATCAACAGCCATCAACATTAAGGGAAGACCCTCTACCAGCAAAAAGATTATGACTCACTAAAAGCTCAGATGATGGTTAGCATGCTTTAGCAATAATTTTCTAATTAAGATTTGTATATTTTTTAGACCTAATGCTATTACACACTTAATAGACTACACTATGGTGCAAACATAACTTTTACATATACTGGGAAACCAAAGTTCATTTGACTCACTTTATTGCAATATTTGCTTTATTGCAGTGGTCTGGAACTGACCCTGCAATATCTCCAACATATGCCTGTATTAGCAGACCGGAAGTAATGTTGTGGGTTTAATAAAGTACGTAGCTGAGTTAGAGAAGCCTATGTAGCAAGGAACTGAGGGGGGACTTTCGTTATTGTGGACAGCTTCAAGAACCTGAAAGCAGCCTCCAGACAGCAGCCAACAAAAAGTTAGGGCTCTCAGTCATACTGAGGGAAGGAAATGAATTCTTCCCACAAGTTGAATGAGATTGCAGGCAGATTCTGGTCCAGGCAAGCCTCCAGATGAGAATGCACCTTGGTTGCATTCTTGATTGCAACCTTGTGAGACTCTGAGCAGAGGACTCAGTTAAATTGCTCTCCTAATGCACAGAAACTGTGATAGAATAACTATGTATTGGGTTTTTTTTGTGTTTTTTGTGTTTTTTTTAGTTTTTTTTTTTAACGTTTATCTATGTTTGAGACAGAGACAGAGCATGAACAGGGGAGGGTCAGAGAGAGAGACACACACAGAATCTGAAACAGGCTCCAGACTCTGAGCTGTCAGCACAGAGACCAACGCGGGGCTCAAACTCACAGACCACGAGATCATGACCTGAGCCAAAGTCGGACACTTGACCAACTGAGCCACCCTGGCGCCCCAACTATGTATTGGTTTAAGCTGCTAAGTTTGTGATACTTTGTTATGCAGTTATAGAAAAGTAACATACCCACCAAAATGGCAAGAAATGTAATGCAGAAAATACCAAGTGTTGACAAGGATTTGGCACAATTAAAATTTTCATATTCTACTGGAGAGAGTGGAAATTGATTCAGCTACTTCAGAATGGCAGCATCCTAAAACTGAGTATATACGAATCCCATGACTTGGCAGTTTCATTCCTAGATACATAACTGAAGTAAATGCATACACATGTAACAAAAAACATGTCCAATAATGTCCTTAGTCACACTGTTTACAACAGTCTCAAACTGCAAACAATCTAAATATCTATGGCCAGGAAAATGAAAAAATAAATTGTTTATTCTTAAATAGAAGTCTATACAGCAATGAAAATAAATGAACTAAAAATACACACAATATGGAAATTACGAGAATAATGTGAAAAGAAAAAAAGCTGGTGGTTTATATAAAGTTCAAGAATAGGCAACACTAAACTATGCTGTTAGAAGCCAGTACAGTGATTATTCCGGTGGGGGTACGGACTGTAAGGGAACATGAGAGGAGCTTCTGGGTGCTAGTCATATTCTATTCCTTGATATGGAATCTATGATACATACGTGTGTTCACTTTGTAATTCATTAAGTTACACATTATGTGTGTACTTTTTTTTCCCCCTGTATGAATGTTATACTTTAACTAAAATGTTCCCCTAAAGATAGTATTTCCTCTACATAGCCTCTCCAAACTTTTTATGGTTAGATTCAATTCACCTGTCCTTTTGTACTTAGGGTATAAAGGAAGAAAGTAATAGAGAAAAAATTAAAGCAACTAATTGGTGCTAAAACCAGAAAGCAAACCCATGTCCCACATTTGTCTAGTATAAGATGTCAGGCTTTTTTATATTTATAGCTCTGAGATATTAGAGTGTAGATTGTATACAGCATGCCTTTCTATCCCTACATACTCCCATGTGGTTTTTTTCTGAGACAATAGACTCTTACATAAACCACAGTATAGTTATCAAATTCTAGAAATTGAACATGAATGTAACACTTTTATGTAGCCACAGTCTGCCTTTTATCAATTTTCTCCATAATGGGCTTTACAGCATTTTCCTTCTCCTCCATTTATCTATTTACCTATTATCAGTATGAACTCTTGAGTTTCAGTGACTAATAATTCATTGTGATCCTTAATTATTTTCATGCCCAGTTTCCCCAGATTTGGCCAGTGGAAGTCCTTTCAAACTGCCATGTCTATTTGCTATGATCCGTAATTTTTGAGTACTTCCTTAACTTCTCACAAAAGATGTACTACTAGGCTTACATTATATTTTCCCTGCCTCAGACCTGAAATCAGGCTTTCTCCAAAGTACTTTGATTGCATTCAGTGGAAAGTAGTATTCGAAACCAAAATTTGGGTCTCAGGTGTGGTCATTGTTACTAGGGTGCTTTACTCCTAGCCCTTTGGAGGAACAGATAAAGATGTATATACATACATATGTACACCTGTATGCGCGTGCGTGCACACACACACACACACACACACACATCCACAGACACTTGGAAGTGAGAGAGCATAACTGAATGAGCAAATAGGGATTCCTGTCAGTTCTATTCCCTTTACTTCTGAATTCCTAATCTTGCCTCTAGTATATCCAGCTAGGTCCTTTCACCATACATAAATGCAATTATATAATACTTTGTAGTTTATGAGGCACTTTCATGGACATTACCTCCCTTGAGCCTCATAATCACCCTCTGATAGAGCCAGGGAAATATTATTGTCATTAACTTATAGATGAGAAAACTAAACCTCTTAAAAGTTAAGTGTCTGATTCACATCACCTTGTTAATAAGGGCTAAAATCCCAAGGCTAGTGTTGTTTACTTTGCACATCTCTCTCCATACAGGAAAGTTCATTAGTCCTTGAACATGGCTAGACACTTCTTCAGCACAGGTAACATACAGAAAGTCAGGAGTTCCCTTCACATCTATGTGACTATTCAATTCCCAGCTTAACCCACACCTTTACATGTGATGTGGGAGAAAACAGCTGTTTCATCTCTAAGCTTGTATTGAATAATATAGCTTCTCTTCCTTACTTTTTGTCCAATATAATGTGGTAAGCAAGTAACATATTAAAATTCATCATTTTGAAGGCTGTCAGAGCACCCTAAAGCTAATGAAAATATAGCATAAATGGGAATGCAGATAGTCTGCATCTTCACAAAGTTTTATCAGAAAGATTCCATGTTGAATCATTTATGAACTTAAGGAATTCCAGCCAAAAATCCAATTTGTGAAAATGTTAGTTTTTGGGAATAATCCCAGATATTTGGAAATAATAATTTTAGAGCATAGTGTTATTATAGAGAGCACATTTATCTATCAGACCTAATGTCCTTATCTCTACCCAAGTCATTTTGAATTTGGTCCTATATCCATGTTTACTTCTAGTTTTATAACCTTGATATGTACACGAAATAAAGAATTTTACATGACAAAATCATAACTTCTTATATTTGCATGACATTTCTCCTAAGAGGCAATCTCCCATGAGCGTATGGGGCAACTACAAAATCCCTCAGAGCTTCTTATACAGAGTAGCTTAGTTAATAGGAGACTTATGGTCTCCCCTGAAGGGGAAAGAAACACCTCATACCCTTTAAAATTGAGATAGCTACGGTATTTTAGGATTTCCTGGTTTGTGATACTATGAGCCGTTGGCTATGATTACCCCATCTAGACTATAGGTAGTATGTATCACCACTTCCTGATTCCATGGCAACCATTGTTAATCAGTTGTTTTTTCTGACTTTTTCCTACCTTCCGTCATCCTTTCCAAACACTCTCCCTCCACATTGTTAGTTCACATGCAGTCTCATAGTTCATAGAAGAGTATAGTTCAAAAGGAAAAGCTTAGTATTGGGAGGCAGAAAACCTGGATCGTGTCTCCACTTTATCTAGAAATATCTGTGTCATGTTGAGCTAGTTCTCTGGGTTTCAGTTATCCTCTTCCACCACCATCATCCTGTTGTCATCATGATCTGAAGTTATTTAAGCTTCAAAATTTTGGTTTCTGTTTCAAACAGTATCAAACTAGTATAAAGGTATATACTAGTTTGAGGAATCAGTCCATTCTGCCTGATTCTGATAGGCATCTGTATACACATAAATATGCCCAAATAAAGCTGAATATTGTGATTCCCATTTAGGAACTAGGGCAGGGAGGCTAAGTGGGAACTTCATTCATTCATTCATCAAATATTTATTGAGATACCTCCATGAATCAGTTATTCTTCTAGGCATTGCAGATCCAACAGTGAATAAGAATGTTCAAGGACCCTGTTCTGTGGAAGATTTCATTATACAATGTGTAGACGGACAAACAATAAATACATAAAGATATTGAAGGAAAAATACAATTTCAAATGGTGAAAAATACTATGGAAGAACAAAAAAATCAGAAAAATGGGATGTAAAGAGCCAGGCATATAAGAAGGTACTTTAAAATGAATGCTCAAACAAGGCTTCTCTGGGGAGGTCACAGCTAAACTGAGCCCTCTGTCCAGTCATACAAAGATCCAGCTGCAAAGGAAGTAGCCTGTGTAAAGAAAGATTTTCCAAGATGGCTTAGTATGTTGGAGGAAAAGATTGAATGCCAGAATCATTGCAGTGTAATGAATGACGACTTATTGGACCTGAGGTAAGAGAGGTGAGCTGGGCAGATGAGGAAAGGAAAACACCTTTTCCACATGAGGCAGGAATGATGCTTGCAAGGCAGTGGTCTTTCTCCTTGGGAAGAGCCAAGAGTGTCACAAATGTGGCATCAAGTAACACCAGCTGTCAGACCAACAGAGTCAATCATTGATTTAGGACTGTTTTATAGAAATCCTAAATCCAATTGGAAGTCCAAAGGTAGAAATCCATGTTTCAATCTAAGACGTTCACTACATTTTTCCCCTGAAAATCCCATTATGCTCAGAAAAGGAAACTTCAACCTGTCCCTGAAAAGTAGGTCATGAAAATGAGAGATAGTAATTGGGGGAGAGAGAGAGAGACTACAATGACAGATGATGAAGAATTAAATCATGCAGCTCACTTGTTGGGAGGCTGGGAAAACACTTTACCTTTCTTGATGTCTGTTTTGACAACTGTCCAATGAAGGCCTTAGACAAGATATTCTTGAAGTCCCTTTCCCATTCTAAGGTGGAATTGTCTGTTTATAACTCTAAGATTTCTAAAATTGTTAATCATTTAAACAATTGCTATTTAAACAATCTCTGCTCTATCAGACTTAAAATTGAATAACAAACATCACTTTTTCTAAAGCATTTTGAAGTTTGTCTAGTCCCAATCCTGTACATAAGTAATTTATATTATTTAGGTGATTTATTTCCATTAGTACACATATTCTCATTAAATTTCATTATTTTAGCTTGCAACTCATATTTTGAACAGGATAAATTGAAGACTGAGTCCTATAGCAATCTACCAGAGATCAACATTTGGAGTCATTCAATAATAAGGGAATCTGCATATCTCCTTTATCATTATTGTATCATGAAAATTTGGGGTCACTCATTTAATCGGGTGGGAATCTATATACCTCCTTTATCACAAGTATAACGTGCAAATTCTACCTTTGTTTTCCCTTTTGTAAAACTCAAGGCAACATTTATCAGTTTTTTATCCAGAAACTCTCTTACTCTCCAAGATTTCTTAAAGATCAGCAATCTAATCCATCGTACTAGGACTTTGGCAATTAATTCAATAAGTCCCAAAAGGTTAAACTCATTTGAAAGTAAACTCTTGTAATTTCAGTAGGATTTAAATTGTTCCTACCAATGTTTAATCTACATTTTTGGTCTGGCATCAACCACCATCACAGAGTATATAAAGAAAGATCAATATATTCTTATTCTTCTCTTCAAGCTAGATCCTTTAAGAGTGCCCTTTATTACTTTCTATAAATTTCAATTCTTTCTGGACATTTATCTTTCTGATAATATCATAATTTGGTCTGTGCCATCCCTTAAGTGTCTTAAATTATGTGTTCTTCCTTTCATATTTTGTTTGCATTAAAATGTGACTTTATCTAGTAGGCAAAGGTTATCACATAGGCAGTTCACAAAAGGAGAAACATGGGAATACATGACGTATCTCACTATTAGTCAAAGTAATAAAATTGAAGCAATGAAAAGACATAATTTGTTCAACAAATTGGGTAAGTTTAATAGCTAGTGTAGGTAAGGGTCAGGAGATATGGAAACTATCCTATTCTGGTGGTGGGAAAATAAATTTGCATAACTTTACCATAGGCAGCATTTGATGTGTACTTTTGATGGGGCTCTTCCTTTTCAAATAATTTATCTTAAGGAAATAATCAGTTATGTGCACAAGACTATGTCCAAAAGGATTTTTTTTTATGACAGGGCTGTTCATAATTCAAAGCAATCTAAATGTCCAACAGCAAGGATTATGAGTTGGGTTCCTCTCTCACTTGAGTCTTGAGTAAATTCTAAATTTAAGCCAATTCTGATCTCACAGTTCTCACCAGTGTGACTTAAGTAAAAGTATATGGGTATGTGTGGGAGTTACTTCTAAGAAAGTGGTTCTTTCTTTAAAGAATCACACTGGAAAAGATGAAAAAATAAAGGTCCTTTACTTTGACTGGATTTTATCTTTTTTGAATATGATACAGGATACCAGCCATTTGTGTCCATAAAAGAATGATTAACAATTTCCAGCCCTAGTCATTCTTTTGTGAAATTTGTGTTTCTGTCCATATTTTCCTTTTGTCTGAATGACTTTAACATTTTTTATAGTGCATGTCTGCTGGAGATGAGATTTTTTAGCTTTTGTGTGTTTGAAAAGGTATTTATTTACCTATATTTTTGCTGGGTATAGAATTCTAGATTGAAATGTTTTTCTCTCTGCTTTAAAGATTTTTCTCCACTGTCTCCTAATATATGTTGTTTCCAACAAGAAATCTGTTGTTATCTTTATCTTTGTGCTCTGTACATAATATGTCTTTTCACTCAGGTTGCTTTTAAGATTTTTCTCTTTACACTGGTTTTGAGCAAATTACTTATGATGTGCCAGGGTATGGTTATCTTCATGTTTCTTGCGCTTGAGGCTCATTTATCTTCTTGCATTTATGGGTTTATACTTTTAAACAGTCTGAAATTTTTTGATCATTGTTTTTCCAAATATTTTTCTGTTCCCCCATCCCTTTCCTCTCCTTTGGAAAACTAGTGATATGCACATTAGGCTGCTTGAGGTTGTCCCATAGCTATTGGTGTTATGTTAATTTTAAAAAGTTTTCTTCTCTCTGTTTTTCATCTTTGATAGTTTCTATTGCTTTATGTTTAAAAGTCACTAAACTTTTCTTCTATAGTGTCTAATTTATCCTTAATCCTATCTAATATATTTTTCATCTCAGACACTACAGTTTGCATCTCTAGAAATTTTATTTGGTTCTTTTCTTTTTAATACCTTCCATGTCTCTACTTAACATTTTGAACTCATGGAATACAGTTATAATAACTCTCTTAATGTCCTTGTCTGCTAATTCTAATATCTGCATCAGTTCTAGGTCAATTTCAATTTATTGCTTTTTCTTCTAATCATGGGCCACATTTCCCTGCTTTTGCATGTCTGGTAATTATTTATCAGATGTCTGACATTGTGGACTCTACCTTGTTAGGCACTGGATATTTTTGTATCGCCATAAATAATTTTGGGGCCTTGTGCTCGGATGCAGTTAAGTTACTTGGAAAGAGTTTGATCCTTTGGTTCTTGTTGTTAAAATTTGTTAGGCAACTCTGAACAGCATTTAGTCTAGGGGTAGTTATTCCTCGCTCTGAAAGCAAATTCTTTTGAGTACTCTACCAATGCCTTATGAATGACAAGTTTCTCCAGTCTGGCTGATGGTCACAGGCACTATTCCCACCTATGTGTTGGTAACGGTAATCATTCCCTCTAACCCTTGTGAATGGTTCTTTCCTATCCTCAGGCAGGTTCCTCACACGTGTGTGCTGATCAGTACTCTGCTGGATACCAGCAGGGACTCTCTGTAGACCTCTGGAGTTTAATGTCTGCACTGATTTCTCCTCTCTATTACTCTGTCTTGTAAATTCCAGCCATGTGAAGTCTGCCAAACCCTCACCTCAGTCTCCTCAATTCAGACTTTACCTGGGCTCCCCTTTCATGAACTGCAACCTGGAAATTCTCTCAAGGCAACCATCTGGGACAATCGTAGGGCTTGGCTCATATTTTACCCATCTGTTGGGGATCACTGTCTGTAGTGGCCAGATGTCCAATTTCTTGGAAAGAGCTTTTTCATATATTTTGTCCATTTGTTGGTTGTTTCAAGTGAGAGAACAATTCCAATCCTTGTTACTTCATCCTTTCTTTCATATTTTAAACATGTTCTCTAATAACTTATCAGAGACCTTTCTTTGTAGTCACACTGGTCTTTTAGATGCCTCGCACTTGTCTTCCTCATTTATAGTTAAATATTTCTGCAAATGCTCACTCTAACATTTAATGTAACTTCATTATAATTTTAGTATAATACCCTGAGATTAGAGGTGGCTGGGTGGCTCAGTCAGTTAAGTGTCTGACTCTTGGTTTTGGCTCAGGTCATGATCTCACAGTTTCATGGGTTTGAGCCTAGAGCCTCACATGGGGCTCTGTGCTGGCAGTGCAGAGCCTGCTTGGGATTCTCTCTCTGCCCCTCCCCTACTCGTGCTGTCTGTCTCTCTCAAAATAAATAAACTTAAAAAAATACCCAAGAGTATCTTCCATTTAATGTCATAGGTATCTTGACAGACATTTACTGTCTTCTGAATTTCCATTTGCTTGGCCACATATCTTTGTAGTTAGGGTAGACCATGAGACTACTAATAAATGGGTGACGAGTGGAAATGGCATATGTTGTTTCAGGTCAAAGTTTTTAAAAGAGTGAGTTCTCCATTCACCCTCTTCAATGGTACAGGGAAGGCTGAAATCACAAGTTGAGATAGCAGTACCAAGAAACAGTAGACATTCCATCATTCTGAGTTCTTGGAGTAGCTCCCTACCAAACTACCATTCAACATGTAGTGTGACCAAGAATAAATGTTTGTTCTGTAAAACCAGTAGGACCTGGGAGTTGATTTAGTAACACAGCAAACATGGCCTAATCTGAATAACACACTCAAAAATAATATACATCCTTTCTACAATCAAATATATCTCCTTTTTTTTTTTTTTTAACGTTTATTTATTTTTGAGACAGAGACAGAGCATGAACGGGGGAGGGTCAGAGAGAGAGGGAGACACAGAATCGGAAGCAGGCTCCAGGCTCTGAGCCATCAGCCCAGAGCCCGACGCGGGGCTCGAACTCATGGACCGTGAGATCGTGACCTGAGCCGAAGTCGGACGTTCAACCAACTGAGCCACCCAGGCGCCCCTCAAATATATCTTCTTAATATCTAAGTTGTAGTAATGGAATTTTAAACAAATCTCAACTACTTGGAAATATTAATAATACATTTTTTAATCCCCTCCAAAATAATTTTGGAGCAAAGAAAATGCTATTTCAAACTACTTGGGAAATAATGACAATGAGAACACCTAATAAAACCTATATGCAAAGAATTATTATAGCTGATTGAATTTCATAGTAAAAAATGTACCATGACCAAATAAGCTAATTCAAAGCATGATTAATGTTAGAAAGTATAAAGCATCCACACCAAAAGGTTAAAGAAGAAAAATAATCTCCAAAAATGCTAAACAGAAAACTTTAATTTGATTTTAAAAGAAAAAAAAAAACCTTTGAGCAAGTGAGAATTAGGAAGATGGTTCTTAAAAATTATAATGAAAAATATATCCCAAACCAACTACAAATATCATGCTTAATTACTAAACACAGAGATTTCTTATTTTGAAGTATGAAAGACAAAGACTTCCTCTATCAGCACTCTTACTTACCATTTTTCTGCAAATGTTGGCCATTATGAGACAATAAAAGCAAGAAAACAGAACTGTCAGAATCTGTTACCTAGAAAACTCAAGAGAATCAACTGAAAAGATTTTAGAAGCAATGAAAATGTTTAGCAATGTGACTATAAGTAAATAAAAATTGGATTTTTTAATATGCCAGCAAAATCCAACTTTGAACAAACAAAGTCAGATTTCCAGAAAGCACACAAACAGGCCTCTGCAACAATATTCATTGAGGAAACTCATAGAGATGGAAGCAGTAACATGGTCTGTGAGTTTAACATTGCTCTGCACATTCTGAAAAAGCACAAAGAGATTTAGCAGTGTCTGGGGTCAGATACTAAGAGAGGGTCTCTGGCCCTAGGAATATGAGTCTTAGAAATTGTTTGGGGGAAACACCTGCCTCTCACCAAGCATGATCAAGATTCTGACAGAAGCTCATTCCTTATCACCACACTGCCACTTCAGCAGTTACTGTTTGGGAAGAATCAGTCCTCCCTTTGATATTATTTGGGGACTGTGGCAGATTCTGTTATCCAAAAATTGCCACAGCAATATTTCTGATCCCACATGCTCTTTTAGAGACTCGCTATATTCCATCAAGTATAGGGTCTATCTAGTATCTCCTTGAGCTAGAGTATACATGTGACTTCTCTGACCAATAGAATAAAGAGGAAGTGATACCATGTAACTTTCAAGGCTAGTGCAACAATAGGACACAGTTTCCAACCGGTGCTTTCTTTTTGAGAAGTTGCATTGGGGAAACCAGCCACTCTGTTAGGAGAAAGCCCCAACTAGCCTATATGGAGAGACCACATGGAGAGGCCAATGTGGAGAAAAATGAGTCCCCCTCCCCCCCGGCTCCCCCCACCCTGCAACCAACAGAAACGGGTGAGTTAACAAGCCTTCAGATGATTTCAGGTCCAACCTTCAAGTACTGCAGCTGAGCCTCATATATCAAGAGCAGAGGGACTGTACTCACTGTGTCCTGCCCAGATTTCTGATCCATGAATGCAGTAAGTGGTTGTCTCATGCTATTCAATGTCGGGATAATTTGTTATGAAACCTTAGTAACTCAAACAGCTACAAAAGTTTAAGTATTGCATTTGTAACTTATGTAACCGATGGCCTGATCCACCACCTCAATATTATGCCAGAATTGATTGCTTTCACACTTGACTTTATCCAGGTTTCATGGAGTTCCGTAGAAGGCCAGTTTTCTGGGAGACAAATCTCAGAGAATCAGTCAAGGTAACCATTACCTCTGAGCCAGATAGAAACTATAATGGAAAAAGGTCGCATTTACAATAACAGCAACAAAGTATCTAGAAAATAGCAAGATATTCTAGGGCCTAAATAAAGAAAACAAATTTTCTTCTGAAAAACATAGAAGAGGGCTGGTTTATCTAGAAAGAAACGTTTAATGTTGAAAATATGTCAATTTTCATAGATTAATGTATAGTATTAATATAATCGTATTTGGAAAACCTAAAAGTGTTTTTTTCAACATTTTACATACGAATTCTAAAATTCATCTGGAAAAATACAAAAGAGGATTTATGAAATTTTTGAAAAAGAATGCTATCATTCAGGGTCCAATCAGGAGACAGAAGCAAAACAATAGTTAAAACAGGAACCATTAATGTTAAAAATTATTAACTATGAGGGAGAACTGGAGTAATGAGGGGTTAGCTAATAAGAAGTAAAAAGAGCTAAAGAATATAATAGCATATAGCCGCTAATTCCAGGGCTGCAGAAGAAAGAGCCTCTCCCAAGGGCTGAGATCTAGATTTTGTTGAAGGCACACCTGCGTCTCACTGAATGGCAAAAAAGTCACTATGGCATTGCACCCATGGAACTTGCTTGAAATTTGCTTTCTAACGTGCTGGAGAAAGCGGTTCACTGGAAGATGTCCTGCTGAAAGGATCTGCCCCAAAACTGCCAGAGGGAAGTGCTGGGGGCAGGTATCGGTTGTTGGGTACTCCAGACTGCTATGCCCTGCAGGAGTTAGGCACTAAAGAACCCACCCACGCCTGCTGCAGATTGGTAAGCAGCATCCCAGAACTGAGGATGGTCTCTTCCTCTTGCAATATCTCTCTACCGCCCCCTACTAACAAAGATTAATGTCGTGCCAGCTGGCAAAGGAAAATATTTAAAGGATTCGACTCCCATTTTCCCAGAGCATTCAATGAAGGGTGAGTTTGGAGCTGAGAAGCAGTAAATTGATTACTGGCAGAAGGTGATTTGGATCGTCACTATCTGATATTAAAGTATACTTTAAAACTGTAATAATGAAAACAATATGAGAGTGGGACGGGACTAAGAAACTGACTAATGGGAGAGACTAAGAGAATAAAAAGCTCAGAAACAGATATGTGTGTGTGTCTATATACATACACGTACAGATATGTGCATATACATAAATATATACAGTTAACATATGAAAGAGGGAGCATTTCCAATCATTGAGGAAATTTGAGGAAATAAATTACTTGCTGAGAAAATAGCATAAGATTACCATTTCACACCGTACACAAAAATAAATTTCAGATGGACTAAAAAATTAAAGTTTGGAGAGCGTGGTCCTTTATGATTGCATCAATTCTTCCCGGTGCCACCAGACAGCTCACAGCACCATCTCACTTGCTGGCGTCTATGACAACAAGTAGGACTCTGATAGCGAGAAGAGTCTTGTTTCAATTCACTTGAAGGAGCTGAATCTGGACATCAAGAGCTCCACCAGAAGGAAGTTCAACAAGACACATCCAGGTTCGTGGGAAAACAATAAAGGTACACATAGGGTATGGAGGAGGATAACAACGATGCTGCTGGGCTAGAATATCATCATACAACCCCAGGAAAATAGGTGCCTTGTGGTTTATAATGATGCTAAATGTGTCATATATGAAAATATGGACTGGTGATTAAAAGAATGAAGAGGTTATGACAATAATATTTTTATGACATAACGCTTGTTAGGAACAGGAAGTATTTACTTCCTCTCCAGGCAGTCCCAAAAGATGAAACAAGAGGCTTCACTGAAGAAAATCATGTGTCATTCATTGAGACATCCACTTTAAATGGTACACAGGTAGAGTGTTTACAGGCAATCCTTCCTGGGACATTCCATATTGTTTCTCGGAAATAAATGAAATAACCTTATAAACCTAAACAACTTTATAAACCTAATGATGTTTCACCAACCACTAACAAAAAGTTCAAAGGTACAATGAGATCATAACCTTCCCTTCTTGCCTAGTTATGATTTGACTTGCAGGTCATTTACAGTTGATCCTTGAACAACTTAGAGGGTGGGGGCACTGAAGTCCATGTGCAATTGAAAAGCCATGTATAACTGTTGACTTCTCCAAAACTGAACTACTAATAGTCTACTACTGACCAGAAGCCTTACTGGTAACATAAACAGTCAATTAACCACATATTTTGTATGTTATATGTGTTATATACTGTATTCTTAGAATACAATAAGCTAGAGAAAAGAAAATATTAAGAAAATCATAAGGAAGAGAAAATATGTTTATAATACTGTACTATAAATCTACCAAGAAAAATCCGTGTATAAGTGGACCCACACAGTTCAAACTTGTGTTCAAGGGTCCATAGTAGTTAAATATATGTAAGATTCACATAGCTAAAAAATGAGTTCAATTTTTAAAAGAAAGTCTTTTAAAGTTGTTCAAAAATAAGGTTGAATATTTATCTGAATTCAGAGAGCACAGTGTCTTTCTGAACATAAATGCAAATAAAAAAAACAAAGAAAATATTTATATATTACCTAAAATTTTAAATCTAATAAAGACACCATGAGCAGAATTTTAAGGTCAAATTTTAGAAGAGAAATTTGAAAATTTCATGATAAATTTTGACTATCATTAATATGTAAAGAGTTCTTACAAATCAATAAGGAAATTTTAAAAGCCAGTAGAAATTATGCTAAAAATATTGTCAGGTATTTAAAAATAAGTCTAAGTAGCCATCAAGTTTATTACCTCATTAATAATCTAAGAAATATACATTTAAAGAAAAAAACGATTTTTCCTGCCAAATTGACATATTTTTAACTATATAATGTGTTAAAATTATTGTATACTCTTTCACTCAGCAATTTCATTTCTGTAACTTTTTCTTAAGGTAGTAAAAATAGATGTTCACAAAAATGTATGGTCAAAGTTGTTAAGGACATTATTTATAATATTTAAAACTGTAAAACTTTTAGAAATCCAACACAAGTGGTGCCTGGGTAGCTCAGTCAATAAAGCATCCGACTTTGGCTCAGGTCATGATCTTGCAGTTCATGAGTTTGAGCCCTGCATCAGACTCTGTGCTGACAGCTTGGAGCCTAGAACCTACTTCAGATTCCCTCTCTCTCTCTCTGCCCCTCCCCTGCTTGCACTCTGTCTCTATCTCAAAAATAAATAAACACTTAAAAAAATTAGAAATCCAACAGTAGAAGATTGAGTTAAACTAATTTCTATAAATTCCTACAATAAGAGAAATACCATAATGTAGTAAAGGGCACAGACTAATTTTAAATTAGCGAGATTAAAATCTGAATTTTGTATTCTTAACTTTAGGGCCCTTGACAAGTTATTTATTTTACCTAAATCTCAGTATAAATGGGGAACCCTAAAAGTGCTTAACATAATTGAAATGAGCATTAAATGAGGTAACCCAAAAATGCATCCTTTATGCAATGTTAGCACATAAAGCCAATGAAAATTAACTTGGTAATTTTTCTTAATAGAGTATCATGTAGATATTAAAATAATGTCTCAGTTGACCACGTAATAAAATAGAGATGAAATAAAATAGTGTTTATGATGTATTAATGAGAGAAAGAAAGTATAAAATTTTATATAAACTATATACAAATTGTATAACAAGAAAAGCGTAACGGTTACTGCATTATTTTCTCCTTGGTAATTTTCTACATTTTCTGCATTCTTCTGCAATGAACACCTATTTTATAGTAAAAATAATAAGGGGTGCCTGGGTGGCTCAGTAGGTTAAGCATCCGACTTTGGCTCAGGTCATGATCTCGCGGTCCGTGAGTTCAAGCCCTGTGTTGGGCTCTGTGCTGACAGCTCAGAGCCAGGAGGCTGCTTCAGATTCTGTGCTTCCCTCTCTCTCTGCCCCTCCCCTGCTCTGCTCCCCCTCATCTCAAAAATAAATAAACATTTAAAAAATTTTAATAATAAAAATAATAATAAATAAAAATATAATCGAATACATTGCTGAATACAGTCCAGCTTTTTTCTCCTTGACTATCACAAAATATTATGCAACGTCATTTTATTCTTATAAAGTTCTAGCCCTTTTTCTTTATCAACAAATTCTTTATTGTAGGCTAGGATTAGATTCAAAGCAGCATTTCCCCTTCACTGCTGTCCTTGTCATTTGGCAGATGAAATTATCAGGAATGCATGTCAAGAATGTATATTCCTGGTAATAGCTGATTTAACACTGGTGTCACATTTAAAGGGGTGTTTTAATTTTTTTTCCCTTTGTACCCTGATAGGATTAAGGGTATAAAGATACTGTTGATATGCCAATATTCAGAAGAAATTTGTTTCATTTGTTAGAAATAAAGTCAATGCAGCACCCACTTGCACATTTTAATATAAGTGGCCTAAATAAGAAATATAAAATGGTGCTGACAATAAAATGATAAGATTTTAAGTGCCAAGCACATAATATATGATCAACAAAAATTAAATAAAAGAAAACCAAAATAGGTATCAGCCACTGTGTACAAAGTATTCATATTGAACTTATTAAATTATTCTTAAATTTTAGAGATACTGTGTTGTTCACCATTTTTTTGGCAGAAGACTTCCATGAAACTTTTGCCTAGGGGACTTGGGAACCTATATTTTAATGCTGCCACTGGGTTAGTGCTAGCCAGGGCATGCTTGACAATAGCAGTTAGTGACATTCTTTTCTCCCCTTTATAATAAATGTCCCTGCGTTTTCTGTTCAACCTACAAAAGTCCCTGTTTCCACTGTTCATTCTCTTAGGCTTAATTCATACTCCTTATCACTGGTAGATTTCCTGTTCCTATCACTATCCACCTATATCAGCCAGGATTAGGTTTGGTCCAATATAACAGAAAACACAACACGAAGTAGCACTGGCTATTTTAGGAAAGTTTAGGTGAAGGAAATTAGAGATAGGCAGTCAGTGACCAGTAAGGGGGCTCCACAGTGTCTTCAAACACTTTCACAAGGTTCGTTCAACTCAACATTCTGCCATCCCTGGAGGATGTCTATTAGAAGGTGGAGAAGGGACAGTAAAGTGTTGTCTAGACCAGAAACCACTTTGAAACAGAAAAATGAAGCAAGCCACTCCATACCCTTTACACAGAGTTTTATGCAGGATAACTTACTGACAGAGGGGAGAGGGTGAGTGGAGGATCCAGGTGTTATGTAGCCATTCTCTGCCCTCCACATCTGGACCTTAATCCACAGCTTTTATAGAGTGGGGGGCGTTGTGGTGAGGTCAAACGGTAGTTATTCAAAGTGGCACCATCTGTGGGACAGTTATCTCTACTAGCTACCTGAAGTGACACCCCCTGTGTGCCACTTTAGGGAAAATCAGAACCAGCCTTCCCACATTCTAGTCAGGGCATACATTAACCTCCAAGAGCCCTTGGAGGGAACCCAGCGAGGGTCATTGCACGGGCATGAGCAAGAAGGAGGGCCCAAGATGGAGTCGGTGTTCTCAGCACTCCTAGAGAATCCTTGACTCCATGATCCAAGATAGCTGATGGAGTTCCCGCCAGCACAGGCATATTCCAGGCAGCATGACACATGATGGCTATGCTGCTTTATTTTAGGAGACTTTCTGTGCATACCTCGTGGCACTTCCTTAATACCTATTTTAGTTTTCTCTTGATGTGTAACAAATTATGCCAAAACTTAGCAGCTTTAAACAAAAAATATGTGTTGTCTCAGAGTTTTTGTGGGTCAGGAATCCATGTGAAATTGAGCTGAGTACTTCTGGCTCAGGATTTCTCATGAGGTTGCAATCAAAGTGTTGTCTGGGTCTAAATCATCTGAAGGCTTACCTGGAAAGGATATGCTTCTAAGATGACTCATGAAGCTATTGACTGGGCTAGGGTCCTTTCTATGTGTTGGCTGGAGCCATCAGTTTCTTGCCATGAGTCTCTCTGTAGAGCTTCCCTCATAGCAAAAGGGTGTGAGAAGACACCACAAGATGGAAGCCATAGTCTCTTTCTAACCTGATCTTAGAAGAGACATTTCTTCACTTTTGTGTATACTCCATTCATTAGAAGACCCAGCTGATTCTCAAGAGAAGGCAATATCAAAAGGGATTTTGGGGAACCATTTTTTTAGAGGGAGGGTGCAAGTGAGAGAGGGGCAGAGAGAGAGAGAGAGGGAGAGAATGGGAGAGAGAGAGAGGAAGAGAGAGAGAGAGGAAGAAAGAGAGAGAGAGAGAGAGAAAGAGAGAGAGAGAGAAGCGGGGCTCACCCGGCGTTCATGTTTTTACCTGAAGTGGGGCTCCAGCTCACCCAATGCGGGACTCGAACTCACCAGCTGTGAGATCATGACCTGAAGCAAAGTCAGATGCTTAATGAGTGAGCCACCCAAGTGCCTGGGAACCATTTTAAAAGCTGCCTACTACAAATCTCATTAAACAAAACATGGCCACATATACAGATCTTCCTCGATTTATGATGGGGCTATGACTGGGTAAGCATCACAGTTTAGCCTAGCCTACCTTAAATGTGCTCAAAACACTGACATTAGCCTAGAGTTGGGCAAAACCATCTAATACAAAGCCTATTTTATAATAAAGTGTTGAAGACCTCATGTAATCAATTGAATACTGTACTGAAAGAGAACAACAGAATGGTTGTATGGGTACAGAACAGTTTTAAGTGACCAGTTATTTACCCTTATGATGGCTGGCTGACTGGGAGCTCCCCTGCATTACAAGACAGTATCCTGCCACATATTGCTAGCCTCGGAAAAGATCAAAATTGAAAATTTGAAGTACAGTTCCTACTGAATGTATATTACTTTCAGACCACTGTAAAGTAGAAAAAACATCGCAAGTCAAACCATCAAAAGTCAGAGACCAACTGTACCATAAGGTAATCTGGAAATGTAGTTTTTAGTCGGTTGCTAATAAGCTCAGATAAAATTCTGTTTCAAAAAGCAGACAGAATTGTTTGGCAACAATCATATTCTCTGCCACCTTCACTGATCCTTTGCTCTTCATCATATGATCTCCCTTTTTTTTCTCCTGTCTTTCTCTTCTTCCATTAGTGTCAATCCTACACCATTTGTTCAACAGAGACCTCCATATTTGTTATTGAAAAGTAAGAATATTGGATGTAAAACACCATCTTCTTGACCCTTATTTATCAGGATGCTCAGGAATTAGCAATTTCACCCATTTACTCCATAAACCTCTCCTATAGATCTAATCTAAGGTCAAAAAAACAAGCTCTTTCTTTGTAAAATCTCTCAGAGCCATGTCTTTCTTTTCATTCACACAGTAACTACCTTTACATGGTCGCTCAACATATTATATCTAAAGATAATTCCCTCCTTGCTTATAGTATCTCCTCCTTAAATCCATCCTAAATGATCCTATAAGATGATAAAAAAACTGAAGAAAGGCCTGATAGGAAGAGCTCTTAGATAGAATTTGGGGAACTTGGGATCTAGCCTTAGCATTGCTCCTCACATACTGTGTAACTTCACAAAACCTACAGACTCCTCTAAGATTGAGTTTCCTCCTCTGTGATTTTAAAACCAAGTCATAGTAGGAACACACTAAAGTTCCCCAGTGGTGGAAGGAATGGACATAGCATGCCTTGCAGCTTTCTCCTGCTCCCTTAGATCCCATACTCTTTTAAGTGATAACACAATTTATCTGGCTTGAATCCAGGTGAGATACATCCCTTGCCCAGCAGCTAGTGAAGGGGTAGGAGATGCCTCAATATTATAAAACCACTGTCTTCTTCTAGATTAGAACGGTATGTATCTTGGAATCCCTTTCTCCTTCCTATTACTGAGTCATAGTCATTTCTAAGCAATATTTCAGACCTAGGGAGCTTTTCCTTCTAGGCTAGCAACAGAGTTTTGGGGCCATATTTTTCTGGGCTGATTTTATAACTGGTTTGTCTTTTTAAAACTCATTTCGAACTCTGCTGTTCAGTTACCACTGCACAGCAGTCTATAATCTACAAAATAACTTTCTGGACTTGTTGTTCTAGTGTACAATCATTTGCTCCAAGGAAGTTC
Organism: Panthera leo; assembly: GCF_018350215.1. Taxonomy (NCBI): domain Eukaryota; kingdom Metazoa; phylum Chordata; class Mammalia; order Carnivora; family Felidae; genus Panthera; species Panthera leo. Next base: position 91,750,366 of record NC_056685.1, on the reverse strand, counting down.
ATCAACGGCCCCCTCAAGGATTCTGGGGATATTTGAAATCCAATGAGAGAGAGAGAGAAGTATTCTGGAGACTTAGAAATGTATTCTAATAATAGCATCTAGGTCCCTTGTTGTAATGTCAGGCATGGGTGCATTAAATAGATTGAGTCCAACTGTGCCCAGTATGTACTTGTGCTTCACACCATTAATGATGGGCAAGAAATCAAACCAAGTATTTTCAGCAGCAACTCAACAAGCCATTCCACCAGGAAATCATTTCCTTCAGTCAATCAGGCACTGTGAAGTCATTTCAAGTATTTCTCTCACTCCTATTTCAGCCAAATGTTTCAAATTCTTCCAATAAACTCTTTCTGAAAAGAGTTTAAGATACAAATTAGTATTTGAAGGATTAGACAGGACAGTGGTTGAACTCTGTGTTTAGCTTAGGTTCTACCAATCACTTGCTGCATGACTATCACAAGACACCCGACCACCCACACCTTAATGAATTAGAAATTAATGGCTTCAGGGAGGTATGTGCCTAAAAGAGTGTGAAATCCATGGAATGCTTTGAAGAGACTGTTATATAATTTAAGTTCATCACTACTGATATTAATCAGCCTCTTTTATTGATGCATTATTCATGTCAACTAATTAATATAATTAGTAGGACTTAACTTTGTCTTTCACGGTGAACACAGCACTTCTTTTGTCTTTATTCTTTTTTTCTTATTTGCATTTAGCCTTTAACTTGGCAGTAATCAACCATATATACTTCACTCACCAAAAAAGCAACACATTAGTCATCACCAGTCATTAAATACATTCCTTTATTTTTGAGGGAACAATCCCTCCAGAACAATCCCTACTCTCTGCCATGTTTCAGTACCATGGATGTTGATCATTGTTCTTGCCACTTTTGCCCATAAAAAGCTGAGAATCTGAAAGCCAACGGCATGCAGTCACCTTTTTTTCTTTTCTTCTTCTCTTTTCTTTTTCTTTCTTTTCTTTTCTTTGAAAGAGTGGAAGTGGAGAGAGGGGCAAAGAGAAAGAGAGAGAGAATCCCAAGCAGGCTCCACACTCAGCATGGAGCTCGATGCTAGGCTCAGTCCCATGACCCTGGGATCGTGACCTAAGCCAAAATCAAGACTCAGATGTTTAACTGACTGAGCCACCAAGACACCCCTCAGTCACATTTTTCAATCCTTATGCAACAGTTCTTTGGCCTTGAAAACACTAGGGTTGGCCTCGGTGATAAACTGAAAATTCTCTTCAGTGCAAGACTGAGGCACAGACATAGCCTTAGGCTGTTTCAGGTTTTGACTTGGAATTTACATCAAATGTTGGCATCACCACTTAGCTGGGAACTAGGGAAAGATTGGACCAAAAATCACATAGAGGGTAAAACCTTTGAATGCCACCCTTCTACCTCCTATTTTTATTCAATCTCAATAGTCTTATGCTGCCCATAGTTCCTGATTTATTCCCAGCTCTATGCCCCACTTGCTTTTTTCTCTTCCTCTGTGAAGGCTCTTCTATTCCAATATATACCTAGAATCTTAGAATCTTAGAATCTCAATGATAGAAAAGAACACAAATTTCTCTGGTTCAAACCTCTAGGCAGTGCATCAATCCTTTCTATAACATTTGTCAGAATATTTTCCAGTCTCTGCTTGAGATCTTCTGAAATGAGAAGGTAGCAGCCCCTTTCATTGTAAAAGATTACATTTTAATCTAATTGATTAAAAACAATTTTCCTACCAAACTAAAATCCTCAGTTAGTTTCTATATACAGCATTGTATTCATTCATTTATATATTGAGGAGGGGAAAATTGGGAGAATTTTAAGGGCAACTCTTAAGGGTTTTCAGAAAAAGAGGGTGTCAACACCTCCAGGTGGATAGAGAAAGCAGAAAGAGCAGTAAGTGAAATATCACAGAAAACCTAGCTGCAAGCAGTTTGGGGATAGATGGCTTTATCATTTTTACCATATCCTTATATGTTTCTTTTTTTTTTTTTTAATTTATTCATTTTTGAGAGAGAGAGAAAGAGAGAGAGACAGAACATGAGCAGGGGAGGAGCAGAGAGAGAGAGAGGTAGACACAGAATCCAAAGCAGGCTCCAGGGCTTTGAACGACACGGGGCTTGAACTCATGAACCGAGAGATCATGACCTGAGCTGAAGTCAGATGCATAACCGACTGAGCCACCCAGGCGCCCCTGTTTCTTTTATGTCTTGAAGAATACTTCATCCTTTACCAACCACATTCTTCTCCAGGACCTTGTACTACCAGATATCATCTCTTTTTCTTTGGTGTCTTTGTCTCTCCTATATCCTTTCAATAATGTTTGAGTCTTTTCCAATATAAATGCCTTCCATTTATACTGCCTAGCCTCAAGTTTCTACCCTTCTTTTTCCTTCCAAGTAATCCATGATGAGAGTAGCCCAGTGTTCCTTAAGGTGTGGTTCATAAGCAATTCATACCAGAGTCACCCAAATCTTTGTTTAAAATGCAGCCTTCTGGGCTTTGACTCCAGAAGATGTGAATCAAAATCTGTGCAGCAATCTATTATTTTTTTTTTCTTTTTAAATAAAGCTACTCTAACATCCACAGAAGTAGTCAATATTCCAAGTCTCCTCAGCACAATGTAAGCAAGCTCCCACCCCACTTTGCTACCAAAAATCTCAATAACCTCTGCAGCCATCACCTTCTTAAAAGTTCAATCTTCTTGTTTTCTGAAATCACCATCCTTTGGTGATTTCCTACTTTGCTTTTGTCTCCTCTTTCTCTGTCTTTTCCTCAGACTCTATTTGCTCATGCTGTAAATGAAACTGTTTCTCAGTTGTTAATCCATGATCCTTTTCTCACTGCACATGTACTTCCTGAGTAACTCATGGCTCCAAGGACCACCTATATATGATCTCCAATACCTATGTCTGCTTTATCCCTATTTTAAACTTCCTAGTAATTATAGAGAATCATCAAAATCAACATTTAAAAAGTAGAATTCTCTCCATAGTATCCCTCCCCTCAAACCTATGTCTTCATTTTTTAGTTAATATCAGTAAGGCTGCTTTCAACTTTAACTTACAGAAAACTCAGACTCAATTGGTTTGAATAAGAAGGAAAATGTATCATTTCACATAAGGATAATTCTAAAAATAGGTTAGTCTCTTGATTGGTTAACTCAGAGCTAAATGACATCAAGCAAGACCCAACTCCTTCTATTCTTACTTTCTCCCATTTTTAGCCCGTTGGCTTATCCTCAGGCTAGCCTCTCATTGAGATCACTGCAGCAGTGCCAGGCATCATATCAAGACAAATAATGTCTGTTGGAAGAACATAGGGACTATTTCTTTTCCTGTAGGTCTTCATATCAACAAAGAAAACCTTTCCCAAAAGCCCTTTAAGAGATTTCTCCTCTTGGAAGGAGTTAAGGTGGTGGAGCAGTGAGGGGACCCTGAGCTTGTCTCTTCCCTAAAACATAGCTAAATCAGCATCAAACCCTTTTGGGGTTTTTTTTGTTGTTTTTTTTTTTTAATTTTTTTAACGTTTATTTATTTTTGAGACAGAGAGAGACAGAGCACTAACAGGGGAGGAGCAGAGAGAGAGGGAGGCACAGAATCGGAAGCAGGCTCCAGGCTCTGAGCCATCAGCCCAGAGCCCGACGCGGGGCTCGAACTCACGGACCGTGAGATCATGACCTGAGCCGAAGTCGGACGCTCAACCGACCAAGCCACCCAGGCACCCCAGCATTAAACCCTTTTGAACACCTAGGAAATTGATCTGAGGATTAACACAACAATCTGATTAATTTGAGTGAGAGATCTTGGCAGGTACACCATACGGTTCGGTACACCAAACTGGGGGAGAGAACAGCCGCAGTGTGTCAGAGGTTAGGGAGCCATTTGTGCTGAAAGAGGACAGAGAGAGTGAAAGATAAAGGGGAGAGTGCAGCACGTCAGGATCATTCAAGATAAGCACTCCCCCTGAAAGTAGCTGTAGAAAAAGAGACAGAAAGAGTAAAAACACTCAAGGGAGAATGGACAAGAAATCTGTTCCCCCAAAATCACTGATGGGGGGAAAGGAGACGGTTTAAATGCCAACAGGATTCTATAAACAGTGGAGCACAGAGTCTGAAGTTTTGGAGCTCAGCATCTGGTAGTGCTCCGACAAGGCCCAGGGTGCAGGCAGTGTGATCTGAGAGGACTGGGTGCCCCACAGGAAGAAGCAGTTCCCTTGCTTCAAGTGCATTGGGTAGAGACGATACAGCCTCCCCACAGGCAAAAGTCCTAGTGGACCCTGGAGAGTTGCCATGTTTATTGATATTGGAACAAAGACACCAGAATGCAGCAAAACCTGGTGCTGGCTGTGTGTTGTGATTTACCACAAACTCTGAGCCTCTGCTGCTACCCGATCACACGAATATTGTCTGGGGCAAGCCAGCATCCAGCCATAGCACAACTAGACCCTCCCCAACAGGATCATCACAGTCCAAACTGCTTGGGTCTCTGAAGTGTGGGGTTTTGAAATACAGGCCCATCCGAGATAAAACTTTGGAGGAAGGTGCCGCCTGGCAGATAGATAGCTTGGACACAGACAGGGTAAAGGCAGGGACTGAAGGAAGCCTAAGACAAAGGAGGGGTGATTGATGGCATGTCTTTGAGGGCATGAAATTCCTGTGCCACAGACTAGAGAGTGGGGTGAAGCCATTTTCACCTCTAGCACAATGACTCTAATTGACCCCAGTGAGCTAAGCAACACCACCTAGTGGAGAATGGAGCCATTACACCAATCCCCTCCAACCTCCTCCCTCCAGGCACTTCCCACAGAGGACCAGCACAAATCCCTTTCACCTGCTTACTCTATGGACCATAGTGTGCTGCAAAGTTTCAGTTCCAGAAGAAATTGGATCTAGCTTCATTTGGGTTTCATTTTGTTTGCGTGTTCGTTTGTTCATTTCCTTTGCTTCTGTTTTTGTTTACGTTGTATTCTTTTTAATTTCTTCCTTTTATTTTGCTTTGTTGAATACAGAACTAGCAAATTTTGTATTCTACTTTATTTATTTTACTTTATCCTATCATTAACGTTTTTAACTTAAAAATTTTTTTAATTTTCTCTTTTTTTTAATTTTTTAATATTTATTCATTTTTGAAAGGCAGAGTGAGACAGAGTGCGAATGGGGGAGGGGCAGAGAGAGCGGGAGACATAGAAACAGAAGCAGGCTCCAGGCTCTGAGCTATCAGCACAGAGCCTGATACGGGGCTCAAACTCATAGACCGCAAGATCATGACCTGAGCTGAAGTCGGCTACCTAACCGACTGAGTCACCCAGGTGCCCCTATTTTCTCTTTTTTTAATTTTCTATCACACTTCTCTCAATAAGCAGACCAAAACAGACCTAGGATCTAGCTTTATTTGATTTTTGTTTTGTTTTGTTTTTAGTTTTTTAATTTTAATTTTTTATTTTATTTTACTGATTTTTTTCCTTTCTCCAAAATGACAAGACAGAGGAATTCATCACAATAGAAAGAACAGGAAGAAATGACATCCAGGGATTTAATCAACACAGATATAAGTAACATGTTTGAACTAGAATTTAAAACCAGGATAATAGGAATAATAGCTGGGGTTGAAAACAGCATAGAAGACACCAGAGAATCTCTTTCTGCAGAGACAAAACAACTAAAATGTAGTCAAGCAAAAATTAAAAATTCTGTAACTGAGATGCTGTCTCAAATGGATACCATGATGACGAGGATGGACGATGCAGAGCAGCAAATCAGTGATATAGAAGATAAAATTATAGAAAATGATGAAGTAGAAAAAAAGAGGGAAACAAAGGAAAAGATCATGATACAAGACTTAGAGAACTCAACAACTTACAATAAACCAGCCTTACAACAAAATTTTAAGGGACTCTGACTAGAGAAAAAACAAAACAAATGACCAAAAGCAACAAAGACTAGAAAGGACTAGAGAACGTCACCAGAAACACCAACTCTACAGACAACACAATGGCACGAAATTCATATCTTTCAGTAATCACTCTATATGTAAATGGACTAAATGGTCCAATCAAGATGTGTGGTATCAGAATAGACTTTAAAAAAACAAAAATAAAAACAAGATCCCATGGGGTACCTGGGTGGATTAGTTGGATAAGTCTCCAGCTTTTGATTTTGGCTCAGGTCATGATCTTACAGTTCATGGGATCAAGCTCTGCATTGGACTCTGCTCTGACAGCACAGAGCCTGCTTGGGATTCTCTCTCTACCTCTCTCTCTACCTCTCCCTCGCTTACCCTGTCTCTGTCTCTGTCTCTCTCTCTCTCTCTCAAAATAAATGAATGAACATTAAAAAAACAAGATCCATCTATATGCTGCCTACAAGAGACTTATTTTAGACCTAAAGACACCTGCAGATTGAAAGTGAAGTGATGGAGAATGATTTATCACGCTCATGGACGTCAAAAGAAAGCTGGAGTAGTCATACTTATATCAGACAAACTAGATTTTAAAACAAAGACTAACAAGAGATGAAGAAGGGCATTATATCATAATTAAGGGGTCTATCCACTAAGAAGATCTAACAATTATAAATATGCCCCAATGTGGTGACACCCAAATATATAAATCAATTAATCACAAACATAAAGAAACCCATTGATAATAATACAATGATAGTAGGGGACTTTACCACCCCACTTACAACAATGGACAGATCATCTAAACAGAAAACCAACAAGGAAACAATGGCTTTGAAAGACACAATGGACTGGATGGAATTAACAGATATATTCAGAATATTTCATCCCAAAGCAGGAGAACACATTCTTTTTGAGTGCACATGGAACCTTCTCCAGAATAGATCACATACTGTGTCACAGATCATCCCTCAACAAGAAAAAAGACTGAGATCATACCACATGTACTTTCAGACCAAAATACTATTAAACTCAAAATCAACCACAATAAAAAATCTGGAAAGACCATAAGTACTTGGAAGTAAAAGAACATCCTACTAAAGAATGTACGGGTTAACCAAGAAATTAAAGAAGAAATAAAAAACTACATGGAAGCCAATGAAAATGAAAACATGACTGTCCAAAACCTTTGGAATGCAGCAAAGGCAGTCATAAGAAGAAAGTATATAGCAATCCAGGCTTTCGTAAAGAAGGAAGAAAGGTCTCAAATACACAACCGAACTTAATATCTAAAAGAGCTGGAAAAACAATCAGCAAATTAAGCCCAAAACCAGGAAAAGAAAGGAAATAATCAAGATTAAAGCAAAAGTCAATGATATTGAAATAAAAAAAAAACCAATAGAACAGATCAACGAAACTAGGAGATGGTTCTTTGAAAGGATTAACAAAATTGATAACCCCCTAGCCATATTTATCACAAAGAATAAGGAAAGGACCCAAATAAATAAAATCAGAAAAGACAGAGGAGAGATCACAACCAGCACCGCAGAAATACAAACAATAATAAGAGGATATAACAAGTAATTCTATGCCAACAAGTTGGGCAATCTACAAGAAATGGATAAATTCTTAGAAAAATATAAACTACCAAAACTGAAACAGAAAGAAACAGAAAATTTGAAGAGACTCATAGCCAGAAAATAAATGGAATCAGAAATCATAAATATCACAACAAACAAGAGTGCAGGGCTAGATGGCTTCCCAGGGGAATTCTACCAAACATTTAGAGAAGAGTTAACACTTTTTAAAAAAATTTTTTTAATCTTTATTTATTTTGAGAGAGAGACAGAATGTGAGCAGTGGAGGAGCTGAGGGGAGGGAAACAAAGAATCAGAAGCAGGCTCCAGGCCCTGAGCTGTCAGCACAGAGCCTGACGCGGGGCTCGAACTCACGAACCGTGAGATCATGACCTGAGCTGAAGTTGGACGCTCAACTGACTGAGCCACCCAGGGGCCCCACGTTAACACCTATTCTTTTGAAGCTGTGCCAAAAAATAGAAATGCAAGAAAAACTTCCAAACCCATTCTATGAGAGTAGCATTACTTTGATTCCAAGCCCAAAGACCCCACTAAAAAGGAAAATTACAGCTAATATCCCTGATGAAACTGGATGCAAAAATTCTCAACAAGATATTAGCAAACTGAATCCTGCAATACATTAGAAGAATTATTAACCACAATCAAGTGGGATTTATTCCTGGGCTGCAGTGGTAGTTCAGTATCTGCAAATCAATCAACATGATACACTATATTAATAATAAAAAAAAAGGATAAGAGCCACATAATTCTCTCAATAGATGCAGAAAGAGCATTTAACAAAATACAGCCTACTCTCTTAATAAAACCCTCAAGAAAGTAGGGATAGAAGGATCATATCTCAATATTATAAAAGCCATACATGAAAGACCCACATCTAATATAATCCTCAATGGTAAAAAGCTGAGAGCTTTCCCCCTAAGGTCAGAAATATGTCTCTCACCACTGTTGTTCAACATAGTACTAGAAGTCCTAGCCTTAGCAATTAGACAACAAAAAGAAATAAAAGGCATGCAAATTGGCAAGAGACAAATCAAACTTTTGCTCTTCACCAATGACATGATACTCTGTGTGGAAACCTGAAACACTCCACCAAAAAACTGCTAGAACTGATACATGAATTCAACAAAGTCACAGGATATAAAATCAATGTACAGAAATTGGTTGTACTTCTATACATCAATAATGAAGCAGCAGAAGGAGAAATCAAGGAATTGATCCCATTTGCAACTAAACCAAAAGCTGTAAGATACCTAGTAATAGACCTAACTAAAGAGGTAAAAGATCTCTGAGACTGCTGACAACTATAGAAAGCTTATGAAAGAAATTGAAGAAGATACAAAGAAAAGATAAAACATTCTATGCTGATGGATTGGAAGAACAAATTTTGTTAAAATGTCCATACTACCTAAAGCTATCTACACATTCAACGCAATCTCTATCAAAATAACACCAGCATTCTTCACAGAGCTAGAACAAAAAAATTCTAAAATTTATATGAAACCAGAAAAGACCTCAAATAGCCAAAGTAATGTTGAAAAAGAAAACCAAAGCTGGAAGCATTACAATTCCGGACTTCAAGCTGTATCACAAAGCTGTAATCATCAAGACAGTATGGTACTGGGATAAAAACAGACACACAGATCAATGGAACAGGATAAAGAACCCATAAATGGACCCACAAATGTATGGCCAACTAATCTTCAACAAAGCAGGAAAGAATATCCAATGGAAAAAAGGACAGCCTCTTCAGCAAATGGTGCTGGGAAAACTGGACAGTGATATGCAGAAGAATGAAACTGGACCACTAACTCATACCATACACAAAAATAAACTCAAAACGCATGAAAGTCCTAAATGTTAGACAGGAAACCATCAAAATCCTAGAGGAGAAAATAGGCAACAACCTCTTTGATCTTGACTGCAGCAACTTCTTACTAGAAACGTTTCCAGGGGCAAGGGAAACAAAAGCAAAAATGAACTAGTGGGACCTCATCAAAATAAAAACTTCTGCATGCTAAGGAGACAATCAACAATCTGTAAAACAACTGACAGAATGGGAGAAGATATTTGCAAATGACATATCAGATAAAGGGTTAGTTTTCAAACGTCTCTAAAGAACATATCAAACTCAACACCCAAAAAACAAATAATCTAGTGAAGAAATGGGCAGAAGACATGAATAGACACTTTTCCAGAGAAGACATCCAGATGGCTAACAGACACATGAAAAGATGCTCAACATCACTCATCATTAGGGAAATACAATCAAAACCACAATAAGATACCATCTCACACCTGTAAGAGTGGCTTAAATTAACAACTGAAAAAACAACAGATGTTGGCAAGGATGCAGAGAAAAGGACTTTTGCACTGCTGGTGGGAATGCAAACTGGTGCAGCCACTCTGGAGAACAGTATGGAGGTTCCATATAAAAAACAGAACTACCATATAACCCAGCAATTGCACTACTAGGTACTTATCCAAAGGATACAAAAATGCTGATTCAAAAGAGCACATGCACCCCAAAGTTTTTACCAGCAATATGAACAATAGCCAAATTATGGCCCAAATGTCCATTGACTGATGAATGTATAAAGAAGATGTGGTATATATACAATGGAATATTGCTCAGAGATCAAAAAGAATGAAATCTTGACATTTGCAACAATGTGGATGGAACTAGAGTATATTATGCTAAGCTAAATAAGTCAGTCAGAGAAAGACAAACATCATGTGATGGAATTTAAAAAACAAAACAGATGAACATAGGGGAAGGGAAGGAAAAATAAGAGAAAAACAGAGGGAGGCAGACCATAAGAGACTCGTAAATACAGAGAACAAACTGAGGGTTGCTGGAGGGAGGTGGATGGGGATTGGACTATATGGGTGATAAACATTAAAGAGGGCATTTATTGGGGGTTGCCTGGGTGGCTCAGCCTGTTAAGCTCTTGATTTTGGTTCAGGTCATGATCTCACAGTTCATGAGTTCAAACCCCACATCAGGCTCCACACTGACAGTGCAGCCTGCTTGGGATTCTCTCTCTTCCCCTCTCTCTCTGACCTTCCCAGGCTCTCTCTCTCTCTCTCTCTCTCTCTCTCTCTCTCTCTCTCTCAATCTCTCTCTCTCAAAATAAATAAACTTTAAAAATATTTTTTAAAAAAGGATGGCACTTGTTGGGATGAGCACTGGGTGTCATATGTAAATGATGAATCACTAGGTTCTACTCCTGAAACCAATGCTACACTATATGTTAACTAACCTGAATTTAAATTAAAAAAAAAAGATTTCTCCTCTTCTCATTGGCCATAATTGTGCCACATACACTTTCCAAAATCATCTACTGTAAAATGGACAGAGAAGGGCCACAGTGGTAGGCCCACCCCTCTTGCACCATAATGTTACCTCGAGGATGGTCAGTATGTGATGAGAGTCAGGGTTCTGTTAGAAAAGAGAGAAGATAGTTGAATCAATCATAATTGGGTTTTTGGTTGCTGTTAACAAACACCCAAATTCAATAGTGGTTTAAATGTATAAAGAAATGCAGAGGCAAAAAATCCAGGACAGCTGTTTTAGTTCCATGAAGTGATGAGGGATCCATGCCCCCTCCAAGCTTTCTGCTCTTCGGTATGAGGTTGTCATGCTACAGTCCAGCCAATAGATCTCCAGTCTACACAGTAGTGTTCCAGAAATGAAAGAGAAGAACTCAATCTCTATCTCCTTAAAGGAAACTTCCCAGATAAGATTTATTCTTAAATTGCAAGGCATCTGGGTGGCTCAGTTGGCTAAGCATCCGACTTCGGCTCAGGGCATGGTCTCATGGTCCATGGATATGAGCCCCTGGTCGGGCTCTGTGGTGGCAACTCAGAGCCTGGAGCCTGCTTTGGATTCTGTGTCTCCCTCTCTCCTTGCCCCTCCCCCACTCATGCTTCCTCTGTCTCTCAAAAATAAATAAACGTTAAAAAAATTTTTTTAAATAAATTGCAAAGGAAGACAACAAATGTCATTTTTAGCTTGATACACTGTCCAAGGCTTTGTTACTAAGGAAGGAGGAAGGTCTATTTGGAGGCATCCAGCAAATCTGCTGTGGGGTGAGCGTTCATGTGGGTAGCCAATTGTGTCTGGTGCTGTCACCATTTGTTCCCCCAAGCCATCGAAGCTGGAAACCAAGCATCTTCTTGCATTGTTTCCTATCATTTGACATATGATACGAACCCTGACGATTTTGTCTGCAATGGACTTAACAAACCTTTTCTTTTATCTCAATTCCCACTGCCCCTGCCTTTGATAAGAACTTCATAATATCTGGACTCTTGTAATAGCTTTCCTCCCCTCCTGTCTGTATCTAGACTTCTTATTTCAGTCTATTCCCCATGCTACCTTCAAATTCTTTCTTAAACACAACTGTAATTTACTAAAATAACTCCAATAACACTCTATTGCTTGCTGAATAAAGTTAAATTGCTTAGTATGTCAGTCAAAACTCAACACAGTGACCCCAGACAATCTCCCACTACCCCCTGCACTTTTGTTACACAAGACCAAATCCTTTCAGGGCCATCCAGGTAACACTGATTCGTTTAGTGGTATTTGTTTTGCTAACAGATTACAACATGTGGTTAATATATATTTTTCATTTTTCCTCCTGCTCCCTAGGCTGCCAAATTCTTTCAGAAAATTATATCTCAGTGTGCTTTCCTAAGTTATTTTGTAGTGTGTATGGTTTATTTCATCATAGGCTCTCTGTCATCTATTTTCATAATCTAGCAATGAGTTGGGATCCATGATGGCTCACTAAAGGCACGCAAGTCACATTCTTGAACAGATCATGATAGAGCAAAGGGAAAAATGACTATGGGAACTAAAAATGCAGGTTCCTTTTTGTTTGTTTGTTTGTTTTTCCAGTTTTATTGAGGGAGACTTGACAAATAAAAATTATATACATTTAAGGTATAAAATATGATATTTTGATATATGTATACATTATAAAATGATCACCATATTCAAGCTAATGAACATATCCATTACCTCACGTAGTTATAATTTTTGTGGTGAGAACACTTAAGATCTACTCTTTTAACAAATTTCAAGTATACAATGCAGTATTTTTTAAGGTGTACGATGTGATAATTTGATACAAGTATATATTACAAAATGATTATCACAATAAGGATAATTAACACATCCTTCACCTCACATAATTACTATATTTTGTTGTTATGCTGAGAATATTTGAGATCTCTCAGCAACATTCAAGTATACAACGCAATATTGTTAACTATAGTCACCTAGATTTACATTAAATTCCCAGAACTTACTCCCCTTATAATAGGAAACTTATACCCTTCGACCAAACTCTCCCCCAGTTCCTTTACCCTCCAGTCACTGGTAACCACCAATCCACTATCTCTCTATGAGTTCAGTTCTTTAAGATTTCATCTGTAAGTCAGATCATATAATATACATGCAGATTCCAAAGAGGGTCAAGACACCTTCAAAGAGATAATGAAAAAAAAAAAAAGTAGCAATCCTCAGATAATTAGGAATTGATGAAAGTTCTCTGACATCTCAGAAGCACTATAATACTACTGCAGACCAGAAAGATTAACCATAACCATCTATCATTTAAGTAGGAAGATGCTTAGGTTGGAGACACGTCATGATTCCAGAGATTTGATAAAATAGCTGGTGGATGATACTGGAAAAACATTTTCCCAAATGTATGCGATGACATGATTTTGTTTTCTTTTATTTTACTTTTTGAGACAGAGAGAGACTGGGGATGAGGCAGAAGGAGAGAGACAGAGAGAGAGAGAAAGAGAATGTTAAGCAGCCTCCACACCCAGCATGGAGCCCGACTTGGGGCTCCATCTCACAACTGTGAGATCATTACCCGAGCTGAAATCAAGAGTTGGGCACTTAACCGATTGACCCACCCAGGCTCCCCAACATGATTTTATTTCTAGGAATGCCTCTCATCTTCAGGTACTTATAAGTGAAAGCATATGTATTATGAAGCTGATAAAGCTTCAATATAAGGACCTCCACCAGTACAGGTCCTTTCTGAGGTTCCATGACACGGCCATAGCTATACATTCATGTGGCTTCATGGGTATTTTTTAATAATTTAAAAATGACAGGAAAATTGCAAAAATAGATACATCACTATCATCCAGAGACCCAATTTGAGCTTTTCCAGTTGTCCCAATAAAGTGATTCAGTGTATGATTATGTATCGCACTAAACTCCTTCAGTCTGGAACTGTTCCTTAGTCTTTCCTTGACATTCATGACTTTGATGCTTTTGAAAATTATAGGCCAGCTATTTTGTAAAATGTCCCTCAGTTCAGGTTCATCTGATATTTCCTCGTAATTAGATTCAGCTTATACATCTTTAGCAAGAACATTACAGAAAGCTCTGTTCTTCTCATTGCGTCTCTTCAGGTAGTACATGATTTCCATCTGTCCAGTTAGTGGTGGTGTTAATTTCGATCATGACTCAGGTGGTATTTGCTGGATGTCTTTAAAGTTACTTTTCCCCTTTGTAATTAACTTATTTGAGGGAGGCTTTTTGAGACTTTGTGAATTTCACCCACTAGTTTTAGCATTCATTAATGACTTGGATTATTACTATAATGTTTGCCAAAAGATGATTTTCTAATTCCCTTATTCCTTCTACATTCATTAGTTGGTATTCTACTCTTTCTTCTCTCCATTTATTATTCACTAATTAATTTGTATTGATGTGAATTCATGACTGTTATTTTATTTAATGAGCAATAATCTGTTATTATCATATTTTATTTTGACCTCAAATTGTCCCTGATTTGGCCAGTGGGAACCCCTTCAAGCTGGCTTCTGTGAATTTTGACACATCGCCATTATTCTTTGAGTATCTCTTGCTTTCTAAAAGAGCAGTATTTCCAAGCTTATCTTACAATTTCCCTGCTCCAAACCTGCAATGGTATTGACAAACCAAGACCTGAGCATTAGGGGTGCTCACTACTTTGGGGTGTTGCCTTTCCCAAGCCTTCTCAGTGGAGGACCTAAGGAACATATACATATGCACACGCTTACATCTATATTTATTTTTATATCTTCATATGTCAGTTCACACTGATCCCTCCTATTGCAATCCAACACAAGGTTCACCTTAACTGTCTCCTTAGCGTATTTATAACTCTGTTCTCTGACAGTGAGAAACCTGGCTACCAAAACCTGGATTTATTTAACTATTGGAGCAAATACTCCTTTCTCTTTCTGTAACCAATCTTCCCCCCAATCCCTGCCACATGGATGTTCCCCATCCCACCCCACGCCACACTACCCCTGACCATGCACTGGCTTTCTCCTCATCCAAATAAGGCCTTCTCTAGGCTGCCTCTATCACCCAATCCTGCCTCACTCTGAGTTCAGATTCCCTCTTTACCACTATTGAACTCCAAAGTCCTCCATTGGCCTCATGGACAACCTCCTCATTCTTCTGGGGCACCACCAGCCCAGATGTACCCATTTCCAGCCCCACAGAAGATGCCATCTTCCTTCATCCCATTTGGTCTTTGATACATCATGCTGCTGTCATGACCACGACCACTTCTAACAGGCACCTACTTCACTTGGTCCCAATTAGTGTTTTTTGGACTAAATTGTTTGGAAAATAAGGGTTGGAGGGAGGAAGGGTTTTAATGTTTTTATAAAATAAGGATATTTATGCTTTCATAAATTTGGAAAAGAAAGATATTTTTAACCACAATCAGTTAAGAGCATGGTCTCTTCCTATTGTAGCTTTTCTCCTGTCACATGACCCCCAGCGTCGAGCGGCACTGCAGTAGGCATAAGCATTTCTGGGATCTAGCTAATGAGAACTTGGCCTGGAGTTATGTTTTGTTTGGATATAGTGGAATATGTTTATGTGGAAAAAATATTATATATTTATATTTAGCTTTATTTTGCCACCTGAAAAGAATTTATGTGTGACTTTATTTAACAAAGTGAAACAAATGTTTGATTATAACCTGCCACCAGGCAACATTTACAACCAAACATCATGACAACACAGCTGCTATAAAAGGTGAGCGAAAAGATCTCAATATTTATCATATTGATCAAGTTTGCCCAATATGTGCCCTATGTAGCTCACTCCTTAATCGTGCTGTAATAAAAAAAAAAAAAGTAACCCCACAGTTCCTGAGGTTGTTGATTGCTTTGATATTTGGCAAACGTTCAGTGTTTTCTGGTTCATCTCCTGGATATAGTATTTAAACCCACACACCAGGGGTGCCTGGGCGTCTCGGTCAGTTAAGCAACGGACTCTTGATTTCAGTTCAGGTCATGATCTCCCAGTTTGTGAGACCGAGCCCTGCGTTGGACTCTGCACTAACGCACGGAGCCTGCTTGGGATTCTCTCTCCCTCTCTCTCTGCCCGTGCCCCGCACATGCTCACTTGCACATTCTCTCTTGTTCTCAAAATAAATGAATAAATTAAAAAATAAATAAACCCACATATCAATGTGGCTTTTTCTTTTTTTGACTTTTAGTCTAGATGTAACAACGTGATCTGCCCTTTATAAAGGTGTTCAAGACTTGCAACATGGACACAAATAAGACGCAAAAAGTTTATTTAAAAATGAGTAAAACTCAGGGCACCTGGTGGCTCAGTCAGTTAAGCATCTGACTTCAGCTCAGGTCACAATCTCACAGCTTGCGAGTTCAAGTCCCGCATCTGGCTTCATGCTGACAGCTCAGAGCCTGGAGCCTGTTTGGGATTCTGTGTCTCCCTCTCTCTCTGCCCCTCCCCTGCGCACACTGTGTTTCCCTCTAGTTCCCAAAAATAAATAGACATGAAAAAAATTTTTTTAAGTTAGTAAAACTCAAAAATACTCTTTAACTATAATGCGGTAGCCATTTTACAAACACTTCAATAGAACAAGTGAGAAATTATAGATTCCTGATTTAAATGCATGTGAAGGGTACCTCCTTTTATTTTATTTTATTTAAGTTATGAAAGAAAAGATTTAGGTGAAATTAATAAAATGTGAAATGTGATAAAGATGAGTGATGAAATCTATAGAGATTGTTTTGACACTGAAAAGTCACTCAAAGGAAGAGATAAATTTTGAATAAAAGTAATAAAAAAGTCATGGATATTGTTTGATAATCCAATTAATGAAGAGTGAAGCATGTGACTACAGTGAAAAAAAAAATGTTAAATTTCTTGCTGAATTGACATAAAATTACTGACATCAAGGAAGATAAAATAAAACCCACGATATACCACCATAATGAAAACATTAATGACAACAGGATGATAGTGTCATTAATTCAAAGAGAATTAAAGGCAAGTCACTGCCAAAAAGAAATTGAAACACCCTAAAATCTTATAGCATACATAAAAGAAACTCGACAGTATTTCCCCAAATTTGATAACAGCCCTAAAAAATTAACGTGGTATTAACAATAAAGACTTGTGAACTTGTAACATATTTTTTTCTCAACTGGTAATAATAAAATTCAATGTTGGGAATGCAAGCTGGTGCAGCCACTCTGGAAAACAGTATGGAGGTTCCTCAAAAAACTAAAAATAGAACTACCCTAGGACCCAGCAATTGCACTACTAGGCATTTATCTAAGGGATACAGCTGTGCTGTTCCAAAGGGACACATGCACCCCAATGTTTATAGCAGTACTATCAACAATAGCCAAAGTATGGAAAGAGCACAAATGTCCATCGATGGATGAAAGGATAAAGAAGATGTGGTATATATATATATATGTGTGTGTGTGTGTGTATGTATATATAATGGAGTATTACTCGGCAATCAAAAAGAATGAACTCTTGCCATTTGCAGTCATGTGGATGGAACTGGAGGGTATTAGCTAAGTGAAATTAGTCAGAGAAAGACAAAAATCATATGACTTCACTCATATGAGGACTTTAAGACGCAAAACAGATGAATATAAGGGAAGGGAAACAAAAATAATATAAAAACAGGGAGGGGGACAAAACAGAAGAGACTCATAAATATGGAGAACAAACTGAGGGTTACAGGAGGGGTTGTGGGAGGGGGGAGGGGCTAAAGGGATAAGGGGCACTAAGGAATCTACTCCTGAAATCATTGTTGCACTATATGCTAACTAATTTGGATGTAAATCAAAAAAATAAAAAATAAAATTAAAAAAATAATAAAATTCAATGTTATCAAGCATCATAGAAAAATTATTAGCTTTCTTTTTTCCATACATACAATATTGTAAAGTTGTTGCTATATGAAGAGGCTACCAAAGAGTAGGAGAAGCACCCCATCCCCATTTCCACCAAATGGTGGGGAGAGTATAGTAAGCAGTGAATTAATTATATTATTATCTTATTATTATAATATAATAACAAATTATATTATTTTTCCAGATTCCAGTGATATTTACCAGCTTTTACACTTATAATTTGTTGTCACTACTTTCTCATTCTAAATAAATCTTCATTTTAATATTTTATTTCATATTCATAATTTTTATTATCTTTATTAAAGAGGATTTCCAAATATATAATCTCCAGGCCTCACATAGTCTGGATCTTCCCCTCATAGAATTTATAGTATTCAAGCAGGCTTCTCAAGCCTTCCACTCATGCTGTTTCCAGTGCCTGGATCTGCCTCCGTCCATGTTTGTTACTTACTATTCAAGATTTAACTCACACATAGCCTTCTCTGTGAAACCTTTCAGCCTCCACTCCTACCCATCTCTCAAGCAGAGTGCTTTCAGAGAACATTTACATATCTTACTTGTAATAAGATAGATCATTATATCCTATGATAGAAAGGAGCTCTTTAAAGGCAAGGCAGGGTCACCTTGTCCCCGGCTCCCAGCCTTACACCTGTTACTCAAGAAGATATAGTAAACATTGGGTGACCAGTGACTTTATGAATGAGTTGCAATGTCACACAATATGGTAAAAATTATAAGATGTACAGTTGCCAATAACCAGAGATAATATGGTGCTTCTTTTTTCATCTTGTTACTTCGATTTCTGGGCCTTTTCCTGAGCTCTTTGGTGCCTGTAATCCATCCAACTCTTATGGCAGGTCTTCTGGTGGTGGAGAAGCACTTTTATTTTCGTAAGCTGTTGTTCAGGTGTCTTTTACAAACAAGTAACTTATTGGAGGGGGAAAGAAGATGAGAATGATGGGTCCATAACGCTCAGGGGGGACTTATCATTTCTTTGTATTGTGGACAAAGGAACAGAAGCCTCTGGAAAAAAAAAAAATCATTTCCTGATCTATTCAGCAATCTATTAACTTCCTTTCCCTCATACACAGTGAGCATTTTTTTTTCTGCTTTTTTCCACTCCCTCCGTGGGCTATTTCATTTCCTCTCTAATATTTAGCACATTAGCGCTTCTCAAAGTTTCAATTCTCTTGCACTGCTTAATATCAATGTGCTTAAATGCAGAACTCACTTCTCAGGCCTGCTTGCTGCTGTTTTTCCAATTTGTCCTCATCACTGGTTCATAGCCAAGGAGACTTGCACAAAGCCTTTGCTCAGGCCTTTGATGTATATTGTGTCTTAGAATGAATGCGCCACTAGGCCCAGAAGTTGCCTGCCTATCACCTTCTGCTGTGCATTGTAAAATTAGCTGGAGCCTCCATCATTCATAAACAACATGCTCCCCATGATATATGTCTCTGAACATTGTTTATTGAAATGAGGGCAGCCTATTATCATTGAGCGAGTTGTTTGATTATTGGCTTTGTGTTTGTACTTGGTATTCATTTATGCATTTATTTACTCAACAAACTATAATTGAGTGCTTCATAGGTATCGGGGACTATTAAGATATTGGTGGTACAAGTCCTAGAATTGGGTCTTTCCGCACCAACAGTTCTGTGTGAATTATAGAGTGACAGAAAGCAGAAGGGCTTTGAGTCAGAAAAGTTGGGTTTATATCCTGGCTCTGTCTCCAACTAGCTGTGAAGGGGTTTACCTGGAGTTCTTTAGTTTTTTCATATGCAAAACAGGGGAAACAATATCTTTGCTCTAGCGGTGTTATTTGCATTAAATGATACAATTTTCAAAGCATCATTGAATGGTTGATTAGGGAAGGGAGGAAGAGGGCTAACATCCCAGGGTTTTCTCTATTTTAGTTGGAAACACACCTCTTCCCCTTCAAAGGAAATGAAAGGGCTGGGGCTACTGGGCAGAAGCAGAGACAAGAGAAATGGTCCCAATGCCAGATCCCGGCCCAGCACTGGGAGGAAACACATTTCTGCTCCTTCCAAATCCTTCCCAACATCAGGCCCCGGGCCCAGAGCTACTAGTAGTGGCTGGCACTTAACAATGACCCTGACTGGGAGAAGCATCAAAGACAAAGAAGCTGTGAGAGCTGTCCCCAGCACCAGCACTCCTGACGACACCCAAGAAGTGGAGATTCTGAAGACAGGGCGGTATTCCTCAGATCCCCACGTCCAGCATTTAATGCAGTGAGCATGCCCTTGACATCAGCTCTTGACTGCTGCAGGTGGAGCCGATGACCTACCTCTTGATCCAGAAGGAGACACCGGGGTCTACGATTAGCGGTACAGGAGGAGAGCTGGAGGCCAGAAGGATTCTTCTGGGCACTGTCAGGAACTGTTAGTATGACTGCACTCTTACATTCCCGATAACCAAACACCACTGTCTTTTCCCAATTTCATGGTTGAGGATGATGCCTGTCCCCGTGTCCAGAACCTCAATCCTGATGTGTTGAATGCTTTCTATACGGCAGACACCTTATCAGATTTTCTGTACGTATTCCATCTTCACAACTCTTCGAGGTGAGTGTTATTCCCATTTTACAGATGAGACACTCGAGTTCAGAGAGAAGATAAGTACCTTTTCCATAATCGCACCGGGGAGAACTCGGGATTCTACCCGGGAGTCTGATGCACACGGCCAGACTGCTCCTGACTCCCACTTTGTAGGTGCTCGGCTTTATGGCATGAATTTTGAATGAAACTTGGGCCTGCCTCTCTCTTCACAGGGCTCAAGAGATTCAAATATAAGCGCTTAAAGTTTTCATGGCTGTTACTTACTTCATCATCTCCCGAGGAGGGCAATGGAACTGTGGATTATACCGGGGAGAATTGTTCACAGTGCTGCTCTATGACCTTGTTCCACTTCAGATAACTCCTTCTTAGTGTGTGTGTGTGTGTGTGTGTGTGTGTGTGTGTGTACTATTGCCTGAACTAACATTGCACACAGGGGACTGGGATTTCACAATCATAAGTAGAAACAGCAAAATTCCTCGCCAGTGCCTTTATCGCCTCACTTCTTCCAAGAAACTTTTCCTGAGCGAAGCCACCAGGTCGTTCACTCCTGCGGCAGTACGAAATGCTTTCTCTTAATTTGTTCTCCTTGTTTCATCCTGCTTCATTTTTAAAAAACATGTGGTGACTCCCAAACTAGATTAAAGTAAACATCATTTCTCAGGTTTGCTCGTATCCACACTGAATGTTGCAGGTGCTCATTAAACGTCATCACTTCTGAAGCACTGTGCACGTGTCGAGGACGGCAGTGGGGAATGGAGGGGAGCAAGCAGTGAGAAGAGCACACAGGTCACAGACATAACCTGTGTCTCCCCAGGTCCCACCAGCCTTGGGGATGCTAGCAAGGCAATAGGACCAAGAGATTTAAAAAGAAAATTGATGTTTATTTACTTTTGAGAGACAGAGCGTGAGTCGGGGGGAGGGGTGGGCAGAGAGAGAGGGAGACACAACATCTGAAGCAGGCTCCAGGCCCTGAACTGTCAGCACAGAGCCCGATGCGGGGCTCAAACTCACTAACTGTGAGATCACGACCTGGGCCGAAGTCAGATGCTTAACTGACTGAGCCACCCCGGGAGCCCCAGGATCAAGAGATTTTTCACCGAAGAGTATCTGCCTGGTCTTTCTAGATGAATCACAGGACGCTCCAGCCCCGTCTCAGGCCTCCTGGAGTGGCTGAGGAAATCCTTAGAAGTTGGGTCACCTCCTGGACTGCCAGATTTAATCCTCCTGGCTGTGACATGGGAGTCTTCTGCCGTCCTCTTCCCCAGTAGTTCTCACTTAGGTGTCAGGTTGCTGTGCCCACATCCAGCAGCCAGGTGGCTGTGGTCCTGGCTCTTTCACTCATACAACATGGCCCAGGGGATCGTAGGTGGCTGCTGTGAATGACATCCCCAGCATGTAAGTGCTGTAACATGTGCCAACCGCCTTGAGGCTAAACTGAGGAATTTACCCCACCCTTCACTTGACTTATATTCTGTTACAGGCCACAGAGCCATGCTGCCCGACCTGTCTTTTACAATGATGCTGGTGATCAGCTTCTTATCAAACACTCTTCCTCATGAGACTTGGGCACCGGTCTCAGGATGCAACGAGGGCCGGAAGGAAATATGAGCCACATAAACCTTGTAACCTCAGACTGCCCCTCCCCTCTGACAATGACCCATTGTCCTTGGACTGAGCTTACACACCTCTCCCTTCTTTGGGTGAATTCCTTCCCACAAGGCTCCGTGGTTCCTCTTGTAAATAACTCCTTACCAGGCAGGCATGCCCGGCTGATCCTCCAGAACTGTTTGTGGAGTATCAGGATTTACAGCGGCTTCTCAGACCCCAGGTCTCACTCTGGAACTCTGCTAGGCGTTGGCTTCCTTTGGCCATTTTCAACGGTGAATTCTAAAGATGTCTGTGTGCCAAGGGTGCCGCACTCTCAAAGATCTCTCTTTGCTCCCTTCACCCACATCGGACTTGCCAGTGGGTTTGGAATTTTTTCAGGTTGTATCACAGGACTCGTGTTTACAAAACTATTTTGTTCCTAAAATTTTATTTCAAAAAGCAGCCCTTGAATTATTTAAGCAACTAATTCTTGATATTAAATTCATTGGACTTGCTTAACTATTTTATCCTAAATAGGTGTGAAATTAGATATTAGTAAGGGTTGTGCCATCTATGAAAAGAGTTGCTGAGAATTGGAAACTTGGCAGTCACCCAGGAGGGAACAGTACATTTCAGGTCTTTATTTTTTCTTTTGCAATAGGGTCTAAACTCTGCAGAGTTCTCAAAAGTCTACTAAAAGGGATTAATGGTATTCCCAGTGAGGCCAAGATGAGAATTGGAGAAGCATAATGATCTTTGAGAATTTTGAAAAAGTCTCCACTTTAGGAACACTACCAAAAGGAAAACTAAATTTCAATTGCTTCTCCTATAACTACAATATCCCTTCCCATACTCCTACCCCCCAAAAAGAGAAAACTTATTTAGAACTGTGTTTAATTGATTAAACCACTCTCACAACACACAAAACAATCACAAACACACAAGAAAACCTTTTTTTTTTTCTTTTTTGTCTTAGTTTGGGAATTTTAAGGAGTTACCTTCAATTTCTGAAATATTTAAATTATGTAACTGGAATCTTGAATGTATAATCTTAGCTGTTATAATGTGGTTAATCTTGGTTAAGCTTGTAATGTGTTGCTTAGAAAAAGACAACTTAATCTTCTTATTTCTTATCCCCAAGGAGAAGTTTATGCATATGTAATCAGAATAATCCTGACTAATAATTAAACTAAGGGTCTTCAAGTTTCATGATATTGTGAACTTGTCCTAAATTGTTTCACTGTCTCAGGCAGTTCTCTTAATTTGGATCTTGTCTGTATGAAGTAAGTGTATACAAGTGAATCGTGTTACTTTGCATGAGTTTTTTCTTCAATTCGCGGGACTCATTTTATTGAACTAAATGAAGCAAAAAGAAAAATATACAGGTGACATATTTGTTTCAATAGCTTAGTAAAGGTAACCCTAATGAACAGTAAAAAAGGGCAAATGCCACGAGGTTGTAAACTCCGGTGGCTTTGTAAAACCACAGAAAACAGGCAGATGAAAGTCACCCTTTCAGAGAGGCAGACAGAGAGAGGGAGGCACACTGATAGTAGCTGATAAACACAAGACCTGAGGCTGATAGGTAGGCTGTCGTTACATTAAATAATTATTTGTAAGTAAGTTATGCAAATTCAACTGCGTTTGCTTGGAACAGAGAGATGTTAAAATAGCACTTGCCTGCTGTCCCCTCAAGTGAACAGCCTCCCCAGAGCGGGACAAGAGACATGAATCTGCTATGACCTCGTCAACCTGAGTTCCCTTGTAATCCTCTCACCACGTTTAGACATTTCAGGTGGTGGCCCAATGGTGCAAATCTATTATTTTATCTGCTGCTCTACCAAGGACACAGAAAACTACTCTGATGCCAAAAGAAAACCTGGCAATGCCAAGTTCGTGAGAGTTGGTCTGCTGGTCTCCAATGGGCACTTTGCAGAGGAATTTTTTTTTTTTTTAACATTTTATTTATTTTTGAGACAGAGAGAGACAGAGCATGAACGGGGGAGGGGCAGAGAGAGAGGGAGACACAGAATTGGAAGCAGGCTCCAGGCTCTGAGCTGTCAGCCCAGAGCCTGATGTGGGGCTCGAACTCACGGACCGTGAGATCGTGACCTGAGCCGAAGTCGGCCGCTTAACCGACTGAGCCACACAGGCGCCCCTGCAGAGGAATTTTCAAGGGTGATTTTCAACATTTCCATTAGGTCTTCAGCTAAAGGCAGAATGTCCCTTTTAAGTAATTTGTTCTTCCAGCGTATAATCATCTCTACCATTTACCCCCATCCCTGCTCCCATACCTTCTGGAAAAACCTGTGATTTCTCTTCTCTATTCCATACACACTTCTTTTTGGAGACGGAGTTGGAGGGAGATGGAGAGGGAATGGAATGTGATCTGTCTCCAGAACTCTCCTCAGCTAGGCCTTGACTCGCCAATGCCATCCAAACCTGGGCCATTGTTTAAAATGTCTATGCACTGTATTCTACGTGGTCCTGCTCAAGTTCGTCTAATGGAAACTCTGAATCCAGCTTCTCCAGGCTGAGACTCTGGTGCCACTTTTGCTGTGAGGCCTGCCCTGAGCAAGCTCTTTATTTATTTATGTATGTATTAATGTTTACTTATTTTTGAGAGAGAGAGAGAAACTATGGGCACGAGTGGGGGAGGGGGAGAGAGAGGGAGACACAGAATCTGAAGCAGGCTCCAGGTTCTGAGCTGTCAGCACTACGCCTGACGCAGGGCTCCAACTCACAAACCGTAAGATCATGACCTGAGCCAAAGTCAGATGCTTAACCGACGGAGCCACCCAGGAGCCCCTGAGCAAGCTATTTAAAATGGTGATGTCACTTGTCAACATTCTCAGCGCCTCTTGCCTGACTGTCCCTTTTCCTTTTTCTTGTGGCACTGTCACCTTCTCACTTTTTTTTTCTGGCTATTTTATCCTAACTTTTATTCTGATGCTTCTGACTCTCTTAATATCTTATTGTTTGTTTCCTGTCTACTGCTCTCCCCCCTTCCCCCCCCCCCCCCCACCACTAGGAGTAAACTCTGCAAGGTAGGGATCAGTCTGTCCACCGATGCATCTCAACCATAGTGAACAGTGCCTGGCCCACAGTGTTTAATGAATATGCTGAATGAATATGTGAGGATTCTACATCTGAATTCCCTGGGCAGAAATAGTTTGACGGCCAGCTACTGGTTTAAAGCAGGTCTTACATCTGTGCTCCACTAAATTCTTTAATTTTATCACACTAGAAAGCAGCCATTGGTAATTAGCGAAATTTCCAGAAGCTGCTCATCAGTTACTTCATGCATGTGAAGACAGGTACAATGTCCAAAACAACTGACCATTTTTACAATATATCAAAATCCATTACTGCAAATATATTTGGAGCAGAAATTTGTATGACAGAAATGTCTAAATCTAGCCAGTGGCCCATTTATTTTAAATTAGGTTCTTATCTACAAAATCCTATTAGAGCAAAGTGATTTAAAGAGATTCTTCATCTTCTCTTTAATGTAACTTAACCTGGGTATTAAGAAGACTTCAATTAAATACTCTGATGAGGAGTCTACATTTTATAGACCATAAGAGTAATTTAAAACAAATGGCACTTTCTTAAACTCTGTTATTATGAAACTCTCAACAATGCCTGTCTCTTTCTGGAGTCTTTTTAGTTAGGGACACGGTCAAGACTTGACTGTTTACTTCCTCAATGTCCGTCTGCCTATGCCCTGCAAAGGTTTTAAAGGTTTGAAGAGTTACTTAAACACCGATCCACATTTTTCTCTACAACATTAGAAACATACCACTGCCTGCTCACTTTAGGTATAACCATGATCTATCTGATAGAATTAAATTAGTAAATCAATGAAGTGCTATTTCAGCACTGCTGGTCACAATTTTCTCTTTTTATTAAAAGTCTAGTTTGTCTAGACTCTCATTTTTTCATGTCCAGCCATTATAATGTGTACAGATGATTTGAGCTACAAATGGAGAGAGAGATCGAATTTTCTGAAACAAAAACATGCTGTAGCAATCCAGGGAATCAAACAGACACTGGTTATTAGTCAGGATATACTACTCCCAGACTGGGCCTGACCGTAAGTAGGTATGTTCTCTATCTATCCTCAGTTTCTTTATCCGTAAAATGAGTCTGTTCACACCCACTTTGCAGTATTACTAAAGTTAACCTTCCAGTAATATCTGGTACATGGAGGCTATGTGCCATGAATTGTAATTCTAATCATAATCATTCATTCATCTGACTTGACTATTTATTTGAGAAATTTTATAAAGGCCTAAAACATAAATAAGTCTCTTTAAAGTATGTTTAACCAATTGTTTTCATTGAAAACATTGCAAGGAATCAGTGTTATCCTAAAAATCCAGGTCATGGAATCACTATCTTTATAGGTCCTGGTTCTCACGCAAGATCCTGGAAGTTAGTTCAACATTTTAGGAGGCCCTAACATCATTATGTGTCCCCGCAAAGGTGTGAGAGTTCTAAACCCCAACACCTGTCAATGTGACCAACACCTGTCAATGTGACCTTATTTGGAGATAGAGCCTTTGCAGACAATCAAGTTAAGGTGGGGTCATTAGGATAGGCCTAATTCAACATGACTGTATCCTTATAAAAGGAGGGAATTTGGACACAGAGACAGATGCACGCAGGGAGAACACCATGTGAGGATGAAGGCAGAGACCAGGGCGATGATTCTACAAGCCGAGGAAGCCAAGCCAAGTTACGCCAAGTATTGCCAACAAAATGCCGGAAGCCAGGGGAGAGGCCTGGAACAGTTTTCCCCTCATAGCCCAGAAGGTAACAACTCTACTGATACCTTGTTCTCAGACTTCTAGCCTCCAGAGCGCTGAGATACTACATTTCTTTTTTTAAGCCACAGGTTTGGGGTACTTTGCAACAGCAACAAACTAACATAGCCCCCAAGCCACAGGGTGGCTGTTAAGGGAAGAGGGAAGCCGCATACCTGCCATTCTCAGCATTGTTGCTACTTGGGCGTGCTCACCTAGTTCTGAGAGGGTGAGTGGAGACTGGGGTGTCTATTTCACGGGGCAATCTAAACTTACCTTGTTGCCTGGCCCTGCGGCGGAGAGGGAGAGAAGTGAAGGGGGCAACCAGCAAGTTTGTTGAAATGTTGCCAAGAAGAAGGTAGTGACACAAAGGTCTTGAATGTTTTTCCTCGTCTCAGCCTCAGGCAGAGAAATCTGGCCACCATTAGGGTGGGGATTTTTTTTTTTCTCTTTACCAAAAGAAAGAAAGCTTTAAGCATTCACCAGTTCCACAAGCTGTGTAAACTGAGCTTCACCAATAGCAGCTGAGCAATTGCTACAGGGCTATCCCTTATTGGCCAGTCTTAGCCTGCAAAGCACCAGTGGGGCTAGAAAGAGATGGAACACTTCGAATTTCCCCACCCCATTCAGGGCCCTTCTGTGGCTAATGTGCCTCACAGAACCATCAGCTGTTGGTGCTTTTCCTTAATCAACCAAAGTAGTGTTGGAAAGCATCCATCTGCCACACACACACACACACACACACACACACACACACACACCACACTTGGGATCTCTAAACAATGTAGTTACTAATAGTCATTGTTTATCAATTATGTAGTGTATGCTAAGACTGTGCTAAGCATTTTGCACTCAGTATTTAGCAAACCTTCACTCAACAGTGGTGAAGAGACTACTATGTGCAAATCATTAAACTGGGTGCAGGACACAAAATGATGAATAAGACAGATACAATCACTGCCCATGGCAGACACTATTTTTTTGCTTACCAAATATACACTACACCTTTCCTCCCCAATTTAGACTATGCAAAATCTCACTGTCCTACCCTCCCTTGCAGCTTAGAGTTCTAAGCACCTAGTTATGGCCAAGCTCAAGAATGGAAAGTGTGATTTCCTACTAAAATAAGGCAGATGTGATTTTCGTCATTATTCTTCCTTTCTCCCAGCCTTGATTTGAATGTGATGGTTGGAGCTGTAGCAGCCATTTTGAACCACTGAAGTAAAGAGCTATCCTGCATTATCAACAATAACCAAATGTCCATCAACTGAAAAATGGATAAAGAAGATGTGGCATATATATATTATATATAATATAATATTATATATTATAATATATAATAGAATATATATATAATATATATATTCTATATATTATATATTCTATATATATACACATTCTATATATATTCTATATATATATAATATATCTCTATATATAATCTATCTATAATATATCTATATATTATATATATTCTATATAATATATATTCTATATATTATATATATAATAGAATATTGCTCAGCCATCAAAAAGAATGAAATCTTGCCATTTATAATGATGTGGATGGAGCTAGAATGTATTATGCTAAGCAAAATAAGTTAGAGAAAGAAAAATGCCATATGATTTCACTCATATGTGGAATTTCAGAAACAAAACAGATGAACATATGGGACAGGGGTAAAGAGAAGTGAGAGAAACAAACCACAAGAGGTTTTTACTGATAGAGAACTGAGGGTTGATGGAGGGTGGTGAATGGGAGATGGGCTAGAGAGGTGATAGGTATTAAGGAGAGCACTTGTGATGAGCACTGGGTCTTGTATGTAAGTGATGAGTCACTGAGTTCTACTCCTGAAACCAATATGTTAACAGACTAAAATTTAAATTTAAAAAATTGAGAGAGACCCTGATATAGTTAAGCCTTCAGAACATTACTAGCAGCTGCTACCTCTGTACTTCTTTTTACATGAAGAAGGTCAATCCCTATTTGTTAGGTTTTGTGTTACTTGTTGCTGAATGTGCTCCAAAACAGATACAACTTCCTTGATGAAGTTTATGCTCTATTTGGGGAAACAGACATAACCAATTTCCATCACGATAATTACTTAATTGGCATTGTGACAAGTGCTAGGAAGAATTACAGGGCACCAGGAGCATGTATAACAGGTCTGTCCATTTCCAGAGTCTGTGCTCCCTGGGAATAGACTGGGTACATTCCAGATTCTGCCACCTACTAGCTATATAACTTTAGGCAAATTACTTAACCTCCCTAAACCACAGTTACCTCTGTAATATGTCAAATTGTGAATATAATGTTCTCTCTCATAGGTTTGTTGTGAGGATTAAAGGATCAAATGCACATAAGCAGGTTTGTAAGATCCTAGAACATAGTAAGCATAATTATTATTATAAGTAACCATTATTGCATTATGTTATATGTCACATGTATGTCGATATTACATATGTATATTAAGTATAGAAAAATATATAATGTATATTAAAATCAAATTTTAAAATGCCCAAGATTCCCACTCCTTGACAGGCAAGCCCTATAGAGACCCCTCCAGAGTCTGGACTGAACTTGTAGATCTCTGATATATCATTCCTGGGATTATATTATGGCCTTGATAACTAAAGCTTTTCAGGGTGGGCCTGACTTATTCAGATAAGCGCTTCTGTAGCAGAGCTTTCTCCAGATTGCAAACATCTGAGCAACAAATCAGAGAGACGTGCTCTTGACGGCCTGAGAGCAGCAGCAGCAGCAATTATGGTGCAAACTACCAATGGGGGCCATGTGGGAAGGAAGTGCTCACAGCCTCCAGGAGATGAGAGGGGTTGCTGGCCGACAGCCGACAGCCGGCAAGGAACTAGGGACCTCAGTCTAGAGCAGAAAGGACACGCGTTCTGTCCATTACACATGAGATGGGAAGGAGGACCCTGAGGCCTGGATGAGACAGCAGTCCCAACTAATACCTTCATTTCATCCTGAAGAGCTGCTGAGCACAGAGACTACCTAGGCGTGACCTGAAGACTGGTGACATCACAAACTTCTCTTGTTTATGTCACGACATGGCAATTTGTTATGTAACTGTAGAAAATGAACATGCATATATATATATATATATATATATATATATATTATCATATTATATTTTGTAGAAGGGTGTATTGCATAATATATTGCATCAGGACAAAGTAGAGGCCTTTTCCAATTAATCCAAAAGTACAGAATGTTTCTCTCATTCTGTTACCCTGACGATCCCCCAGAAAGAGCCCTGTCCTCATCAGAATCATCAAAGATGGGTCCTGGGCACATCTGGGAAGCGTTCAAGAGCCCAGGTCCAAAGCATCAATTTCATTTTAAGCAAATGATGCAGGTGGTATACTCACCACTTCCACTCACATTCCATTTTTGAGAACATAGTCCTGTGGCCACACTTAGTCTCAAGGGAGACTGGGAAATGCAGTCTTGAGGCTGGATGAGGATATGCGCAAAAGAAGAGGAGAATGGAGTTTGGTCAGCAACGGAGAGTTTCTACCACAGATATGATAAAATAACAGTAATCACTATAATACACTGCCAAATTATTCTCCAGCCTTGCTCCTGCTGAGCACTTTGTTTTGATTACTTCTGAGAGAGCCAGATTTGATTGCAGAGGAGATACCTCACAGTTTTGTAATGCTGAATCACTCATTCGTGTGGCAACGTTGACCTCTGCCTGGAATAGCAGTAGCACTGACATTAACGACTGTGCTGCTCACCGCTCATTATTGCAATTCATAATCAAATGTACTTTTCTTGGTGCTTTGCAAACTGATACAGATACATTCCAATCGATAGGTTTTATCCACCTACCCATCCTCACCCGTGACATGGTGCTGGGTGGGGGGGTGGTGATAAAAAAAAGCAGAACGCACATACCCCCCTGCAACAGCCTGGCATTTTCCCTACCCCTCGTCTTTTCCCACTTTAGAGGATTACAGGAAGAAGAGTTCTACAAGATATGAGCCATTTTGCTGTCATTTAGTCAATGGGCTAAGAGGGTATGTGCACTGCTGGATGGTTTTTTACTTGTGGTAAGAAAGGCCATGAAGGCAGCTTCAGATTTTCTTTTGAGGATTAGGCTGATCAAAACACCCCTTTCTAGTGGGGTGCCTGGGTGGCTCAGTCAGTTAAGCATCCAACTTCGGCTCAGGTCATGATCTCATGGCTGTTGAGTTTGAGCCCATAGGGCTTTGTGCTGACAGCTAGAGGCCTGGAGCCTGGAGCCTGTTTTGTATTGTCTCCCTCTCTCTCTGTCCCTCCTCTACTCATGCTCTGTCTGTCGCTCTCTCAAAAATAAATAAACATTAAAAAAAATTTTTTTAAATATCCCTTTCCTCAGATTCCTCCAGGGACTGCAAGAGAATGGGTGTTTTGCAGGCATATGGAGAGAGTAAATTTTATTTGGTTGACTGAATAGACACACAATAAATGTTAATGATGCCAATCATAGTATATATACCAGTGTTATCCATTTTAAAGGAAAGGGGAAATTGTCTCACACATTTTCAGAATTCCTATCACAGAATCTTATTGATGGTTGATTTCCTTTTTTCTGAAGCTGGAGCTCAGCTTCAGAGTTATTTTTCAAAATATTGTGTATTTTGCTAACAGTATATAACTCCATATGTTATTTCATCCATAAAACTTGTTCCTAATGTTTTTTCCTGCGGGTTCTAGGTTGATGATACCACCAGGCCTTGAGGAAAAGTCAGCCTTCTGACAGGGCTGTTATCAACTAGCTAAAGTTCTAAGATTCTGATAACATCTTTTATGAAGGAACTCAAAGCATCTCCCCAAATGATAAGCCCCTTCTCTTATTCTGTTCTATGCTCCCACAGCAACCAGGCCATTTAGGTATTAGCAACATTTAAATAGCAATATTTGGGGGTTTTTTTCTCCCAAGAATATTTCTCAGGTAGCAGAATCCATTTCACATC
The DNA here is from genome assembly GCF_018350215.1 of Panthera leo. Taxonomy (NCBI): domain Eukaryota; kingdom Metazoa; phylum Chordata; class Mammalia; order Carnivora; family Felidae; genus Panthera; species Panthera leo. The sequence goes on along the minus strand of NC_056685.1, from coordinate 91,718,689 downwards.
CTCACCCCAATTAATGGTCCAATTCTCCATACACTGAATTCAATCTGTGCAGAGGTAGAAAGCTGGACTTTGTAATTCCTGATTAGGACAGTCTTATATAAGAAGAAAGATCATGGACCTAGGGGGTGACTCAAAGTATGGTTAATCTACTGCCAGAAAACCTAAGAAGAGGGCTGTGTAAGGCAGGATAAGGAGGAAGTAAGGAGTAGGACCCCTATTCCCATCTCTTTCCCAGCATTTCCCAGTTCCAAGGGCAAGGGATAGATTGCACTTTATTAAAATAATATGTAGGCACCTGGGTGGGCTCAGTTGGTTAAGAGTCTGAGTCTTGATTTCAGTTCAGGTCATGATCTCACAATTTGTGAGTTCAAGCCCTGCATCGGGCTCTGCACTGACAGAGTGGAGCCTGCTTGGGGTTTTCTCTCTCCCTCTCTCTGCTCCTCCCCTGCTTGCGCTTGCTCTCTCTCTCTCTCAGAAAAAAAAAAAAAAAAAAAAACTTAAAAAAATAAAATAATAGGCAATCATCCAGGTGAGGATATGGCTGCCAGCAGTGTTAGGTCTCTACTTGACCAGATACATAAAAAGAAGAAATGACTCTCTTTTCCTAATTCCTGCAAACACAAGCTGTGACAGGACATAGAAGGAGAACTCATTCCCATTACGGTTTGAGATTTCATCCAGCCCTCTGATGAGTTACTGAGGTAGGTCTGTTGGAGAACTGACTAAGGATATCTTGAATTAGCATGGCCATTTGCAGCCTTCACATTTCACTTCTTTTGTCTCAGATGCTCCTCTTAGCAGCTCACGGGAGTCAAAATAAAAGGAGCTCTATAATATAGAGCATTTACTGTGTGCCAAACGTATATATTCCCGTTCATTGATTCTCCACAACACTCCTCAGAGTTAGGTTCTATTATGAATTTCATTTTACGGATGAGGCTTAGAGAGGTTGAGATTCCCAAGCTCAACCTTTGGTAAATGACAGGATCAGCTGCGTAAACCTAGGCAGTCTGGCTACCAGGTTCAGATGCTGAACCATGACACCATTGGCTTTACGGTTTTTAGAGAACTTAAGTGACCAGTAACCAGCAGCATTGGAACTAAGACCTACTTGTCTGCTTCTTACTTATTTCAGCATTCTGCTGGTTTGGGGACCTCTGGGGTTTGTGCTCACTTAGATCCATTGTGGCTGTGTTTCCCAAACTCCCACCCCCCATGGCCACTCAAGGAATCAAACTTTTCTCTAAGGTCAAGTTTAGGATTTGAAACCTTTAATTTCCTTCCAGCTGACATTTTACCATTTCATAGTCCCCAAACCTCTTGCAGCTTATAAAGGAATGATTTCAGATATCCACTCCCCGCAGCTCTGAGAGCAATTCATTTTAATGTTGGGACATTGCCCAGAATTCAAGAAAACTAGCATGATCCTTCCAGTCTGGCTTTTCACTCTACCTGTTGTCTAAAACTCTGTTTATAGGCATAAACTACTAGGCTAGACATGGGGGAAAAAATTTTAGTGTTCCAGATGATAGTCTTAACTTTAACAAGAGGCCCAGATATTTGATGAGTTCCTTTATTCATTTGTATATTTGGGGGTCATGTAAGCAATGGAAAAATGTTCCATAAGGTTTTATCACCATTTAAATAATAGTAGTAAAAAATCTTCCCCAATCTAATCATAATAAAAGTTGTTCAGCAGATCCAAAATAAGTCCATTGAGTCTAAGAAAAAGAAAAGTTTTAATTATCTGTGCCAGAGAATGGCTTTAGAAGATTAATGTTAGGGAAGGTTCTATAATGGTCTTTTGGGAACCCACAAGGATTTATAAAATGGAGACAACAAATACAGTGGAAATGTCTTCAGCAACTTAGCTTGAAATAAACAAAATTACAGCATTCTCCTAGAGAGTTGGTCTTGATTGGATGGCTATTGATCAAAAATGATGAAAACAATGTTAAAGGGGCTACTGAGTTAAACATTTATCTTCCCTGTTCCTTAAATTCTGTATCTTGGGGCACCTGGGTGGCTCAGTCAGTTGAGTGTCTGACTTCAGCCCAGGTAATGATCTCACAGTTCGTGAATTTGATCCCTGCATCAGGCTCTGTGCTGACAGCTCAGAGCCTGGAGCCTCTTTGGATTCTGTCTGTCTCTCTCTCTCTCAAAAATAAATAAACATTAAAAAAAAATTTTAATCTGTATTTTTACAATTGATGCCTTTTTAAAAAAGCCAAAATTTAGAGTTGTCAACAGCTAACCTAGTAAGATATTTAAAAGTAAATACAACAATGAACTTCTGTTCTATTAAACATTAATCAAATGATCCTTTTAAAAATAAGCATAAAAGCCCATGACTCAAAGTCAATAACAATTCTAGATTGTGTGTCTAACTAGTCAGTTAAGTGTCCAACTTTTGGGGCGCCTGGGTGGCTCAGTCAGTTAAGCATCCAACTTCAGCTCAGGTCATGATCTCTCAGTTTGTGAGTTCAAGCCCCGCATCAGGCTCTGTGATGACAGCTCAGAGCCTGGAGCCTGCTTCAGATTCTGTGTCTCCCTCCCTCCTTCTCTGCCACTCCCCCACTCATGTTCTCTCTCTCTCTCTCTCTCTCTCTCTCAAAAATAAATAAACATTAAAAAAAAGTTTCAAATGATATCCTTGCCCTGCCCAAAGGAATCAACCTTTTGATATCACTTAGGTTTCTTGCTTCTTGGAGGTCCCATGCCCAATTGATTGGTAGTGTTGAAAATCATGGAAAAGCAAAAGATATAAATCTTTTGGACAAGACGGCATTGGTAGAAAACTCCCCTCCAGCTTTTATACCTCTGTGATGATGGGATGGGTTGCTCCTGGGAAGAGACTAGCCAAAGTATTGTAATATTTTGACTCATAAAATTTTCACAAAACAACTCTTTCCGAAACAAGTTGGACAGGTTGAGTATGTGACTTTCTTGGTATGGGGCTGCCACATGCTAATAAAACCTCCCAAGTGTCTGCTATCCTGCAGTCTATCTTATTTCCATTTATTCCAGGACCTCAAATGGTCAAAAACAGTTTTAAAAGGGAGAGTGGGGCTCCTGGCTTCTTTAATACTATATTTTATAGTCCATTCTAAATTTCATTTTCACAACAATTCTTCAAGATAGATAATATTCTGCTCATCTCACAGATGATAAAACAAGCACTAAAGGACAGGAAACTTGCCAGAGGCTAGTGAGCTGGAAAGAAATAAAACCAGGACTCAATCCAGGTGGGTTTGCCTCTAGAATCCCAAGCTTTCCCACGGACTCTTCCGTATTCCTCCTTTTGTATCCTGTTGGCTCTCCTCTACTGCTGCCTAAGCAGGGGATTGGCATTTAACAAGGGGTTGGGAGGGATGCCAAGACGAGAACAACACCAAGTGGATAGAACAGAACTGCTTGTTAGAGGCCTCTCCCTTATGCTCAGACTGTTAAATGAGCTGAGAGGCAGAGTGTGCAATGGTAAAACAACTGGTCTTGAACTCAGACTGGGCTTCAAATTCCTTCTCCACCATTCCTGAATGATACCTACTGCCTGGGCTCAGTTACATGTGACACTAGACTCCTAGGAGACCACCTGACCAATGGACCCACAGCCTCTCCACTAAATCTGCTGTATCTCCCCGACCCTCCAAAGTATGTGTTCCCAACTCCTGGTCTCTACTCCAATTCAACCTTACGGCTGAGCCTCTCCTGCTTACTAGGTTGGTTTCCAATGGGCTCTGACACCTCTTTTTTAGTCGTGCCGGCCTGAGAAGTCTTTGTGGTGGCATCTTACACCCAAACTCCCTGGTTTTCAGCCTTTAATCTTTAGCCAGAATTAGAATTGGACTTGTCATGGCTTGAACTTCCTGATTTAGACTGTAGATTCTTCCCTAGGAATATGTCAGCCCCTTTGTTCTCAGTTTTCTCTCTGTTCCTTTAGTGGCAGCTTTTTCTCTCCTCCCAGGAAAGGAACCATCTACATGGCTGTGGCTGCCCAGATAATGCACTGGGCATTTAAGGGGACTTGCACTCACCTGGGACTTGCACAGATTGCCTCCAGTCTGGATCACTGCATTCCTTTCTACAGTAGTGAGGACAAAACAGAGATTCTCCATAACTAACAGATAAACCTGCCACTTCCCTAGTGAACACCATTCTTCCCACCCTCTAGTCACTCAATGTCTACATTTTAACAGACAGTAACATTTTCTGAAGGTTTTTAGAGGAAAAGGAGAAGAAAGTGGGTTAAGAGTATCACTATACTCCTACAGAATAGCTTCCATTTGATAGGCTATAATTTCTAGAATAAGCTTCTCTCTTGACACTGGAGTTCCTATTGCATCTGCAGAGAAATGTATTATTTGCTGAATCTTTTACAACTTTTTTATTATGAAAAATTTTAAGCATATACCAAAGTGTATAAAAATAGTATAATGAACTACCATCACCAGCTTCAAAACTTGTCAATTCATGGCCAATCTCCTTTCATCTTTACCTTATCCACATCTTCTGTCTTCTGGATTATTTTTACACAAATCCAAGAGTCTATATAACTATATCTATGAGTGTTTTATAATATATCTTTTAAAGATAAGGATTCTTGGGGCACCTGGCTGGCTCAGTCAGTAGAGCAATGCGACTCTTGATCTTGGGGTTGTGAGTTCAGGCTCCATGTTGGGTGTGGATATTAATTTTAAAAAAATAAAATAAAAAAAATAAATAAAGAGAAGGATTCTTTCTAAAAAATAACCACAATACCATTATTACACCTAAAATTTAATAAATAGTTCCCTAATACTAGCAAAAACCCAATCTTTGGATTTCTCTGACTGTTCCGTGAGAGATCTGTTGTTTACAATTGCTTTGCTTTGTTCAAATCAGGAGCCAAAATGTATACATTACACATTAATCTGTCTCCAAAGTTTTTGTAACATATGCGTATCCTTTGCTTTTTTGTTTTTCTTGTAATTTATTGAAGAAAGCAGATAATTTTCCCTGTAGAAATTTTCACATTCTGGATTTTACGGATTGCCTTTGTGATATCCTGTCTCCTGGATTTCCTAGACAATTGGCAGTTAGATCTAGAGGCCTTGATAAGAATCTCTTCCACTTTTTTATGAGAATATTTCACAGTTAGGGTTGTGTGTGTATATGTATATTACTGTGTGTATATGTTATTGTGTATTATATATGTATTGTGTGTCTATATTGTGTATATATATTATTATCTATTAACAAACTCAGAGCATTTATATATTTTACATATATAATACATTTCTATTTTACATATAAACGCTCTGGGTTTATTAATCTTCTCAAGAAAAATCTGCACAATCACCGCAGATAGTCACTGCAGAGTCTTGACTCCTTCTTTTTGCCAATACCAGCAATGGCTTGTGCAGTCCCCCTGACTTTCTTCATTCTGGTCTTGCATTCCTTTGGCTGCTTCCTTGACACCTTTTTCTTCTCATACAGGCCATGTCTTGCAAGTCTACATCTGGGTTCGTTTTTCATGACATAATCCGAGGGATCATAAATCATGCCAGAGCCAATTGTCTTGCCACCACCACAGTGAGTTCTGGATCCAAATATAAAGATGCCGTCTGGTGTAGTCTTATACATTTTGGCTAGCTTTTCCTGAATTTCTGTCGTAGGTACTGTTTGTTACCTTGCTGGGGTGAAGCATGTCAAGGACCGTGTGTTTCTGCTGATGTAGTCGGTTGGTCAGGAACCTCCTGGTCCAGATAGTTACTGTGTCGTCCATGATGGTGGCCAAGCTTCACGATGGTGGAAAAGCACTGTCGTATAAGGAGACACAGAGTGTGTGGTTGTTTCTCTTTTTGTAATGTTAAACTAGATCCGTGGGTTTTGGTATCGTCAACTTGATCCGTTTTTTATAAAGCTCCCCATTAGTCTTTCACTTAATGGCCTAGAAGCTATTGATGGCCTTTGCCCAGATTCTTTATCTTGTTAGGGATTGCACAGTGGTGATGTTTAGATTCTATTGTCCTTTCTGCATTTATTAGCTGCAATTAAAACAAAACAAACAAACAAACAAACTTTCCCTCATCAACTCTTTGGTTACTCTGAGATACAGTCCTTATGGGAAAAGCAGGATAAATGCTTGATTCTGTCTCTCCCTCTCCATTTTGTTATCAGCTTCCAAGATGACTAATGAATACTTTTAAGTATTTTTTTATAAACTCATGTATTCTCAACATATTTAATGCATTTCATCATGCTGAATGTTAGTTATTTCTAGATAGGTAATGTTCTTTAGACTGTAGGTATGGCATGCCATTACAGACCACGGAAAGGCAAGGGCTATATGCTAACCTCACTTGGGAAACTCTGAAAGTAATAAAAAGGACCATTAGCAGAAATGTGATCAAACTATGAAAAGTAGTCAACAACCACAAAAAGCCCTGAAAGAGCTGAAGCAGAACAGACAGGACTATGTAGAGCCATCCCAGGAAGCAGGGACACTGGGTCAGGGAGCAGTGGGAATGTCACAGGGGAGGGGCAGACTGGAGAGAACGCAGAGCCACTGAGTCAGCATTCAGGGGGACGGCAGTGAGAATACTTTGAAACTGGAACTAAAGATGTAGAGCTGGGAGCCAGTGAGAGTCTTGAGTAAATGTGGGATAAAAGGGACGAATGTGAGCCAACAAACTCTGTAGGGAACCTTGAGAGGGAGTTTTTGAATAAGAGCAAAGAGGTTAAACTACAAAACCTCATTTAGGGTTAAACTACAAAACCTCATTTAAGTAAAAGCAACTGTGTATCTGTACATTGACCAACTGTATCTAGTATGTGAGCTCAGATGTGTTCATTTGTTATGCCCTCCTGCTGGGCCTGTGTCACTCCTTAGAGATATCAAAGCGGGGGGGGGGGGGGGGGGGGGGCACAAAGAGGGGGAAGGGGATTCAAGAATAAAATCTTTGGAGGAGAAATTTTTCAGTGCTTCCTTTTTCTCAGGCAGCAACCCAAAGACACTCGGAAAGCTCCTTAGAGATTGCTTAGGATCTATATTCATCTCAATAGACGGCCATAGTTGACATAAATATTTTCATATTCTGCCCTAAGCTAATATAACAGTGAATTCTACTTAACAATTAGGATAAATATTTTTTACCTTTAATTTTAAGGAAAGTTATAATAAAATCATCAGAAATCATAGTGTAGGAAAGGATCTTAAAGGTCAGATAGTTGTAGTCCTAAATGAGAATACTAAGTCAAAATTCTCATTCCATAAAAACAAAAAAACAAAAAAACAAAAAACAGTTGACATTTAGATGAACTAATTCAACAGAGAGCCAAGCTCTTGCCTTCTGGGCATAGAAGAAATAACAGCTTTATGAAAGTGTTTTAATAATAAAAAGTAACAGGAAAAACAAACATAACTCTCAACTATTGTACATTTTTTTATAAAAGGTGTTCTCCTACTATATCAAAGTGCAGATTGCCTACTTGATTTCCTTTTTAGAACCAGTTCAAGCCAACCTGCAAAACATTAATATTGAATCCAAGATTCAGCATGAATACAAAAGTATTCTGAACTGAAATAGAAAATCAGATGTGAATTTGGGTAAGATTATAGCTACTTGATATTTGTCTTTTTATTAACCATAGCCTCAATAATCTACTTTTAACTAGAAGAGAGAAATTTTATGTTTTTAAAAAATGTTTGTTTTTTGGTCTTTTTAAATCTTTTATTGGAAATGCAATATTAAGGCCACTGAGAACCAAAGCTTACCAGACACAGTATATTTTCACATAAATATTGGGATCATTTGTAACATGTACTATCACAGAATGGTCATAGACTTAACTTTAGCCTGGTTTTTTTTTGTTCCTACTTTTGAGCTGCTAAAGGAAGTAACTTTTATTTTCAAAATTGTCTCAAAAATTACTTTTAATGGTTAAAAAGCATAACTTTACTTTTGAAAGTACTTTCACTTTCTTAAAAAGGTAAATCCTCATTATTAATATTGAGTATTTTAGGGCAAGTTCACACATGAACTCACAGCTCTCTCTTTACCCACATTCCTCTCTAGATATGCAATCTATTATTAAGGAAAGGCTAGAGGAATATCAATAAATGTATATATAAATCTGAAAATATGCATTTAAACATAACACATACTAATCAAAAGAATATATTTGGGACAAGTATTTTAATGGATATCTCTTAAGGCAATATGACCTCTTCAAATTTTGTATATGTGTGTCTGTGTACGTGTATGTCCTCAGATGATACCAGAATAACCATTAAAATATTATGGGGTATTATTCTGAGAAAATAAATGAAGAATTCTGTAACTAGCCTCAACACAATTTAGAATTACTCTCCTCCCCTATAATAGTTCTAAAATACAATTTTAATTAGTCTCTGCATATACTTCTGAACTGAACTGAATGTTGCTCTTGCCTGTGTGTCAGACTAAGCCACAAATATTGAATGTTCTCTTCAAATAGAAATGAGACAGCTTCTGAATGCCTCATTGTTCTTATTTTAACAGAAATCGTAATATATTTTACCTACATGATGGGGATATTAAACCTCAGTAGCCAATGACTTTGAAGGAGTTTTCACATCTAGGTAAGACGTGACTTATTTATATATGAAATCTCTCTCTCTTTTTGTAAATGTTTATTTATTTATTTTGAGAGTGGGGGGAGGAGGGGCAGAGAGAAAGGAAGAGGGAGGATCCTATTATGACCTGAGCCAAAATCAAGAGTCAGACGCTCAACATACTGAGTCAGCCAGGTGCCCCTAGATATGAAATCTCTTAAATGAGATATGACATATGTGTAGAAGATATGATTACAAAATAGTTACAAACTCCAACAGCCAAGCCTGAAAACATGTCTTATAATTGTCCTGGAGCTTTTTCTGAAGACCTGAGTTACTCTGTAACCACTGCCCACCTCCCAACACTGTTCTAGCCAAAGAAGCTAGCATTCATTGGAAATTGTTTGCTCTTGGGAATGATTCTTACACTCTTGGTTAAAGTAAAAAAAAGTTGTGTAAAAACTGACTGACCCAATTTAGATAAGAATTGATTGTTTCAAACTGCCCACTCTTCTTTACTTTTGTGGAGAGAAGCAAAATTTGTACGTGTGTGTATGTGTGTGTGTTCCCGAAAGGTTACTTTAAACTGGAGATAAGGTTAGCGATTTTACAGAAAATAGCTCAGTGTTTTTCCACGGATCAGTGGTATGGTCATTTTTGACCTCTTGCGGCACAACTCAAATAATAAAAAATTCAAGTTCGACTTGCCATTCATTCTAAAGTTAAACTGACTTTCAGATCATTATCAGAAAAAAAAGCTCAGTAAACAAACTTTTGAACCATGAAACAAATAACTCCCAGGCGTGCCTCCTAGAGTCAGGCAATTCTAGCCTGCATTTTGGAAAAAAGAAAAGGTTCCCATCGAAGCAAGCCTGTGTCAGCATCTCAGTTCTATCACCTCCTTTCCGTCTGCACTTTAGGAGTGTGCTATCCGAGTATTTGTTGGATGCCGGTAAAGCCTGGAAAACCCCCTTCCCTATGTTTATTGTTGTTTTAAGGTAGCCATAATCACTTCTAAATAGATATTGACTATCATCATGTAGCAATGTTTAGTTTGAGGGATGTGTAAGGAAGAGGGGCAGAGGAAATATTTTTTCCCTGCCTGCTTTATAGGGGTAGGTTTGGTCTAGTTGCACGTTTGAACTGTGAACCAGATTCTGGCTAGCAGAATCACCTTATCCCAACGTGCCTGTGCTTATTGGGTCTCCACCCAGCAATGGGGATTTAGCTGATACACAAAGCACGGAAACAAGCCCATCCCTTTCCGTCAGTATTCCCTGCAGTATGGGGATAGGTCTGCAAAATACCCATCGCAGACATTAAAGTGGTTCCCTACCGGCCCCTGCAAAGAAGATATAATCAGGAAATGTAAAATTGAAAGATGCTACTGTTTCACTGCAACTTCTGACTTTATTTCATTGGCTACTCTATTTTATCACTACATATAATTGTCTTGCACTGGAAGATTAAGGACTATGTTACATGACTGATTTACATGTGATGCCATAATAATCTGTGCCCAGACTGATCTTTTAAATAAATACTGTAATGCTTTATTTACTAGTACTGCATATGTTTACTAATGATTACATATTCATAAGTTAGTCTTGTCTCCCCAACTTTGAGGTACATTACTTAAGGGAAAAGACTAGGGTTTATATGTCTTTTGTACTCATAAAGTCCCTGTCCCAGCACTGAATACTTAATAGTCATATCGTTCCTTGACTACAATTTATTTGTTTAGAAATTTTAGTGGTGGGGCGCCTGGGTGGCTTGGTCGGTTAAGCGTCTGACTTCGGCTCGGGTCATGATCTCGCGGTCTGTGAGTTCGAGCCCCGCGTCGGGCTCTGTGCTGACAGCTCAGAGCCTGGAGCCTATTTCAGATTCTGTGTCTCCCTCTCTCTCTGCCCCTCCCCTGTTCATGCTCTGTCTCTCTCTGTCTCAAAAATAAATAAACGTTTAAAAAAAAAAATTAAAAAAAAAAAAAAAGAAATTTTAGTGGTAACTGTCTCTATAATTATAATGTATAAAATCTTTATGTATCACAGAAGTAACTTCTAGTAGAATAATATTTAATTTTAAAAAGTGAGTATGAGCTGACTTACTATGTTCCAAGAAATACTGATATTATCCCCATTTTCCAGACAGAAAAACTGACGTTCAACAGGGTTTCACAAGTTCACACAGGTAGTAAGTGAGGGGCTGCAAACCAAAGCAGTTCTGTTGGATTCTATGCTGTTATTCACAATGCAATTCTTTCTTCCATGTTTACACATTTAATATGCTTCTAGTTTTCAACTTTAAGCTTTTCCAGTTAAAACAAAATAAAGGATGAACTGTTGTGGGAAAGGGTTTCATAGGGGGAAGGAGTGAAATGGCTGTCAGTTGCTCTTGATCCCTTAAATTTAGCTGCTTAGGTTTGAAGTGTTTTCCACTTATGTGACTGCAATTTAAAGGAGCTTGTGAATATCAAGACTGCTCACCAGTGACGTCAGAGTGTACCAAGAAAGATCAGGTTGCAGACTTTTCAGCATGATCTGGGGCCCAGTACATACCAATGATTTTTATCAGATTAGAAGTCAGGCAGTCTACTGATATCTATATCAGAATTAAATGCAATTACAAACTTGTAAACAGCTGAAAAGAAAAAAAAAACCCACGGAAATGTTATAAAGCTGTAGCTTTATAATAATGTTTTGTCCTTTTTGCTGCAGACTTTGAATATTTTATTCAAAGAACTGATCCGAAAACAGTTGCCTCAGACAGATTGTGAGGAATGGGGTTAGTCTCTGTAGGGCCCTTGCAATATTAGCCGACCCTCCACTCTCTTGTTGGGTGGTACCCTCCGGCTGTCGGTTCAGGGACCTTCTCCAACCCTTCAGTGTAAGTTTGGTTACTGAAGAACAAACAATTCCATGTCTGCTTTCCTCTGTCTCCCTAGTCTCCTGGCAGTTTTTACCTGCTCGGCTGGTTGCTAGTTGGTGAAAATGCAATAAATCAATCTCTGATTGTGTCATGATTGATACTAATAAGGCATGCTTCAATGTGGATTTCATGGAGACCATGACTTGACCCAAAGATTCTCTTTCTAGGACTAGGAAGGGTAATCTCAGTAATAGAAAAAAGAATAACACTGCAGTGGTCTCACAGCCTGTGGGATTAAATTTAGTGGCAGAAAAAAAAAAAAAAAGAATTACTGCTCAAAAAAGAGCACGGTTTGGTGCTTATGTCAAATGAGTGGGACCACTGAACAGCACCGGTGGAACGCAGTAATAACACTTAAATTTCCTGACCCCAACTATACTTTCTTTAACAATTTTCCCCCTTTAAAGACTAGAGCTATAGTGAATCTTTTGCAAGACTTTTTTCCCTTTTGGTATCTCAATAAGTCTGTGAGTATAGTATAATCATGAACAAAAAATTCTTACTCTTGGTTTAGAAGATGTAGCTTAATAAATTATATTCTTATGAGTACTCGTTGAAGCAGGAAAAATTCCTATTCTTCCATTCCAACTGAAAGCCTTCCCCTGAACAAGTTGTTAAGACACGTTCAGAGATGCCTATCATGGGAACATATACTAGGATAAATTGACTGTAGGAGAAGAAGGCAGAGATTAGTCACTCACAAGTTGGCAGCATAAAGACCAGGTAAAGAACTGCACACCAGCCTGACAATCAGGAGATAAACTGGCACTCTGCCCTGGTTTGGGTGGGCACTTACTTCTTAATGAATTAGTTAGTTTTCCATAGACTTTGTTAATGAAACTACAGAAGAAAGAAGTTTAAAATACATTTTAAGGGACGCCTGAGTGACTCAGTCGGTTAAGCATCTGACTTTGGCTCAGGTCATGATCTCACGGTTCGTGAGTTCGAGCCCTGCATCAGACTCTGTGCTGACAGCTTGGAGCCTGGAGCCTGCTTCTGATTCTGTGTCTCCCTGTCTCTCTGCCCCTCCCCTGCTCATACTCTGTCTCTCTCTCTCTCAAAAATAAATAAACATTAAAAAATTAAAAATAAAAAGAAGTTTAAAATACAATTTAAAAAGAAGACTTAAAGAGTTTCTCCAGTCACAGTGTATTCCTTAGGGATTATTAACTTCTTGACGAAGTAAACAATGATTAACTCCTTTGGATAAAGTCTGAAACTATAGAAAGTGAACATGTCAGGTATCAAATGCAAACTTAATGGGCACAGCCTTGTTTCCTTATGCAATCGCTTCATTGCCTCAAAATACCTGGTCCAGAATAAATTCTTACTAGACAGCCATCCTGGTTTTCAAGCATCCGGTGATACCCAAGATAACCAATCTGCAACGTATAAGGCTACTTTATTTACTTAGTGTTTCTGAGATAAGAATTATGCTAGCAAATATTTGATCACTAACCCACCCCTGCTGGTGTGCCCATATCCCATGAATGTGACTGTGTGACAGGATGGTGAGTTGCAAGTGATTTTAACTGCCCATGGAAGGAAAGGGTCAATCCGAGGCTGAAGGAGTTTGGAAGCCAGCACTAAATGAATGAATATTCAAAAAGGAAAATATTTCTTTCTGCAATACACATAGTGGAAGTGAATAAATGTGGAAGTGGGTATCCTTGAAATCCCCAATCGATTCAGTGTTTGCAAACACTGAACAATGCCAAACCTCCTCAGAATTATTGGTGTGTATATCGGGGGGATATATTCAGAAGACTAAAGACAAATTACACAATGATCTTTTCTCTTGCCAGTCCTTTCTTTTTTTTCTCTCCTTAGCCTCGTTTAATCTGACAGAATGGGCTCCTAAATCTTACTTGGTGGCATCAGCCAGTACCCAATTCATTGTCCATTATGTCCACAAGGCTTGATGATTTTCTCCAGAATACATGTAAGCACGATATGGAACACAGAGGTATTTTCCATTGCCCCTAACACATACGCCCAATGACAAATTTCTCGTTAAAAGTCATTACAAAATACGCAGACTTGTACGAATATGTTTGGTGTTTTGTTTTATGTCCGTAATGTTTTTTTTTGAAATCACCAGGAAAGAATGGATTCTAAAACGCAGTGGTTCGTCTCTCAGACCTCATTATTCTGTCCTCACAATGTGCATCACAATGAAATGACTGACTAAGGACTTTGAATACAAGTAAATATAGAAGCTCTATGTAAATAGGCTTGTCGAATCAGGAGAAAGAAAGAAAAGGCTCTGAGGAGTTGTTTATGCTTTCTTTCATCTGAAGTGCCATTTTCTCTGTACATCAGATAGCATATTGATTTTAGTGTACTTCAATTCTCAATTTTCCATAAACCATAAAAACCTTAATGGCTTCTCCAAAGCTCAAGTGAGAAACAATCAATTAATTTTCCCAGTAGTTCAACTCTGTCAAAATTAAAGTGCTATTTTAATGAATTTTTCAGACATTGAGGATCTACAGAGCAGCAGTTTAATGCCAAAAAGGCTTTCTTTTACTAAGGCAAGAAAAGTTTAAATATACACCAATTAAATAGAGAGTTCAAATGTTTTAACCTTTATTAAAGACATGAAAATGCAAGTCGCTTTTCCATGGCATTTTTCTAGGGTTTAACCTAACACTGAGTCCACAGCAGTTCTGAACAGAACTGTTGCAGAATCATCCATAACATAATAATCAAATGCATCAGCTACTACCCTGGGACACCATTCCTCTGTGTTGTGATTTGAAGAATAACAAAAGGGCTGTCCTACTTTCTCCCACAGGTCCGTATCAGACCTCAAATTCCCACTGCTAATACCACCTCTATGAAACAAGGCATTTTTTTTAAAGGCCACAGTAAAAATTCCTGGAAGGAGAAGAGGCTGGGGAACCAACATACTTTCAGTTGCACAATAGTAAACGGATAGTCCATTAGCATAGATTCCTTTATCAGATTAGTTAACTGTCACATAGAAAGCGGAGATTACAATGGAGACAGGTGCAGTTTGGGAATGGTGGTGAGGAGGTGGGCAGGTCTCTATCTTGAAATGACGATGCGGACAGCTCCCAGGAGACAGAAAACACATATTGATGATGGAAAAGAGGATGCTAAGAAGGGTCAGGATTTGAACAGGCTGTGGGCAGCCTCAAAGCAAAATTTCTTTCAGGCTGCTCTGAATAGGACGAAGAAGATAAAACACTAGAACAGTAATTGGAATGGTGAAATGAGTTGAAAAATAGACCTAAGCTACAGGCAGAGAGGACATCCTAGTCCATTTCACTAGTAGACTATGGACTGTACTTTGCTGAAGTAAAAGGTAAGTGATGTTGATTGCTTGACAAAATTCAAATTCACTTTGTTTTGGATATGAGAGAATTTTCTGTGATCCTGAGAAGATGTCATCATGGTGTTTCATCTGGTGGCTGTTCAGGCTTTTTGTTCTGTTTTTGTTTTTCTTCCATATTTGATTGTTTCTTTTTTTTAATTGGGTTATAATGTAAAACTCATTTAATAACTTAATGAATTTAGGAAAGTTGTTTTGAGGAGTCTAACTTATTTTTTTCATTTCTTTTTTTTTTATTATTTTTAAAAATGTTTATTTATTCTTGAGAGACATAGAGAGACAGAGCATGAGCGGGGGAGGGACAGAGAGAGAGAGGAGACACAGAATCAGAAGCAGGCTCCAGGCTCTGAGCTGTCAGCACAGAGCTCGAAGCAGGACTCAAACTCATGAGCAGGGAGATCACCACCTGGGCTGAAGTCAGACGCTTAACGGGCTGAGCCACCCGGGTGCCCTGAGGAGTCTAACTTGTTTATAATTTCCTCCAAGACTGGATCTGTTACAGTTCCTTCACAAGAAGGAGGCACTTTCGTATACAACCATTAAACAGATTAATTTGCAATTTGGCCTATTTCCTGTTAGATTTCAGGGTGGCGGTAGATGGGCACATTTTTCGTTGCTCATCTAATCTATTGTTTATTAAAATTTTGAAGTAATTCCCTTTCTCCCTGTTAATCGCCTATAGGCATTTCCACAGTACAGGTCTTTTCTGACTTCTTAGTGCTGGGGTAGCTTCTAAGTAAAGCCCCCGGGACTTCTGCTTCCCATTTACAGAAAGTGGGTTGGTATTTCTTCTTGGAAGCTGATCTGCCTCAGGGTTTCTAGGAGGGGCTACCTGTTGTCATTTTGAAGTAAGTAGAGTTATTTCTCTCCCACCTTCATTTCTAGCCACATAGTTTCTTAAAGCTTCAGCTACTGTGTGGGTGGGCAAATGGAAGGTGCTGATTATCTTTCAGGGCATAAATAAAAATCAGGAGGCAACCCAGTCACCGAGTGCAAGAAGGAAAATCACATCATAAATCTCAGAAGTTCTTTTCCATTTACATAACCAGTAGCAGATATCACTGTAGTGCTTAAATAATGTAAATATAAACTAGGAGTGACTCTATCCATGGATCTTAATGAAACATCGTATATAATAAGTGCGGAATAAAAAGGCTCATTGAACAGATTTTTAAAAGTCAAAGAGAATATAAACAAATGCTCATACATGCATAATACATATGTGTCAGGCACTTTGTGCTCAATGCTATCTTAAGCTGGAAAAATAAATAGGCTTACAAATCCTTAAGGGACTTTTTTTTTTAAACCTTTTGGCACATTAGACAGAAACTGCTCTAAGGTTGGTGTTCCTGGGATTTCAATGGATTGGCTGGTCTGGGCCCCACAGCTAGTGTAGACATGAATGCTGGTTAATGATCGGTTAAAGGGGAGATAGACTTGTCTTCACAAAATGCGTTGTTCATGCTCTTCGCCGAAACTCTATGCAATTATGATATAATCTATTTATTTCATCCCAGATGTTCACTCACTGTTACTTCAAAGTAGGCAAGTGAGCATTATTTTGTATTTCTTACACCTGGGAATATGAAAATTCTAGGAAACTCAAATCATTTGCAAATAGCTAAGGCTGGCAGAAGCAAGACTGAAACTCAAACTTCTCAAGTTCAATTTCTTAGCCTATTTACTTCACAATAGCTGATAGGTATTCCAACTCCAGAGAAGTTGGGGAACAAAAACCTCAAGTCTTCAAACATTTGTTTACACTATTGTTTTTAAAAACAATATTTATTAAGAAATTCCAATTAAAAATGTAATATTGCTTTTTAGAGAAATTGAAAAATACAAAAACGTATGAAAAGATGAGAATAAAATTCACAGATAATACCCAGAGAGAACATATGTTGATGTTTCTTTTTCTCTCTAAAAAAATTGGATTCATATCATATATATATATGTTGTTTTTCATTAATCTAGTAAGTCATCTATATTAACATCTACCATAATTATATGTACTAGTAGGAAACAAGAAAAAAACCTGCCAATACTATGACACAATGCTTAACCACTTAGAATTATTAGTTTATACTTGTTGAAAGAAATTCCTTAAACATAGTTTTATCAAATATCTTGAGTTTATATAAATAAAAATGAAGTGAATTGGTTAGGTATTCCTAAATGTTTTCATATTTAAATTTCGACTCTTCTGATTCATTCTGTGATTTAGACTTTTCAATGTGTGTGTTTTTTTACACAGTTATTTTCTGTCTCCACCAAGGTGTTGGTGACGTAGCATTTCTTGAAAGTATTATGCTTTTGTCTCTAGAACTTGCCTTAAAGCTGATGTCCCCCATCTGCAAGTTTTAATACGCATGCCCAGGCAATGAAACTACAAGGCATAGGACTTTAGATATGTAAAAATATGAAAAACTATGCCTCTTAGAATCTATGAAATATAGCATATATTTCAGAAAAAAAAAAAAAAACTTTTTTCCCTGAATTTTATATCATGAGAATTCACTGTTGTCTTTTAAATTCATGATTAAAAAAAAAAAAAATTTTTTAACGTTTATTTATTTTTGAGACAGAAAGAGACAGAGCATGAACGGGGGAGGGTCAGAGAGAGGGAGACACAGAATCCAAAACAAGCTCCAGGCTCCGAGCTGTCAGCACAGGGCCCAACGCGGGGCTTGAACTCACCAACCGCGAGATCATGACCTGGGCTGAAGTCAGACGCTTAACCGACTGAGCCACCCAGGTGCCCCGAAATTCATGATATTTAAGGCCTTTCTACAGTCAGTATAATTTATGTAAACAATTCCCTATTATTGGACATTTAAGACCTTTTCCATTTTTTGCCATCATAAAAAAAGATGTGACAAACATCTTTGAGTATAAACCTTTGCCTTCATCTTTGATAATTTCCTTAAGAGAGAGTTCCAAAAATAGCATAACTAGGTAAAATGATATGTAGTTTGCACTTCCTATATATTGCCAAATTACTTTCCAAAATCGTGTATCAATCTGTAGGCTAACCAGTAGAATATGTGGGCACACAGGGTTACCTAATCAGTGGTTTTCACTATTCACTAACAGTATGTACAGGTTAAATCTTGCTTTTTGACCAACCTACCCTTTCCTTTCATTTCTTCCTTTATTTTTATTTATCACCTGCCAACATGATAAATAATTCCTTTCTGTTTTTAGTATTTATAACCTTTACTGATTCTATGAATCTCAACCAAAAAGTTCTTAGTCATTGCTTTGCCAATCTTAATTTTCCCTCTAAAGTCAGTTTCCTTAATCACTTCACTGCTCTAATTTTTTAGATACTCAAGGGGCTAAACCTGGATTCATTATTAGAAACTTTTTTTTACGAAGGTAGGAACCATCTATTTAATTTTCTTGATGAAATGCTTGTTTATGTCTAGAACTCTATTGAATTAGTCATTTTTGCTCTTGTTCATAATACTAATATTAATCCTAATAATAAAAATCACTGTTCTCTATCCTGACCTAAAAGGTTTCTTTTTGAAGAGTTGTCAAACCTTATTGAAATAAACTAGGTAGGGGCGCCTGGGTGGCGCAGTCGGTTAAGCGTCCGACTTCAGCCAGGTCACGATCTCGCGGTCTGTGAGTTCGAGCCCCGCGTCCGGCTCTGGGCTGATGGCTCGGAGCCTGGAGCCTGTTTCCGATTCTGTGTCTCCCTCTCTCTCTGCCCCTCCCCCGTTCATGCTCTGTCTCTCTCTGTCCCAAAAATAAATAAAAAACGTTGAAAAAAAAAAAAAAAAAAAAAAAAAAAAAAAGAAATAAACTAGGTAAAATTATCCAACGGTAGCACATTAATGGGCTCTGTCTTCATGATCATTGGATATTAATTTAGGAAGTGAAAACTATTTTTAATATTCATCTTCTCAGCAAGCCTCTATTGAGCACACACTATAACGTACAAATGCTTGATGCCTATGGTAATGCCAAGAAGCATAAGGCACATTCCTGGCCCTGCAATAATAATATGTAAAATCTATTAGATTCTCCCTGTGTGCCAGGCACTGGTCTGAGTCCTTGACATGTACCGACACATTTAATCCACTCGACAATGAATGATATGAGATTAATCTTATTAATATCTGTATTTTATAGATAAGGAAACAAGGCTGGGAGAAGCAAGTGATTGTCCAGGATCATAAAGATGGATTTGAACTTGACTATTATACTTCAGAATTAATTGGCTTGTTTCACACATCCTTTCCTATAAAAACTTACAGTATAGTAGGATAGACAGATTTACACATAAGTTACAATAAAATGGCGTAAATAAGATATGGTAGTGCCAAGGGTTGGGGAAATGAGAGAAACCAAGATGCAAGGAAGAGGTAGGATATGAATGGGCCTTGAAAGATGGAAACAGTATAGTTTGAGATAGAAATAAATTTAGCATGGGGTGGAAAGATGAACTGTAGATCCCAATACTCCTGGATTCAAATTCTGACTGCAGTCCATATTAGTTACAAGACAATTTCTCTTAGCTTCAGACACTCAACTGGTTTTGGTTCTAATGTGCAAAGTTATAAACATTTGGAAGCGTATGATATGTTGGGGGGTACTGGGGCAGCTCAAGGAACAAGGGAGGGAAGGAAGGGCAGGCATCTGTGGGGAGCAGTTGCAGCTGAAGACAAATGAAGTGGGTATAAGGAATTGTTAGATATTTGAGACAGAGGAAAGATAACTTGTCATCATGTTACGAAAATGGAAACAATAGCCATAAGGTTGGTTATGGTAAGGTTTGGAGCAAGGAGAGGCTGAAGAAGGGAACCCAGAAGAGGCTCACCTGGTTTGCCCAGGTGAAAGATAACAAAGGCATGAATCAGGGCAAAGGAAGAAGAGAGATTCCAGAATACTTTCAAAGGTAGATTTGAAAGAATTGGGTAACCAATTGGGGATTTGGGATTGAGTCAAAATGTTCCTCAGATTTTCCTCCCAGGGGCCTGAAATGATGATAATGCCTTTCACAGAGAGAAATTGCAGTTAGTTTAGGAATGAATCAGAGTTGAAAACTTGGGTGTCAGCAGTATAGATGACTTTGCAAAGTTTGAATGTAAAGAGGAGAAAGTTGGAACTTTGAGTATCAGTAATCCTAAAGCTAATTTAGGAAGGTAAATCTCTTTTCGATTAATACTTTCTTTTATTCAGCAGAAAAAATATATATATTTATTATGATGTCTTCTTTTCATTCTTATCAGGACCTTTTATTCTCTTTTTGGATTCTCTCAAAGGCATTCCTCTGAGAACTTACTGAAGACTATACACTTTCTTGTATCCCCAAGCGTGTATGTGCAGATATATGTGTGGAGGGAGGGAGGAATCATAAACATACATACACAATTTTGCATACAATTTTAGGGAGTTCTTGTATTTTTTGAGGCCAAGCCCATGAAACCCAAGAGTCTGCTCTGCATAATTTATTTTTTTTTACCAATGCATTAATATTTTCTCCAACTATAATTAACTACATGTCAGTGTTGCACTAAGTGCCTTATCTATACCAGCTCATTTAATCCCCATCATATATCTCCATATAGGCATTACATTTCAAACAGGGGAGAACATAGAATTAGGTTAAATAAATTGCCCAGAATTATAAAGTTAGTATGTGGTAGAGGCAGGGTTTGGATAGGTCTCTGTATGAGTCAGGTTTCTAGGAGAAACAGAACCAATAGGGTGTGTGTGTGTGTGTGTGTGTGTGTGTGTGTGTAAAGAGATTTATTCCAGTAACATGGCTCATGTGATTATGGAAGCTGACAAGTCCCACGATTTGCAGTTAGGAGGCTGGTAACCTAGAAAGGTTGCTGTTTTAGTTCCAGTCTGAGTCTTAAGGCCTGAGACCCAGTGGTGTGGTTCCCATTCAAAGGCTGGCAGGCTTGAGACACAGGAAGAGGTGATGTTTCAGTTCGAGTCCAAAGGCAGGACAAAGCTGATGTCCTGGTTCAAAGGCAGCCAGGCAGGAGGAATTCTCTCTCAGTCTGAGAGGAGTCAGCCTTTTTCATACTATTTGGACCTTCAATTGGTTGGATGAGGACCACCCACATTAGGGAGAGCAATCTGCTTTACTCAGTCTACTGATTTAAATGTTAATCTCGTCTAAAAACACCCTCCCAGAAACACCTAGAATAATGTTTGACTAAATATCTGGGCACCCCTGTAGCCCAGTCAAACTGACACATAAAATTAACCATTGTTCTCTCTCTGACTCCAATTACTCTGCCCAGTACTGTCATTTTAAAACTTACTCTATTTTTCTTAGATGAACTTTTTTTTTTTTTTTTTTTTTTGCTTTCACACAAGCTTTACTTAAATTATTCATGTTAGAGCTTCTTCTCCT
The DNA here is from genome assembly GCF_018350215.1 of Panthera leo. NCBI lineage: Eukaryota > Metazoa > Chordata > Mammalia > Carnivora > Felidae > Panthera > Panthera leo. Next base: position 91,697,452 of record NC_056685.1, on the reverse strand, counting down.
ATGTTTTCCCTTTCCGCAGTTACGTTCCCCTAACCAAAGATTTTAAAATAAAGAACACTTGGACTCATTCTGTTTGCTTTCTGCTCTTTCTCCCCCCAGAAGATAAACTATCCAAGGAAGCTTCTTCTTTCATTTTGAATGTTCAAAAAGGGTTTTGCAGCTAAAAGTGAGTTAACAACATCTAAAAGACTCCACGGGTACCCACTCCGAAGCGTCTATCAGGTGTGAAAAGAGTTTTCAAATGCACTGCATGCAATAGAAAGGATGTGTTAGGTTTGGTAGCAGTACAGAAACTTTCAGGTGGTTGCTTAGTATGCAGTGTGTGTGTTCGTGAAAGTCAATGCACGATTAAAAAAAAATGTATTGTGGATGTTTTTAGGCCCTGGAGCAAATCCAGAAGAACAGCTGGGATTTTACATCTCCCCAGGGACTCCTCAAACTCATGAAATTCAGTCCCAAGAAGTCATAACACTCCGTTAGAGTGGAGGCCCGGGAGACTGGAGGCTCACTTGTCAGAGTACAAAGGTAATGAAAGGGAAGTCGCTCTTTGTGTCTGTCACACACATTGTCAATTCTTTAAGGGCCTGGGTGTGTCCACGTAAGCTGGAAAAGGCGATCAAACATGAAAAGTAAAGCTTTTGGTTTACAGGTTTTTCCTCCTTTTCTATCAGGTGAGGGAGGTTCTAGTAGCAAGAGGGCATGCCTTTTCTTCATTTTATTTTGAAGATGATAAATAGAAAAGTAGATAAAGTGAGGCTGCATTTAGGAATGTGTTCCATGGCCTGTGCAATCAGCTGTGCACAGTAACCAGTTAGGCAATTAAATGAAATGGAATTGTGTAAACGCAGACCGTGAAACCATTCAAACTGTACAAATAACTTGGCTGGACAAGTTTATGTTCAAAAAAGGAGCATAAATTCTTTTTTTTAAGTAGGCTCCATACCCAATGGGGGGCTTGAACTCAAGACTCTCAGATCAAGAGTCACATGCGCTACCAGCTGAGCCAGACAGGCACTCCCACAAATTCTTTTTTTTTTAAATGTTTTTATTTGTTTTTGAGAAGGAGCATGTGAGCAGGGGAGGGATAGAGGATCTGAAGCAGGGTCTGTGCTGACAGTGAGCCCATGTGGGGCTTGAACTCACAAACCAAGAGACTGTGACCCGAGCCGAAGTCAGACACTCAACTGACTGAGCCACCCAGGTGCCCCCCCTTTTAAAATTTATTTATTTATTTATTTATTTATTTATTTATTTATTTATTTATTTATTTAGAGCAAGAGGGAGTGTGAGTAGGGGAGGGGCAGAGAGAGAGGGAGAGAGAGAATCCCAAGCAGGCTCCATGCTCAGCACAGAGTCTGATGTGGGGCTCGAACCCACAAATTGTGAGATGACCTGAGCTGAAACCAAGAGTTAGACGCTTAACCAACTGAGCCACCCAGGCGCCCCCACTCCCAAAAATTCTTAATGTAAGTGAATTGATGTCTAGAAACAGACGTTGCATTGTAGTTGTAGTCTTTGAAAGGCACTGATTTTCATACTTGATGAAGGAAAAAAACACTGTATCATATCCTACTGGCTGGTAGATATCTTCTGTATGAAAGTCCCAGTAGCACTACAATTTCGTTGGAATAGATTTTTATATATAATGCTTGGAATATGAGATGACTTTAGACAATGGAACCAAATAAATATAACAGACTAAGTTTTAAATGATTTCGTTTTTTTTTTTTTTCCTGGTTTGATATTAGCAAATGATCTCACAGTGTCATGAAAAGGATTCATTAGGGTCTGGGGTGATGTGCTAGGCATAGCTTAAGGGTGATTAAATACCACCATCATCAACCATCATCGACAAGTGCTTACTGTCCCTGGAATGGAGATGCAAAGAGGTAAGCCATATTTGCCCCTGACAGAGCTCAGGGCCTAACAGATGACTTACATGTACAATCAAGACACTGGATATTGATGAACAACTGTTTGGACAATAAGTACTTTGAAGAGTTTCTTTACCAGTCTCAGTTGTACAATCTGTAAAATAATATCTCACCCTAACACACAAATAGAATGTATTAAATTGATCTTCCACTTCTAAGCTGTAATTTTCTTCTTGTATCTCTAGCCTTAGCCCAGAGTCTAACACATAGTAGGAATTTTGTCTCCCTGAGTTAAAATACTATTATTTTAACCGTTGTGAGCTGGAATTCCTTATCAACTGTAATCTGTTACTCAGCAGGACAAATGCACCACTGATTGTGATGTAACTATATGAGGATGATTCAATCCATACTTTAGCATACCGGTCTTCTGGGTTATGTTTGTTAGAGCAACCACACACTACATGGCTATTTAAGATGCCATTAAAACAAAAAGCAAGCACAGCCAATGTTGTGGTTATTTCTATGTTGTCAAAAGCTAGATCTCTGCCTACACACCAGCTGGCCTGGTTATGGCTGGGTTTGCCCTGTTCCTTTGGGGGGAATCAATGACAAATGCCTTTCTCTCCATAAGATTGGTGGTTCTAGATCTTGAAACAAGATTAAGACAAGACAAAAGTAAGCAAGGAGTCTTGTTTATTTCAGGATGGAGGGTGGACCATTTAAGAGTAACAGGTGCGACATTCGGATTGATTTTCTGGATTTTACTTCTCAAAGAGTCTGGAAAGAAGATTTAAGCAGCTCAGACGGGATTTCTACTGATAACCCCCTGGGATGGTTTGACGATGCCCTTCCTTTAGCTCTTCAATTCCTTTACCTTTGAAGCTCCTGGGCCTGAGCCTCTCCTTTGCTTAGGAGAGATAGCTGCTTGTCTTTGGCAGCTGGGAAGTTTTGTAATGACAGCTGGCCACCCAGCCAAGGGACAGTGGCAGGAGCAAACATCCCAGCCCGATAAGACTGCTTATGCAGAAGCAAGGGGGGGGGGGGGGGGTGGAAAAAAAGATCCTATCTTTACATTTTTTTTTTTTTTTTTTTAATTTGTGGTTCTCTGGCTGTAGGGTTATGTTTCCAAGAGAAGAGACAGACAAGGCTGGCAAGAACCAATGTCAGTTTGGGAGCGCGACCTGCAATTCCTTCAGAGGCCAAAATAAACTGCAGGACAGAGAGTCCTAACAGTGCAGTGGTTGGTCCCCAACAACCACACACCAGTAGTTACAGCCTCAGGGGTGAAATTCTTCAGTCCACATCAGACACTCAGGAGGTGAAGACATAGGGATTATCTAGCCAGTCCCCCAGCTTTGAGGCAGATGGATGTCATCACCCCACAGGGCAGACAGTTGCCAAGTGTCATCTGGAAGACTGTCAGGAGCCCCTCCTAGCATTATGCTTTGAAATCACAAGCAAGCGCCCCCATGTCTGGGCAGAATCTTCCAGGCTCTACAGTAAGCTGTCCCCCTCCCCCATATCCATTCTTCCACCCATATTCTATAAGCCTATGACAAGGGAAAGAAACTAATCATAAAACCTGATCCTAAAAGCCTTCTGATACTTGCAGACAGCGATTACATATTCACTCAGCCAAGGTCTCCCTGCTCCATTTAAAACAAAAGAGGTTCTCCACTCACGCCCTTCCCACTCCACCAGAAGACGTATTTCTGGAACCAGCGCTGGCCATCCCGAAAGTTGCTATTTCCCTTAGTTGAGGGCGAAGTTAGCGAATCCGTAGCTGCGAAGTCTCAACTCGGGGGAGGGGGCGACAGCCCGGGCGGGGGAGAGCGGCGAGGAGGAGGGACTAGAGGGAAGGACACTGCCCCCTACTTCAGCGAGGTCGCTGCCTAAGCCGCTGGAGCCGCCGGTCTGGGTTTTGGGAGGGAGGAGTGGCGGCCGTGGCGGAGCGGCGTGGACTCCGCACCCGCGGCTCGGTGCCAGTTCGGTACCTGGCGGGCCGGGCGCGCCTCGCAGGCCGGCCGCCCGGGGCGCGGAGGGTGTGAGCGCGCGCGCCCCCTCCGTGCCCGCTCAGCCTCGCGCGCGTCTCGGGGGAGGCTCCGCCGAGAGGCGCCGGGGGAGCCCGCAGCCTCAGTCCTGCCGCCGGCGGAGCTTTGTGCGGCGGCGGCGGCGGCGGCTCCGAGTCCCACCTGCTGGCGGCGGAGAGACAAGGAAGGGGAAGAAGAAGGAGGAGGAGGAGGGGCAGGAGGCGGCGGCGCGAGCCCACTCCTCCCGCCGGCGCCCACCTCCCGCGGGCTCCGCAGTCCCCAGCTCTCGGCCTGCACGCGTCCCGCCCCCGGCCCGGCCCGGCCTTAGGTCCACGCCGCGGCGGCCGCTGCTGCAGCCCCGGCAGCCCGGCCCGGCCCGCTCGGCCCGGCCGCCGCCACCCGGAGCCGCCGGCGAGTTTGAGGCGAGCGCGGGGCGCCCGGCTCCGCCTCGATGTGCCCGGGAGCCGCCTCGGCGCCCCAGCTCCGCTGAGCAGCCCCCCAGCGCACAGCGGCCGGCACAAGAGGGCGAGCGAGGAGGCGCGGCGAGCCCCGGAGAGAGGGGGCCAGCGAGAGAGGAAGAGCGAGCCCGAGAGCGAGCGCAGGGAGCAGACACCATGCCGGGCTGGAAGAAGAATATCCCCATCTGCTTGCAGGCGGAAGAGCAGGAGAGAGGTGAGTGAGGCGACGGGGCGGGGGAAGGCAGGGAAGGGGGGTCCGGGCCAGGGGCCGCCCCTGGTGCCTCCCTCTCCCCCAGCTCCCCCTGACCTGTCCACCCGCCGACGGGGGAGGGGCGCCGCGCCCTCCGGGGCCGCTGGCGGATAGAGGCGGCGCCGTGCGAACTCGGACCGATTTCTTCGGTGGGGGTGGGGGGGCGGTGCGGGAAGAAGGGGAAAGAGGGAGGGTGCGGTAGGCAGGGAACTTTTCGTTTGGGGAAAGATTTTTTCGAGGGGGGGGGCGTAGGGGGTACTGTAGCTTCTCCGGGGCCCGCTTGCACGTGGAACCCTGGGCGCCTGCCTGCAGGGTGGGCGCTGGTAGGGGGTCCTGCAGTGTTTTAAGTGACTTTTCAAACTTTCCTGCCTCTCCCGCGGCCGCCTTCGCGGTGTCCCTGCCTCCGGCTGGGCTCGATGGTGCTAGGAAGCCCAAAGTTGCTGGAGATTCAGGGACGAGGAGGAGGAGGAGGAGGAGCAGGGGGAGGAAGAGCTTCGGGGCGGGAAGTGGGCGCTGCCGCAGGTCTCCGGAGGGGGGGAGGGGAGGAGGAGAATGCTGTCCCTAGGCTGGGGGTCTGGGGCTGGGAGCGATGCCTGGGAGATGAGTTATGCCCTAGCGCAGTCCCTGCTGTCAAGTTAATACCGCAGGACTGCGGGCTTTTCGTAATTACTGTCTATTTTCTTTTGTAAAGGCGACTGTCCGTGCCAGGTTGCTTGTAGACCTTTTGTTGCTTGACGAAGTGTGCTGGGCACGTTGCTTCCAAGTGACTTGAGAGGAAAGTTGAAGGGCCTTTGTACCTCAAAGGCTCGGTTCTGTTGAGGTCATTCCACGGTGGTTTGGATTGTGCAGAGGCTGGCCAGGGAGCTCAGCTCGGTAACCTGGATGTGATGTACTGAGTGCACCAGAATTTCCTATACAGGCCCCACGGGGCTAGAGAGGTGTGCGCCGTGACTCTGCTGGCATCCAGAGGGACCCTGGCTGGCAAGGTCCACCAGGGTTTATTCTCCTGCTCCTCCCACCCCTGCCGGCCTTGGCTTCGAGGAAAATGCTTTAGAATTGGATGTGCTTCCGGATGCTGGGTCCGCATGGGCTGTGGCAGCAGTCGGTGCTGAGGTTAAACGGTGCTGTGTGGGTGGGTGGGTGAGGAAAGCAGGGGGAGGCAAATCTGGTGCGTGGAGAAGGCAGAGTTGTCAGGAGAGCTTAACTCCGGCAGCTTGATGAGTTGGTATGGAGGGTGGTTTGGTTATTGGGCATGCCAAAAGTTTCAGGCTTTTGAAATAATGCTTACTTACTGAAGAGCCAATGTACGATTTCCAGTTTTTCTCTAGGTGGCACAACCTGTCTTTGGTTTATATCCTGTTTAATGACTCAGGGAATTCATCCCTTTTTAACCACTTCCTTATTAGATATGTGCATTCATTTTCCAGCACTCTTTCTGGCAGGGGACCTTATGTTTACCCATTCAAAAGGCACCCCTGCTTTAGAAATGCTCCTGGTTTTCCCTCTAGGAAATCATATCTTAAAAGTTGCAAATAGTGGTACTAATAATTTATAACCAGGTAAAAGCGCTAAATGAAAGCATTCTGTCAAGCATGGAGTGTCTGTCCTGTCCACTGAATGTCACGATGAACTTGGTGTTAAATGGATCTGTTTGCTAAAAACATCAAAAATCGTGGTACTTCTGACAAGTTTTATCAGAATGCTGAAATGGGTAGATTTTTGAATTGTGACAAAATGTACTTGTATGTCTTTTAGAAATGTATGGTAACTTTGAAAGATGATCACCTAATCTGATCACCTATTGGAGGAGATAAGACTGAATTTCCTCCAGAACATAAAAATCTGAGTCAGAAATGGGGTATTCTTTACCTTCTCCAATAGGAGAATACAGGCATGTTTGTTACTTGGTGTCTTTTTACACTTTAAAGATTTCTTCTTGCTTATATTATATGATGCTTTTCTAATTAGCATTGTATCTGATTTGCTTGTGGCATTTCTTTTTGGGGTCCTGATTCACTGGGAATGCACAATTATATGTGTTTTGTTCTCTTTAAAACCTACCTGGTGTCTCTGTTTGAGTTGCGTGTGCGTGCACATATGTACATATATATTTAAATTAACTGCGCTGCCTGCATGATTTTTAATGCACATGTCAGAGGATACTGCTTGAAATTGCTTATTCTTTTGGAAGAATATTATTGGAACGAGTAGTTTTTTCTATATGCGTTTGTCATCAGCTTATATTTAGGTTTTTTTTCCCTTTGGAATTTACAATTTTAAATGATTCAAATAGTGTTGAATTAGTTCTTGTTGAATATAAACAAAAATGTTGAACTATCAGGTTGGTCAGGAAAATAATGAACATAGAGGGAACAAGTACATGTTACATTTTCTCTGGGGATAACATTGGACAAAATGCCATTTCTAATATCTTACCATTAAAGTCTGATGTTGATTGTGCTCACATAACCATTGCTCTTTTCATATCCCCTCCCCCCCAACTCCAATTTATATTTAAACATTCTGAAACCCATCATGGAGACTACTCTAGCATAGCATTTTTTCATGCAGATTCTGTTTAGCTAAATCTCTTCCCGAAACTTAATGCAAATTAATACAGATTGCTAGCTTCTTTAAGGACTACTTATTTTTACAAGTATTTCTTAGCATTAATGTTAATAAAATATCCTAATCTCAACTCAAAGATTTAGGGAACCTGCCTTCTTGGTATGTAACACATACAAAGAGAGATTTGGCCAGTATGTCTAATTTCATGACATACCTATACACCATTCCTAACTTGGGTTCATCTTGAAGGCTTCTGTCAAGATGATATTGAGTGAACTATTGCTATTGCATGCAATGCTGAGCAGAGAAACTGTAGCATATGGGTTATTGCAGTTAATGCAGTTACTTCCAAAATGACATGTTAAGATTCACTCATGTACGATGACATACTATTAAAATTCAGGGCACATTTCTCTATCTCCTCCCTCCTCCGATTTTCTGCCTGAGATGATAAACCCAATCCATTTAGAAGTCACCCAATACATTTTTGGCTAAATGTTTTAGGAGAAGAGAAAGGACTCTAAAAACTGTTAATTAACCCACTCAAATTAGATTAATATATTAGTTGTTTTAATCTGCTCATTAGTTTATCATGTGTAATAGAAATATAGTTGTTAAGGAAAATGTTGGTAATTAATGATGCTTCCTTTGGCTTGTAGCTTCCCTTCTGATTTCTGTGGCTTTGGTTAGTAAATATTCGTGTGTGTGTGTGTGTGTGTGTGTGTGTGTGTGTGTGTGTGTGTATGTTTATACACCAGGGGAAAATGTATGCATTTTGTATAGTTCCCTTTCTCCTGGCGTTTCTATTCTTCTCATGTGTTTTGGAGGTGTACAAATAAACTTGAGAACTTTCTTTTGGACTTCAGTAGGAATTATCATATCTGGGCTTTTGCTTCTGTTTTGTTGAATGAGAGTTTCTGGATCCCTTTGGATATAAAGACTTTAGTTTTTATAAAATATATGTGAGAAAGCACAGGGGGCTTAAGTAGTGTGCTTTATTATTGTCTTTGGTTTGTTTCATTTTCCACACCACAAGGAGATCTGTTGACCCTATTCTACACAGCCTGCTTATCAAAAATTCCAATTTGAAATTTGACTTTTGACTGGAGAGTGCTGTGGGGAAAAGAGAAGAAATCAAAACGCATGGAGAGTCTGCTATGTGTTGGGCATGGTGGTTGACACTTCACATGCATTATTTGGTACAATCCTTACCACATGCCCGTAAGGTAGGTATTATTATTTCCCCTGACTGATGAAGAAACTGATGCTCACAGAATGAAAAAAAATGCCTCAAGTTAAAAGGCCAAGACTTAGGGCACCAGTTTTTAAGGAGAGAATTCAAAAAAGAAGTTAAGTTGTATTTCTTGAGATGGAATTTTTAGCATTATACACATGTGTGCATGCGTGTGCACACACACACACACACACACACACACACAAAACATGGATTTTTTGGACCTATTTAGTGGACACTAAATCTTTCATTAAGAATTTATAAAAAGAGTTTTTTAGTCATGGATAGTGGGACAAAGCTTCCAAATTATATTTTGGGCTTTTGACAAATGACCAGATGGGTTTATTAACTCTAACAATAAGGATTAAAATGTCAACATATTTTTAAGTAGAATTATTTGGTTAAACTTAAAGACAGTCATTTAAGTGAATGGCTTTTCTCTAACTACTTGTTATAATTCCATAGTTTTCCTTGTTTTCAAAGAGTATTTGCCGTGAAGGCAAGAATTAATAAGAATTAAGTATTTTTCCTCACTGCGATGAACTGGGAAACTACTGTATCGTTAATAGCCATTGTGCATTTGCTCTTTTGCCAACATTTTATTTAATTAAAGCCATTCATCTGAACTCTCAGCCTAGCTATCTATCAGAAGGCCCAGTAGCCAAGCAGATAATGCTTTCTTCTGTGGTAAGCTGATTGTTTTTGTTTTTTTTTTTCATGAAGAAAAAGAAGTACCAATTTAATTGGTAAAGAATATTGAGAATTGAATATCATAGTTTTTAAAACTGTTATATTAAATACTGCATGATGGCTGATGGTTTAAGGTTTTTAGGATTTGATCTGCTTACGTTCACTTAAGTTATAATAGTAGTTTAGTAATACAAAATATAAAAGTAATAGTAATACAAAGCAACATGTCCAACAGAGAACAATATTCAAATGCAAAAGCAAAACCTGACTTTGAATCTCTTGATTTATCTTTTGTTAAAGTCTATTTCTTCATAAATTCAAAGGTTACCTAAATATAAATATAAAAACTTATCAATACAAATTTCCTTATTTAAGAAACCTACTTGTTTAGGCATGTCAGTGACCAAAGGGTGCCGTCAGTTTTAAGGGAAAGTTAATGTTCTTGAAATGTATCTGCTGAGGGGCACCTGGGTGGCTCAGTCCGTTGAGTGACCGACTTCGGCTCAGGTCATGATCTCACGGTTTGTGAGTTCGAGCCCCGCGTCAGGCTCTGTGCTGACAGCTCGGAGCCTGGAGCCTGCTTCCGATTCTGCGTCTCCCTCTCTCTCTGCCCCTCCCTCTCTCATGCTCTGTCTCTCTCTGTCTCAGAAATAAGTAAACATAAAAAAAAAAAAATAAATGTATCTGCTGATTAAAATGCACCTGATTGAATTTCTTACTGTCTTTCATTTCAACAGCGATTAAACTTTAAGCAGCAAATCAGGTGGTGAAAAGAATGTGAAAACGTGGTTAGTATTCTAGATAGATTCCTTAGCTCCACTCAGCACAGTGGTGGACAGCAAGATACTTAAAGTCAAACAAGAGTGGGTTTAAATTCCATCAGCACTTCCTAGCTCTGTGCTCTTTTAAGTTCTCAAAGCCTTTGTATTCTCTTCTTGAAGATGAGGACAAATAACATCTACCTCTTGGGAGGAGTAAATGAAATTAACAAATGTGGAATTTATGATAGTACCTTTCATATAGTTCCGGCTCAGTAATAGCAACTCATTATTTTTATGATATCTTGATATAGATCTGTAAACTTAACACCTCAAGGTGTCCTGATGATAAAATGATAAATTTTTATTCTTTAAAAACTTTATAAACCAGTAAAAAAAAGTCCAGGGTTTTGTGAAAAGCTATACTAAGCTGCAGAACTTTATGAGGTCATTGATAAAGTCGAGTCTAACTGTCACAAAGATGAAGAAAGTCCTAAGGCCACACTTTTTCATACATGCAGCAAACTTTTATTTACCACTAACTGCCATGATGGATACCAGGGATGAGAAAATCATGGTTCCCACTTTCAAGAAGACTGTTATGGGTAGTTATAGAGTCATGGATGTGACAAATAACTCAGTACAGCCTCTCTTCTCCTGTAAAGAATAGTGCCAAGGGAGCAGAGAAGAGGGATTGACTGTATTGAAGAGGTGGCACAGAGGAAGTGTTAAGAGACTTGAAGGAAGGAGAAGAACTTAGAAGGTTGGATGGGGATGTGAGGATGGATATTTCAGGCAGCGGGCATGGTGTGCTCCAAAGCGTTGTAGAATAAATTATACCAGGAACCACTATTGGTTTCTTAAGGAGCCAAAGTGTAGAATAAGACCATGCATATGGAGTGTAGAATATGAATATTCATTTCCCCATGAGGTAGGGAAGCTGGTTGGAGAAGAGGAGCCTAGAGAGGGCCAGATTTGGAAGAACTTTAAATATGTTGGATGAAAGAGTTCAGATTGCATCCATCAGGTGTTGGGTGAATTGAAGGACTTCCGACGGAGAAGTGAAGGGATCAGATTTATATCTTGGAAAGGTCATCCTGGTAACAAGGAGAAAAGATTGGGGAAAGGGAGATTCTGGAGGGGTGGGGTCATGTAGGAGGCTACTGCCCTGTTTCAGGCCTGCAGAGATAGTCAGGAGGAGGACAGGTGAATGTAAGAAACATGGGGCATGTAGGTTTTTGGTTTAGACTGTGATTAGAATCAGACTGTGTCTTGAGACCCAGTGCCTTGATATAGACACTGGTATTCTTTCTACCTCATGTTGCCTTTCTTTATTTCCTCTTCATCAAGTTTATGTTGGGGAGGAGGAAGGGGGGGAATATAAACATGATCTGATAGAACAGTGTGAAAATAGAAGGCCACCAAAGTGATTGGGTCATAGTGATAGCTTAATGTGCACAAGTTTTGTTTAGTTGTTTTTAATTATGTAAAATTCGTATACCATCTAATCCTAAAGGAAAAATAATTATTATCCTGTGCATTAGTCTTCTATAACTAATTAGGAATTTTAAGTGATCCTTAAAAAAATTTATTTATTTATTTATTTATTTATTTATTTATTTATTTTTTAATTTACATTCAAGTTATCATATAGTGCAACAATGATTTCAGGAGTAGATTCCTTAATGCCCCTTACCCATTTAGCCCATCCCCCCTCCCACAACCCCTCCAGTAATCCTCAGTTTGTTCTCTATGTTTAAGAGTCTCTTATGTTTTTATATTATTTTTCCTTCCCTTCCCTTATTTTCACCTATTTTGTACCTTAAATTCCTCATATGAGTGAAGTCATATGATATTTGTATTTCTCTGACTAATTTCGCTTAGCGTAATACCCTTTAGTTCCATCCACGTGGTTGCAGATGGCAAGATTTCATTCTTTTTGATTGCTGAGTAATACTCCAGTGTGTGTGTGTGTGTGTGTGTGTGTGTGTGTGTGTGTGCGCACGCGCGCGTGTGTGCGTGTGTGCATGTGTGTGTATCCATTCATTTTTATCAATTCATCTGTTGGATATTTGGGCTCTTTCCATACTTTGGCTATTGTTGATAGCACTGCTATAAACATTGGGGTACATGTGCCCCTTCGAAACAGCATACCTGTATCCCTTGGATAAATACCTAGTAGTGCAATTGCTGGGTTGTAGGGTAGTTCTATTTTTACTTTTTTGAGGAACCTCCATACTGTTTTCCAGAGTGGCTGCACCAGCTTGCATTCCCACCAGCAGTGCCAAAGAGATCCTCTTTCTCTGCATCCTCGCCCACATCTGTTGTTGCCTGAGTTGTGAATATTTGCCATTCTGACAGGTGTGAGGTGGTATCTCATGGTTTTTATTTGTATTTTCCTGATGATGAGTGATGTTGAGCATTTTTTCACGTGTCAGTTGGCCATCTGGATGTCTTCTTTGGAGAAGTGTCTATTCGTGTCTTTTGCCCATTTGTTCCCTGGATTATTTGTTTTTTGGGTGTTGAGTTTGATAAGTTCTTTGTAGATTTTGGATACTAACCTTTTATCTGTTATGTCATTTGCAAGTATCTTCTCCCATTCCACTGGTTGCTTTTTAGTTTTGCTGATTGTTTCCTTTGCAGTGCAGAAGCTTTTTATCTTGATGAGGTCCCAGTAGTTCATTTTTGCTTTTGTTTCCCTTGCCTTCGGAGACGTGTTGAGTAAGAAGTTGCTGTGGCCAAGGTCAAAGAGGTTTGTGCCTGCTTTCTCCTCGAGGATTTTGATGACTTCCTGTCTTATGTTTACACTTGATCTTAGCTAAAAGGCCGAGAAGTGATTCCCTGTCTTACGTTTAGATCTTTCATCCATTTTGAGTTTATTTTTGTGTATGGTGTAAGAAAGTGGTCCAGGTTCATTTTCTGCATGTCGCTGTCCAGTTTTCCCAGCACCATTTGCTGAAGAGACTGTTGTTATTCCATTGGATATTCTTTCCTGCTTTGTCAAAGATTAGTTGGCTATAAGTTTGTGGGCTCATTTTTGGGTTCTCTATTCTGTTCCATTGATCTGAGTGTCTGTTTTTGTGCCAGTACCATACTGTCTTGATGATTACAGCTTTGTAATACAGCTTGAAGTCTGGAATTATGATGCCTCCAGATTTGGTTTTCTTTTTCAGGATTGCTTTGGCTATTTGGGGTCTTTTCTGGTTCCATACAAATTTTAGGATTGTTTGTTCTAGCTCTGTGAAGAACGCTGGTGTTATTTTGGTACGGATTGCATTGAATATGTAGATTTCTTTGGGTAGTATTGACATTTTAACAATATTTGTTCTTCTAATCCAGGTATGTGATTTTTTTTTAATTGAAAGAGAAATGTGGTAGTTATTATGTTGTGGAAATGTCTTTCCTACTAATAGAATTGGGTGGGGTTTTTAACATTATTATTTTCTGAAAACAACTAAATGCTCCGTGAATAATGTTTAAAAATAGTTCGTATATAGGACTCAAAATGACAAAACTGGGGTTCAAGTCCTCTCTCAGCCATCTTCCTGATCTTTTGGCCTAGTCATAGACTGCCCCCCCCCCCCCCCCCCCCCCCCCCCCGTGAAACTCCGTTTTCTCATCTCTGAAATGAGGATGATTCTTGGCATACTGACCTCCTGGGATTATGTTATGGAGTGAAACCTGTTAATTTTACATGACAAAGGGGAGAAGTAAAAACCTTAATTCTCCGGGCACCCGGCTGGCTACTCTTGATCTTGGGGTTGTAAATTTGCAGCCCCCATTGGGTGTAGAGATTACTTAAAAACAGGAAAAAAAATCTTCCAAAATGAAGTTCAGCTATGTTATGAGGTTTGCCATGTTAGGCTCCCATTTGGTTGCAAAACAACTCAAATAATGCAACTAAATTACAATACATTCAAAGCTGCACCGGAAGACAGCCTCTTTCCTGGTTGTCCTTGGAAAAGTCCAGCTCAGACTAGGAGTCGACCTTGTCTCCTGCGCCCTGTTGTTCGGTTTCTGCTTCTCACCAGTCCAAGCTTCTGATCTCAACCCAATGTCCAAGGGACCATTACTTCTCAAATTGAAATCACGTATAGAACCTTTTTACAGGAGAAAAAATTTCTTGCAGATATCCACTGCTGACTTCATTTTTACTGTGCTGCTTAAATATGTACTAACATAAAACTAGGTGTAAATTCCTGATGCTTATAGCTCTCATACAATCACAGAACCACAACAGATTTTATAAGTGAAATACAAACAAAACTACTAAAAAATCAATAACTTTCAAATTAATGACATTTATTTCATGTGACTTGATATTGTTTGCCTGAAACTAAATCTCCTCTTGGAGCGTGAATATGGTACTTGCTGCTATGGAAAGTAACGTTGTCACATGCTGCTATGGAAAGTAATATTACCTTTTTTTTCCCCCCACTGGCTGAACTCCTTTGGAACCTTGGTTTTAACAATCTGTTGTTACTTGGTTGTTTTGGGCATGAACACATCATTTATATGTGAAGTCCTCCATTCTTTCTTTTTAAATTTTTTAATTTTTTTAACGTTTATTTATTATTGAGAGAGAGAGAGAGAGACAGACAGACAGACAGACAGAGCATGAGCACGGGAGGGGCAGAGAGAGGGGGAGACACCGAATCCGAAGCAGGCTCCAGGCTCTGAGCTGTCAGCACAGAACCCGACGTGGGTCTCGAACTCACGGAATGTGAGATCATGACCTGAGCCGAAGACAGACACCTAACCGACTGAGCCACCCAGACGGCCCTGAAGCCCTCCATTCTTATTGGTCTGCTTTATACCATGGTGATCCTAAATACAAAAGCCAGCATTGGCTTTGCAGCTGGTAGCAGCAGTGGGCTACATGCTGATCTATGTTAGTGCTTCTTAAACTATTCTGATGGAGGGCTCTTTTCATCCCAGTCTGGTCAGTGGTCCCATACAGCCCAGTGAGTGTACTAGGGCTCACCTGAGTTACCAGAGTCTGACCACATCTGTATATGTCTTTACCCTGTTCAGTGAGGTGAGCACATTAATCCCAGACTGGGATGCTGGGGCGGTGACACATTGCTGTAGGAGTTTCTGAATGCCTGACTTCATTTTCAGTATTTATCTAACCATGGGCGAGTGATAAACAGTTTTCCTGACTGACACTGACCACAGACCACACTTTGGGTAGTACTGGGTTAGAACATGTTTATGTGGCAGGGGTTAGGGAGGAAGGCTTGGAAGGATGGGAGAAAGGTGTGTGTGTGTGTAAAAATGTACACAGTACGTTTGAGATATACAAATGAAACATAATTTATTTTCTGTAGCTGCTTTCCCCTTGCCTTTGAGATCCCACTCATGTTGAAGATGGAAAACATCTGATCTTATTAATTAAGAGCATAGTAGTTTTCAGTTTAAACACTCTTTCTTTGGTGGTTGCTCTCTTTTCTCAGGGTGTTCCTTCCCTCATTCTCTGAAGGGGAAAGTTAGTATCTTCATGGCGCTGGGTGAAGGGCATTTGATTCACTGTGTGACCCTCACTTTGTCCCCTGCTCTGCACTTGGCATGCTTGGTGACTGGGCGCTGTGCCCTGGTCTCCACTGAAATGAGACTGTTCCCATTTGGTCTTTGAATGTCATTCTGGCAGCTGATTTGGACTTCCTGGACCTTGCTGTTGTGTCTACTTGTGAGATACTGTAGCCCGTGACCGTCTTGTCAAAACTATGCCTTTTTTGGGTACCAGTCCTGTCAGCATTTCTGTATCCCTCTTGGGCACTTAACTCTTTCCCTTGAATCATGGTGGAGTTTGTGGGATCTTGGGAGGTGCCCTCACCACCTCTGCAGATCTGGCACCTTCTGCAGATACTACCGCTGCTTTGCTCTCATGCCATGTTGAATGCTGTCTCTGCCAAATAACCATCATGCTGGGTGATGAGGATCACTCGTCAGAAAGTTCACTATTGCCCTTAAAGCTACACAGGTGTTTTTCTCTCTTTTTGCGTTTGTCAAGGAGTTTTAAATCCTTGCAGCATATTGGACACTTGTACCTGATTATGTGTCCCCCTGTCCCTTCCTGTTTTTCTCATTCTGTGCTGTATCAGATATCTAGAATGGCTTCAGTGACTTGAAAACTTAAAACTAGAAGGCACAAGGGTCAAAAGGGTGAGTGAACACAAGGAACAGTCCTGTTCGCATCTTAGGTGGGTTCCTCTCTGTAAGATCGGAATGTCAGAGAAGAAAGAAAGAAATAACCTAGAGTTGACGTAGCCTGAAGCTGACTGATACCTTGTATTGCACACACACCTTTTTCACTTAATAGTTTTATTAGAAATCTGCCCTTTATATTTCATCAGCAGATGTGTGAACGTGAGAACTGACATAGTTCTCATGATTGGAAGTGTAATTGCAACGTGCATTAGCAATTAGATATTCATGTATTTTATTTATTTATTAAAAATTTTTTAACGTTTATTTATTTTTGAGAGACAGAGAGAGACAGAGCATGAGCGGGGGAGGGGCAGAAAGAGAGGGAGACACAGAATCCAAAGTAGGCTCCAGGCTCCGAGCTGTCAGCACAGAGCCCAATGTGGGGCTCGAACCCACAAACCATGAGATCATGACCTGAGCTGAAGTCGGGCGCTTAATCGACTGAGCCACCCAGGCACCTCAGATACTGATGTATTTTAAAGGTTTACTTTTTATTTTGAAGAAAGATGTTTAAAAGAGATCACTAGATATCCTTAAGACTTCTAGTATGAATTGATGCTAGAATTATTATTTTACTAGCCAAGTGTTAATTTAGTTTGTTTTCACAATTGTTGAATAGAGCAGACAGTATGAAAGTCTGATACAGAGTTTGACATCTTTTTATTAGCAGAGTCTACGTCTTTTTAAGTACAGTTCATAATTTGAGAAAAAATTAAGGAAGATTGTTTTTACCTGTTAGTACATTAAACAGCAACACCAAAACAGTAGATAATAACATAGGTGAATAATCAGATAATAATGTAGTAGTATTTATTTGTTCATTTATTCTGATACATACTCTGTGAATAGTTTTCCTCCTTGATATCTTATGATGTCAAGTATTTGTCTCTCCTATTACTGACCTTCTAAATGCCATTGACACAGACTGTGGAGTGTGCTAACGTGCTCACAGAGTCATACTTCGACAGTCAGGATTTCTCCGTTGCCCTCCTCAGAAGTGTCAGGATTGTTGACTAAAAGAGATTGGCATTAAAATTAGATTTTTCAGATGAATTCAAGTGTTTCTTTTTAAATGTATAATTTTCCAGTGTGTGCAGAGCACATTTTCATTAAATGAAAACCTTGAACAAGGCAATATAAATTTAGTTTCTTTGTTACTGTTTCACTTTTCTCCCCCCCATAATTTTAGTTAGGAGAATGAAAATTTGCCAGGCTAGAAGCCAACACCTGTAATGCTGCATCTGCTGAGGAAGTACCTCATCTGGCTTTGGTCGTGCACTTGAATGCTGATGTATATTTTATATCAGCTGATATATGGTGCTGGTGTGTGTGTGTGTGCGTGTGTGTGTGTGTGTGTGTGTAAAAGCCCTACCATTGAAGAGTAGTCTTGCTTTCTCATCAAGAATCTATAATGTTATTGGGTGTGATCTGCGCCCTGCATTCAGTGACTACGTTTACTCAAAACCCCACCCTTCTTGCTTCGACTCATCATAGTGAAAAAGGAAGGAGAACGATGTATTAATTTTCTTGGGATTTTCTAACGAAGTACCACTGACTGGGTGGCCCAGACATCAAAAATTTATTTTCTCACAGTTCTGGAGGCTAGAAGTCCTTGATCAAGGTGTCATGTTAGTTTCTGGTGGGAGGTCTCTCCTTGGGCTGCCAACAGCTGCCTTCCCCACTGTGTGCTCACATGGCCTTTCCCTGGAATATGCATGAGGTGCAGGTGGAGCGAACTCTCTAGTGTGTCTTCCTACAAGGACACTAATCCTGTGGGATCAGGGCCCCACCCCTGTGATGTCATTTAACTTTAATTACTTCCTGGAGGCCCCATCTCCAAATACAGCCATGCTGGGGGTAAGGGCTTCAACACAGGGACAGAAACATCCAGTCCATAACAGGCAGGAACAGAAAATCAGTCAATGGCATATATAATGTTTCTATACGTTTCATCTTTCAGCATCTGGAAACTGCTCCTTTTGCACAGAGGTTAATGTACTTAGAAGATGGTTTTAAAATACAGCCTCCAAATTTTTGTTTTTTGATAGTTTTCTCACTGAGTATCTGTGTCCCCTCCATTGGGATCTGGGCAGGCTTGTGGCTGCTTTAAGCAACAGGGTATGCTGGGACTGACGCTGTGTGACTTTTGGGGCTCAGGTACAACAGATGGTGTGGCTTCCCCCTTGTTAGCTGGAACACTCGGTTTGGAGCTCCGAGCCACCACCGGGCTCTCCTGCTTCTGCTGAGTCACCACACTGTGTGGAAGTCAGTTCACTTGGAGAGGCCCGCATGCAGGTGCCCTGTTTGTCTATCCCGGCCTTCAGTCTTCCCAGCCTAGGTACCAGACGTGTGAGTGGATGAGCCTGTGGATAATTTCAGCCCTCAGCTGTTGAGTGCCCTGGCCTGTGACTCTTCCTAGCTGGGGCCGCAGACCATCATGGAATCGATACAAGCCATTGTGTCTGTCATGTCTGAATTCTTGACCTGTGGACTCTATTAGCATCACTAAATGGTTCATAAAAAGCAGCTACATTTCGGGGTAATTTGTTACATGGCAATGGTAAGTGAAACAGAGGCTGTATGGCCCCGTTTTGGATCCCTTATCTCCTGTTCTGTTGCACTCTCTGGAACTCGTTGTTTATCATCAGCAACATCCTTTATATCCTCAGCCTCCCCTGGAACTTCCCCTTCCCTTTCTCGATCTAACTGAAACATGGCTCTTCCATTGCTTCCTTTGTGTCCTCTCACGCAGTCCTACTCCTGGAGGAGGGACAGAAGGTCCTTTCTGTTCTTCTTTGCTGTTTCCAGTCAGTTTTCTTCCCCTCCTTTCTGAAAATTTGTAATTTTGAATCTCGTGCTATAGCACCCTACAAACCACTGCTCCTCTCTGTTGTGGTCACTTCTCTGCGGTATGTGACCATTTTAACTCCTGGCTCACTGCCACTTGTTCCAATGTGGCTTCTGTCATAATTCTTATGACTTCAATATTCATATAAATGGTCCCTCCAGTTTCTTGGTTTGCTTCTCCATCCTGTGTCTTTCTGTCTTTCGGTTGTTATATCCGACTCTACCTCAGTTGCTCGCTTCTGTGACCACATTCTACACCAGCAGTTTTCAAAGTGAGGTCCAGTGGCCCCTTGGGGCTGCAAGCCATTTTCAGAGGGTCTGTTAGGTCAAAACTATTGCCACAATAATACTAAGACATTATTTGCCTTTTTAATATCTTTGTCTTGGGAAAGCTTTCCAGAAAGCTGCATGATGTGATGAACATCTTCATTCTGGCCACTAATGGAATACAAACTTGTATATTCTTGTGTTTAAAAATTTTTGTTTTAATATTGATATTGTAAATATTAGTAGACATACCTTGCATAACCAAAAACTTTTTTAAGGTCCTCACTAGTTTCTGGGAATGTAAAGCCACGCTGAGACCAATGTGTTTGAGAATGGCTGCCCCGATACTTGTTACTAATGACTGCACCCTCCATTATCTCATTCTGCTCTCCAGTTGGCACCTGTCTTTCTGTAATCCTGACTCCAACGGACTTCAATTCCAGTAGGGCCTAAAATCCATCGGCTCTCCCCTCTTTATACGTACTGTCAACACTCCTCTCAGGTCTTCATTTCCCTTCTTTCCAGCTTGACTTTCCATTATATCATATAATCAGTCTTTTAGGAGGATTCTTAATTTGCTCATGCCTCTCTCATTTGGTAGGACTCATCTGGAAAACCCGGTGAAACTCCCTACCACTCTAGTTTACTTCTGTAAAATTTAATGTGGTTGGAGAAAAACACTCAGCCAAGCTGACTGCTTTCACCTTAATTCTGTGATCACTGATCCCCAATGGGCCCTTAGTGCTGCTAGGTTATCAGGCTGCATTATCTTGGTCAATTCATTCATGCCTCTGCTCTCCCAGATGACTGATACCTCCCACTCTTCCCTGTTTCCTCGAACCTTCAACACCTCCTCTTCCATTCTCACCCTCAGCTGAAAACTCTGCTTCCTATTTCACTTAGAAAACAGAAGCAATTAGAAGAGCATTTCTGTTTGCCTCTCTGCCCATATATTTTGTCTTCACTCTTGTTACTGTGGTTGAACTGGGTGCTCCTGTGCAAGGCCGGCTCTCTACTTGTACACACGATCCCATTCCCTCTTGCCCACTCCAGAACATGGCTCCAACATATTCTCCCCCCTCTCCAGCATCATCAGTCTCCCCCTCTGCTGGATTATTGCCATTATGCATACATCCGTGGTATTATTTCACCTACTTTTTCACCTCTTTTGACTCTCAATCCCTCTGGTTACCACTACAATTTTCTGTTCCCCTTACTACTGAAATCCCTTGAGAGATGTTCCTATGTTCACTCTGTAATATTTCTTTTTTTATTCTCTCTTGAACCTTGTCCAGTCCAATTTTTGTGCCCTATTCTATCTTCTACCAAGAAAACCAATGACCTCCATATTGTTAAGCCTGGTGGCCGATTCTCAATCACCCATCTCCTGACCAGTCAACAGAATTTGACATCATTAACTACTCCCCTCGGGAAACACTTCATTCATGTGGTCACTGGTCCATCACATTGTCCTACTTTTCCTTGTCCCTCATCAGCTACTCCTCTTGGTCTCTTCTGTATTTTTTCCTTGGATCCCTGACATCTAAATATTGGAGTGCACTAGGTTTTGGTCCTTGTGCCTCCTGTTCTTTTGTGCTCCCCTCCAGTCTTACTGATAGGCTGGTGCTTCCCCCGTTTGTATCTCCAGCCTATTCCTTTCTTTTAATCCAAGGCTTCTGGATTCCTTGATTTTCAACAGTTCCATTTGACTGTCTGACAGGCAGGCATCTTACACCTAATATACCTAAAATCAAGTTCCTGACTTTCTCCCTCAAACCTATGCCTCATTTTGTTTCTGTCTTACTGCTTGTTCATGGCAAAGCCCCTGGTATCTTCCTGGATTCCTCTACTTCTTCATATCTCACCTCCAGGGTGTTAGATCCTGGATCCTCTCTGTGGAATCCTGTTGATTCCATCTTCAAAATATATCTAGAATCTGATTGTCATCACCTACCTCTACCACGTCCAATTCAGCTACCAGCATCTGTATTAGCTAGATCACCACATTTTCCTCCTAACTGGTTTTGTTTGTCCCCTTGTCCTTTGTTCTTACAACAGTTTTCCATAGAACGGCCAGAGTGATCATTTAAAAACATGTCAGGTCTGCTCAAAACACTTTAATGGTGGCCCATCTCACCCAGAGTAAAAGCCAAAGTAGAAGGCCTTAATGACGAGGCCCTGTATAATCTCTGTTACCAATTTATTCTTATTTCTCTGTCCTAGCCCCCCTCATTGAATCTACTGCAGTCAGACTGGGCTTAGCAACACCCAGTTTACTCCTATCTCAGGGTCCTTCTTTGTACTCACTCTTCTCTTTGCTTGTAAGACTTCCTTCTCCCCTTCTTCAAATTTTTGTGTAAATGTCACTTTCTTAGTGAGGTCTTCCCTTACTAGCTTATTTGAAATCACAACCTCCTCAACACTCTTTCTCTTTCTTGCTTTAACTTGTTCCTTAGGACCATATGATATACCACTTATTTTACTTATTTATTTGTATATTGTGTATGCCTAGTGTTTATTGTTACTGGAAGCTCCCCGAGGGCAAGGATTTTTGTCTGATTTATTACTGCTATATCCCTAACACACAGAGAATACTTGGTTCATAGTAGGTTCTCAATTGAGTTTCCAAGTCAGTGTTACTCAGAGAGCAGGAGAAATGATTTTCGGATGATAGAGTAGTGAAGTTCACGTGTAGGTTTCGTGTTGCTTTTCAGGGTTTATCTTTTGAACTTGAAGCATTTTGATTCTAGCAGAAGATTCTTCTTCCCCTAGATTTTCATACCGCCTCATTCCTGGTCTCCCCTATGGGGTTGAAGAATTGGGAGATCTAAATAGACTACTCCCACCTCAAGAAAGGTAGCTGGCAGGTGAGCAGGGAGTTTCTCTTCTATCACTGGCAATCCATGGACTGGCCTTTGAAAAAGTGCTCTTTCACGTTTAAGACTGCAAATATTTTCTGCTAAGATATACCTCTGTTGATGATACACTAGATGTGTTAAAGCGGAAAAATGATAGAGGAATGTTTTACAGTGGAAATCTTTTTCTTGATACTCTGAAATACGATGGTTACATCAGTGCCTGTGTGATAGTCTTATTTGTGTCCACCCTGCCCCCCATGGCGCAGGGCTCCGTGTGGATACTTAATATTTTGTTAAATGAATGAGTAAAGGGAACAAGATGAGTTGGCATTATGAAAAATCATGGTGGGAAAGAGATAGGCCTATCTTTCCCCCTCTATCTAGAGGCAAAAGCTACGTAAAAGTGAAGAGTACAGTGTATCACCACTTAGTATCTCTGAATTGTATCTCTCAATTGCTTTAAGTAAAACAAACAAGCAAACAAACAAAACAACCAAAACCAAACCGAAACAAACAAAAAAAAACCCACTTGTTTTTGATATTTGAAGAAGTTGTGCTAAAGACAAAATGATTTCTTTTATTATTAAACATATTAAACATTAATATTAAACATTTTTACAATATTAATATTAATTACAAAATTAATATTAATTACAAAAAATAATATTTTACAATATTAATATTAAACAAAATATTAACATATTAAAACAAATATGAATAGTTTATGTATTTCCTTATCTATGCTATTTTTTCTTTTCATTCTTGATTCTTAAAAAAGTACTGAAGGCAACGTCTTTCTAACGGCTTCTTTCTGGCCCTAGATGAGTCCAGTTGGTTTTGCTAGTATATAATAACATGCCAGTAAAATGAGGATTAGTGTATTTCGCCCTATTTTTTAAGCCAATTCATTGCACTCTAATGGAATGACATAAAAAATGGCCTTTAATTGAATAATTTATTATGCCATTTGTTTTTTTCTTAAAATCAAATGCAGAAGTAGTACTTAATCAATTTCCTGCTTATTACTGCAACCAAAGGGCTGCATAGTTATATGGCAGACCTATTAGGGAGTGTTTATATATTTTTTAGGGAAACATTTATAATGTTATTATATAACATTGTTCTTTGTTCTAAAGCTGCATTTCATATATACATGCATCCTAAACTACACCATTTTTTCTTTAGATATGGTTGATTGCGTGGTAGATAATCTCAAATTTCAGCATAATCATGAATCATACTTAGATTAAGGCAATTGGTTTAATGCAATAGTTTTTCTCCCCCAAAGCATCTCTTTAAACAACTAATTTTCCCAGGCTTCTGTTTCATGTAAACTGTCACTTGACTGTTTATCAATGCTGCTTTGTCCTCATAAGATCCGTACTCTATTTCTTCCTAAATTCCCAAGGTATCTTCTTGGTTTTCGCCCTTATCCCCCAACAGTGGGATGTCAGAATAACAATCAATTCTGATACTCCATTGTGTTTTTTCGCAATGCCTAGCATGAGAAGTCTCAGGCATTCAATAAACACTTGTGGACTGATTGATCTAATCCCCAACTCCTCTCGGAGTTTAACCTAAGGAAGACTCTGAATGAATCAAAGGTCCCCCATGGATTCCTTATCCTGTCAGTTAGGTTTGGAGTGTATGCAGTAGGTGTGGTAAAAATACTCAGTGATCAAAAGAATACTTTCTATTATGGAAAAGCAATTTGGGAAACTTGGTTTTACTGCAGGATAACTAGAGATGTGAGCTCTTAGAATCATAAATGGATTTGAATGCTAACTCCTACCCCACTGGCTCTTTGGCTTGAGGCAAACTATTTGACCTCTAGGTTTCTTCCTTTGTAAAAGGACCCCATAATAACACCTACTCCTCAGGGTTATAGATTTTAAGAGTTATCTGTAAAAGTAACTGTCGGCTATATATAGAACTGTGATGGCAGCTATATATAGAAGTGTGAAATCCAGATGAGTGTAATAACTTACAAGATCCTATACAAGAGAGGTTGAGGTTTTCAGGTTGTTGGGGGATTTGCAGTTACCTGAGGACTGTTTTAGAGGGTGGGTTCCAGGATGTTTGGAAATCCCTGTATCTCGTGAGAAGAGGGGACGTTCACACATTTCTCATGATAAAATAAATATTTGGTAATGTTAACAACTGGTTGCAAATATATTAAAAAAATAATTATGAACATAGCCTAGAAATTTACCTAGGCTAATTTGCATCAGTGTTAAGGGTCCCCAAACGCATAGAATTATACTATACCTAGATAAAAGGATTGATTATGAAATCACATGCTTCCGTTTATTTTGTGGCTGATAACGTGGTTCAGACATCAAGCTCTTGAATAACAATTTTTCATTTCTCTTCCTGTCAGTGACTTCATTTGAACAATAGCCTTGTGCAGCATACGGCTTTCAGTATATATTAAACCATGACAATCAAGTAAACATACCAACCAAACTACTGTCTTGCAGTGTAGGGAACCTGCAAAGATGTGATGATTTGGATTTTGTTTCAACACTTTTTCAATTAATGGCTTACAGATAAATACAGAACAAAACAAAGCAAAAAAAAAAAAAAAAAAAAAAACCCACCTGGAGATGCTTTTTGACTTGAGGTTGTGTCAAACCTAACTTGGGATCTTGGGGATTCCTTTTGCCAGCTCAGTCCCTTTCTGCCACTGGAACCTTGCTTTATCTACAGCCACTCTGAGCTGCCTGGCTTCCCACGGATTACTAGATATACCTCTTTGACTCCACCTTGTTCAGTGTCTAGCCTAGTTCAGGTCTTCCAGGGGAACCCTTGCCTGGGGGAACTTGGTTTGTTATTAAAATCAGTGCTGATGGTTCCTCCCACTCTGTACTCAGTCCCAATCACAGGAGGTGTAAGGGATCTGCTGCGAGGGTACCAGTCCAAATGATGCTGCACATCACTGAAATAAATCAGGAATGTGGTGCAAGTTAACTCAGGCCTTCTATACCTCCTTCTATCCTAGTGGACAGACCCTCGAATGGAAATTTTTACAAGTTTCTCTGCAGGAATGTGCCCTGCCCCTAGTAAATGAATGTTGAATAACCAGGCTGCCTGGGAAGCAAATGATTGACATTCCTAGGAATCTCAGTGTATGTTGTGGTCCAGCCCAGCTCTTGGTGGTTGGGATTTACAGTATTGCCAAATCCTTTCACTCCATCTTCAGGCTCTGCCTGGGTTCCTGCTGCATGATGCTTATTTTTTACCCATACCACCACAAAGCCTAACTCCTGCCAATATCCCTGAACGACTCATGCCTGGTCCGTGTCTCCTCCACTCATTGGTCTTTTCCTGTGTCCTAAGTGTGTGCTTTGTCCAGGATCTTCCTAATCCCAGGATACTGATTTTAGCTTTTTACTAGGTCGGACCCAACATTTCCCTGGTTCCCTCCTTTCTATCTGGGCACCCCAGAAAAACTCTGATCTTGATTTCCTCTCTGTATCCTTTGAAAACTGGTACCTGCAGAATTTCTAAGAATGTTCACGTATGCAAAAGTTCATTGTGCCTCTGGTGTGGGAGTGATTTGAGGAGAAGGGGTAAAGCTGTGTGCAGTGGTTGCCGAACTTGTTTGACTGTGGGACATTTGCTGTTGGAGCATCTTGGTGGTTGATAGTTCGTTCAGAACACACTTTGAGAAATGCTGCCAAGCATAGTAATTAGAAATATTTGGGGCTTGAAAAAAACGTTAAGAGCAGGTGTTATTCCCTCAACAACATAAGAATATCAGTGCTGTAGAATATTTGATTTTGCATTTTCTCGATGTTTTTTGTGTAGTACCGCAGCGTCACTCTAATTAAAAGCTTCCCTTTCAGTTTTGATGTTTGGTTACTGAGTTTGCCCTTACTGATTGCTCTTTTCTCTCTAACTGAGCAAATTCAGTATTTGTTGAGAACCTACTATGTACCATATGCTGTGCTAGTTGCCAGAAACACAAATATAAGCTCTGCCCTTTAACAAACAAATTATAGTGTAAAATGAACATTTTATAAAGCTAGTTCTACATTAAGCCAATTATTTTGTTTTTCTTTATTTCAGGCCCAAGACATATTTAACAAGGCTCTATTCTCTTTCCACTCCAGATGATAAAGGATCCCCTTAGGGTAGAAAAGGAATTTCTGAGCATGTTACAAAAAATAGAAAGTGGAATGAGTTGCATGAAAATTTAGTATTTCTATACGTCAAAACCTACCATAAACAAAATTCAGAGGCAAGACATTTGCAACATAAAAGGCAGAAGTTTACCATCCTTAATAAAATGGGCACATAGTACTTTTTAATAAGTCATTGTTGAGTGAAGGAATGAATGAATGAGTGCATGAATTAAGTGAAAGCAGTAAGGAAAAAAAATCACCCATATAGAAATAGGAAAAAGATGTGAACAGTTGGCATAGCACAGGTCTCTCTCTCTCTCTCTCTCTCTCTCTCTCTGTCTCACACACACACACACACACACAGAAGTACAAATCCAAATATCAAAAATAAAGAACTGCAAATTAGAAGAAAATAACCTTTTAATCTATCCCTCATTAATTTGATAAATGCTTGTTAAGTACAACAGTACTTAACAACAGTATCACCATACTGTTAAAGTGCTTTGTAAGTTATATTATTTCATTTAATTTAAACAACAGTTCACCTGAAATAGGTATTATTATCTTCATTTTACCAAATGAGCAAAGTTATGTCTTGTAACATAGTTAGGATTTTGGAGGCAACATTTGAACTCTTAGCTGTGTGTGACTGAAGTCCACACTCTTACTTACCAAACTATTCTGTTGGCATTAATAATAATAATAGTAATAATAAAAAGCTATTTGAAGGTATGGAAAGTTGTTTATGAGAGAGCCTGGGTGGCTTAGTCGATTAAGCGGTTAAGTGTCTGACTTCAGCTCAGGTTATGATCTCATGGTTTGTGAATTTGAACCCCCATAGGGCTCTCTGCTGTCAGTGCAGAGCCCACGTCAGATCCTCTGTCTCCCTCTCTCTCTGCCTCTCCCTCACCTGCATGCACTCGTGTGCTGTCTCTCTCTCTCAAAAAAAACCCCACTTAAATAAAATACAGTTGTTTATGAAATAGAGTTAAGTAAAAAAAATGATTACAAAACAGTTTGCACATATGATCCCACATATGTTCTTTTAAAAATGATATAGCACACAGCAAAACTTGGAAAGATATATACTAAAATGTGAACAGTGCTTATCTGGGGCTTTTATTTTCTTCTTGCTTATACCTTTTAGTTTTTCTATAATGTGTATATATTGTGTTATAAGCAACAATATTTAAAATTTTTAAAAAATATTTGTTTTATTTTTGAGAGACAGAGAGTGAGTGGGGAAGGGGCAGAGAGAGAGGGAGACACAGAATCTGAAGCAGGCTCCAGGCTCTGAGCTGTCAGTGCACAGCCCGACAGGGGTCTTGAACCCACAAACTGCGAGATCATGACCTGAGCCAAAGATGGACGCTTAACCGACTGAACCACCCAGGTGCTGCCCCGTAAGCAACAATATTTTAAAAATCTTTCCAAATTTGTGTGTGTATGTGTGTGTCTGTGTGTGAACATGACAACATACTTGGAATTTTATAAGAAAGAGTTACTAGAACCAACTTTTTCCCCAAAAGAAGAATAAAGAGAAGGCACACCCAGGGAATAGAAGAGTGTGTGCTCCCCATGCAATACAGAGTGAATATGTACACTGATAAGTGATGTGACTAAACAGCTCAGAGAGTAGGAAGTACAAATGTCTGCTACATATTTGGAGAAATAGTCAATATTAGTAATTAAAGACCTGCGAGTGAAACCATGATGAGATCACTATTTTCATTGTAAGGGCAGGACAGCTTTTTTCAAAAGGAGTGCAGAAACAGGTACTCCGAAGTTGCTGCTTTGGAGAAAGCAATTTGATGATAGCAGAAGCCTGAAAATTGTTTATATAAACCTTGACCCAGTCCGTAATCAACTCCTGGAATTTGATCTCAAGTAAATAATCCTAAATACTCAAAAATACTTGTGCACCAAGATCTATGGCATTACCCATAATGGGGAAAAATGGGAAACAACCTAAATGTATAGCACTGCAGTCATGGGGTAATAAATGAGAGGATAAATCATGTATTGATTAATTTATTCAACAAATAACCATTGATTGCCTATCCTGTAGCAGGCATTGTCTCAGTGCCAAGGTCACAGCAGTGAAGAGAGTCTTTTCCCCAAATAATTTTTATTTTTTTATGTAATTAAAAAGATTTTTTTATGTTTATTTATTCTTGAGAAACAGAATGCAAGTGGGTTAGGGGCAGAGAGAGAGGGAGACACAGAATCTGAAGCAGGCTCCAGGCTCTGAGCTGTGAGCACAGAGCCCGACACAGGGCTCAAACTCAAAAACCGTGAGATCATGACCTGAGCCAAAGTCAGATGTTTAAGTGACTGAGCCACCCAGGTGCCCCATCCCCAAATATTTTTTAAAAAGAGGATTCCATAACATTTTGAGATGGTAGGTATAAAAAGTAAGATATTAAATTATAAGTGCATTGACCTCAATGGTGTGAAAAATAGAAAGGCCTGAAAGGAGGTACATGGAAATATTAACAGTTATTTTATAATTGGATTATGTATGAATTCTGAAAAATATTTTTCAGTATGTCCCAATATTTCTACAATAAAAACATATGTTTTTTTAAGTTAGCAAAATAAATGTGAAACTTAATTGCCATAATTTATTATATGTTTGCACTATCCTTTTTAAATAGGAAAAGAGGAACTCGTGTCTGAGCAATGATGGGAATTTAATAGATCTAATTAAAACTACCAGAATTTGTGATTTTATTGAGCTCCTAAAACATCTTTGGTTTTACTGATATGTTTAAAGCCTTTAAGATGCTACTTTCATTAAAGCACTTCTGTAGTAAATGGTAATTGTGTATTGAATAGATAAAAACTTACATTCAACAGATCAAAAAGTCCAATGCAATGTCAATTTGATTAGGTAAATGCAAATTTAACAGCCTAGTAATTCTTTAGTCTTCTTATTTTACATGCCATGAAGAGCAGGATAATATAATTAAAATTCTGAAAATGGCTGTTTAGGATAATGGTGTGTTTTTCCCTTTTCCTCTTTTAAAGTGAGATGAGGGAATTTACATTTCCACTCAAATGTTATTTCCTATAGTGAAGGATCCCACTACGGTGGTCTAAGTAAACTTTAATTATGTTCCATACTTATGTGTAAATTTATTTTTTATAATTGGTTTGTGTTTTGAAATGTTTTGGATGGATTCCCTTAAGTTTAGGAATTGTTTTTATACTTGGTGTTTGAAAATTGGTTTGAATTAAAAATAAAGATATTTTAAATTTAAATTGATGAAAGATGTCAGTAACAGCTTACAATCTTGAATATAGGTCAAAAAACTCTGAATTTTGGTTGTATCAGAATTTATTATGTCTTATGTAAATATACAGAAAGGTTTAAGATTCGGGGCTCAAAATTATGAAAATTAGCATGAGATTCAGTCAGATGTAAAAGTTAGTGGTAAAGCAAAAACCCTTGCTAGGGGGTTAAGCCGGGTTAGGAGTCTTGGCAGATCGGATTTATCAGAATCGTTTCTGCACTTGAGAGTCCATCGTGGAGACTCCCTCATGGAGACTCCATCCTTGGATTTTCTTAAGTCGTGTGGCATGCAGAGGAGACAGCCTCTCTCCACAGCCACCGCTCCTTGCACTGTACCGCTCATGTGCCTGCCCCTTCTCGAGTGTGGCAGGAAGTGAAGCGTTCCTGGCTCCGACTTTGAGGCTGAACTCATTTGGGAAGTGGAGGTCAACTAGAGAGGGCTCAAGTTGCTTTTTCTCCCCAGTTTTATGAGAAAACAAAATGGCAGCTGCCCCCTACCTGCATCTCTTCTCTGTGGAATGCTCTTCTCTCTGAAGAGCTTAGGAAAGACAGCCTCACCCCAGGGGTGTGCTTCAGACATCAAAATGTGTGTGTCCTGGAATTGCAAAGTTTTTTGTCTGTGTGTGAGGTTAACGTCCGCCTTCTAAGGAGCTCACCTACTCAGGCCTGGCCAGTGTGAGCACAGTCACGCCTGTGATTGGTGCAGGTCTGACTGCTGTCTTGACAGTGACCCATGTGCCGACAGCCCCGGAAGCTGTCACTAGCGCTGGACGGTGTTGGTGATCACCGTCCCAGCCCTCGGCTAGTGTGAGGTTCACACGCGCAAGCCCAGCCTCCAAACAGAGTGGTCTAGACTGCCCCACTGCCCCTATAGGCATCGTTTTGCCCTTTTTCTTAACGTAGGGACACCCGTGCGTTGCAACTTGAGACTAATTCCATGGTGTGCTCACAGTCGTGTTGGGTCTCACACTGGCTTCCTCAGATGCAGATTCCCCAGTGTAGACTTAGCCCTCCCCAGATCCAGACACATGCAGAATAGAATGGCCCACTCTTGCCCGTGTAGACACATCTTGATTTTTTTCTTTCCCCTGAAACAACAAGATTTTAAATCTCATCTCCTCTGTGCTGTTTGATTTCCTCCGTTGGCAGAGCAAAGGTGGGGTTGAGAGTCAGCCCCTGGAGATGGTCTGCTTCCATTCAAGTTCTGGCTCTGTCATTTGTTAGCTGTATGATCACAAGCAAGGCTTTTAATGCCTCTGTGCCTCAGTTTTCCTACCGGTTAAAACGGAGATAATAATGATACCTTTCTCACCTGCTTGTTGTGAGGATTAAATGAACTAACATACAGAAAACACTTAGCACCTAGTAAGTACTCAGAAAGAATTATTGTGGTGCTGACCAACTCAGCATCTCCTTCTGGATTAATACAGTGCAAAATGTGTTTGAAAATGTGTCCTTAGGGCATAGATTTTGTTGTTGACTTATTTGATTTTTTTTTTCCGTAGACTAGTATATATTACATGACTCTGGATTGGAATCTGTTTAAATTCTAACACAGAAACATTATGACAGTCACTAGAGGAGAATTAGAAGTAGCTAGTGTCAGCTTTTGCACGCAGCGGAATGAGATAAAGAGCAGTCGTGATACATAACACATCCTGGGAATCAACGGGAATTTTACAGTCATTATGATTATGACAACAGTTTTACTAGATTTTCACAGTAGCTTTTTATTTCAAAGATTTTCAGGGGAAATGTATAGCCACTTAGGAAAATCTGTATGAGAAAAATGTTTAATCACTCTAATTTTGTATAGAAGGTGAATGTGAGCAAGAATATGGTTGAGTGGTTTCCCTGGGGAATAATACCAGATCGATCAGGGGTAAATCCAAGCAGCTTAATTTCTGATTTACTTCTTTAGTGTCTACAAATCCTAGTTCTCTCAAGATGGGAGCAATTTGCATGTGCAATTTAGGAGAAAAGTTCTTTGGATTAAATTCCTTAAAAGAATGTAACATGGTTTCCTTCAGCAAAGATATTTAACTGGTGGAAGAAATGTCCCCCCCCCCACTCCCTCCCTCCCCCCACAACCCCTCAGGAACGAACTGACTGAAATAGCTCTTGGGGAAATTTCCAGGTTTTTTTAGAGTTGAATATGCAGAATTTATAGGCAAATCCCTTAAGATTAAAACTCATTGCTCTATTATAAAGGATTCTCACAGGGTCAGTCTTACCCGTGGGTGGAGTGGGCCCTAAATAACTTGTTTCATTTCGGGCTGAGAAATGCCTTTGAATTCTCTCCAAATAGCTTATCTATTCAGTGTTTGAAATTCCACATTAGAGATTCTTCTATCTTTGCTTTTTTTCAGACTTCAAGTTTTCTATCTTCTGCAAATGCAGATATGGCAGGCATGTCTAAGTAATAACAGGCTCAGCCCCACAGTAGCATGTTTGTGAGTTTAGAAACTCTTTTCTGGGTTCTGGGGGTTCTGTTTGGCCGTGAATAAGAGTAAGGAGAGAGCATCGTGATTCTTGGTTGTTGGGGGAAAGGGTGGGAGAGTAAGAGGGTGATGGCTCCACAGTGAAAATGGGGGGGAGCACCATAGAAGAAAAGCTGGGTGACAGGAAGCCATATGTCACCTGCTTCCTCCTTTTGCTCTGGGTTAGGCCTTCTGTTTTGATCTTCGAGTAAACAAACAAAAATCTCTGATTTTATGCCTCAGTAATTTTAGTTGTATCTTTAAGAGGGGCTGATCTAGTTTGCTTTTTTTTTTTTAGTTTTTATTTTAGAGAGAGTGTGCAAAAGGGGCAGAGGAAGAGAGAGAGAGAGAGAGAGAGAGAGAGAGAGAATCTGAAGCAGGCTCCACACGATCCTGGGATCATGACCTGAACTGAAATCAAGAGTGGGATGCTCAACCAACTGAGCCACCCAGGTGGCCTCCCCCCCTCCTTTTTTTTTTTGAGAGACAGAGGGAGCAAGTGAGCGGGGGCGGGGGAGAGATCGAGAGAGAGATCGAGAGAGAGAGAGAGAGAGAGAGAGAGAGAGACACGCACGCACACGCACACACACACACACACACACACACACACACACACCCACACACCCACACACAACTCACCTGAAGTGGGGCTTGTGCTCACCGGAGGCAGGGCTCGAGCTCACCTGAAGTGGGATTCAAAATCATGAACCAAACTGTGAGATCCTGACCTGAGCCCCCCAGGTGCTTTAGTTTGCTTTTGATTAAGCACTTGGAATCACTTTCATCCTCTGAAAAGAAAGAAGATTTTTGGGGACTGAACAATTACAGTGTTAGGGAAAGTGGGAAGATTTTCAATTCTTTCCATGTTCTCGTTGCAGCTTTTGGGACTTTTTCCAGAGGTTAGCTATCCCTCCTTGCTGCAGGCTCCAGAAGATAACTCTATGGAATAAAAATGAATATGTAATTCTTGGCTTTTAAGAGGATGAAAACCAAAGGAAGAATCTATGCTTTATCAATTTCAATGATGGCAATGGAACTGCAAGGGCTCCCCAGAGGACCTCCCTCTCAGCTGCAGACACCAGCACCTGCAGAGCCAGCCTTGGCCTCTGTCCGGGAACAGCACACACCTGCTAGCCTTTATCTACCCACACTAGTGAGGCCATTTAAAGCCAAGACAGCAGGCAGATGGCTCTGCCCTGGGATCCTCTGTCATTCCAAATTGTGCTGTCATGTGGACAAGTCCATTTGTCCCACGTGAGGCTCTTCCCTGCCTGTTTCCTTGCAAGTTGGCCGAAAGATGTATTCTGTTCCTGTCCAGGTTATTCCCCTGGACACCGACCCTTTCCTTCTTACTCATACTTAGAGTCTAACCCCATGTTCACTCTGTCTCAGCCCCCATTTCTCTGACTTCACTCACTCCTATGATTCACAGTCGTGATACACCTCTGCCCATCAGAACTGTCCCTCGAGTCTTCCAACCTGGTGCCCTCCTAATTGTTCTCACCATTAACTTGGCCTCTGTCCTGGACCCCCAAGCTCTTGCAACCTGCTCTCTCACAGACGTGTGTTTCTGATGATTAAAGAAGTAGAGGTATTTAAAGTCAAAAACCATATAGGAGACAGGCAATTTAGGACACACAACTATGAGAAATGAACAAGTAAAGAAATAAAATGCCTGGCAGAGGAATGAAGATATTTATATGCTGTGAGTTGAAATAGAATGAAATTACAGGGTTTTGGGAAATCCTGTGACCCTCTGCTAAAGAAAAAATGTAAAAGGAGATTGTGAAAAATTTCATACTTCAAAGAAGTTTATAACCTTTCATAGACAAAGGGGTTTCATTTTATGATAGTTATATGAGCAAAACGTAGGTCATAGAAGCCTTTGTCTACAAAATCAGTAGGCACTAAGTGAATAATCATGTTGTTAACATTACTGTTGTTTTGCTAGAAAGATGCAGGCATTGTATGTGCTCTTAAGGGGCTTACAGCGTAACATAAATACAATAGTAAAGCATATGAAACAATTTACTAATTGAAGATCTTTTGCCGTGGCTTTTCTTCTGTAAAATTTCTTATAAAAAAGAGAAACGGTAAAGTTGTCACCTTCACTTGTGCAAGTGGGTTTAAAGTGATGTTTCGGTACCAAGATACACTTGTATACTAGGTGAACTACTCTGGGACACATATTTAGAGATCTGGTTTTGCTGAGGATTATCCTATCCTTTCTTGATTTGAAGAAGTTTGAGGACATGATGCTTTTCTTCCTAGCTCCTTTGTAGCTGAAATTAGAGGATGTCCAGTGTATTTGATTTAATAGCATAATAATGATGGTGGTTATAAATAATTATAATAGTAACTGTATTATTAGTCAGGGTTTTCCATATATGTATGGAGAAGGAGAAAGAGAAAGAGAGAGAGAGGGAGGGAGGGAGATATATATATATATATATATATATATATAGAGAGAGAGAGAGAGAGAGAGAGAGAGAGAGAGAGAGAGAGAGAGAGAGACTGATTGATTAGGTGGGGTGAGGGAGAGATTTTAAGGAACTGGGTTGTGAAATTTTGGAGGCATGGTGAGTCCAATGTTGTCTGGCAGGCTAGAGGCTCGGGGAGGTCTGCTGGCAGAACTTCCTTTTGCCTGCTGGGAGGTCAGTCTTTGTTGTCGTAAGATCTTCAACTGCCTGGATGAGGCCCCGTGCACATTATTGAGGGCAATCTGCTTTACTTCAAATCCAATAATTTATTGTTTTCTCAGCCAAAGAAACAACTTATAGAAACATCCAGAATAACGTTTGACTGAATATCTGGGCACCATGGCCAAGCGAAGCTGACATGCAAAATTAATCATCACAGTGACCAACAACCTTTATTGAACACACTTAAAAAACATTGTTTGTTTATTTTGAGAGAGAGAGAGTGTGCAAGCAGGGGAGAGGCAGAGAGAGAGGGAGAGAGAGAGAGAATCCCAGCCAGGCTCTGCACCGTCGGTGCAGAGCCTGAGGCAGGGCTTGAACTCACAAACCATGAGATCATGACCCGAGCCAAAATTGAGTTGGACACTTAACCGACTGAGCCACCCAGGCACCCCTATTGAACACATTTTGAGTGCCACATCTCTCTGGACATTATCTCATTCAGGTCTTTTATTTATTATTCTTTATTATTATTAAAACAATTTTTTTAATGTTTTTTTTTTTTAAACATTTTTTTAACGTTTTTTATTTATTTTTGAGACAGAACATGAACAGGGGAGGGTCAGCGAGAGGGAGACACAGAATCTGAAACAGGCTCCAGGCTCTGGGCTGTCAGCACAGAGCCCAATGCGGGGCTCGAACTCACGGACCGCGAGATCATGACCTGAGCCGAAGTCGGCCGCTTAACCGACTGAGCCACCCAGGCGCCCCTTTAATGTTTATTTTTGAGAGAGAGACAGAGCATGAGTGGGGATGGGGAAAGGGCAGAGAAGCAGGCTCCAAGCTCTGAGCTGTCAGCACAGAGCCCGACGCAGGGCTCAAACTCACGGGCCGTGAGATCATGACCTGAGCCGAAGTCGGATGCTCAACCGATGAGACACCCAGGTGTCCCTCATTCAGGTCTTTCATAAACTCTGTCAGTTTGGTGTCTCCATTTCACATCTGAATACATACAATACATACAATAGTATGAATAGGGATGGAGTGGGTGAGTTACCTGCTCAGGGTCATCCAGGCAGTAAGTGAGGTAGACGGGGCTGACATTTCTTACCTTCCCTTTAGACATGAGAATGACTGGTGGGCTGAGAACTGCTGGGGGCCCTGTGAAGGGACATCAGAATTGCATTACAAAGAGTTCTTTATGCAAATTGTCTGTTCCCTTACAGGGATGGTGACTTGTTTCCACAATAGTGGGTGAAACAGGGATTTATGACTATGTGAAATGGAGCCTAGGGCAAGGCTCAGGAAGGTCTTTTGAAAATCTTATTGACAGACTAAGGAACAGAAGTTAGACAGGGTAGATTTTGTGTCCGAGGTTGAGGCAGATGCTTTCTCTAGTTATATTGAGTCAGGGATTATTTCAACTTGTTGAAGCAGGGACTGGCCATGTGCTACTGGAGCTCATGCATTATACCTTTCTGGAGACGGACAGTGTGTGGGATAGAATCCACATGGACTGTAATTACCTTGCAGGCATCTGGAACTTGGCTCGTAACCAGAGAGCATGCAAAAAATGCTCACAGATGCCATGAAAATCATGGATTGTAACCCGGGCCTTGAGTTGGCCTATTTGCTCTTACCTGAAATGTTGGTTTCTAAAGTTAGAGCAGTGCAAGAGGCTGTCTGTTAGAAGGAGGCAGGGAGAAGAGGTTCCACGGGGCAAACAGCTTGAGAGTAGGAAGAAACAAATAGCTGAAGAGAGAAGCTTCATGAAAGCAAACATAAACCTAAAATATACCACAACCAGGATCCAAGTAGCATAAACGAAAACATCCTTTTATACCAGAGGCCGTTGATGTTAATTGGTGTTCATAGTGAGTCTCTAGGAGTTAATAGTGAGTCTCTAGGAGTTCAAAGTTCAGGTTTTCAACACTCAAGTTTAGAAGGCCTCAAAGTGTGCAGTGCATTCTAGAAGGATCCTTTGGAGAATTGGGAAGATGTTTTAGTGCTTGAAAGAGCAAGCCTTCAACTATCTGGAAAGAAGTTTCTCCATACTGTTTCACGCTCCTAGGGTTCTGGATAGATATCTTCTTGAAATAATAATAAGCATTATGAGACTCCTTTGAATTCCTCCTATTGTTCCAGAACCAGTCAGTGTTGCAGTGCTTTTTTGGAGTTGGAGCCATCGGCTTTAATTGACTTTTGCCCGGCGCCCATGTTGGCTGTAGTTTAGGCAGAGTTAGAGAGCCCAGCTGTGCGGAATTCTTTTCCAGTGTTAGAACTCAAATTCCTACTGACTGTGTGGCAGCCTGACTGCCTTTTATCCTGTCTGAAACAAATTTATTTTTGTTTTATATGCTGTTAATAGAAAAGTCACTATTTAGAATTTATTATTTTTTTTCCTGCCCATGTCTGGTAGAATGGAACATGTAAAAAAAAGACCAGGGCCTGCTTTCTTGTGTCTCAACATGTTTTTCAGATGTCTGAGAATAAACATGATGTTTAAGCAATAATTGAATTGGAGTCGTGCTTTGGGAAACTTCCCAAACAGTTAAAAAAAATATAGTATTCCACTCATCCCAAATATAAATCTTACCTAATTCTTGATTTTCAGTACTGTTGTTTATAACTTTAAATTTTCAAGACTTCTAGTTTTCATTTTAAAATTATTTTTGGGAATAAATGCCAAGAGTGTATATGTGCATATGTGGTTTGTGGCTTTTTCTTGTTATGTATTTATAGAGATTTAGGATTGTGCATATTAAGGCCTTGCTTAGGACTTCAGGATATGTGTGTGGTATTGACTCATAGCAAGTATAGAGCCATGCTACATTAAGGCATTGATCATATTTTTAAAAGTCAATAGTGGAACGTCTAAGGTAAAATGTGTATTTGTGGTAATTGAACTAATTCTGAGGTGGGGGGGAATGCCCTTTTGATTTGTAGAGAATTTGCCTTTGCTAAGATGGAATGGGTAGTTGCCTGTGTGATATTATTTCTGGGATTTCTTCCTCAAACCTTCCCTTTCACAACCGTATTTTGAGATTAAGTTTGAAATGCCTTGGTTGAGAAAACATACTGTATAAGTTTATACTAATATATATATACATCATTGTTTTTCAAAA
Organism: Panthera leo; assembly: GCF_018350215.1. Taxonomy (NCBI): domain Eukaryota; kingdom Metazoa; phylum Chordata; class Mammalia; order Carnivora; family Felidae; genus Panthera; species Panthera leo. The sequence continues at coordinate 91,659,739 of NC_056685.1, read as the reverse complement.
TAGGTTCTGTGAGGCACTGGCTTGAAGGTTGTTAGTAGATAATGATGAAAAAAAAGTTTTACGGGTGTACTAAGTGTCACAAATACTGCAGAGTTCTCTGATGCTTTATATTAATGTACATTGTGAAATTCTAAGGAGGGAGCATACTCTTTTAATAGTTAAAGATATTTATTCCAAGCCACAGACACCAACTGGAAATTAAATCTAAAAAAGACAGAGAATTTATTATAAGGACTCAGAGATGTCTCATGGAATGTGAAAGTGGGAAGGGAACTGGATCACAAGAATGGTCTGGAAAACCTTCAGGAGTTTCTCCCCATGTCCTTATATTTGCTTCTGTCAGTCCCTCTGCTCGATTTCTTCCCTGTCTCCATGTTAGCCTTTTGTAGTGACTCTCCTTAGAAATCCTTCTGCTTTTATTTTATTATTTTTTAAAGTTTATTTATTTATTTTGAGGGAGAGTAAGGGTGGGAGAGGGACAGAGGGAGGGAGAGAAAGAATCCCAAGCAGGCTCCATGCTGACAGCAGAGAGCCTGATGTGGGGCTCAAACTCACGAACCATGAGATCATGACCTGAGCTGAAGTCGGATACTTAACCAACTGAGCCACCCAGGTGCTCCGGAAGTCTTTCTGCTTTTAAAACAATGTAAGAAGATTTTAAAAGGTCATTGGTTAGTCTTTCATTAGCTAGGTTAGTACTGGGTAGTCAGGCAACAGTTACAGACAGATACAAGATGGCCAATGTGAATTGATGAGTTTATGTTTCTCATCAACTTATGTATTTAAAGTTGATAAGTGGCTTTTGCCAGTTTCAGTATATTTAGGATAGTACACACTTTAAAGTAGCTTTAGTAATATTAAATCCCCTCTTTGAAAGTTATTTAAAGAAAAACCTGTGTGAATTTGTAGATGACCTAATATTTAGCAATCTAGATCAGGTCAATATCCCACTGCCAGGCTGAAATAGAATATGAAATCAAATTTATAACCTTAGCATTTTGTTTGAGAACAAAAGTTTGACTAAACTTTTCTGGTCATAACCCATGATAAATACAATTATACTTTAATGATTTAGGGCCTAGATTTAGTTTTTATACATAAATAAATGATAAATATCTAAAATATATTTAACTTTTTTTGTGTGTGGAATATAGCTCATTTTCTTTATATCTGCTTTTGCTTCATATGAAGAACATCATAATTCCTCTTTGTCAAAATGCCATAAAGTTCCATTTATTCAGCATCCAAGAGCTCAAATAATCATATTTTCTTTCTGCAGCGATGTATGGAGAGAATCGATGTTCAAAGTAATGCCCTCCAGGCACTGCAAGAATTGGCTTCCGAATCTCCAAAAGCAGATTATTTGGTATAGCATCAGCATTAGAGTATTTTATTCTTATTCATAGAACATTGGTACAGTATTTAACTATGTGCTCACAGCCCCCAAACCATACTGGCTTACACGCTTGTCAAAGACTGCAGGGTTTTCATGCCTCCAGAAATAGATATAATGTTTATTTTGTGCATTAATATCTTTGGATTCATATTTCTGTGGAGTTTGGAAGAATATGGGAGGAGGTGGTAGGGAGATAACTTGGATATCTTGTTGAGAGGAGTGAAGGCTTCAGGGCTTGAAGTAATAAGTAGAAACGTTACTGGGAGCCTTGGACTAGAGGCCTTGGATTGGAGGGTGTGGATTCAGAGGCCATCAGTTTATGAAAGAGATTTAATTATGATGCTGCAGCCGAGTGCTGCGAAGGTACAAAAGCGCTGACATCTTTATTCTCTATTATTGTGATCATACTCCTTTAGTAGAATATAAGGAAAGCAGGAGAGAACACTCATCATGATGGTTACTCCGACAGAACGAGAAAGTAGAAGTGTAAAGTTGGCTTCTAAATTTTTCACCGTAGTCCAGGCTAAATAATTACAAGCCTTTGGGCAAGTCACTTAGCCAACCCTAGTCTCCGGTTCCAGGGGTGGAGTGGAATTCCGTACCGTCCTTAAATACTAAATGATTTTTATGAAAATTTTACATGAAGAAAAGTCATTTATACCAGGCTTTGTCACAGTGTATTGTCAAATGACAATTTCTGTCCATCTTTTTTTTATTAATTTATTTAGTTTTTTAAATTGAAGTCTACTGGACACACAACTTCAGCAAATATTTTTTGAGAATCTACCATGTGCAGAAAGGGGGCGGTGTTCTAGTATTGAGGATATAGCACCGTCCCTGCCGTCTGAGAACTTAACGTTCTATTGGCAAGGGAGGCACAGCACACACAAGTTTCAAAAACCTACTCGTATATATAATTTGTCAGGGTGAGAGAAGTGAGCTCTTTTAGACAAGGTGGTTAGGGAAGTCAGTAGGCAGTTTCCAGATGGAATTCAGTTTATTCACTCTCTCTTGTTTTTACGGTATTTTGATGTCCCCTTGGCAGCCTCGCGTCACTGCTAACCTCCCCACTCCATGGGATCACGTTTTCCAGCAAAGACACCATGAGCACTTATTTAAATGCCTAATCACTGGCAGCAATGCAGCTGTGTTCATCATTGTCAATTCAGATTTGTATGATGTTCCCATCCAAACATACCTCAGGGTACATTTGCACATCTAATTACAACATTAAAACTAATAATAGCCTGATAAAATACTACTCAGACAAATGTCTAAGCAAACAGCTGGCTGTTTCATTGTGTCCTGAAGGACAGGCAGATTCAGACTTTGTTCCCTAACTTGAGGGCCTGAATTCCAAACTGCAAACCCTCCTCCAGAACACCCTGCTGAGGGAATGCTTAAGCAGGAAGTATCTAATTCAAAGGGATGTCCTTAGATAAAAGAGCCTGCATGAAGCCAGAGCTTTATGGAACTGCATGGAGGGGAAAAAGTGGCTTTCTTTCATTTCACCCGGGGAAGGACTGTGCCTACATTTCTTTTCTTTTTTTTAAATTTATTTATTGTTTAATTTACATCCAAGTTAGCATATGGTGCAACAATGACTTCAGGAGTAGATTCCTTAATGCCCCTCACCCATTTAGACCATCCCCTGTCCCACAACCCCTCCAGCAACCCTCTGTTCTCTGTGGCTTTCTTTCTTTTTTTTTTTTTTTTTTTTTTTTAATTTTTTTTTCAACGTTTTTAATTTATTTTTGGGACAGAGAGAGACAGAGCATGAACGGGGGAGGGGCAGAGAGAGAGGGAAACACAGAATCGGAAACAGGCTCCAGGCTCCGAGCCATCAGCCCAGAGCCTGACGCGGGGCTCGAACTCACGGACCGCGAGATCGTGACCTGGCTGAAGTCGGACGCTTAACCGACTGCGCCACCCAGGCGCCCCCTCTGTGGCTTTCTTTCTATTCACCCAGGGAAGGACCTAAATTAAAGTTGGACCAAAATACAACAGAATGTTGGAGAAAGTGTTATTCATGTGCCCACCTTTCTACAGACCTGGAAAGTTAATATTTAAAGTTTCCAAGAAAAGAAGGCTGAGGAATAATTTAATAATGCTTTTCAGATATTCACGGGAGTCATGCTGTTATCACATAGGAACCATGGCAAACTCCATTTTCCATGAGTGATTGGCTTTATGTCTGTTTCTGTTGAGAGAGAAGAAACCTGGTAATACTGTTTTTTATCTTACTGGCACAGGAAGCCTTCCTATTAGCCAAACCAAGTAAAGATGGAGTATTTAGGGGGCACCTGGGTGGCTCAGTTGGTTAAGCACCCGACTTCGGCTCAGGTCATGATCTCATGGTTCTTGGGTTTGAGCCCCACATCAGGCTCTGTGTTGGCAGCTCACGGCTTGGAGCCTGCTTTGGATTCTGTGTCTCCCTCTCTCTCTGCCCCTCCCTTGCTCACTCTCTGTCTCTCTCTGTCTCAAAGATAAATAAACATTAAAAAAATTTATATATAAAAAAGGGTGGAGTATTTAGGGCATAAAAATAAATCCTTCTTCCATGATGAGTTTCAGTGCAGGAAGCAGGTGAAGACCCTAGCCCCGTTAGGTAGTAGGGAATTCTTCCTCCAGGGTTGACATGTGTCCTTTGGCAGGTTCTGTTGGCCCGGGTAGATTGAAGCTAATAATTGAGCTCTTTTTTGGTTCTTGAAATGCTGACTGAAAAATGTAGACCTACAGGAAAACTTTTGGATTGTAAGAATTGTCCCTCATTGGAATGTATCGTTGAGAGAGGTCTTAAAATCTTTTCTTTAAAGCTGTTAAATAACAATTTAAAATTTCATCAGCCTTGGTAGATTAGGCATAATCCTCCTGAAGGGTAAGAATGGATTAAAATAAATCTCCACGTTGCTTCTTACCTTCTGATTCTATTATGTGCTACCCTTTTCAGATTCAACAGCATTTAGGATTGCAGGAACAAGGTGCCTGGTATTTTCACATATGTTCATTCATTTGAGGTAATTCTCACAAAAACACACAGAGTAGTTATCATTGTTTCTGTTGTAGATATAAAGAAAGCAGTGGTCCAAGAGGTGAAGCCACTCATTGAAAATTGCACATCTAGGAAAGGGTGGGGGAAGGGCTTGAAGACAGGACTCCAAACTTGGATTCTGGCTTTGACTTCCATTAATGAGCTCTGAGATCTCAAGCCAATTTCCAGTCCTGTCTAGATCCTAGTTTCTTTATTTGTGGAATGAAGGATTGGGATGAGAAGATTTGGAATAAGTTTGTCTCCCATCTCTATAATGTATGACCTGGGGGAAACGAGAGAGATCAATACTTAATGAACATGTTTTCGTGAACACTGTGAGAGCACCTTGTATAGGGCATATAGATACATTTATATAATATTATAGATACTATTTCTGGGTTGGGAATTTGGGGTGTGGAGGGCATGAAGAAACTGGCATCTCTCTATGACCTAATGATTGAATGAGCTAGTGGAAGAGAATTCTCTTACAGCCATTTCTTGATTTTCCTTTTCTTTTTTCACATCTCCTTTCCTATCCCAAGTCCCCTATCATCTATCTCCTTTGAAATTTTCTGAGTTTATAACTGATCCTGAACTATGCTGTATTTGATTATAGCTATGAATAATTAGGAGACAAGAAAAGAGAAGATTTCTTTATTCTTGAAAAAGGAGTTCTCAGTGTAGAGAAAACTGTCTAGATCTGAGCTAACACAGTAGTCACTATGGCTGTGAAGTAAATGAAGTGTGACTAGTCTGAACTAATGTGCTGTAAATATAAAATACATACTGGAGTTTGAAGACTAGGAGGAAAAAGAACGTCAAATATTTTAACAGTGACTTTTTTATATTGGCCACGTGTTGCAGTGGTAATATTTTGAATACATGGGGTTAAGCAAAATGTATTATGAAAACAAATTTAGTTTGTTTCTTTTTACTTTTAAGTATTGCTCCTAGAATATCTGAAATTACATACATAGTTTGCATTTGTAACTTTGATGATATTTCTGTATGATAGTACTGCTTGAGATTCGTGATTCTCAACCACAGGAAATCCTCCTACTGTTCCCGCCCCCCCCCCCCCCCCCCCCCGCCAAGGTATGTTTAGTAATATTTAGAGACACTATTGGTTGTCACAGCTGGGCATGCTACTGCACCTAGTGAATAGTGGCCAGAGATACAGCTAAATATAGGACAGACCATCTTCTCACTCTCCAAAAAGGATTATCTGGTCCAGAATGTCAGTAGTTGCTGGGGTTAAGAACCTCTAGTCTAGGAGGTTCAGAAAGGAGAAGTCGAAAAAAGAAAGACTAGGAACCAAAACTACTTTTAGGTTAATTTAATTTAAAATATTATGATGAATAAGTACTTAGCAGCATTAAAGAAGGACTGCTGTGGTAGAAAAGAGTAAGGAAGTTGGAAATGGCTAGAGGGTAAGCAGAAAAACAACAGGTTTTGGTAATTACTTCAACAAATATTAAGTGACTACCAGTTCTTTTGGGAACAAGAGGAGGGAAGATTCAATGCATGTATCCAGGCATATACAGATACCGAATTCTGATTGTATCCAAAGCTTCTACAGAGAAAATAAAGATAAATAAAGTTATGATTCCTGCCTTTAAAAAGCCTGTAGGTTAGTAGGAGATGGCATGAGAAGTACACTATCTTGCAAGGCGGCATTTGATGTTGGAAGAGAGATGGGAAAAACAATAACAATAAAAATTACGGCTTCAAAGGAAAATGTTTTCCCATGTTCAGTTGGGGAAATCACTCAAAGGTTCATGGAAAGGGTTCTATTTGAAATGTACCCTCAATGAACAGGATAACAACCCATGGAGATGGTGGAAAGGCATACACAACAGAGGGAAGAGCGTGGTCCATGACAAGGGGAAAGTGAAAGATGGGAGTGTGTTTGGGGAATATCCAATAGTCACCTTGGCTCAGAATCCCAGTGGGAAGTAGTTGAAAAATGAGGCTAAAAAATGAAAACCCCCAACAAAAGAAATAAATGCAAATGAGACTGAGGTCACATGTAACAGACTGGCAAGGTGAAAAAGCAAGAGAGTTGAGAGAGGCAAATAGAGGCAAATGTATTGGAGTAGGCAATTGACTGAGTGTAGGTTGGGGAGAGGGAGGAATCAAAGATGATCCTGGTGTTTTAAGCTTGGGTGTCTGGGGACATTGATTGGAATAGAGGTCAGGCGAATGGATTGGTTTAGCAAGAATGGAATGATGATGATGAGTTCAAAATTGCCTTGTTGAGTTTGGGGTAATAGTACATTATCTAGATGGTGGAGAGTTTGAGGAACCCCCTGGGAATCAGCTCTGGAGACTGAGAGAGTAAAAACGTCTAGGAACAGAGATTTTAGAATCTCCTCAAGTAAAGTGATCACTGAGGTTTTGAGAATGGATTTGAGCACTCAAGGAAGGGAGTAGATAGTGTCCATCGAAAAGGACGTGACACACTCTTAGGTGTGACTGTTGTTTGGTGATGAAATGAAGAGAAGTCAGTGAAGGACATAAAAGATAAGGCAGAAGACACAAAAAAGGGATTTTGTATAATTTAGCATCGTAGAAGTTAAGAGAAACTTCACATGGGGATATTCCACCATGTTGAATAGCTTGGCCCAGGATGGGAGGTGGAGCTGAAACAATATTTAGGACTTGGGTTTCACCATCAGAAGCCTGTCGGTGGCCTTCTAGTAATGGGGCCGGGGGCCAGGGAGCAGATGGGGTAGGATGAAGAAGTGAGTGGGCACATTGCTTTTGTGGGCCAGACTGTCCCAGAGCCTCTGGTGGGAGAAAGGCACATGCTAATTTTGTGACATGTTTTCTCTTAGGTCATTCATTCCCTCAGCAGATATTCAGTGAGCATATATTTATTATTTTACCTACCATGAGGAGTGGAATTGGGTATATATAAAGGGAATGAAGATATAATCTCTATCATCTCCACCTGTAGGACAGAGCTAACAGGGTCATTGCTTGGAAAAAATGATGGAAGGAAATTTTAGTAATTAGGCTCTTAAATCCCAGAACTTTGTAGTTGTCCATATTTCTTCTCTATCAAAGCTCTGAAGGCTCAGATATTGACATCCTAAGTAATGTCATGTCGAATTCTCCTTGCCCTTATTGCAGCTTTTGGCTAAGAACAATGTTTCTGATAAACAAACAAATTAGAAATGATCAGCCAGTGGGGGTGCGGGGGGCAGGGGTGGGAGAGGTTAAAAATAAATAAACTTAGCCCAGCATTGGTTGCCTTTTCATAGTTGGAAGTAATTTGAATTTTTAATTTTATCTGCTGTTTTCGGGTTTGGTGAAAGTGGAGGCCAGACTGCTCCATTGTAATATTTATTACTGAGAGGTTAGGGGAAATAGCTGAATAGATTTTTATGAATCAGAGAGAAAATAATAGTATAGTTCCAAACTGGGAACTTTTTGCCATATTTCTATTAGAGGACACATGTTAGATGGCTAATTTTGTTCTTTTCCGAATGAACCTCGTTGCTAGAGTTAAGGTAGTGCAACGAGATGGGTGTTTCTCAGTCTGGGTTGGGTGGGGACACTTTTATATCCTACCTTGAGGTTTGCATCCCTGCGTGTGCCCCAGCTGATGAAGCCTGTACTTCCCTGCAGCAATAATCTTTTAATGTCTTAAGAAAAGCTTATAGTAAAACTTCAGGTAAGATTTTGATTTTTTCCCATACTATTTTAATTGGAAATAAGTGGGTGAAAACATGTAAGCAATTCACACTTGAAGAACTTGAATGTTTTAAAATATGAAAGTACAGAAAAACACAAAAATAGCAACACGATTGCTAGAAATTGCCAGCAGTATAAATAGTCAAGGTTTCAGTCAGCAGGACGGGTGCACATCAGTTACTGCTTTTGAGGAACTTTTATTCAAAAAATAGATGGAAAAGTCAAAGCAATGTTATGTGGTTGCCAGAATTTCAGTTTGATAATCAAAATATATCCGCTTTCCTTCTGGATTTGCTAAAGTTTCATTATTAGGCCTTGATTAAATTTTATGTAAACCTATTTAATATTGAAGCCCAAGCTTCCATGTTTATAAAATGAGAATACCAGTGAATCTCATTACCAGCTCCCCAGTGATTAAGTCTACAATGCTATCTTAGGAGCTACAAAAAAATAATTATGAAAATTTGAGAATTTCTATGACCAATGTTCTCCACAAATGGTATTGACTAATTAATTTGAAAAACTGATTTGTAAAGTACGGGTACTGTGAGATGTAAAAAAAATACATTTCCTAGGACTGTAGTGAACACTTACCGTAGGGATTACTCAGAGTACTCCTTGCTCTCTGCATTTGGGGTATATTACTTCTTAAATTATTGACATTAAAAACATGATATGGAGAAAAAGGAAGAGAGAGTCATGGCATTTAATCTTCTTAGTAAAAGATGTTGAAGAGGTAGAATCTATTGAATCAAAAGAGTTCTTGTAACAATACATGTATCAGCAAGGCAAAAAAAAGAGAGTCTTAAATGTTAGTCATAAATGTCTATCATACCTGCTAGCTGTACTCCGTGTGATAGCAGATAATAGGGACATGGGTGATGTTTCCTTTTTCAGCAACCTTTTCACAACAATTTCTACTTATATGAGAGCTGAAAATTGCTGATGTAATTACAACTATCCATTGGATCCAAAACATGCTTGTTAACAGACCACTAAAAATACATCTGTTTCAAAGTGGTTCTGTTCAAACACAGTTCTTTAACTGGCATGTTGAGTTTTTGGAAGGTAATAGTTGGAACCTCTGTGTTCGGTGGTTGGTGTAGACAGAGGCCCCAGTTCTCCCCAAATTCCTGGTGGAATGGTGGAAAGATAAAGAAATAGGGGGATCTCAGCATTAGCAAGAGAAACATGTAAAGGATACAGTTCCTGTGGTGGAAAGTAAGGCGAGTTTTTTGTTAGTGGTTCCTCGGTAGATCTGTATCGAAGGGTATCCCAGAGCCCCTTTCCCTCACTGGGTGACCTGAGTGATGGCAGTGTTCAGAGGTAAGGATGAGCTGAGGGTGTCTGGTGAACATGTGGCCACAGCCTCTTGTGATTGAAATGGCCTCTGCTTATCCCCCACATCCGTCTTGCCCTCTTCCAGTTTCTTCTTCTCACTCGACTTCTATGATCAAGAGGCAGGTCTGTCATATGATCCTTTGCTTAATTGCTTCCATGGGTTTGGACTATTTTTACGATCAAGGCAGACATCCAGAATATGGACTTCTCCTGCCTCCCAGTCCCATGTCTACCGTGCTTTGGTGCGGTTGTCACACTGACCTCTTGGGATTCACTGGTCCTGGGGCCTTGCACTGGTCCTCAGCTAGTTCCACTGCTTGGACATCCTTTTTGCTCCTCTTTCCTAGTTAATTCCCAATCATCCTTCAGACCTTGGCTCCATTGTTACTTCCTTAGGAGTCATGAGAGATCTTGCTTTCGTGGCACTTTGTGATTCTAATTGTACATTTTCGTAATAATTCACTTAGTATTTGTCCTATTAGACTATGAGCTCCATGAGGGCATGAGTGGAATCTGATCTCGTACACCGTTGTGTCTCTGGCATTTAACAAGCACTTGACACATATTTCTCAGTAAATATTTATAGAATGCAGGGTGCCTGGGTGGCTCAGTCCGTTGAGCATCTGACTGTTTGTTTCAGCTCAGGTCATGATCTCGCATTTCGTGGGTTCAAGCCCTGCATCAGGCTCCATGCTGGCAGTGTAGAGCCTGCTTGGGATTCTCTCTCTCTCTCTCTCTCTCTCTCTCTGTGCCCCTACCCCGCTTGCTCTGTCTCTCTTGAAGTGAATAAATAAACTTTAAAAATTTTTTAATATTTATCGAATGAATGAATGGATGGATGGATTGGTGGATGGTAACATTCAGATTTGAACAGCTACCCAGGATACCCCTGTCCTTTGCTCCCTATGTAGACTGTTGCCACAAGCAAAGGACCTGGAATAGTCATAGGAAAGCCCTGCTGGTTGCTCTTGTGGCTGTGACATCAGGCAGAGGTTCTAGAAAATGAGGTGTTTCCAAGGAATTGGATCCATGTTGGAGGTCCAGAGAGATATTCGCCTTATTGTCCCTTTACATGGGCTGTAACACTGTCTTCCTCTTCCTCTTCTATCTGCTCTAGACCATTTTCCTTCAATCCAGACAAACGTGTCTCTAAGAAAGATAAGAATAGGAATCCACACCAAATTTTGCCAGAAAGCAACTCCCCTCCTATTGGAAGATTATTTTATCAGAAAGTAAGGCTCTCCCATGGATTCTACTAAGAGACTGTTATTCAAAAGAAAGGAATCAGTGTTCCTAAGGCTTCAGAGAAATTGTTTTCTCAGTGGAGATATGAGACAGTCTTAGAAAAAATATATATGTATTTTTTGCTTTCAACAACACTTGAGAGGATGCTGCATGTGTGAAACTATAGCTAAGCAGGCCATCAGGTAAAGGAAGAAGAGGAAGGATTACACAGAGTTGAAATATGTAAAAGCCAGCCTCCATAGAAATAATGACAAGAACTAGTATTTATTGAGCACTTGCTAGGGGCCAGCCATTGTTCTAAGGGCCTACATGTTTTAGCTTGTTTAATCCTTGAGACAACCCTATGAGTGATATACAGTTATTAACCCCATTTGGGAAGCCTTTGTAGAGGAATCGATAGAAAATGGGACGCTGAGAAATATCACAAGTGGTGAGGTAGAAAACAGACTTGAGAAAAAAAATTCAAACATAAGGGAAAAGGGATGAAAATGTAGAACTGGAGAACTGTGGGGACATGTGCAGTAGCTTCTAGTGGTATTATCTTTGGGTGGTGAGATTAAGGATTTTTTTTTCTTTTAATTAGTTCACATACAGTGCAATATTGGTTTCAGGAGTAGAATTCAGTGATTCATCACTTACATACAACACCCAGTGCTCATCTCAAGTGCCCTCCTTAGTATCCATCGCCCATCTAGCCCATTCCCCACCCACCTCCCTCCCAACAACCCTCAGTTTGTTCTCTATAGTTAAGAGTCTCTTGTGGTTTTTTTCCCCCTCTTCTCTTTTTCAGGGTTGGGTTTTTTTTTTGTTCTCCTTTATACTTTTCAGTATTTTTTAGCAGGAACTTTAAAAAAGACATTGTTCTTTTAATAGAGAGCAGAGTTGACAGAAAGCATCTGAGGTTTTCAATAAATAATCTTCAGTAATTCCAGGAAAATTAAATTGCGTTTGAGGTGGTGTCGAGGGAGTTGGGAAAGGGTGAAGCAGCCCAGGTAGGAAGTAAACCTCCTAATTGGGAGAAGGTGGAGAGATTCATGTTGCCCAGGAAGCACTGTGACTGTGCACTCACATTCTCCCACCTGAACAAAAAAGGAGAAAAAAACAGCACTGGCCAGTTAAAAGAGTATTTTGAGAATTCAGATTAGAGTGCTGAGAAAGCACTGCTGTACGTGATAATTAGAAGCTAGTTATTAATTTATGCTTGCAATTTTAATAATTTATTTTTAAAAATAGAATGTGCATAATTGTCTGGATTATGTGTTCCTTCATTCATCCACACCTGGGGTACAAACCTAGCAGACTGACCCTTGCTGTCATGACCCAGGATACCACCTGGCGGCAGATGTAGAAATTGCAAGGTGAAACCCGGGGGAGAAATAAATCTGTGAGGGTCCAGCCTTCGAAATTCCAATCTGTGAAGGGATCCTGAAGGTAATGAACATTTGAGAGTGCTAGGATTGTCTTATTTATTTATTCTATCCCATATTTGTATAGAAATAGAAGGCTAAAGTGTAAACCTGTCTAAAAGAATAAAATAATTATAACTGAAATAGATAATGGGACTTGGAATTCCTTACTTTCTCAGTTTCTCTTAGTAGTATTGTTTTTTGAATTGCAGACCTTTTTACCCTGGCCATGTGGTTGTTCTTTTTGCTTATTCTTCTAGAGGGGATTTTAGGCTTTCTAGTAGTCAAGTAGAAATGGTCTCTTTCAGAAATTGCCATGGGTTCTCAACTACATCTTTTGGAGGAATACCCTGGACTAAATTAAAGAAAAAAATGGCAGTGAGGAAAGTGCCATAATTTCTTTAACCTGAAATGAGTTTATGAATAGTGTTGGTAAGAGAACCATTGACTAAAAATAATTATGACAGACATTATTATAAAGATCTGTTGATTAAAATATATGTGTATGCATCAGTCATTTTATTTCTTTGATCGTCTCAGGAGTGAAGTCATATTAAATGTGGAAGAGTAGCCATTTGTATTTCTGATCTTCTGTAAGTCTCTAAGAGATACAGAGATCTTAAAAATTCCATATGTGAAGTGATCAGGGTCATAATACTTTTCCTCTCTACCATTTAGAATTTAGACTTTGCACTTAGGACACAAATTAAATAAGGGTGGTGAGAGATTTTCTTTCTAATGGCTGTTTTATTACAGAGGCAGCCCCTGACCTACAAATAAATCCTGTGTTGGTAAAGGCCTCTAGGAACAGTGCCCCAGTATGTCCTATTTCAGATATACTGCCTCTGCCAGGATTTCGTCCCTTTCTCCTTCACTTCCCCTTCATTGCTCTGGTTTAAAACACTCTTTCCTGTCTTCCCCTGTTCCTTTTGATGCTTTCCCCTCCTTAGTTTCTATGGCTGTAGGTCTGTCCCTCTTCCTTCTGTTCTTTCTTGTGTTCGGACCAATGTTGCCTCAGCCAGAACTCCTTTGAGATGGTTTTCTCCTCAGAAATACACATGACTCTTCAGTTCTTTGGGCCATCACGGCTATCATTCTTTGTATTTCATCTTTTTCTAGAATCGTGGAAAGTGAAGAATGGGACAGTGATGAGTGATGGGAGGAAAATCCTATTTTTGATGATTTAATTTAGAAAGGACCCAAAGATCCCCAAATGTGGACATTCTCAAAAGGGCCTTTTGCTTGCTTCAGGGGCCTGAGAGTTGGGAAACTGTTGTGAACCTGGTTTCCAACACTGGCTGGAAGGTACTGGTGTTAACAGTGGGAAGGGAAGCAGGGGAGCCAATCTATGGAAGGAATGAAGGGAGGGAGGGAGGAGGGAAGGAAGAGAAAAAGAGAAAAAAAATCAAAGAAAGGAAAGCAAAGAAAAAGGAGAGAAAAAGGCTGAAGAGGGAATTGGCTCTGGGCCCCTAAGGAGTCATACTAGTAGGAGCCACCTTACCTATCTGGTTGAATCTCCATCCCTCACCCTCTGGACCTAGTTTTGCACGGGTGGGAGGCTGGCAGGGAGGGAGGAAAGGATGAGAGTGGAAGTTCAGGATTCTACCACTTTAAATTACTTCTCTCTAGACCAAGCAATAGATTCAATGCAATTGCAATCAAAATCCTAGCAGATAGTTTTAAAAATAGAAATTGACAGACTGATTCTAAAATTCCTTTGGAAATACATAGGACTTAGTATAGCCCAAAACAACCAAAAAATAAAAAAGAGTAAAGTTATATGATTAGCTAACTGAGTTTAGCATTAATTAAAATGCTACACTAATCAAGGCAGTGTGATATTGGTATCAAGTTAGATGAATAAATCCATAGAAGAGAATGGAGAATCCAGAAATAGATCTACACGTATATGGATAGCTTCTTTTTGATAAAGATGCAAGGACAGTCATGTGCAGAAAAGAGTCTTCAACAAATAGGGCCTGAAAAATGGTTACCCATATGTAAAATAATGTGCTTCAGTCCACACCTTATATCATAGTAAAAAAATGAATTCAAAGTGTGTCATAGTCCTAAGTGTAAAACCTAAAACTATAATACTTCTGTAAGAAAACATAGGGGAAAGCATTTATGACTTCGGGTTAAATAAAAATGTTTTAGATACATCGCCAAAAGCACAATCTCCAAACAAGCAAATTGATACATTAAACTTTATAAAAAATGCCTGATCTTTGAAAGACATTGTTAGGACATGAAAAGACAGGCTACATACTGGGGGAAGTATTGGTGAGGTGTATATCTATCTTGTATCCAGAATATACAGAACTTTCAAAACTCATTAATAAGAAAACAAATGACCCGGTTTTTAAAAATGGGCAAAAAATTTGAACAGACACACAAAGAAGGTATATGGATTGCAATTAAGCACATAAAATGCTCAATATAATCGCTAGAGAAATGCAAATTAAACCCATGATGATTTATTCATATACACTTATTAGAATTGTTAAAATTAAGAAGACTGACCATACCAAGTGTGGGCAAGAAAGTAAAGGGGCTGGAACCTTCATACACTGCCGATGGAGTGTAAAATGGTATAATCACTGTTTTCACTGTGGAAAAGTGGCAGTTTCTTCAAAAGCTAAAATCTCACCTACTAAATACAACTCTCCAAGGTGTTTGCACAAGAGAAATAAAACCATGTGTACAGGCATACCTTGTTTATTGTGCTTCACTTTTTGTGCTTTCAGACACTGCAATTTTTACAAAGTAAAGGTTTGCAGTAACCCTGTGTTGAGAAAGCCTATGGGCGCCGTTTATCAAACAGCATTTGCTTAGTTCATTTCTCTGTTGTTACATTTAGGTAATTTTCTCAATATTTCAAACTTTTTCATTATCATTACATTTGTGGTTGTGATCTGTGATCAGTGAACTTTGAGGTTACTATTGTAATTGTTTTGGGAGTCGCATACCATGCCTGTATAAGATGGCAAACTTAGCTGATACATGTTGCTTGTGTTCTGACTGCTCCATTGACTGGCCATTCCTCAATCTCTCTCCCTCTCCTTGGGCATCCCTATTCCCTGAGACGTAACATTATTGAAATTAGGTCAAGTGATAACCCTACAATAGCTTCTAAGCCTTCAAGTGAAGGGAAGGGTTGCATGTCTCTCACTTTCAATCAAAAGCTAGAAATAATTAAGCTTAGTAAAAAAGGCATTGAAAACTGAGATAGGCTGAAAGCTGGGCCTCTTCTGCTGAAGAGTTAAGTAGGTTGTGAATGCAAAGGAAAAGCTCCTGAAGGAAATTAAAAGTGCCACTCCAGTGAACACAGGAGTGATAAGAAAGCAAGACAGCCTTATTGGTGATTTGGAGAAAGTTTTAGTGGTCTAGATAGAAGATCAAACCAGCCGCGACATTTCCTTAAGCCAAAGACCCCTTAAGCTAAAAACTAATCCAGACCAAGGCCCTGACTCTTCAATTCTGTGAAGGCTGAAAAAGGTAAGGAAGATGCAGAAGAAAAGTTTGAAGCTAACAGAGTTTGGTTCATGAGGTTTAAGGAAAGAAGCAATTGCTATAATGTAAAAATGCAAGATGAAGCAACAGTAAGTGCTGATATAGAAGCTGCAGCAAGTTATCCAGAAGCTGTAGCTAAGATAATTAATGAAGGTGGCTACACTAAACAACAGATTTCAACGTAGGTGAAACAGCCTTGTATTAGAAGATTCCATCTAGGACCTTCATAGCTAGAGAGGAGAAGTCAATGCCTGGCTTCAGAGCTTCAAAGGACAGGCTGAGTCAGAGGCTAATGCAGCTGGCGACTTCCACTGGAAGCCAGTACTCATTTGCCCTGGACATCCCAGGACCCTTAAGAATTATGCTACATCTGTTCTGCCTGTGCTCTATAAATAGCAAAATCTGGATGACAGCACATCTGTTACAACACATTTTACTGAATATTTTAAGCCCACTGGTGAGACATATTGCTGAGAAAAAAAGGATTCTTTTCGAAAGATCTCTCCTCAATGACAATGCTTCTGGTCACCCAAGAGCTCTGATGGAGATGGACAGTGAGATTCATGTTATTTTAATGCTTGCTAACACAAAATCCATTCTGTAGCTCATGGATCAAGGAATCAGTCAACTTTGAAGTTTTATGGTTTCGTAAGGCTATAGCTGCCATGGGTAGCAATTCCTCTCATGGGTCTGGGCAAAGTAAATTGAAAACCTTCGGAAAAGATTCACCACTCTAGATGCTATTGACATTCATGATTCATAGGAAGAGGTCAAAATATCCATATTAACAGGGCTTTGGAAGAAGTTGAGTGGAGCCCTCATGGATGACTTTGAGAGGTTCAAGACTTCAGTGGGGGAAGAAACTGCAGATGTGGTGGAAATAGCAAGAGAACTAGAATGAGAAGTGGAACCTAAAGATGGGACTGAATTGCTGCAATCTTATGATAAAACTTGAATGGATGAGAAGTTGCTTCTTATGGATGGATGAGCAAAGAAGGTGGTTCTTGAGATGAAATCTACTCCTGTTGAGGATACTGTGAAATCACAGCAAAGGATTTAGAACATTATATAAACTTAGTTGATGAAACAGTGGTAGGGTTTGAGAGGATGATTCCAATTAAAAAAATTCCTTAGTTGATTTCTTATCAGATTGAAAGGAAGAGTCAATCAATCATTATTGTCTTATTTGAAGAGATTGCCACAGCCACCCCAACTTTTGGCAGCCAGTACCCTGATCAGTCAACAGCCATCATGATGGAAGCAAGACCCTCCATCAGCAGAAAGATCAGACTTGGTGAAAGCTCAGATGATGGCTAGTATGTTTTAGCAATAAAGTATTTTTTAATTAACGTATATACATTGTTGTTTTAGATCTAATGCCGTTGCGTACTTAATAGACTACAGTATAGTGTAGACATGGGTTTTGTATGCACTGGGAAACCAGAAAACTCATTAGACTCGCTTTATTTTGATATTTGCTTTATTGTGGTGTTCTGGAACTGAGCCCACAGTATCTCTGAAGTATGGCTGATTCAAAGACTTGTAACATGAATGTTCACATGAGCTTTATTTAGAATAGTCAAGACTACAAACTACCTGAATGTCTGTCAGCACATGAATGGATAAATCGTGGTAGATCCATACAACAAACACTACTCAGCAATAAAAAGGAATACCCTGTTGATACGTGCATCTCAAAATAATTATGTTGAATAAAAGGAGCCAGACACCCCTGCTTCTTTCCCTCCGAATGGTACATCCTATATGATGTCATTTGTAAAAATGCAAAAAGTGCAAGCAGACCATTATCTGCCTAGGGACGGGGAAAGGGAGGGACGGACGACAGGGTATAGTGGCAGGAAGCGACTAACGAAGTTAGGAGGAAACTTTTGGGGCGATGTTATTATGACTTTGGTGAAGATTTCTTGGATTTACACATAAGTCAAAACATATCAGATTGTGCATTTTAAATATATGCAGTTTATTATATGTCAGTTAAACTTCAGTAAAGTTGATTTAAAAAAAGAAAAAAAATATTAAGTTTAACCCACTAAGGTGGGTTTACTCTTACTGGTTTAAATGTGCTTTTTAAAAAGTTTCTGCTCTTAGGGTAATAACTTTCTGACAGTTTAAGTCGTTGACAATTCCTTTAGCATTAGTGATATTTAAATGTTTTTAGATGTTAAATGTTAGGCACAGGCTCAAAATAGCCAACATTGAAGGACTAAAGTTTCATGAGAGGAACTGTGAAATAAAGCAAGATGAATTACTTCTTAAATCACAACTTTCTCCATATAACATTGTAGAAAGTATAGTGTGATCAGTCCTCTAAGTTCCTCATGTTCATTTTACCCATTAAGTGCCAAAAAAGAGGTCACAAAAGAAGAGCTGACCCTAGGGGGCCTCTTCCCCAGTAGAGTGCTTGCAAAGGTGAGATTTAAGTACACATTCAAGTAAGCAACATGAAAGGACGATTTTCACTAAGATCAAGAGTAGGGTGGTTGACATTTGTTTCCTCTAATACTTCCCTTTTCAGGTATTGATTGAGAAACCAGGTTTCTTCTGCAGAAAATCATGACACTTTCTCATGTTTCAGATCTTTACATTAATCTTTCATGGGTATATATTTTATCATGAACCACCTGTCTATTTTAGTAAGTGGAGCTGAGGATCATAAGAGAATTTAATTCTACATTTATTTTCCTTTTTAATATATTTATCTAAGACCTGGCTTGAAAATTGCTCACGCTATTGCTGGCTTAGTCATTCTCATTGGAAATGAAACAGTAACATTCAGTGATATTAGCATTTTTTACAGACATTACTTCTTCAGTTGTGAAGATTTTCCTTTTTTGATTCGTGTGAAGCTTGGAAACTGAAGGTACTTTCTGGAAAAGCATCTACCTCTTATCTTGCTCTTATTTTGAGTGGCTTTACGGTGACCACTTTTCGTGCTATACGTATGTCTTGAACACATTTCCCTTCTTTGCTTTGTATTTCGTTCCTTAGGGTCAGAAGAGGTGCTGAGCTGCTGTGTGCCTATCACTGGCCCCCAGGCAAGGTGGTTGAGAAGGAAGTGTCTGTATTCACATCTAGTCATCAGGCAGGGTCTCCTGAGGCGTCAACAATGGTTGCTTGCATTGTGCAATGACTAAGCAGGTTCTTGGCCTACCTGCTTCTCTGGGAGAGAGAAAAAGAGGCAGACAGACAGACAGACATATGTATGTATGCTAGCTGTGGGCAAAATTGTAAAGTAGAAAGTTTGTCTTTTTTGCCTGAACCATCATTTTTGAAATTATTTCTCTGTCTCCCATTCAGGGTCCCTTTTTACTTCTTTTCAGGCTCACAAGCTTTGTTATCATTAATACCTCTTGTAGGGGAAAAAAAATCTATTATCAGTTCCATTTAATATAAATTTAAGTCAGCCTTCTCTTTTAAGTATTTGCATTTTAAACTTTATCCCTGAGTATGATGTGCAAGTTTTGCTCTCCTGATGATTTCAGGCTTTCGGGAACAAGTGGAGAGAAAGGTTTGGGGAAGAGACTGCCTGCTCGGTGCATCTGAAATTGGCTGGGGGTTAGTGGTTTTCCAAGTGTTTTTAGTTACACATCCCTTTCTGCTCAAGGTCAGTATATAAACTTGGTTTTTAAAAATGGAGCTGACTAGCCATAAAACAGAATGAAATCTTGCCATTTGCAACAACATGGATGGATCCAGAGGGTATAGTGCTAAGTGCAATAAGTTAGAGAAAGGCAGATACCATATGATTAGAGTCATATGTGGAATTTAAGAAACAAAAACAAACGAAGAAAGAAAACAAAGAGACAACTCCCAAAACAGACTCTTAACTGTAGAGAACAAACTGATGGTTACCTGAGGGGAGGTAGGTGGGAGGATGGGTGAAATAGGTGAAGAGGATTAAGAGTACAATTATCTGGGGCGCCTGGGTGGCTCAGTCGGTTAAGCATCCGACTTCAGCTCAGGTCATGATCTCATGGTTTGTGGGTTCAAGCCCCGTGTGAAGCTCTGTGCTGACAGTGTGGAGCCCGGACCCTGCCTCAGATTCTGTCTCCCTCTCTCTTTACCCCTCCCCTGTTCGTGCTCTCTCTCTCTCTCTCTCAAAAATAAATAAACACTTAAAAAACTTTAAAAAAAAGAGTACAGGTATCTGATGAGTACTGAGTAATGTATAGAATTGTTGAATCACTAAATTGTACACCCGAAACTGATACAACCTTGTATGTTAACTATACTGAAATTTAAAATAAATGGAGCTGACTGGCTGAGACGGGAATGGAGGGTTCAGAGGCCTGTGTATTCACCTTCCCCTTTTCCTGGGTGCTGCCCTGAGACTCCTCTGTGGACTTTCCAGAAGTCACTGCATCACAATATAAAAAGCAACTAAGCACTTCTAACTTCTACCTGGTATGTAGAAACCTGACCCAGGAAGTAATATCCCAAATCATAACTTTTCTTAAGCCCATCAGAGAGCTGAGGTTGCAGGGCAACAGCTAGTATAAAATCTCCCAGGAGAGACTGAATGCAGACATTGGCTTATCTATTGTACAACTCAGGAGGCAAGAAGGAGGGTCTGCTCTATAGAAGCAAGCAAACTGAATTCAGCTACACTTGTTAAATTTCAAGACGCTAAAGTGTGATAAGATAGAATCCCTGGAAGTCTTAGACACTAGGGGAGTTGGCACCCATTTTGAAGGCTCTCCTCCACGGGCCTCCCTGGGTGCTCATAACAAAGACTGAAGACCAGCCAGGAGATCTGAGAAGTCTCTTTTGGTGGTGTAGTCCTGGAGGTGGAGAAGAAACTGTCTTGGGCCAAAGACTTATAAGAGGTCTTTTACCACTGGAGGAGGGTCAGAATCATGGAGAAAGCCCACCTCTGAGACCCACGGACACAGGGCTTTCCTAAGATTGAGGCTGGACAGGACAACAGGCATCACCTACCTCAACAGCCACACCTTAGGCAAGTTTGAATTCCAATGTTTTAGTCACTCTGTTCCAGGTATCTGCTGCAGCATAGCAAAACATCTTAGAGTTTATCAGCCTAACACATAAGCAATTTACTATCTCTGTAACCCAGGCAATAGGAGCAATTCTCTGTTCCACATGGGGTCTGCTGGCACTGAAATAACCACGATGGCTTTTGCATTCGTAAACTGGCACCTCTGTGGAGTTGCTGGAACTGCTACGGGTTGGTTTGAGAATGCCCTTTCCCCTTGCCTCTGTCTTTGCCTTTCTTGGTTGTTCTTTTCAAGAGCAAAAAACAGGAAGGTGCTCAGCCTCCTAAAGGCTAGGCCTGGATCTGGCACCTTGTTGCTTCCAGTGCATTCTAGTCGGGGCAAGTTAGGAGGGGAGCCAAGATTGAAGGGAAAGACAGGCCATCTGTTGATGGGTAGAGCAGTATGCACATATAGGGAGGGAAAGAATCAATGGCAGCCAACTCAGCAGATTATACACTATACTAAATTTGCCATGTTTTTCTTTTCCTGCCTCTGTCTTTGGCTTCCTTGTTCCCTTCTTTCTATTAATATTCTCTTCCCATTAAAATATGCCCCATCCTTTAAGGTCCAGTCTAAGTTTCACTACCTTCTTGAAAAGGCTGATCATATAATCTGTCAAGCAAATTGGGGCACCTTTCAGAGGAAGAGGCCTCTAAAAGGACAACAGGCATAAACTGGGATTGTTCCTGGCAGACTGGGGCTTATAATAACTGTTCATGAGCCTCTTCTTGAATTTTCCATTCATGAATGATCTTTCCCTTCTGATGAATTTGTTTGTATCTCTGATGGGATACATTTCATTCTTCCTGGTATTTTGAGTGTGCAAATAAGTCTTAGTGCTCTCTTAAATTGTAAATTCCTAGAAAGTAGATTCACTGTCTTATTTATTTGGCTTTCCCAAAGCATTTGGCATAGCGTGTGCATATAGTAAGTACTCAGTTGTGAACTAAAGAAGAGAATGGAAGACAGAAAAATACCAACACTGATGTTATTAAGTCACTAAAAATGTCTTACAGAATTGAATAGCCACCATCAGATCGAATTTGTAGTAATTCCATACTCTTCACTAACCTTTCATATGTCCCTGGGCAAATGATTTAATATCTAAATATCTAAGTTTCTTCACCTCAAGAATGGGGGAAAGTATACCTGTGCTATATACTTTATGGGAATACTGTAAAATGCAAAGGAAATGATGTATGCAAAAGCACTTTGAAATACTATATGTGAAAGTATTCTTATTCCACTGTGTTTGTTTCTGATCGAGTGGTCCAGATAACCTCTTCATCAGTTGTTAAGTTCTTTCCAGTGGAAGTTCAGGTATTAATTCCTTTCCCCTCCCAAATTCTTAACTCCGGTTAAAATAAGGTTAAGGGGACAGTAGGTTAGCAGTAACCGGATACAATTTCCAGCCCAGCCATTTCCATCTGCTGTTGAGCATGTGAGCAAGTCAGTCAGCTTCTTTGAGTCTGTTTCCATATCTTTAAAAATGAAATCATACCTACTCTGTCCAAGGGGACAGTGAGAGGCTCAAGTTAAATGTATGTGAAAGTCCTTCTGAAATAAGATAAAGGATCATAATATTAGTGATTGTTTCAGAATACTCCTTTGTTTTATGGCTTGCTGCCTTATGTTTGATTATCTATCTATCTGTCTATCTATCTATCTATCTATCATTCTCTCTAGCTAGCTCTCTTATCATTCTATATCTATCTATATTTTCTTTCTTTCTTTCTTTCTTTCTTTCTTTCTTTCTTTCTTTCTTTCTTTCTTTCTTCTTCTTCTTCTTCTTCTTCTTCTCCTTCTCCTTCTTCTCTCTGTCTCTGTCTCTCTCTCTCTCTCATCTCCATCCATCCATTCATTCATCCACCCACCCATCCATCCATCCATCCATCCATCCGTCCATCCATCCTCCTATCCATCCTTATGTGTATATCTGTGAATTTGGAGTTATCAGATATTTGGAATTTTTGAGTGTCTTACATGCTTCAGTATCTGAAGTGTTTGGAATTTCTTCTATCTTTTTAGAGAAAGGAACCATTTTAACCTAATATCTTACATTTACACAATCACAAACTGAAGCAGAGTGTTATTTCCTCTCTCTCTTCAGGGATAGTCTCATGTGCCTCTTAAATAAATGCATTGACAATTAAAACTACTGTGATACAAGTTGGGTGGAGGACCTTAGCCCTTCCGGTAACCCAGAGTTGCATGGTTCCAGGTTTAAGTAATAAGTTGTTGTGCCCTTAATTCCTTACTTCAGCCTCTTGAGACACCCACAGAAGCAGAAGACATTAGCAGTGGTGCTTGGTGGTGGGCACACAGTGGTGAACCACAGCTGGGATTCCTGGTGGCCAGAACTCATTATAATGAACTATCAGGGTCATTTCTACTTCATGTCCTCATCTAATGGAACTTTGTTGTTGCCTCTCAGGTGGGAATGATACTGCTCCTGAGGCCCAGCATCAAATTTTCTGATTTTATGCTAAATGTTGTATTGTCAGCTGCTAACAGTTCTCCTCAAGGATGTATCATGATCCCTTCTCCTGTAGAAATTGAAGGGAAATTGCTCTCGGACCGTCACAGCTTGGTTGAAGCCCTTGGGCTGGATTGTTTACACTCAGCATTCATGGAGGATTATTTGTTTGCCTCCTTGCACGGCTTTGGGTATTTGATGCTCTAGTCAAGCCATGCATTCTCTTTCCATTTTCACTCTCTCAATTTCATATGCCCAACATGGAATATCTGTCAGAAGTCTTTTTGGAGTGGTTCTTGAAAGCTCCGAGGACTTCCTGAATTATAAGAATTCACCAGGCTCAAGTGGTAGAGAAGATGCTGGTCTGTCTGCTGTAAGTAGGATTTATTTTAGGGCAACTCCAAAGCTTTTTGTTTTATTCTACTCAGAGTCAAGAGAACCCCTCTTGGGGACAGTGAAATATACTCTGTCACATTCCTCTTGAGCACATGTTTATATTTCAGCACGAAAGAGCCCCCTAAGCTGGCTAAGAATTTATCTAGCGAAGGTTGCAATTTCTCAAGTCCCTTGTAGAGTCATTCTGGTTGATACGACCTCTGGGATAATATACAACTTAAAGTGTTGGAGAATTTCAATCAGTTTACACATTTCTTGATCAGTGTAGAACTCTCTAGTCAGACATAATTACTGACGTGTGTGTGTGTGTGTGTGTGTGTGTGTGTGTGTGTGTGTGTGTTTTCATAGAGTTTTTCCCTCCTGGGTAATAGGACCTGTACCCTTCAAAAAGCCATAGCACCTTAAAAGGTGCTGTTTTAGTAATGTGCTAGAGATTCTGTTATTTACCATTCTTATTTAATTAGTCACTAGGAGAGGTGAGGTTTTTCCCATTTATTTATTCTTAAAATTTTAATCATTTTGGAAGGAAATCTTTCTAGAATATATTAAATACTTTTCAACTTTTAATTTTTTAAAATGTTTATTTATCTTTGAGAGAGCACAAGTGGGGGAGAGACAGAGAGAGAGGAGACACAGAATCTGGAGCAGACACCAGGCTCTGAGCTGTCAGCCCAGAGCCTGACACAGGGCTCGTACCCACGAACCGTGAGATCATGACCTGAGCTGAAGTTGGACTCTTAACCAACTGAGCCACCCAGGCGCCCCAATACTTTTCATCTTTTAAAATAAAAAACAGTACATGTAATTTGATGATTTATTTTTGGATGACTCAGATTCATTAATTTACTGACTATGGCTTTTCTCAAATTGGCGTCAGCAGAATACCTAATACTGCATATTAATAGGTATCTTAGAAAAACAATTCTCTGTGATCAGATAACTTGAGTAAATACTGGGTAAACAAAATAAGTAATTTTCTTTTTTTCAGGATGACTCTGAGCCCTTAGCACTTTCTTGTGTATTTTAAGTATCCTAGGGGAGTTGTGGAATGGAGCTTTTCTCAATTATAGTGGACCAGAGAACCTCCTATATGTTACATTTGTTATAGTTCCTGGAGAATATATTTAGAACTTTTGGGGAAAATGATGTTTTAGTGTGATAGCCTCTAGAGCTTTCAATATATATGGGATTATTCGCCTTTACATCGAATGGCCCCAGACTGCTGCTATATTTTTATGTTTCCTTTTAAAAGACATTTACGTGCATTCTTATTTTTTTACTGTTAAAAGGTATCACTGTGAGTGTTTTGATCTCCCCTAACTGTCTAATACTCTCCCCTCATCCCACTTCAGTTATGATTTGGGTGCTCATATAATTGGTCATTCGAACCAGAACCAGGATACTTTGGGAAGTGAAAAGGAGCTCTGCCAATAGTTCTACTGAGACAATAGCTGTAAACTACAAGGCAAACAAAGATTGTTATGACTAACTCAAAATCTAGTACATACTAATTTAGTTGAACAATAGAGGGTTTAATGGCTCATGTACCTGAAAACCTCAGAGATTGAGTTGGCCTCTGTGTGGCTCGATCAGAGATCTGGCTTCATTAACCTGGCTCTGTGTGTAAGGTTTATCCTTGGGCTGATCTGTATCATGGTGCAAAATAGTTGCAGTGTTTTTAGGTTTTGCATTTTGTCATTCACGTTGCAGTTTGCCATCAGAATAGAAGAACATCTTGGCTGAGAATTGTTAGAAATTCTGAGTTTTGCGTCGACTAGACAAACTCCTAAACCAATCCCCAAGGAATTTGAAGTGCTTATTGGTTTGGATATGATACACCAATTAGTGTGAAAGGGAGATGGGAATATTTTGATATTACCATGCTTATCAGAGAATATTCCTGGAGGTGGGACTCAGTCCAACGCAGGAAGAATGGCTTTCTCCCACTGGGGGCCAGACAGAATGGACACTGGGGAGATAATCATGTTGTCTACTACATATCCCTTTTTGTTTCCCCAACTCTGTGAGAGATTTGGAAACCACTTCTCTGAGTTTATTAGAATTCCCTGTAAAATAATAAGAAGGGCTCAAAAGGTCCCCCTGTAATGAATGTGCATGAATACTGGACTCGTCACATCTATTTAGGCTGTTTAGAGGTTTGTTTGCCTTCTTCCTAATTCTCAGTTGTGTTCTGGGTAGATGAGGCCAAATAAATGAGTAATAGGTACATGGAGTAATTAAGAACGATTTGGTCAATAAAATTATGGAGAAAATATTAAGATAAACATCTCTTAATCGAATTGTTTTTGAACATTTTATTACACAAGTAATATATGTTCATCATTAAAAATATAGAAAAATAGAGAAGCAATTTGAAAATAATAAAGAGCATTTGTAATCCCACTGCTTTGACTTAAAAACAAGACTAGTTTTTGACCTCCTTCTGAAGTAAAAATTGCCTGTTTTTATATGAGCATTTGTATATGGGAATGGAAAGTCTATTCCATCTTTGAAAATCAGAAAAAGCAATATTTATTCTGTGATGTATCTGTTATTTTTTGCCCAACAAATATTGCCCAAATTATGTGATGTAGTAATTTATATTATTACCTAATATTTTAGCTATCTGTTTTCCCTTCTGTGAAGTGTAGGTTGAAAAATAATAGGTTTCTCACAAAGGTGAAAATGTTTCTCTTAGACATAAATTATTTTCTATTTACAAAGCTGTTATATTTATTCAGCATATCTTAAAGGAAAATTGTTTTCAAAAATGACTTTCGCGACACACATTTCTTTATCATTCCCTCCTAGCCCTATCATGAATTTGATGCAGACTACTTTTTGAGTGGCTTATCTTTTGGCTTTAAATATATAGGGACTTGTTAGGAATTACATGTTGTAGTTTGGGGGTGTAAGTATGGTGCTTGAGAAGGGACTGGTGTGGCTGGCGGGAGCTGTGGAGTGTGTGACATGAGCTCCTGGTCCTGGTACTGCCCCTTTACTTTGAATCTCCGCTGCTTCTCAACAGCATGAGGATAATGCCACTTGAACCTGAAGGATTGTTTCAGGACTTAAATAAATCATGACACATAAAGCTCTTGTCACAAAGTCGGAACTTAGTAAATACATTGTTGCTCTTAATGAGCAGGTCCTG
The DNA here is from genome assembly GCF_018350215.1 of Panthera leo. Taxonomy (NCBI): domain Eukaryota; kingdom Metazoa; phylum Chordata; class Mammalia; order Carnivora; family Felidae; genus Panthera; species Panthera leo. The sequence continues at coordinate 91,633,067 of NC_056685.1, read as the reverse complement.
AGTGATGATTTAGACTCTTTAAGTTGGAAGGCATCTTAGAGGTCTTCTGGTCCAACCTCCTGTCAGTGCAAAAATCTGTCGTGGAGCACTCCTGATAAATGGGTCTTCAGGCTCTCATTAGATAACCCAAGGGCCCTGTTACCTCAGAAGGCAGCCTACGCATGTTTCTGGACATCTCTAATAAGGGTAACAGCACACATTTTGTTTATAATGTACAGAATGCTTTAATAACCATTATTTTAGCTAATCTTTATGGTAATTCTGTAACGTTGATAGAAATTTTATTTTAAGAAGTTTTCCTTTACATTGAACCCAAATGTGCTGTGCTGTCCTCTAACTTGTACTTACTGATCTGTAGAGCCCCATGGAGCAGACCTTATTGTGATATTCTTTCATATTGTGTCCATTATTTTTTTTAAATTTTTTTTAACATTTATTTATTTTTGAGACAGGGAGAGACAGCAGGAACGGGGGAGGGTCAGAGAGAGAGGGAGACACAGAATCCGAAACAGGCTCCAGGCTCTGAGTGGTCAGCGCAGAGCCTGAGGTGGGGCTCGAACTCACGGACCGCGAGATCGTGACCTGAGCCAAAGTCGGACGCCTAACCGACTGAGCCACCCAGGCGCCCCATTTTGTGTCCATTAAACAACTGTTTATTGCACAGCTGCTATATGCCAGGTACTTACTAGGCAAACAGAGATAGGGCAGTAAGAATAAAACAGTCGTATCTCTGCCTCCCTGGAAGTTATAGTTAGTGAGCGGTATCCAGCTACAGTCTTTAGTTCCAATCCAGCCCAAAGCCTATTTTCCGAAATAAAGTTCTATTGGAATACAGCCACGCCCGTTCCTTTACGTATTGTCTCTGGCTGTTTTTGTGCTACAATAGCAAAGTTGAGAAGTTACAGCAGAGACCCTGTGGCCTGTAAATCCTAAAATATTTACTTTTTTGGCACTTTATAGAAAAATTTTGCTGACTCCTGGCTTGGCAGATAAGGTATATATTATTCAGTTTTTGAATGTATCAATAAACATGTCATTTCAAATTTCTGCAGTGCAGGGTGCTATGTAAGAGCTAACAGGGAGAGCCTAATTTCGGTTGGGCAGTAACTAAGGCCTCCCTGAGAAAGTGACATTTAAGCTGAGCCCTGGAGGATAAACAAAAGAGCTAGAAGATTATGAGGGTTTGAGGAACAAATAGGCAGAGAGACACCACGTATGAAGTCCTGAAGAAGGAAAAGAGGTTGGCATGTGTGAAGAACCGAAAGAAGGCCAGTGTGGCTGGAACCAAGTGAGGAGGGAAGGTAGGTGGTTTGGGGTCCAAAGAGAGAGGTAGTCAGGAGCCAAGTCAGGCAGGACCTTTTAAACATGCTATTCTTTTCCTAAGGGCACTGGGGCATTACTGAAGGGTTTTAAATAGGTTTGCATTTTAAAGCAATTGGGTGAAGATGGAGAGAAATCATTGGATTAACTATTTGGCAAACCAGTTGCTTTGATGTGTGAAGGGGGCAGGGAATCTAGGGATGACTCCTAGTCATCTAACTTAAACAACTGGTTGAATGCAGTTGCCATTTATGGGGAACCCTGCAGGAGGAGCAGGCTTAGTGGGAGATATTGATGATTTGAGTTTGGGAGATGTTTACTTTTTTTTTTTTAATTTTTTTTTTAACGTTTATTTATTTTTGAGATAGAGAGAGAGAGACAGAGCATGAATGGGGGAGGAGCAGAGAGAGAGGGAGACACAGAATCGGAAGCAGGCTCCAGGCTCTGAGCCATCAGCCCAGAGCCCGATGTGGGGCTCGAACTCACGACCGCGAGATCGCGAGATCGTGACCTGAGCTGAAGTCGGACGCTCAACCGACTGAGCCACCCAGGCGCCCATGGAGATGTTTACTTTTGAGATGCCATTGAAATACCTAAGTAGAAACATCGAGAAGACAGTGGGATGTGCAAGTGTGGAGCTTTGAAGAAACGATGGGTGGTAGTGATAACTGGGAAGTCGTTGGCATTTAGGGTTCCCTGAAGCCATGTTGGTGGGTGAGATTTCCTAGGGTGATGGGTACAGGGAGGAGAGTAGTGGATTCACTTTCTGAGGACTCTAACAATTTATAGTCTGGGTGGAGTTGGAGAGGGAGCCTCCTAGGGAATGCCGAGAAGGAGCAACTAGAGAAGTAGGAAGAAACCTAGAAGAATTGGTATTCTTATGCTTAGCAGGGAGTGTGTTTCAAAGAGGGTGGGTTTCATATGCCCCACGCTGCTGCTGCTGTAAGGTGAAGATTGAGTGTCCATTAAGATGGAAACATGAAGCGCACTGGTAAGCTTAGCAAGAGCAGCTTCAGTCTAGTGATGAGGGGAGAAACCAGATTAGGGTAGATCAAGAGGTACACGAGTAGGAATTAAGGATAAAGAGACATTTTTTCAAGTTGTTTGGCTGTGAAGGATAGGAGAGAAGGCAGCTGCTAGAGCAGGAGAGGAAAGGTAGAGAAGAAGTTTTGTTTGTTTTCAAGGTGTTGGGCCTCAATGGAAAGAGTAGGAAAGAATAGGGTGGGAGGAGTGAAGAGACAGGATTAAAGGGTAATAGATGAAGTCTCTGATGTTGCTAGTTAGGAGGGAACCTTGGGTCTACATGGAAGGACTGGCTTTAGGTGGAAGGAAGCACACTGCCTCCATTATAACAGGATGGATACAGGTGCACATTGGTTTGCCCATGTGCTAGCAGAAGAAGGAGGATGTCCATGGGTGGCTTCTAGTTTCTCCTTGAAATATGAAACAAGGTCACCTGCTACAATTGGGAGGGGACAGATGTCAGGAAGGAAATAACATGACCATGCAGAACGTACGACATAGTTGTTACTTGTTGCTGAGAGAAGGAGAGCATGTTAAAGAAAGAAGTAGGATTGCTAGTTGTTTGGGGGTGACGATTATAACTTTATTGTGAATTAATCTGTGGTTTTGTGATTTTTCTGCAGGAGAGATCCATACTTGAGTTCATAAAAAGAGAAGCAAACAGGGAGGTTAGGCAGAAGGGTGAGATGGAAGGGCAAAGGGCAAGACAATTTATGGTGTCCCGAAGTGAGTTCACGTAATGATGGACTGTGGACCCTAATGTAGATAAGGAGGATAACGCATATACAAAGGGGCACATGGGTAGGGATACAGGAGTCGGTGGGTTGAAGGTGCCCGTGAGATGTATGCATGCACATACATACACACACACACTGTGTTGGTACTTGAGCTAGCAACCTGGAAGAATAGTTGACTACAGGCAGAGAATGAGATGTTTGGATTAGTGACTTTAATTTTGGTGATGGCGAGATCCAAGATTTGAGAGAAAAAAATGAAAAGGGGAGAGTCGATATGCAGTGGTTCAGACCAGACTCCCAACTCTGGTCCTAAAGCAAATAAGACTAGACAGCTGCAGCAGACCTGAATCTCCTGGAGATAGCCAGGTTTCTGCTCAGGTAAAGAGGTGAAGGCAAGGAAGCAAAAACAATTGTTCAGAAAAGAGGTTAAGGATGTGGGTGACGCAGTGGTCTCTAGAGTTCCAGGGGCCATAGTTGAGAGCACAGGAGGGTGGGACAAGTGGTGGTTGGCATAGCAGAGAGCATTACTGTGAGTAGTGGGGGAAATGACAGCTGTGGTAGATTACACCATTAGTGGTCCCAATGAACCATGCCTCCCTGAATCATGTCCATGTACAATCCCCTTCCCTGGAATTTGCTCTGAGTCTGTGCCTTGCTTTAACCAATAGAAGGTGGCAATAGTGAAGCAGCACCCATTCTAGAACTAAGCTTTTACTCTTTTGTAAGTCCTTAGATGCCATTAAAGAAACCTGGGTACCCTGCTGGAGAGAGTACATGGAGAGTCCACATGGAGACAGCATGTGGAGAGGGAGATCACCCAACATGAGAGAGAGAGAGAGAGAGAGAGAGAGAGAGAGAGAGAGAGAGAGAGAAAACCCATCTCAGCTGAGCCCAGCCCCCAGGCATTCTGCCTGCTGAATGCAGCCACTGAATGATTGCTAGTAAGGTCAATAGAAGAATTGTCAGGCTGAGCTTAGCCCAAATTGCACAACCATGATTTTTAAAAAAGATTGTTTTAAGCCCTACATTTTTGGGGTGGGTTATTAATAACATCAGATAACTGGAGTAATATTTGGGAAGAGAGACCTGCATAGTGGGAGGTAACCAAGGAAAACAGAGAATGTAAGGCATCCTGGTGGATTTGGTTTTGACATTCCCCTAAAGTGGGTGGTTCCTAGGACATGAGATGATTCATCTGTGACCTGGACTGAAGGCTCAGGAGTTCTGGTTTGGGGCCCTGTGTTCCCCATTTCTGCACTGAGCTCTCATTGACATTCTTGGGTTAACTACAATGAGGAGGCGAACATGTCACCACTGGCCCGTTCTTCCATCGTTTTTTCTTCTGGTTAATATCTTAATTTCCTTTAGTCCTTTTTTATATCTGGTTTTGGAACTCCTTAACTTTCTTATCACTTTCTGTAGGTGTGTTCCCGCTTGTCAGTGGCCTTAAATGTAGCACCCAGAACTGAACACATCAATTCGTGGTATGGTTGTAGCTGTTCATAATAGAAAAGGACGATTGTGTTTTCTTGCTTTAGGCACTGTTCTTTTTAAATTTAATTTCAGGTTGCTTTAGCTTTTTCAGGCAGCTGTAATACTATTGTCTCATATTTAGCTTGAAGGCAACTAAAATGCCTATATCCTTTTTTTTTTTTTTTTTTTTTTAACACAAATTGCTATTAAGTCAAATCCTATACTTGTGGTGCAGTCAATTTTTTGAAACTAGGAATGGAGTATTAAATTTAATCTCTATGTTTTGGTTCATTTATTTAATCTGTTGTCACCATTTTGAATCCTGTTTTTTTTTTTTTTCTTTTGTATTATCTGTTAGGTTTGCATTATCTGCAGGTTTGATGAGTGTACATATATCTTTCTTCATCTGAATCACAGATGAAAACCATGGAAAAGAAGGTTTGGAGACAGTCCTGTGGTATACCCATGGAGATTTTGTCTAGCTGACACCAGACCATCAATAAACGCCCCATGAGGTGGGGATACATCTGCCTAGGACTACCTCCTTACCTTCCTTATACCTCTGCCTTTAGTAAAAACTCAGTGTGCAGATGTTATTTGAAAGTCAGGGGAAAAGTAATCACTCACTACCTGAGGGTATCATGAGAATGTGTTGAAATCCTGTTCCAAGTGATGGATCCTGAGATTTGTTCTTCAGCTCGTTTCTTTAAGTTGGACCCAAAGTGTAGACTAAACTACTCAAAGGTGGCTTTCAGTTTTCCCCAGTTATAGACCCGCCATTTGTCTAGGTGCACATTCCAAATGTACAGGCTTCTCAGTAGCCTTCATTGAGTCTTATAATCTGTTTTGGATGAGGATTAATAGGTGGTAGTCCTTGTCAGTTAGATGTTCACGACCAATGAAGGACTTTGACAAGATTGATCAATCTATCTGCGGTCAGTCTTTAATCCACAAGCAGAACTGTAATTCAGCATGAATTACAAGCTGTTAATTCTTCTAAAGAGTCTGTGTCATATAAAACCATTCTGAGAATGAGAGTGGGTAAGAATATTTGATCTTTGTAGATCAAATTCCAATCCTAAATAATATAAAGCAGAATTGTCTTTTAGCCATCTTGACTTCCAACAGCATTAAATAAGCCAGAGTAGCTTTTAGATGAGCTGTATGCATACCCTCCTGTCAAAGTTAATTGAAAGATAAGCATCTTCCTCCATGTTGTTAGCAAGGCAGGTAAATGCAGTGGCTAATTACTCTCAAAAAGAAAGCTAAATAATCCTCTCTGTCAAAATCTTTAGCGATTAGATGTACAATATCAAATAAATTACTTTTTTGTTTAATTCTCAGGGGAAACAGTTTCTAGCTAATTCAGTATGGGGACACAAGAGGATGCAGTTTTTAAAAATAGAAATCATAATTAAAGTAGCCAGCTGGTCGTTCCTGCTCTTAAAATATTCTAGACCAAAGTCATTGCTATCTGTTTTATGATGTAAAACTCTAGTGTCTCAATTGCTTAGGCCCTTGAAACAAATGCAAAATTACTTCCTGAATCACATTTTTCTCTTAGAGTTGCGGGTTTTCTTATTGGCCATCTTTGTGATAAGATGAAATGACTTTTTTCCTTGAGATGGGAAGGGGTCAGGTTCTTTAATTTTTGTACCTATATGGCATACACATTTGCGTCCGTGGAAGCATATAGATTTTTTCTTTTTTAAAATAGTTAATAAGGATGACGTGGCAGTTTGGAGAGTCCTTCTAACATCTTCTACTGTCATTACTAATTTCAAAATTAACAGGGTCTGTAGTTTTTTGAGCACTTATTATTTGAACCCAGCACTGTGCTGCCACTTTATTACATTATGTATGTTATTTTACATAGTCCCCTCAGAGGTAGGTATTATCATTCTAGTTTTACAGGTGAGAAAATTGAGGACTGGGGGTGGGAAGTAACTTGCTCAAGGTCATACAGCTTGTAGTGGTCCCACACAAGTTGTAGTGGTCCCACCCTCTCTCTCTCCAGAGTCTGGGCTCATAACCACTGCACCAAACTGCTGTTTTTCCAGTCTTCGACATGACGTGCCTTTTATTGTACATTAAATCGAATTCCTTTTTGAAAGTAAGCAGAATGTAAATAATAATGTATTGAGTGGCCTTCTGTTAAAATAAACTTATAGCCTTAATTTGGGAAGTCCTGAAGATATATTTTTATACATAATATGGTGAATGAATGTGAGACTTGCTTTTCACACTCCACATTTTTCCTCAAAGGCGGCTACTTCTGCAGATTTTCTTTTACTTTTTAAATTTCGTGTGTGTGTGTGTGTGTGTGTGCGCGTGTAAAACTGTACTTTGAGCATTAAATTGGGGCAGTACCCTTATCCTCCCCCGTCCCCTACCTCACATATGAAGAGGCAGTGGATGTTGTCAGCATTCAGACTGGCAATATCTTTTCAATGAATACAGAAGGATTTGATGATATTCTGTGGTTTGTCAAAAAAAAGTTTAAATACATGCTTATCATCCTGTGTCATAGAAGCCTTTATTATGATTGATTCTTTCTGAAGCCATATACTATGCAGATGTTTTATTCATGAATTGTTATTTCTGCAAAAAACTCTGTGGGTTCCTATTCATTTTCCTTGGCTGAATATGCCATGATTTGTTTTTTTTGTTTTTGTTTTTGTTTTTTTGTTAAATTTATCCTTATATAGGCAGTGTTATTTCTGAGATGTTAATGCACGTTGTAGCTAGAACACAGCTGTTTGTGAAACTTAATAATTGTTGACTGCGGTTTAGTCCCCATGAGTTTAAAGAATAGATATCAAAAAGATTGATTGTGCAAGAAAATCTCATCTGTGATTTTTGCGGCAAGACTGCTATTATACCATGACCCTAATTTCCCGTGGTGGCTGAGACGTTGGTGGGTATGGCATTGGAAATAAGAGATGCCACTAGTAACAGTAACAAGAGGGATAAGGTATGTGAGTGAACTCATCTCTCTAATAAACTTTTAAATATTGTATATTTACATGTCTGAGTCTGCAAACCAATATCATATTTGCCCATCGTTCTTCTGTTGGCCATACTCTTCTTTTTTTGGGGTGGGGGAGGGATACGTCTTTGCGTTGCTTTCTGCTCATATAAGAAATGCAATGGATTATGAAAGATTTTGAAAGAAGAAGATAGGTTGCATCTGTTGGGCACACATATTTTGGATATTACTTTGCTGAATAAATGCTGAGTAGATTCCTTTACCTCTCTCATATGAATCTTGTTGCCCTGAATTTTGGCAGATGATCATATTGAACTCTGGTACAGAGTATCCTTGTGTGTGTGTGTGTGTGTGTGTGTGTGTGACACAGGAAGAAAATCATAATTCAAGGCATTTTTTTCTTCTTCCAACCTATCACCACTGTGCTGTCTCCACTAAGTTCTGTTACCCATTCTAGACATTAAAGGGAAACTGACAAGGTGATCAGTGGTTGCTCTAACTTGATCCCAGCTATGAATTCATAGAAACTAGAGGAAACATTTCCCTTGCATGTACTTGGCTTTACAAACCAAGGCAATGTGTTGTCTTTATGAAATTCTCATGGTGGATGAAAAAAACAACACACACACACACACATACACACGCACACACACACACACAGACCCTTTTTGGTTTACTTATTGCTTCTCTCTGCTTTGGACCAAATTATTTCCTCTGTCCCTCCATTTGGAGACTGCTCCCTTCGGTCTTTAGGTTTGTTCCAGCCAGCAGCTTCTTTTTTTTTTTTTAATTTTTTTTTATTTATTTTTGGGACAGAGAGAGACAGAGCATGAACGGGGGAGGGACAGAGAAAGAGGGAGACACAGAATCGGAAACAGGCTCCAGGCTCTGAGCCATCAGCCCAGAGCCCGACGCGGGGCTCGAACTCACGGACCGTGAGATCGTGACCTGGCTGAAGTCGGCCGCTCAACCGACTGCGCCACCCAGGCGCCCCCGCCAGCAGCTTCTTAAATGCACCTGAAAGTTGTTGTCTCAGGTGAAGGCTGGCATTGTGGCTTGTTTTTTTTCTTTTTGTAAATGTTGGTACCTACCTGACTAGATACAGGCAGCAGTGGGAAAGTGATTTTTGACTTGCTTTTGGTACTTGTATTTTTCCTGCCTTGTTTATGGATGCCTCTTTCTAGTCCTTTCCTCATATATACTTACTCCTAGAGTGTCAAGTCATTAGAAAACCTGGCACTGTTTTTTCCCATTAAAATGTATTAAAAGTGATGATGCTACCCAATCCTTACCTTTGAAAGCTGAGGCATTGGCATCTGGATATTATGCACAGGAGTCCAGGGGGATGGATGTTTAAGGTAGTCAGCCCTCAATAGGCAGATTGGATGACTGAATTCCCTTTCTGTACTTTGTCAGAGAAAGTCTAATTAAATACAGCGTAGGTCACTAGCCTTTATTATTGGCATACTTGTCAAGGATACTTCCTTTTATATTTTCCTTACTGTGTTTAAATGCTGATCTACCTTTTACATAATGTTTTTGTGTAGCAGATTCCTTCACTGGGTTTAATAATGGGGACCTCCCTTCCAGGGAGTTTGGGAGACATGTCTTCATATTTGTGTAAGATGTCTTGGGCAGCGCCTGGCACACAGGAGACATTCAGTAAGTGATGGGTGCTGTTTATTGCACAGCCACAGCAGTCGATGAGAGTTCCACTCTGATTTAAACTCTCTGAGTTTGAATCCTAGCTCAGCTACTTTTGGTTTTGGAATCTTGACTTTCTTTTCCTTTGCTGTAAAATTTCCATGCAAATGGTACCCTCCTCATAGATTTTTTTTATGAGAACTTAAAGAAATCATCCAAGTTAAGTGCTTAGCACAGTGCTCGACTGGTCGCAAGCTATGAGTGAATGTCAGCTAATATTATCATTGTAATGAATTTCTGGTAATTCCCTTACTATCTTTATATTTCAGGGCTGTTACAGTTTTTGGGTTATCAATGCTATGTCTATGATGGCCGGAAGATGTTATCACCAGACTGCTTTCTCTCTAGGTTGCAGATTCAGGTTAGATATAGAAGATGAAATGGAAGCATAGCTTCTGAAGTATTTGACTTTGTTTTCTGAGGTATTTGAATTTTGTGAAGGAGAGAGAGCAACAAATTATGTAAACATTCTAGGTGGTCTGAAGAATATCTCCCCATCTCCCACTTATGCTAAGACCACTTTAGCCAGATATTCATAAAAAATTAAAAATTCTTGCTCTCATATTTCCTTTCCAGAGTGATCAAAATAAATTGATAATTTGTCTTCCTTTAAAGTTTATGCAACAAGGCCAGCCTTTGACCTTTAAAAAATTCTCTCATGGTTTCACTTGAAGATGGCTTTTTTCCATTGCTTTTAATCCTTTGATGATAACTTAAATTCCTCTCTTCCCAGTATGCACACATTTCAAATGTCTACGATTTTTTCCTATCTTAGATGAAGCTTGACTAAATTAGTCATATACTCTGTCCAATTTTCTCAAAAATTAATTCCATTCCCAATTCTATTATACTTCTGTTCTTTCCCTTTAAGCTTAAAATGTTATTATTTGCTGTTATGCCGTGCTCAACATTTAACTCCTGGGTTTTCATGTGGTGTCCCAGATAGAATATTTTGTTGCTTCTTTTTCTTCATTCCCATCCAACTAGAGTGTCATAGGTGGATCACATTTTAACATATTCTCCTCTCCATAGCCAGGTTTGTTGGTTTTGTAATAATAGAAAGTTACCTTATTCTTGGAGTACCTTCTAAACTGGGGCTTCATCAAGTTCTGGGAGGAATAGTTTTATCCATTGAATGATTTCTTACTGTAGTCCAACTCTGCCATCCAGCTGCTTTTCCAGATCAAGAATCCTGAATCTTTTAGCTCCTAAAAGTGCTAAACTAAGGTTGACTGTTGCAACTGGGGCTGGTTTAGTAAGAATGTAGTATTCACAATATCTGTATAATTGAAAGATAACGTGCCCTGGCTAATGGTTTTCAGCCAATGAAGATATTCTACATGTGGTACCATACTCATCTTAGAGTAGGTTGAATGATGGTCACCCAAAGAAATTTGGGTCTAATTTATACCTATTACTATATTTAGATGAAAGATCTTTGTAGATGTAGTCAAGGATCTCGAGATGGGGAGATAACCCTGGATCACCCAGGTAAACCCTGAACGACATCACAAGTGTCCGTATAAGAGAGGGTAGAGGGAGATCACATGAAAAGAGGAGAAGGCGGGCGGAAAGTAGAATGATGCAGCCACAGCCCAGGAACTCTGAGGCAGCCCCTAAGAGCTAGAAGAGGCAAGGAAGGCTTCTCACCTGGGCCCTGAGGACTAAACATGGCCCTGCTGGATCCAGACTTCTGGCCTCCAGAACTGTGAGAGAATCCATGTTGTTTTAAGCTGCCCAGTTTGTGGTAACTTGTTGTAGCAGCTTCAGGAAACTGATACACGTTTATTCTCTCTCTTGATAATTTAATGGTGAAAAGTGGGAAAGTGTGGCAGGAATTGTCATTTTTGAGCTGTCAGTATCTATTACAGAATTAGTAGCATAGAATTTCATATTCGAGAAGTTAATTGGAATAGTACCAGCATAGAAGACAAAACGCAGTACTCTAATTGCAACATATTTCTTTCTTCTTTTAGCAATAGTTTGCCATGGGGAATGTAAGACTGTTCAAGCAAATTGGCATCTTTGGGGTTAGGATGGAAAGGCAGCAGAAGAGGAAAAGAGGGTGATATGATATGCAAATTACCAAAAGGTGGTGTTCCCAGTTACTATGGTACTTTTCTGTAAGTTGCAGGTTTCGGGTTGTAGCACATTTCTTTACAGGGGAACAAGGCAGGGGCTACTTTTTCTGACCACGGCTACCCTTTCCTTCTGGGACATGGTGCTCAGAGAGGGAGAGAGTAGAAAGCAAGTGGTGTGGAGTTACCAAGGAGCTCATGGGCAGGTGGAGGCATGAGGGGTCACTGACTCTCTCCTCTTCAAATATTTTTTCCTGATGGCAGAAAGCCAACGGTAATGCCGATTTAATCCTGGTAGGGACAAAGGACGTTTTGCTTTAGAGATGTCTCTAAAAGTAAATATTAAAAGAAGAGGAAAAGAAAAAAGAGGAGGGCAAAGAAACTTAATAAAGAAAAGGAAAGTAGAAAACCATAATTCTGGTACAGTTCTACAGGCAAACGGTATGTCTGAGTTCTCTTAAAAATGACCACATGACTAAAAATGAGAAGACAGGTACACGTACTGTGTCCTGAAATCATGAACCTAATTAATTATATGTGGTTGCTGTAATAAAATGGTTTCTTTAAACTGATTAGAGAATTTTTTTTTAAGTTTATTTATTTAGAGAACGACAGAGACAGCGTAAGCAGGGTAGGGACAGAGAGAGATGGAGAGAGAGAGAATCCCCAGCAGGCTCTGCACTGTCACCACAGAGCCTGATGTGGGACTTGAACCCACAAACCATGAGATCATGACCTGAGCTGAAACCAGGAGTCGAAGGCTTAACCGACTGAGCCACCCCGGTGCCTCTGATTAGAGAACTTTAATTTACTTTGTGGTACGAATTGCCTTGTGGTAAAAGCCGGTATCACCCCCTATTTAGCACTTCGGGGAACCAGAACCCTTGTGAGGTTGCAAGTCGAGGAAGTTTGCCGCGGACACGTGAGACAACGCACTACCCCAGGATTGCATTTCAGTCTGTTCAGTTTCCGGTGTGCAGTGCGCAACGATTGTTCTCTTGGTCGAATCTGTGGCACTGTCTCATTTACAGTCTTTGTGATATTTAGGTCAGTGAGTTTCAACATGAAGGCTTGCTGATTTAAATGTTTTCCTTCAGGTTGTCTTCACCTTTTGCCAGATGGTACAATTCACGAACACGAGATTTTGAGGAGGAAAACGAGTTGTGCTACCCTTCTTCTGAATGGGGCGTACTGGTCGCATTCACCGTTGCTCTAACGATAGGGCGAGTACTGCATCTGTGCCCGCTGAGTTTGAATCCAATACCGTTCACTTTATGTGCAGTACTGGCAGGATTTACGTTTCTTTCTGGCTTTATAACTTTGGTACCTATTTTCCTCAGGCTGTTTTTTCCTCATCTCATGCCCAAAACTCGATCTTGGGTCGAATTCAGATTTGTTTTACGTCTGGGCAAACCTGGTCTTCTGTCCAGGCAGACATCGTACAAGGGACTAGTAGGCACAGTGCAAGGTTGGGACCTGCTAGGAGGGACGTGCCTGAGTAGCTGTCTCTGCAGATGCGAAGTAGAAACTACAGTGGTTGGTCGTGTGGACGTGTGAAAGGTGAGGGCTTGGCATGAGAGAGCATCCAATGCAGCCATGTGTCTGGTGGGATGCAGGTGAGACAGTGGGGGGAGGGGGGTGCAGGTAGGGTCTTTGGGGGTCTTGGGCACCTCTTCACTTCCAGTCTATGGTTATCATCTAGCAAAGCAGGCTCAGAGTTGCTGGGTCCTTTTGTTTTGTTTTGTTTTGTTTTTTCAAGAGAAACCACAGAGAGAATTTTTAGGTAATACGCTGATTATTAAGTCTGGGTTATTGAAAATTCTAAAAAACTACCACAGAATCTTGAATCTGCTGCCTACTTCTCCATGACTGAGGATGTATCTTTTTTTTTTTTTTTTTTTAATTTTAGTTAGCTGACATAAATATTGGTTTCAGGGGTAGAATTCAGCAATTCATGACTTATATACAACACCTAGTGTTCATCACAACACATGCCCTCCTTAATGCCCATCACTCATCTAGCCCCCCACCCCCACCCCCAATCAACCCTCACATTGTTCTTTATCGTTAAGAGTCTCTTATGGCTTGTTTCTGAGGATGTATCTTGATTATTTTTTTCCCTTTCTCTGCCTTGGATATCCTATACCTTCCTTCACTCATAATTATTCTCATGCCATTTTCATTTCAGGGCCCCAACTTTTTTCTTCACTCCCTCTCATTAAGTTTTTTGCAGATTGAAGAACTGAAAGATTTCTCTCCTTCTTTATTTCAAAGATTTGCTACAATTCACAGGCTCCTGGAGCCTGTGGAAGAGAATTTAGGCAGCTTATAAGTTTGCAGTATAATTTATGTTGGGAAACACTGGGAGAGACTTGGCTCTTTTAAAGCAAAGAGCTGAGCTAGAGCAAAGTCTGAAGAGATGATCAGAACTCATTTAAAAAAATCTCCAGTAGGAACAGAGCTAGTGCGAGCAGATACAGTAAGAGGGGGATAGATTGGATTAGCCAGGAAGCGTTTTACAAAACTACAGACCAGTTTAGGCAGTGCGACATCAATGGTAAGTGAAGATGGTTCCAGAAATACGGGAAGTCTGATTTCTGTCTTCTAGGGTACAGTTGCCAGATAAAATACAGGACACCCAGTTAAATTTTAATTTTAGATAAACAGCAAATACTGCTTTTGTGTAAATATGTCCTATGAAATATTTAAAAAGTATAAATAAGTGTGCCCCAAACACTGTAAGGGGCATCATTGTACTAAAATATTTGTTGTCATTTTCTATAAAGTTCAAATTGAACCTGGCATCTTGTTTCTGTATTGTTTGTATTTGCTGCATTGGGTAACCCTACACTACAAGCCAGTGCAAAATTCAGTGTCTCAGCCAGAATATCCAAAATTCACAAGCTAGAATATAGTGAAAAATTGTAACAAATTCTCTCAACAGTATTTGGACTGATTGTCTGATGTTGAAGTGTCCTTATGAACTTGCTGACTTTTAAAATGACCTTTACTAGGGACGCCTGGGTGATTCAGTTAAGCGTCTGACTTTGGCTCAGGTCATGATCTCACAGTTTGTGAGTTTGAGCCCCATGTCGAGCTCTGTGCTGACAGCTCAGAGCCTGGAACCTGCTTCGGATTCTGTGTCCCTCTCTCTCTTCTCCTCCCCCATGCATGCTCTGTCTCTTTCTCTCTCTGTCTCTCAAAAATAAATAAATATTAAAAAATTAATAAAATAACCTTTACTGGAACTGCTACAGGTGAGGAGGCAGACTGATCTATGCCTGTGTGGGGCTAACATGGAAATTTGGGGGAGAAAGCAGTTCAGATGTTTGGTCCATAATTGATCAAAGGTTCTCCAAAGGTGTGACATTTTTAATGATGCTTTGGAGGTTGATAGATATTTTTGGTCAGATATATTAGCAGACACATAATGGGAAGTTACTAGATATTAGTAATGGCTAGTATTTAATTCCTATTATTTAGCTGCAAAAGAAATAAATCTGAGAAACATAGCTAATTCCTACACAAGATATGTTCTGTAGAAACATGTATTCTTTTATTTTTTTATGATACTGTCATAGGTATTCGATAATTGAATATGTATGGTATTCTGCTTGCCTTCCACTATTTATCTAATTTATGTATAAAATACTGTGACAGGTCCTGAGGAGATAAGGAGATGTATGTGACAGAGTTGCCTCCCCCCCCCCCCCCCCAAATTTGGTCCCAGTTTAGTTTGAAGTAACAATAAACTTGGGAAAAGATCAAGTAATACATGATATAAATGTGTGCTGTAACATAGCTTGTTACCCTGTGAGTTGTAGCAAGTTTTTGAAATCAAGGAGAGAAATGTTTGAGTTCCTAAATCCAGAAAAACTCAATGGGAGGGAGGAGAAAAGAGTTGGGGCTTTAAAAAATTTTTTTTAATGTTTATTTATTTTTAAGAGAGAGAGAAAGTGAGAGAGAGCACTAACGAGGGAGGGGCCGAGAGAGGAAGACCCAGAATCTGAAGCAGGCTCCAGGCTTCGAGCTGTCAGCCTAGAGCTTGATGCTGGGCTCGAATTCACGAACCGTGAGATCATGACCTGGGCCGCAGTTGGATGCCCAACCCAGGCGCCCCTAAAAAGTGAGGGCTTTGAAATGACAACGGCGTGAGAACAGTTACGGGTGGAAGGAGGCATAGGACAGACATCCAGGGCAGTGAGTGTGCAGTGTAGCATGTGTGGTCACCTGTTACCAGAACACCTCACGTCACAACCAAAAATTAGTAAGAATTGTGAGCAGATGGGTCCATGATATCTGATTTTGTCTTGATTCTCTCTATATTTTTATTTTTTGCTGTTTTTACTACAAACTTTCTTTAGTATTTTTTTTTTTTCCTTTTAGCTTTCTCTTTTTGCTCCCATATGTGCCTTAATTATTTAGGCAATTCTGTACTATATTTTTCCTTACTGGTGGGTAATGCAATTTACCTTTATCTTATACCTTTTGTTATTTTCAAAGTTCACTTCCTTAATCTTCTTATTCTTGAATTATAATTTTGCTTTGTTTTGTTTTGTGATGCCTGGGCCAAAAACTTCATTCGGCAAACAAACAAAAGTATATTTGTAGAGCTGTCAATATAGAGAGGCAGCATGGGCTCTGAGGAAAGCCTGCTTGGGCTTCAGCCTGGCTTTTCTACTTACCTGTGTGGCCTTGGGCAAGTGACATAACCTTCCTGGGCTTTAGTTTTCTGGACAATAAAATAAGGCATTAATAGTATGTTCCTCAAAGCTGTGAACATTGAATAAGAATCGTGTTTGGATCATGGCACACTAACTATTGTTATTTTATTATGGTTATTATTTGCTCCGCTGGAGATGTGGGGTATAAATCAGCAGACAAGGTCTGTAGAGATGGAACTGTTTTTTCTTCCTGATATAAAAGTGTTATGAAGAAAGCATCCTAACGTTATAGAGGGCATATGTGGGCATTTGAGGTGTGGGTAGCTTTGCATAGGATGGCCGGCGAAGGGCACCTTGAGGAGAAATCATTTGATCGGAGACCTGATTGAAGAGGGCAGAAAAAAAGAGGTCATGTCTGGAGGCCACTTAGCGTCCAAACACTGTTTCTGTTCTTTTTCTTCTTCTTCTTTTTTTTTTACTTCAAAAAACCTGAAGTATATTTGACATACAACATTATATTAGTTTCAGGTGTGCAATATAATGATTCGATATTTGTATATATTGCAAAATGATCACCTCAATGGCTAGTTAATGCTCGTCATCATACATAGGTACAGAATTTTTTTTCTGGTGATGAGAACTTTCTTTTACTCTCTTAGCAAGTCTCAGACATACAGTGTTATTAACTGTGGTCACCATGCTGTACGTTACATCTCTGAGACTTGTTTTATAACTGGAAGTTTGTACCTTGTGACCCCTTTACCCATTTTACTCACCCTCCAACCCCTGCCTCTGGCAACCACCAATTTGTTCTCTGTATATATGAGCTTGTAAACACCATTCGTTAAAAAGAAAGCTCTGGAGCCTATTTAAATGCTGGTGGGCAAGACCCAGTAGAGAAGGAGACATCAGTGCCGCTGGGGAGAGAGGAATAATGGCCTAAGTGCCATCTCTGAAGTGGACAGAGGGCCAAGGTACAGCTGAAGGGGTTGCACTGTCTTAGCCGCTGGGGCTCTTCGTCATTTGCAGAGGAACATGGACCAGATGCAGGTGGGTTCCTATGCAGTTGCTTTATTTTCTCTTTAAAAAAAATGTTATTTATTTATTTTGAGAAAGGGAGAGAGAGAGAGCACATGTGAGCAGGGGTGGCGCAGAGAGAGAGGGACAGAGAGAGAAGCCCATGCTGGCTCTGCGCTGACAGCCCCAAGGCTGGGCTCAGACTCACGTACTGAACCGCGAGATCATGATCTGAGCCGAAATCAAGGGTCAGACGCTTAACTGACTGAGCCACCCAGGCGCCCCAGCTTTCTCTATGAAGAATGAGGTGATGTCTTTGGTTCAGAGGGACCTGCGGAGAGTGGGAGAAGAGAGGTGGGCAGGGAAGGGAGGGCTGAGTTTGAAAGAAGAATGTGTGAAGTGAACTTTTCCGGGATACAGAGCAGAATTCCAGGCAGTTCTTATTGTCCATTTGGGGTTTGTGGTCATGAATTTAAAATGAGACTGGTAAGCCAGGTTGTATGCATAGACAAGCCTTTTTCTCAGAAAGCTACAGGGACAGTATATTTTCTGAGATTTGTAAAGGTCTAAAACATACTTTTGCTAACCTCAAACAGAAATTCCAACTTCTCCATGCAATTATTTGGTCAGGAACTTTTATTCAAAACTTGATGGGCTAGCTTGATCAGTAGAACCTTCTGCAGTGATAGAAATAGTCTGCATCTGTGCTGTCCACTATAGTGGCCAGTAGCCACGTGTGACTCTTGAACCCTTGAAATGTAGCTAGTGCCACTTGGGGACTAAAATTTGCATTTTATTTGCTTTCCATTAATTCAAATAGCCACATATGGCTGGTGGTTGCAGCATAGTTACAGACATTACTCCAATGTCTTCTGGCATTTATTATTACAGAGGAGAATCCAAACTCAGGCTTGCTTTCTTTGAGAAAACAAAGTTCATAAATGATTGATAAGGCTTTTAGATTTTCAATTTTTTTTTAACGTTTATTTATTTTTGAGACAGAGGGAGACAGAGCATGAACGGGGGAGGGGCAGAGAGAGAGGGAGACGCAGAATCGGAAGCAGGCTCCAGGCTCCGAGCCATCAGCCCAGAGCCCGACGCGGGGCTCGAACTCACAAACCGTGAGATCGTGACCTGAGGCGAAGTCGGACGCTTAACTGACTGAGCCACCCAGGCGCCCCTAGATTTTCATTAAAAAAAATTTTTTTTAAACATTTTCATTTATTTTTGAGAGACAGAGAGAGAGCACGAGTAGGGGAGGGACAGAGAGAGAGAGCGGCAGACACAAAAGCCAAAGCAGGCTCCAGGCTCCGAGCTGTCAGCACAGAGCCCGACACGGGGCTCGAACTCACAAACTGTGAAATCATGACCTGAGCTGAAGTCAGACGCTCAACCGCCTGAGCCACCCAGGCGCCCCAATAAGTCTTCTAGATTTTAAAAAACTGTTAACTTGCTGAGCACATGGCAATCGCTAGTCCTTTTTCAGGTTTTGAAAGTGTGACTGACAGTAACACACATTTAGGGACCATACAGACCTGGGCTTGTATCCCAGCTGAAAATGCCTTAAGTTTTTTCAAAATTATTTTCCTGCAAGGGAAAAATCAGGTTAAAATAGACAAGTGTTTCATTTTCTCCCACTCCGATAAAATCGTTTGCTTTGGTTTCTACTTCAAGAATACCTGTTATTCATAGGCAAGAATTCTGATCAGACTTTCCAAATGGTTACCCGTAGACTCATCCTCTTGCTCAACTTTGTTCTCCATCCTTATTCCATTTTCTTTGGTGTCGAGCCTGTTTTATATTGCTTCTGGTTTGAATTTTACTTCCGCTGTACTTTTCATTTTACTGCTCGCTTTTCTTATTCTGCCTACTCTTATTTAATAGAAACGTCCTCTTGAATCTTGGTGGGAACAGCTCTGTGTATCGCATATGCTCTATGTATTACATGCCGGGTTGTAAAACCACTGAAGAGGAGGATTTTGCATTACATTCTTAGAGAAATGTCACTCTTGTGCTGCAGATTTTTTCAAAATTTCCATTTTTAAAAGTTTTTGAGTAAAGGCAAAAACTCCAGTATTGGAAAAGAGTCAAGATTTAAGGATTCCCTCTTTTTTCTCGGTCAGTCTCTCTGTTCAGGAATTGCCAGGTGTATCTTCTTAGGTCTTCATGTGGAAGCTGTGTGGTGGAACTAGAGCCACAATTCTTGGGACATGGCAGGTCAGTGCTGGTTCTTCCTTCTTCCTTTTACGTGGGCAGGTGTTAGTAGCTCTTTCTGGGAGTGAGGGTCTTTCTCAGGTTTGGAGTGAGCTGTGAGGGTGAGAGGGCCTCTTTCATTAGGCGGAATGTCACTCAAAGGAGTGGGAACGTGAGAGAAATCCACACAGTTCCAAAATCCAGAGAGGATAATACAAACAATGAGGTTATAACTTGTAGGGATTCCCTAATTTCACTCTGCTCTGTCTTCCAGCATGAGCTAATCTCTAGGTACCAGGAACTAACAGTTCCTGTACTTCATGCCATTTTTTTTTTTCCACTCTGGTCAGGGGGAGGGAAATCAATAAATTTGGTCTGGGCTTTTCTATTCATGCATGTACCAAGGGAGTTATTGGTGAGGTGGCGGTGATGGTGGTGTGGAACGGATGATTCAGCAGGGCCACCCTCGTGACGCCAAGGCCATCAGGCAACATAGGCACCATCAGAGTATCTTAGCCGTACTGCTTTGGCTCAGGTGGTCGCTGGCCTCTAGAACTTTTGTATGTAGTCAGAGGTCTCATTTTTTTTTCCCATTGTGAAAGAGTTTCAGATTGCTAATTCATATTTTAAGCTTTTTGAGGCATAATTTACATACACAAGTCACCAGTTCACTCAAAGTGTACAATTCAGGAGCTTTAAGTATATTACAGAGTTCTGCAACTATCAACACAATCAGTTTTAGAACATTTTCATTACCCCCCCTCCTCAAAAAATCCCATCCTTATTAAGTCGTCAGTCCCCCATTGCCTCCCCACCAGGTTCTCAGCCCTTGGCATCCACTAATCTACTTTCTGTCTTTATAGATTTACCTGCTCTAGACACTTTATATAAATGGAGTCAGGCAGTATGTGGTCTTTTGTGACTGACTTCTTTGACTTGGCACAAGTTTTTCAAGGTTCATCCATAGTAGCATGTATTGACAGTTCATTCATTTTTATTGCCAAATAAAATACTCTATTGTTGGCATATACCACATTTTATTTACCCGGTCATCAGTTGATGGACATTTGGCTTGTTTCTACCTTTTAGCTATTATGAATAATGCTAGTATGGACATTTGTATACAAGTTTTTGTGTGTATTAACTCTTCCTTAAATATTTGGTAAAATTTACCGGTGAGGACATTTGAGCCTGAGCCTTCCTTTGGGGAGGTTTTAAAATTACTAATTCAGTCTTGTTATAAGTCTATACAAAATGTTTTTAAATTCTTGAATAAGTTTTGGTAGTTTGTATTATTTCTAAACAATTTGTCTGTTTCATCTAGATTTTCTAATTTGTTGGCATCCTGGTTTTTTGTAGTATTTCTTTATAATCTTGTTTATTTCGGTAAGGTTGGTAAGTAATGTCCTTGCTTTCATTCTTGATTTTAGTAATTTGAGTCTTCTCTCTCTTTTTTCTTGGTCAGGCTAGCAAAAGTTTGTAAATTATGTTGATCTTTTCAAAGATCCAACTTTTGGTTTTATTGATTTTCTGTGTCTTTTTTTTTTAAATTATTTTTTATCTTACTGATTTCTGCTCTAATCTTTATTTCCTTCTTTCTGTTTGCTATTGGTGTGGTCTGTTTTTCTTTTTCCAGTGTCCTAAAGTGAAAGGTTAGGTTATTGATTGGAGAGGATTCTTCTTTTTGATATAGATATTTCTAGCTATAAATGTCCTTCTATGCACTGTTTTTGCTGTACCCTGTAAATTTTGGTATGTTTCTTTTCTTTTCTTTTTTTTAAAGTTTATTTATTTTGAGAGAGTGAGAAAGAGTGCATGCATATATGCATGGGTGGGAGGGTCAGAGACAGGGGGAGAGAGAGAATCCCAAGTAGGCTCTGTGCTGACAGTGAGGGGCCTGATCCCACGAACCATAAGATCATGACCTAAGCCAAAGTCAAGAGTTGGTTGCTTAATGACTGAGCCACTCAGACACCCCTGGTATGTTTATTTTCCTTTTCTTTCATGTTAAAGTATTTTCTAATTTCTCTTGTGATTTCTTCTTTGATCCATTGGTTAATTGGAAGTTGTATTTTTTTTAAAAAAATTTCCACGTAATTTTGAATTTTCCAAATTTCTTTGTGTTACTGATTTTTACTTTCATTCTGTTGTGGGCAGAAAACATAGTTTGTATAATGTCTATTCCTTTAAAGATATTTGTAAGCTTGTTTTATGGCCTATCGTATGGTCTATTGTGGAGAATGTTTTCATGTGCACTCGAGAAGACTGTGGATTCTCTTGTGGGTGGAGTGCCCTATAGATGTGTGTTAGGTCTTGTTAGTTTACAGCACATGGTTTATCTTAAGCATTTGTGGAATAGATTTACCAGTCTTTTACTTGGGACTTATTGGTATTTAAATGTCTCTGAAAGAGCCAGCTGCCTGTTTGGTTGCACTTTCTTTCTGAGTTGACATATATCTGCATATACTGAAATTGAAATTGTCTTAAAAAGCTAAACAAAAGAAAGATGAAAAAAAAATTTACAATTACTGTTCTAGGATGCAGGCATTAGGCTTCCAGTGAGGTACATGGTTGCCAAATGCAGCCTGCTTATTCTTGTTCTATTACTGAATTATCTTAAAACTAATAGAATTACTGATTCTTTAAGAATTGTGCAACCCCAAGAATAAATTCACAGTTCTGGAGGAGGTTTGCAGGTTTCGATCAGCATGAATCATGCTGTAAGTTTTTGCACTCATTCCTGAATATCTGCATTAGCAGACCATGGCCCTTAGTGCATGGGATATTCAACTGAGTTCAATCTATGCCTAAGAAAACATACCCATAATATTCTTGGAAATGTGAAATTTCTGTTCATTTCAGTTCTATATTGAGTAATGTTTGAATGTATCCTGTTCAGTGGAAGCATGTTCTCTTTCAGGAAACTGCTAAAATTCAGGCCAAGAGCTCCCGTTACTGTTGTTAATTTGGAATCCAAATTGAGACGGGCTCTGGCTGAATACACCCCGGAGAGTCAAAAAAACAGCTCAGTTTGACAAATTCCAGTGTTCTTATTGATGTAGTTAGTATTGATTAAAATATACTTATTATTATCACTAAGTATACTTTGGGATGAATTGAATTGCTTTGTGCGGCTCTTATATCACCATTAAAAATCAAACTGGCTCTATTTCAACATTGCTATTAATATATCATTTGGCTCTCACAATATGACTTGTGAATATGCTGCCCATTATTGAAAAAGTTGGTTGTGCCCAAAGCTGTCTTTATGTTTTCCTTAGCCCTTTCATTCAGAAATAATAATTATTTACAGAAATGAGTATTTTAACTAATAATTCCATATTTTACTTTGACACTTGACATTATTACATATAACTCCTTGATTTCCCCTCACTCAGCTACATGGAAGAAATATTTCTTTCCTCCCCTACCTACCGTGACAATGCCACCTTCTCCCTAATTTGGAAATGAAGCCACATCTCTAATCATTACTGATCGATTTTTGTCTGTTGCAGATGTTTGTTGAGTCCTCATAAATGAAAAAGCTGATTCTTCCTGAGCATAGTTTGTTTTACAAGCAACCCTTACCTTCCAGTCTGTTGTATATTGTATTTAGATATATTTGTTTGCGTAGTGGAAGGAACAGATAGAATGGTTTTAAATCCCAGCTTAACCACATTGCTACGTGAGCAAGGTACCCAATTTTTCTGAGCTTTGGTGAGTCCTGCATAAAATGGGGATAATGCTGGGAAAATGATGTAACATGGGAATAATTGTCCAAGTTGTTGTGAGTGTTTAATGAGTTCATGGCTACAAAGTGCCTCTTTTAATGCTTGATATACAGAATAGTCACACTTGTTAGCTTCTTTTTCCTTTGTTTCTCCTTTCCAGTAGTACATAAACTCCTTTATGTTGGTAGGCTTGTATTAATTTCCTCTGTGTTATTCAAACGTGGCCCAGAGCTGGAAACTTGGAAGTTTTAAATACTTTATTTTTACAACTTTAACAACATTTTCCCAGATATTCAAAACAAATCCATGTCTCCCTCTGTTTCTAACTGCACAACTTGAAGCGGTATTTCCCTCATCCTTGTTATGGGCCATGCTCTTTAATGAAATATATTTAACATATTACTAGTCAGGAACAGGCAGAATATAATGAGCTTAGAACTAGCAGAAATACTTTCATTTATTTTAATTCTATGAAAACTTACCAGAAAACATCTAACTGTACATTTGCAGTTTTATCATTTTCCTGTGGAATTTGTAGTTTCTTTTAAATCATTTGCACTTTTCTTCCCTGCCTCCCACATTGCCGCAATCAATAGAGTTGATTGTATTTACTTCTCTAGTTGTAACTAAAATTCTATGAAAGGCTTGGGTGCTGCCAGCCAGATCATGCTGGAGCCAGGGATCCCATTTCTCAGTAATCAACTAATATCTTCCATTATTTTTCCTTCTTATCCAAAGCAAACGTGAAGCTTAACTTTAGAAACATCGTATTTTAATTTGACCATATTAGACTTTAAAAAGTTCTCTAAGCGTGAGATAAAAAGGTTTTCTGTGTAATGATGATTAATAACCTATTTAGATGTATTCATCTGAGGAACTGAAGATAATTTTGCCATTAGGCCATTTGTATAAGGGCAGAAACAGATGGGTTTTATTCTCAACCCTGAAGGCAAACAGATCAGACACCCCTTTAATTGCTTGTTGCTTGGGGAAGATTTCCATGACCATGGCTCCCTCCCAAGGACACACTGATCTTCACTGTGACAACTCTCAAATTTGATAATTTTCAACAAGGCAAAAAACCTTACTGCATTTATTCAGTAAAAACTTCCTATACTGTGCCACAACTGGGTACTCAGAGTAATAACAAAGAAGAGAGTCTCCAGTGAGTAAGTCTGCATTTTAATTGTGAAGCAGAAGCAAGTTTACATACAAGAATATCAGATTAACAAAAACTTAGAAATGTTAGAACATTGGTTAGAAATTGCTTATGACTCTTGGGAACGAGAGCTTTAAAGTCAGGAATTTATGATTCACAGTATAATTGTCTAAAACCTTTTGTGTCTTTTGTAATCTGTTCTATGGGACGAATAATACCTTTTTCAGAGGACTGTTTTGAAGGTGGGTTATAAAGCACTGATCCATAGTAAGTGCCCATCAAGCCATAGTTATGATGACATTCAGCTTATGGATATATTTATAAATGAAGGTTCTGATCACCCCCTTGCTTGCCTAGCCATTACTCTAGTTCAGAGAGTTAAGCAAGTCTCAAAAACTGAGTATCTTCCATTATGAAGTAGTCAAATCAGTCATTCTTTATTGAGAGTTCATCAGTAATCACTTAGCTTTTTAACTGTCTCATGAATAACTAGATGAGTGAGCTAACCATGCAGTTTATCAGAATTTGGAACAAGAACCTACATTTCCAAACCATGGATGAAAACTCAAGGAGATATCATTCATAAATACAAGTTCTGGAATATCAGGGAAGCAGCACAAAACTTATGTATACAATAAGTGCCTAGTTATTTATTGGTCAAAGAAGTAAATGGCCATTAGATTACAAGACAGAGTTAACTAACGCCATTCTTTTACACTATCAGAAAGATTATTCTTTGGAGTGCCCTTGTTAATTACTTATTGATTCAAAGAATTTGCAACCTAGAAGAGACTATTAAGTTTATTTATTCTGACCTCTAGGGTTATGAATGAAGAAACAAAGATCCTGGGTGTTAAATGACCTGGCCATAGGTAGGTATCTAGTGACTGAGGCAGGCTTGGAAATCAGGATAGACTTACCAAGGGCATAAAGGACGAGAAAAAGCCCATCTGTGGCCTACCACATAGTTAGCGCTATTGACTGGGCATTTCTGAAAGCAGTAATGGTCATCAGGATGGGCAGAGAAAAGAGGAGCTGAAAGAAAGAGGAAGTTTCTAAGACTTTAAATGAAGGAAGAACCTCATTCTTACTAATTTGTAGTGGGTCCAGGGAAGAGCGGAAGATATGCAGGTATCACGCTTTGGTGACCACTCCGTGACCTTTTGACCTTGTAGAAGGCAAGTGAGCTTAAAAGACCAAGCTCCAGGTAATGCTCGTTTCCAAAAGGAGCGGGGCTGCAAAGATGACCTGTTGTGTCGATGTGGACGGATTTCCTTTTGACAGATATTCCTTTACAGTGTCGTGGGGAGATGCAACTGTGTTCTTCAGCTCTCCAGGCAGGGAGAAGGTTAGCATCCTACTCTGGCTGAGGTTTGTAAAAAAGGGAGAGAGATTGGGAGGTTGATAAGAAGGCGCAGGTCTAAAGGACAGGGTCTACTCTCAAAGGAGTGAAAGCCTGGATTCCCATCTTTCATTGCATTGTATCTTGAGAATTACTACTATGAACTGATAAGGTTTTTTGGGGTGATAGTGGGGTTTGTGGGGTCTTGAGCCAATGGCCAAGAAAGAATTCTTGAAGATGTCTTTGGTGCAAAAGGTGGTTTTATTGAAGCATGGGGACAGAACCCTTGGGCAGGAAGAGCTGCCACGGGACCACCAGGAGAGACTGGTTATATGCTATGGGGTTGGAGGAGGAAAAGTCCGGGGTAAGTTTCCAGTGAGATTTTCATATGGTAAAGAAGACTCTCAAGACAGTGGAGACCTAGCTATTGTCAAGTTAAGGTGGTTTTCCCTGTAGCAAAGCATTAGCGTTAAGACAGTAGGGAGTTCCTGGAGAAACATTTTACCCTGCCTGCCTCAAGTATTTGTCAATGGGCTGCAGGTTATAAGGAAATTTAGTTCTATCTGCCATTTCCTTCTGCCTTTGTTTCCCACATTACTATGGAGGAGTGATGGAGACTTTTAGGTCCTGCAGGGCTGTGATCTCTATCAGTTAACCTTTTGTTTTTCCCCTTTCTTTTGTTCTTGGGCAGCCAGGAGTGCAGGAGGAATATCACACATAGCCCACCTGGTTGAGGTCGGGGTGGGGTGTTTGAGGCCTTTCAGCTTGTCTTACGCTCCCTCATCATGTACTACTGTCATTTATTCATTCAACAAATGCTGGTTGAATATCTGCTACTTGTCAGGAACTGTTCTCGGTGCTGCAGTTACCACAGTCAACAACCACCCTGTCTTCACAGGACTTATATTCTGGTCAAAGGAGACAATAAATCCTGTTTTTCCCCTTCCCAAGCTATTCCCCTTGATATCCTGCCCCCTAGGTTCTCAGTCCTCCCTCTTGCCTGGAAACATCCGTGAGTTCAGCAATTCTACTTTATTTTACCTTCTTCTGCCCCTGTTAAGTTTCACCTTGTGGAGCCAGAAGGCTCAAACACTCTTGCTGAACCCTTTATTAACTTGCTTAACAAACCCTAAATAGGGGAAGCTCTTGTGTATTGTCTCTCTGCATTCACATGGTCTCTCTGAGCTTCTTGGAATTTCTGTAGGTCTCCAAATAATATTCAGATAAGAATTTGGTTACTACAGGTGTATCTCTTGCATGGAGTGTGGATGTGTGTGTATTCAGGAGTATAGAAATCAAGATTTGTGATTGAATTAAGTGATGTATGAGATTTAGGTCAGCTGGGGGAAGGGCATTTGAGGCTGGAAAACAGTATCTCTCAAGGGTGAAAGCGATGACGGAGAGCAAAAGTAAGCAGCGCATTTAAAAAGATGACCCTGAATTTTAGACACAAAAAATACTGAGCACTTGTAGTCAGAATGAAATCAATAACTGTTGCTGACCATTGACCAGAGGCACATGAGTTACAGTGATGGAGCTGTTTTCTTAACTGATTGAGCCACCCAGGTGCCTCGACGGAGTTGTTTTCTGGTGTCCTCACTGAAGGATCTACAGTGACATGCCAACTTGGTAGAGTGAATTGAGATTTTGATTTACAGTGCTTTTTAAAGGCAGGATGAAATGTTTCAGAGGTAGTAAGGTGTTACTGAAAGTGAAATTTTATCTTGGAGAACCTCAGCGGCAGTGCTAATTTTTTCCAGTTTAACATGATGGAAAAATCCAAATCTTTCATGATATCAGTCATCATTTCCCTGACTATTCCCATTAGAAAAGTGATTTAACCTCACATTTGGTCCCCAGGAAGTTGATATCACATACAATTAAGTTGTAAAATGAAATGGAGCTTTATAATGGAAATCTGAACAGTGAACATTTTATTTTTAAAATAACTTATAAGGTGTTTAATTAGGACATTGTTGACATAACTTATTTTTTTATTTTTATTTTTATTTTTTGAGTTTTTATTTAAATTCCAGTTAGTTAACATTCAGGGGAATATTAGTTTCAGGTGTACAATATAGTGATTCAGGACTTCCATACATTACCCTATGCTCATTACAACAAGTGCCTTCCTAAATCCTCATTACCTATTTCACCCATCTCCCCCCATCTCCCCGCCCCCCCCCCCCACCTCCCTTCTGGTAAGCATCACTTTATTCTCTATAGTTAAGAGTCTATTTCTTGGTTTGCCTCTCTTTTTTTTTTTTTTTTCTTTGTTGGTTTGTTTTTTTTCCTTTAAATTCCACAGATGAGTGAAATCATACAGTATTTGTCTTTCCGTGATTGACTTGTTTCGCTTAGCATTATACTCTCCAGCTCCATCCATGTCGGTGCAAATGACAAGATTTCATTCTTTTTTTATGGCTGAGTAATACTCCATTGTATTGTGGTATATATACCACATTTTCTTCATTCATTAGTCGATAGACACTTGGGCTGTCTATAATTTGGCTATTGTAGATAATGCTGCTATAAACATTAGGGTGCATGTATCCCTTCAAATTAGTATTTTTGTATTCTTTGGGTAAATACCCATTAGTGAGATTGCTATATCATAGGGTGGTTCTATTTCTAACTTTTTAAAAAAATTTTTTTTAACATTTATTTATTTTTGAGACAGAGACAGAGTATGAAGGGGGGAGGGTCAGAGAGAGAGGGAGACCCAGAATCTGAAACAGGCTCCAGGCTCTGAGCTGTCAGCACAGAGCCTGACGTGGAGCTTGAACTCACGGACCGCAAGATCATGACCTGAGCCAAAGTCGGATGCTTAACCGACTGAGCCACCCAGGCGCCCCTATTTTTAACTTTTTGAGGAACCTCCATACTATTTTCCACAGTGCCGTACCAGTTTGCATTCCCACCAACAGTACAAGAGGGTTCCCCTTTCTCATATCCTTGCCAATACCTGTTGTTTCTTGTGTTGTTGGTTTTAGCCATTCTGACAGGTGTGAGGTGATATCTCATTGTAGTTTTGACTTGTATTATCCTGATGGTAAGTGATGTGCATCTGTTCATGTGTCTGTTGGCCATCTGTATCGTATTTATTGTATTTATCGTGTAGGCCCATCACATGTAGCTTTTGAAAAGCTATAATTCTGTTACCTTAGTGTGAATGACTATATTTTCCACAGATGGCTGCCACGATATATCTCATATTGCAAGCTGTTGTTACATATGACATTGACACTCTTTCCATTGAGTGGTAGGATTCACGTCTCTTCTCTTTGAAGCTGAGCCAACTTTCTTATTGCCCTGACCAGTAGTTGGAAGTGATCCTATGTGACATCTGAGACTAAGTCATACAAATGCCATGTATTATTCTCTTAGGATCCTTACTCTTAGAATCTAACTACCATGCTCTGAGGAAGCATGCCGATAGGTATGCTGGCTGACTGCTCAAGTTGAGGTCCTATGTGACAGCTGGTGATCAACTAAATGAGAGAGTGAGTTTTCAGATGATTCCGACCTGCAGGCATAGAGTCATGTTCCGCCCCAACAGCCTTTCAGCCACCTCAGTTGACACTGTGTGGAGCAGAGACATATCCTGCCCAGATTGCAGATTCCTGAGCAGCATAGAATGAATGATCGTTGTAATGTTAAGCCACTAAGTTTGGGATGGTTTGAAATAGTCTATTCCTGGCAGTAGATAACCAGAATACATGGCTGGCCTTCCCAGACTTAAAAATAAGGCTTATTAATCAAATTTCTATCCAAGGGGCTGTTTACTTGGTTTACTCATACTGGAGAATGATATCTTGATTCCAGCAGCCAGGTAGGGTCCAGGTGATCTAGCTAACAGGTAACAACATCAATGTATTCTTAGTGTGGTGGCCTGAAGTAAGCCTATCTATATACAGCTCTCTCCCCTCCTAGTTTATGGGCAGGTGGGCAGGTTACTTGATTTCTTTTCTTTTTTTAAAATTTCTTCATTTATTAATTTGGGATGATACTAATACACTTAACTCCTAGACATTGTGAGGATTAAATGAATTCGTACACATAAAGCACTTAGAACAACACTTGGCACTTAGTAAGTATGCAATAACTGTTATCATCGTTATACTTCTGATAGTTTATGAGGACAGTTCGAAGATTTGTTGAAAACAGTTGAACCTACAACTGATTATGACTATCTCATAATTTTCTAGGTTCTTACATGTGATAAATTGTATATGCCATATAATAGCTTTTGATATTAGTCCCTTCTTCTCCTTGGTACGTAGCCCTGGTGAGAGTCTATCACCACTGGGGACATGGAAATGATTTTGGTTCAGACTAGATCCCCCCTGTGCTTTTGCATCTGCTGAGATGCCTGCTTTCTGCCGTAGGCTCATTATAACTATCTTTCTCTTTTCTTATGGTCTTGCAATACAGTCTTTAAGTATAGGCTAGAGGCTTGATTTATCTTTGGATTTCTTAAGTGTGGCTTTGCTTCTCTTGAGTTTGCTCTGCAAATTGCTGGCTGTGGTCACATAATGCTGTATCTCTAACCTGAACATCCCCATCTGTGTTTTCTTTGCTGTAATCGATGTCTTCTGTGTGCTGCAAAGATAGAGGCAGGTTTTAAATCTCCCTTGGTGGGAAGAGGTGCTTCCTGCCTGGAGTCTGATTTGATAATAGATACCCCATTGTGCAAAAACACAGACACCATGAGACTTCCTGGGTAACACCATTAAGTATACCCTTGATAGCAGCATCCAAGGGCAGTACTGTTTAAGTACTTCATGCACAATACCCTGTAAGTTGCATTGATGACACTGGCTGATGAGGTATAGGTATTGAATTTAACTTGCTACTTATTGGGCTTATATTTCAGATCTTTTGTGAATTATTTAGAAAGCATAGACACGACCTCATCAAATCCATATATAGCATAAGGGAGAGATGTAAAACTTGGTGTTGGTTATATTATGGAGTTACATTAAATGAAACGTTTTATTATGATATAACTATTAAAATAATTACCTACAAATAATTTACTTTTTCAAAAACTTATTAGTATGTTGATTTTTAAAATATTCCTGAGAGTTAAAATTAAACATTACCTATATGTTGTCAGTAATGTTATACCTGGTATTGTCATTACATATTAATATTTTCAATTCTTAAAAGTAATAATAATGCCTTATATTTATATTGCATTTTATGAGAACAAAGCACTTCAACACACCTATCTAAGAAGGGGGAGATGTTAGTCACCTCTGATTTTATAGAGAAAACAGAAGATCCAGACAAAGTTGGAAAAGGCATAAATTAGAATCATATTTGACTCTAAATAACAATCAAATAAGGTTTCTTTTTCTTTTGTAACAAAATGTCAAGGGGATGGCATCATAGAGATGCTCC
Source organism: Panthera leo (assembly GCF_018350215.1). Lineage (NCBI taxonomy): Eukaryota > Metazoa > Chordata > Mammalia > Carnivora > Felidae > Panthera > Panthera leo. Next base: position 91,602,231 of record NC_056685.1, on the reverse strand, counting down.
AAGTTCTTTCCCTTTCTTCTCTGCTTTTCTTAGCATGTAGGTTTTGTGCTCCTGGTTACAAGATGATGGCTGCAACTTCGGGCATCACACCTACATTCCAAGAAGAAAGAAAGGGAAGGGAAAAGTGCCAAAAGCTCATGACAGCTGTTTGCTCCTTTCTATTAGGCACGAAGTAGTTTTTCCAGTAGTCCCATTCATTGGACTTCTACTTATATCTCAGAAGTCTTATAGTCCCTACCAGCTTCAAAGGAATGGTGTTAGTTGTCTATTGTTGCATAACACATTATCCTACCTTTGAAGCTGAAACCACAAATGTTTATTATCTCCTAGTTTCCGTGGCTCAGGGCAGAGGCTGAGCTGGCCGTCTCTGTCCTGACCCTTGCAAGGCTGCAATCAATGTATCAGTTGGGGCTGTGGTTTTGTATGAAGACTTGACTGGGGGAGGATCCACTCAAGCCCCCTCATGTGATTGGTGGCAGGATTCAATCCCTAATGAATTGTTGGACTAATGGCCTTGGTTCCTTACTTTGATGACCAAAATTCCTCTGTTCCTTGCCATGAGAGCCTCTTCAGGGGTAGGGTTGCAACATGGCAGTTGACTGCCCTCAAGGTGAATGTGAGAAGAGAGAGGGTAGTCTAAAATAGAAGCCTCAGCCTTTTTAAACATAATTTTGTAAGTGACATCACTTCACCTTTGCCCTGTTCTACTTATTAGACGTGTCACTAGTTACAGCTCACATCAAGTGGGAGAGGATTATTCAAGTACTGCAAGGTGAGAATCATGCAGAGCCATCTGAGAGCCTGAATGCTTTTAGTTGTGATCTTACTATAACACACAAAGTCAGGAGGAAGTGGAGAATGAATGTTGGGTAAGGCAGTTAGCTGTTGTTACGACAAAGAGTGGATAAAGGGTACCGAGTGTGCAGATAGAAAGAACTGGATTTGAGTCCTAAAACTGCCACTGATGAAATGAATTTATTAGCATCTTTGATCTGTTTCTTCCACAAAAGCACAGTATATCGTCCAAATAAAATGAGATAATATAGCATAAAAGTGTGCTCTGTAAAACCTCAATGAGTATTAGCTCTTTTCTTTTACTATGTAGGGGCACTGGAACTAGAATCCGGTTTTTCCAAAGGTAAAAGGAGTGATAGCCCCCAATATAACACAATGCAGCCCAGACACACAAATGATAAGATTGAGAGTTAAGAAACCTAAAATATAGGCATTTTACTTATTTATTTATAGATTACCTTCTTTTTGAGTAGGCCATCTCACAGTCTAGGCAAATGTAAAGGACCTGTGTAAAGCCAAGCTGAGTCATTTCTGCCATTAAAGTACCTGCATCAATGTGTTTGTCTTTTTAGAGTCTTTATTTTTTTAGCATGTCTTTGGGTTAGATAAAGGTAGCTCAAGACCTTGCTGCAAAGCTAAATTTTTGTCTTTTCTGCTTTTCAACCTTCAGTCTAACTTACAGTTTTTATAATTAGATAGGAACCTGATTCTTTAGGTGAAATTCCTTTATATTGCTTTGCATGGATTGAATAATCAATTTATGTCTAGAATTCAGCATATTATTACAGTAGGATCACTTGCCTAATATCATGGCTGTTATATATTTATCTAGTTATTCATTCAGCAAATGTATTTTGAGCCCCTGCTTTATGCAAAGCACCAAGGAAATTGCTGTGGGGGAGACAGACATAAAATGTAGTTTTGACGTCAAGGAATTTGTAATGTAAAAAGGGAAGTGACACGTGAACACAAACAATTATAATAGAAAGTAGTTTCTGATAAACATCATAAACTAAAGCTTAAGGGGATTTAGAGAGAAGAAGGGACCACCTCCAGCTTGTGGATTTGGGAAAACCACTCTAGTGTACGGCCAGCTCCTGATTAGGCATTATGTACATTAAGCATTTGAAAGGAATGCTCACGGACATTATCACCTTCTCTGCTTAAGTGCTTGAATGACATAAATAGTTTTGTTTATTATAAATTCAATTGGAATAGCAGTCCTTTTAAATAAAAATACTTGGGGTGCCTGGGTGGCTTAGTCGGTTGAGCATCCGGCTTCAGCTCAGGTCATGATCTCACCTTTTGCGAGTTCGAGCCCTGCGTCGGGCTCTGTGCTGACAGCTCAGGGCCTGGAGCCTGCTTCAGATTCTGTGTCCCCTTGTCTCTCCGCCCCACCCCTGCTTGTGGTCTGTCTCTCTCTGTCTTTCAAGAATGAATAAACATAAAAAAATAAAAATAAAAATACTTAACCTCTCTGCCCTAGGAAAAGTAGGAAACTGCACATTTGCAGGAAGGGCTCAGCTCTGCTACGCGTAGGTCCTTTATACTGCCTGGTGGTAATTTGGCCAGTGCCCAAAATGGGGTAATGGAGAACAAGGCAGGAAGAATGGAGAAAGACAAAAGGCACTGAGTAGAAAGGGTAATGTGAATAAGCTAGGTATTCACTTCATCCAGTGTGAACTTGTAGCAGGGACTCTTGCAAGCTGGCGAATGTTCTGGAGTCAGACTGTAGGGTGTCGAATTGTGGTTCTGCTGCTTTGTAACTATGGGACCTTGGGCAAGTGCATTTCTTTTTTGCCTCAGTTTCCTCATTGATGTAAGAAGGATAATAATATTACTATTTCATTGGGTTGTACTGATTAAATGAGGTAATACATGTGAATTCTTAGAGGAGTGCCTGATGCATGGTAGACATTCAATATACGGTTGCCGTTATTGTTTGAAGTATGGCAAATGTGTAGAATGCCAGCCACTCACATTCAAATATAAGTACAAAATGCTTTGAAAAAGCAAATTGATTAACTGTTTTCAGTATTGCATCTCATCATAAAGAACTGAGAATTGAGCACATTTAGTGCATGATAGTAGATGGTGACTCTTCTGATTGGAGTCTGAAGTCTTGTAAAACAAGGGGCACTTTAGAAGCTTTGCTGGCACTCTGCTTAATGTGCTCATCATACTGTATACTTGTTTCCTTGGGCTGCCACAACAAAGGACTACAACCCGGGTGGCTTAAAACAACATAAATAGGGGCACCTGGGTGGCTCAGTTGGTTAAGCACCAGACTTCAGCTCAGGTCATGATCTCTCGGTTTGTGAGTGTGAGCCCCGCGCTGGGCTCTGTCCTGTCAGCGTGGAGCCTGTTTTGGATCCTCTGTCCGCCCCCCCCCCCCCATCACTCTCCAGCTCTCTCGCTCTCTCTCTCTCTCTCAAAAATAAATAAAGATTTAAAAAACAAAGACAACATAAATGTATTCTCTTACAGTTCTGGGGGTTAGAATTCCAAAATCAAAGTGACAGCAGGGCCCCTGCCTCTGAGATTCTGGTAGAATCCTTTCTTGCCTCTTTCTAGCTTCTGATGTTGGCTGTCCATCCCTGGTGTTCCTTGGCTTGCACTGTCTTACTCTAGTCTCTGTCTTTGTGGTCACATGGCCATCCCTTTGTGTGTGTCTCCATTTTCATATGGCAATTTTCTTATATAAGTCATATTGGGATAGGGCTTACCCTTATGACTTCATTCTAACTTGATTTACATCTGCGAAGACCTTGTTTCAAAATAAAGTCACAGTCACATGCATAGGTACAGGTATATATCTTTTTGGGGACACAATTCAGCCCATAACACAACATCTCTCAAAGCTGAGGATTGCAGCCCTAGAACACATTGGGAGATGTTTTTATGAGTTCATGAAGACAGGAGCTGTAGGGCTCTAACTTTTCAGTGCTGGTCAGTACAGGCTCTTGTCACATAAACCAGGTTAGGAAGTCACTTTTACTCCTGGGTCCACTCATTGAGTTTCTTTCCACCTTCCCAAAGTGTTTGAATTCATATCAAAGCAAAAGTAATTCCAGAATTATCTAGTGGTGATGGTACCTGCAAGATGGCACATTTTTCTTTTGTTTTGCACCCCCCCCCCCGCCCCCATGCCGCTTTTTTAAATAGAAGAGAAGCTTTGGGGGTTTGGGGGTTTGGAGGTTTGTGCAAATCTTCAAGTGGTATAATGGGGATCAAAATGTTTGGCATTTATTGCTGTTTAGGGAGAGCAGTGCACTTCCTATTTAATTCCTTGGGAAGAGTCACACATGGGATCACAGCGGGTTTAGTAAATCATATATCTTGGGGCAGCAACCCAGATGGTGTAAAGCTACTGACCTAGCACAGACGAGTGGAGGCATGCGGCCGAAGGCATAAGGCTTGGCCGGCTTCTGCAGGCTGAGCTGTGGCCGTGTCACGGTCTACCACTTTGCCATTTGTCCCCGTGGATCCTGAAAACCGCAGATAAAATTTTCAAAGGCTTAGCTGCCTGTAATTTAAGAATGAACTTGGTTAGAAGTCAAATCAAGTTAAAGAAAATGAAAATGTCATTGCACAAGAGAAAAATGAGCAATCTGGCGGAAATGCAGTATTTTAAAAATAGAGGTGTTTGTTTTTCGTTAGTTGTTTTTGTTTATTTTTTATCTTAGCTTTTGAGGCAAATACTTTTCGGCTTTAATCTAGTAACATTTAATGGTTGGGGAAAAATAGAAAACAGCTGGTCTGAGACAGATGCAAAAAGCAGTGCTGAAGTGTGATGCATGGAAGATGGAAACTCTTACAAAAGCATTGTCTCTTTGGGGAACATATGACCAGTTTGAGGAAGACTGGAGCTGTTAACATAATTACCCAAGGCAGAAGCTGATGCAGGACAAGGAGTGGTCATTTCAGATTACATAATCAAAAACAGTTAAATCAAAAAAAAAAAAAAGATGTGATTTTGATACATATGCATTGACCTATAATTTAGAAGTTTCTACAGTTCATTTCTGTAGAATTGCTTTTAAACCAAACTTTCAAGAGAACTTTAGAGAACAGGGCTTTATTGTTACCCTTTTTAAGGTAACGAAAGGTAGTTCCCTTTTTGTACGTGTGAATATGTACTTTACGCTATCAAAAAATCATCCTAACCCCTCCCCCTTCCCCACCTTTGAATCTGTTTATTAACTTCTGTTGAGATACTTACTGGATTGGAATTAAAAGTCTAAAATGTGAAACTTCATTGAAAAAAGAGCCCCACTGCCAAACTAACTATAGTGACTGAAGGAAGGCGTTCCTCGGTGATGTTTTACACAACTTGGGTGTTGGGGCTATTATTCTTATACGCAACAACATAACTAGGAGAAAAGGAAGCCTGATACAAAAAAAGTGTATATTGGATAATTCCCACTTATAGAAAGTTCACACATAGGCAAAACCAATCTATAGTGTTGAAACTAAGAATAGTGGTGTACTTTGGGGAGATGTAGTGATGTGGGCTAGGCACAATGAGGGCTTCCCAGCTTCTGGTAGTGCTCTTGTCTCTTTAACTGGGGGTTGATGACCTAAGAGTGCTCATTCTGTGAAAATTCCTCAAGCTGAATATTAATCATTTTTGTATTTTTCTGCTACATTCTTGTTACACTGTAAGTTAAAACGCTATGTTATAGAGCAATGGACTTTTCAGAACTTTTCTTAAGATAATTTTATCCTAAAGAAATTTAAATTTTGTAGGCTTGGTGATGTATCCTGATGAAAATCTGACCAGATCCGAAGCATGGGAGATTTGGGAATGCTAATGTTTATATTTTGTTTTTTCATAATTGCATCAAAATCGAGAAATCTTTCTCTGGGAGCTGTCCATTGATGTTCCTTGTAATTAGCAACCTGCTTCTGTTTCTGCAATTATATTTTCAGTCATCATCTAAGTGTATTCAAAGGCCCCAGTGGGGGGTCAGAATTAGCTACAATTTATGTTCAGCTCAAAACATAGAATTTGTTTCTCAAATTTCTCATTAGCTCACAGTTCATAAACTGCGAATGTATTTATATGTGTATGTGACTTTTAGGAATCTGAGGATTGGATGAAAGAGAAACATGAGAATATGGAGGAGGTTTGGGAGAGTTCAAGAAGAGTGGGGGTGAGTGGAAATAATGAAGACACAAGTCTTCTGATGTTCATTTAAAAGCATGACAATGGGATGTGCTTTGGGCTGGACATACGATACATCCAGTGAGGCATTTGTATTTAACTCCTGTTGAGTGAATGAATTTAGCAGTTCAAACTATAGAAGTGGCAGTGGTTTAAGGAATTTAGATTTTGTTTTAAACACTGCTCATTTAAAATACTTTGGTTGAAGGGGAGTGAGAGGTACAGGCTTCCAGTCATGGGATGAATTGGTCATGGAAATTAAAGGTACAGCATAGGGAATGTAGTCAGTGATACTGTAATAGTGTTGAATGGTGACAGATGGTAGCTACACTTGTCGTGAGCATAGCATGACATACAGAGTTGTCACATCACTATGTTGTACACCTGAAACTAATGGAAGATTTTGTTTCAACTGCACTTCAATTAAAAAACAACAACTGTGGGTTCTTTCCTAGGTGAGGGCTATAAAATATCTAATCTAATCTAATCTAATCTAATCTAATACAAAAGTCTGCTCATCAAAAACTTTTCCTGCCTATCAACAACTTATCTTTTAGTTGGAGAAACAAGGCATTTAGAGCTAAAACATTTAAATGAAATGTATGTGCAAGATAAGTCGTGTAAATACACATAGTAAGACTATTTGACCATGATAGAGCATTGTGTACCAACCAAGTGACAAAGACTCGTTTCTAATAGAAAAATGCAAAGGACTGGACCATCTATGTGGCAAACTTGAGTCAGTTTGGCTCCAGGACTTGGCTCACAACAGCTTTGCAGTGATTGGCTCAGGATGCATCACTGTATATGTCTGTTGACTGTTAACGACCAAAATGTTTTTGCAACTTTTTGCCCCCTCTCCTGCTGATATCCTGGCCTAAATCTCAGTCTTGTCTCTCTCAAATCATTGGCATGCCTCCTCTGTGTTTCACAATTGACCAGAATGTACAGATTATGTTTAGTAACATTTTTAGTAATTAATTTCCTGACATTTTTCTGTAATAATTTATTCCTTATATTATTTGGTTACTCTTTGATTGTCTTTTCATATGACACTGATTTTGTGTTATTTTCTACAAAAGCACAAGAAAGATAAAATTAAGTTTTCTAGCATGGTAGATGGAAATTTCTTTCTATTAGTACTAGCTGGGATTCATAAAACTTAAGTTCACACACACATATATTTGCTATTTGTAGTACTACGATAGGTTTGTTGTATTTATAATTGAATGTACCCACATTACTGAATATATTCCAGACACAGGATTCCTTCCATTTAGTCTAGGCACTGATGAAAACTGAATTGAATCCTTCACTTACAATTTGAGACCCCTGATGATTGGAAGGATTTTCTACATATTCGTTTCTGGTTCTATAATTTCCTTCTTTCTTTTTCTTTTAAATGTTCATTTTTTGAGAGAGAGAGAGTAAGCACAAGTGGGGTAGGGGCAGAGAGAGAGAGAGGGAGAGAGAGAATCCCAAGTAGGCTTCACACTCGGGGCAGAGCCTGACCTGGGGCTTGATCTCACAACCATGAGATAATGACCTGAGCTGGTATGAAGAGTGGGATACTTAACCGACTGAACCACCCAGGTGCCACGAGGTTCTATACATTTCAAGTCCTGTTTCTCCTCCACTACCCACATACTTCTGGTGCCAAGTTTGGCAGGAGGCATTCTTGTGCCATCACCTGTGTGGGGGGGAGGTGAGTTGGGATAATGGGCAGTAGGAATATTCCTGGGCATTTCTAGTCTGGAATAGCTATCACTGTCTTTGGAAGTGACCTCAAAGTCCATATATAAACTAAAGTAAACTAAAGTAGAATTCCCAACTCAGTTTGCCCTTATTGGCATCCAAAAATGCCCATGGCTATTTCAGAACCACTCAATACAAGGGGAAGTTGGATGAAAGGGAAACTGGAGTGGAAGTCAACAGCAGTCAGAACAGGTGCAGTTAAAGATCTGATTTTTACAAATTTTATAAAAACATATGGTCATGTGAATATAATTTGGGAACTCTTTTCATGTCTTGGAAGAGGCTCTAGTAAATGATGGGCCCTGAAGATTACACTTTCTTAGGGACTTAATATGCATATGTCTCTGTGATCAGCGATTGCACTTTTCAAGAATTTACCCTAAGTTAAGTTTGTGCTAAGAATCAATGATAGAAAACAATTGTTGAGTTCTTACTATGTACCGGACACTTTGTTAAGACTTCATTTTGATTTTTTATGATGAGCATTTTGACCAGCTTATAACAAAAAATTTTATTTCTATTTTTTAAAAATTCCAGAGAATAATACCAGGATTTAGAGGATTTGAATTTAGATGATGTTGAAATTATGATCATTTTTGCTTTACCCTTTCACTTTATCCCGTGTATGAACCCGTGCATTAGATTTATGTGCCAACGCCTTACTGAATGCTAAGCAATGTTCCAGGTCTTCAAATCTCTGCCTTTATGAAGCTTATATAAATAAGTCAACAAATAAGATGAATAAGTAAAGTCTCTAATATGTTAGATAGTGTTAAGTTCTAAAGAAAAACAGTATAGGAGGCAAGGAGGTAAGAAATGTACATGTGTTGGGGGTAAAGATTGACATTTAAATGAATCAGTGCATGGAGAAGGTGACATTTGAGTAAAGACTTGAAGGAATTAGGCAGCTTTGTGGGGCATAGTAAGGATTTTGGCTTCTTCTTTGATTGCATGGGAAGCATTTGGAACATGCTGAGGAATCACATGATCTTATTTTTGAAAGCATCTCTCTGGCTGCTGGGTTGAGAATAAAAGAGGTCAAGGGCAGAATAGGGAGATGGGTTAGCAGGTATTCTAGGGATCTGACAGAGTCATGAGCTGACAGGGATCTGACAGGGAGTCATGGAGATGTGGTCTAGGGAGGCAGTGCTATAGATGGTGAGATGAAACCAGATTTTGTGTTTGGTTTTTAATGGTAAAATAGACCTCCGAGTGGGGGATTCTAAGGCTGTCACAGCACAGTTCTTAAGAGCCAACTCCAGACTCCAGTGGTCAGACTGACTTTTCAGTTTCTTCCATTCAAGATGATTTAGAGGGACTTTTGTACATGTCTCATGGTTATTTCTTTCTTTAGAACTGGAAAGACAAAAATAAATGTTCTAAAGTTTGTGTGGAAAGATCTAACTGCAAATAGATTCAAATTGTGCATGCTCTGTCTTCTAGTCAGTTGTTATTAAGAAGTAACCTGCAGGTATGGGGTGATGTCAGGATGGGGTATTCTTGTTTGTTTGTTCGTTTAGGATTTTTAAGGTTTATTTTATTTTGAGAGAGAGAGAGAGAGAGAGAGAGACAGACAGACAGTGCCAAGGAGAGGGAGAGAATCCTAAGCAGGTTCTGCACTGTCAGCACAGAGCCTGATGTGGGGCTTCAGCCCATGAACCGTGAGATCATGACTCGAACAAAATCAAGAGTTGGACACTTAGCTGACTGAGCCACCTGGGTGCCCCTAGAATTTTTTTTTATTTTTTTTTATTTTTTTCAACGTTTATTTATTTTTGGGACAGAGAGAGACAGAGCATGAACGGGGGAGAGACAGAGAGAGAGGGAGACACAGAATCGGAAACAGGCTCCAGGCTCTGAGCCATCAGCCCAGAGCCTGACGCGGGGCTCGAACTCACGGACCGCGAGATCGTGACCTGGTTGAAGTCGGACGCTTAACCGACTGGGCCACCCAGGCGCCCCTAGAATTTTTATATTGTAGCCACTGCAGTTGCTTGTTTAATATTTAAACAAGAGACAAAAAGAAATTAAGAGCAAGAAAAAAGAATGCCCTCAAACCCTGGAATCTGGGAAAACTGTAGACTTGAATATTCATTACACCATAGGATCTTCTTACATAATTTTAATGCTTAGGTTAAATTAGGATGATAGTAAAGAAAAGCCACAATGATCCAAGTAGATGATGTGCTTTTCCTTGATATATACCATTGGAAAAGGCAATAACACTATCTATAAAATTGTTTCAGTGTTATGTTACATGAGGTCTTTTATTGAATGGGATTAGAATGAATTGCCATTTAAGGTAACAGGATGACCTTTCCTGGAGTTCTTTAAAAATAGGATAAACACTGGCATAGCTGTGGTGTTTTGATTTAGGTCAATAGAGGTCAGATTACTTGACAGACCGTGGGTCCTTTGATTTAGTAAGATGAATTCTACAGAATTCAAAAATCTTTTCAAAATATACTCATCTAACATGGAGGCAGCAGGCTCTGAACCAAGGGAATTGCAGATGTCTTTAGCAAACTGCAAGAAAGGTTTTGAAGTGCGTTTTCCTTTTTTTTTTAAGTTGTCGTGTCAGTCAGAAAAATAAATAAATAAAATAAGTATCCCAAGACTCTCAATAAGCTAGAGAGTGTTTTTGTTTTTGTTTTTGTTTTTTTGCTGGTGGTGGTGTTAAAGGATGCCTTTAAAAAAATGCTTTCAACCATAGTTCTCCTGAAAATAACATAGTTTTACATGACACACAGATTTATAAAAATTACATGTTACTGTGTTTATGGAAGAAGAATGATGGGCTATTTTTTTAGAAAGAAAGTGAAGCAACTTTTTGTGAAAATACCATATAGGTGGTATTGAAATAGAAGTCAGACTTTAAGGGCTCTGGGGGTCCTAAGGTCTGCTTTCACTCAGTGTCTTAATAGTTATGTGATGCTTCAGAGCTAACTTTAATACTACCATTGTATCTCAGTTTCTTTTATCTTCCCCTCTCACTCAAGCCCCCTTTTGGGGGGTCAGGGATTCCTATGAGAATCTGAAGGCAGCCATGGAAACTCTCCCATCAAAAATGCACATACGTTCATAGCAGATTTTCATGTAAATTCAGGGGTGTTTCACGGTTTCTAGAGACCATCTGTGGACCTTAACCGAGTGTGAGTGAATTGGAATGTGTCAGTAAGAAGATGGGGCTACAAAATATGCCATGTGAGCAATGGTTAGAGCATCAATCACCGTGTGATTACCTAGAAAAAAAAGCTTCGGAGATAGGCCAACAATGGGCTATCACATGTATTTGAGGACCTGTCATGTGGAAGGAGTATATTTATTCTGGGTTGTTTTAGAGCTAGGCAGGCCAATACTGCAGCCACTGGCCACAGGTGGCCATTTAAATCACATCAAAATAAAACAAAAAATAAAAAGTTAAATAAAATAAAAAATTCAATTCTTCAGTCATGGCAGCCACATTTCAAGTGAGCAGTAGCTGCGTGTGGAGAGCGGCTACTGAATTGAGCAGTGCAGATACAGAATATTTCAACATCGCAAAAAGATGTGTTGGACAGAGCTGCTCACATTTTAAACGAAGTGGATTATGGAAAGGCAGATTTCAGCTCATTATGAACAAAAACATTCTATCAGTTTAACTCCCCAGTGCCCATTCTGTCGAACTAGCTGCCTCCAAGAACAGTGAGCTTCCTGTCACTTGACTCGTCCAGAGACTAGATTGCTACCTATTTGGAATGATGTAGAAGATTCCCATTCAGAACATTAAGGTGTTTAGATGGGAAGAGGACTCAGTGATTGAACTTTTTGGTTGGTTGGTTGGTTGGTTGGTTGGTTGGTTGGTTTGTATTCCACTCACTAGCAAATGTTGTAACAACAGGGTCCTCACGGATCTTGTTGAACAACGCATTTCTGATTTTGGTGTAAACCAACTTTTTTGCTGTTCTTTTGTACTATCGTGCATTGAAAACTACAGTGCAGCCAAGCTCAATGGAACATGGTCTTATATTGGATTGGTTGTGTTGGAACCTGTTCTCCTCACTACCACTTTCAAGTCTTTGCCATTGCTGTGTCCTTCATCAAAGTGACATTTCTTCACAACCTTAATTCTACTTGTTTCCTAACTTCTGCTCAAACCCCAGAATACTTTAACATATTCCCATTCCTTTTCTTTGCTGAATCACCTTATTACAGTGTACTCAGACATATACACTCTTTGTGACTATTCCATTTTGTTTTGCCACTCTGATTAGCTTCTTAAAGGCTGAGGTTACTGGTTTTGTGTGTATGTACTTTATCTCTCTAACTAGAGTATAAGTTCTCTGAGAGCTGAGGCCATAGCTTTCTTCATAACCATATCCCTACTGTTCAGTACATGGCCTACTATCATATAGGTGCTTAATAAATATTTGTTGAGTGAATGAATTTTTATCTTCCAGAGTACCTGGTACCATGCTATGTTTGTCATGAGTTTTCAATAGATATTTCCCAGCCAGACATTTATGTTCTCTAATAAAAATAAATATTAAAATATGAGTATGGAAAGACTGGAAGGAGCTCCAACATGTAAAGAGCTTGGAAGTCCTCACTCCTGTCCTTACAATCCTGGACGAACTGAGGTCAGTGACTTTTCTCAGACCCATCGGTAGTCACGGGACAAATGCCACTGAAATCTGGAGAAATGTAAATCCAGACAGTCACAAATAAGATTTGTTTGCCTGAGGCTGATGTAGAGAGAGCCACAACCTGGGACGGTCACTTAAATAGTGATTTTTGATGAGTTGCTGGAGGCTGAGTATAGTTTAGCTTGAGAGTGAGAAATTCCTGGTCATTGCAGTTTCAGAGAGATCTCACACCTAGATGGAGTTTGTTTCTAGGAATTCCATCAACTTCTCACAGTGAAGAGCCAAGAAAGACAGTCTCTTGGCTCTGACAAAGGGAGGGAAAAAATAACCATTGTGAAATACTCCCTGAGCATTCTCTAGCATAAAGGTCTACTCTCCAGGGGACATGACTCTACCAGTCTTATACCACCTGGTGAAAGGACATTTCTCTGACTCAAACCATTGCTAGCTTTTTTGTGTCCCCTAAGGGTGAAGGGGAAAAAAAGCTAAGCAACACTTGTAAAGGTCCTAGCACAGCAACACAAGCCCACCAAAAGACAGATTTAATCGTGAGGTTATAGAATGCTTCCCCTTTCCCACCTCTTACCACTGTGCTAACAGAGCTCTCCTGTAACAGTAGGTTCCAGCTGAAAGAGCTGCAGAATGCACACTCTGTCCAAGGAGGGGTTCCTAGGAAAGCCCAAAGATAATAGGAGAGGCAACATTAGGACCCTAGAGGAGTTTTAAGCTTCTCACACCTGTGTTTACAGCAAACATTCAACAGTCCGGCTCCTAGCCAGGTTACCATAAAAGGCTTATTTACCTCAGTTCCTATTCTCTAATATATCGTGTCTGCCTTCCAACACAAAATCACAAGCCATGCTAAAAGGCAAGGAAAAACACAGTCTAAAGAGACAAAGAAAGCATCAGAACCAGACTTAGATGTGACACAGATTTTGGAATGATCAGACAGGGAATTTAAAATAACTGTGATTCATAGGCTAAGGACTAATTTGTCTACAAATGCATGTTGTATACAACATGCAAGAACAGATGGATAATATAAGCAATACAAATACCAGAAAACCTATCCCTAAGTATATGATATTCAAACTACAGAAAACCAAAGACCAAGAGAAGATCTTGAAAGAAGCCACAGATCCAGGGCTGGGACAGGGGGAACCTCACCTTCAGAAGAACAAGAATAAGAATGACAGTGGACCTCTCACTGGAAACCACACAAGAGGAAATATTTAAAATGTGGAAAGAGAAAAGCCCCACCAACCTTGAATTCTGTATCCAGAGAAATTATCCTTTAAAAACAAAAGAGAAATACTTTCTCAGACAAGCAAAACTGAGGGACTTTATTACCAGCAGACCAGTCCTTCATGAAATGTTAAGTTTGTCAGAGAAAAGGAAGATAATATAGTTTGGGAACTTGAATCTACATAAAGAAGAGAAGTGCCTCACAGAAGGAAATAATGAAGGTAAAACAAAATCTTTTGTTATTGGGGCGCCTGGGTGGCTCACTTGGTTAAGCCTCTGACTCTTAATTTGGGCTCAGGTCATGATCTCATGGTTTGTGGGATCGAGCCCTGTTTCGGGCTATGCACTGACGGCAAGGAGCCTACTTGGGATTCTCTCTCCATCCCTCTTCTACACACTCCCTGTCAAAAAAAAAAAAAGATCCTTTTTCTTGTTTTAAAAAAATCTTTTGTTACTAAAAATTCAGAAAACGATTTAATACCAGTAATGATGTATTAGATGGTTACAGCATATGGAGAAGTGAAAGGAATAGCAATGGTGTCACAGGGACAGGAGATGGTATGACAGTACTTTATAATAAGGTCTAGGCACTGCACATGGAATGGTGTAGTGTTACTTAAAGGTGGGCTTGAATTAGTTTATTTTTTTAAATTTTTTAATTTTTTTTAATGTTTTTATTTATTTTTGAAGGAGAGAGAGAGACAGAGCATGAGTGGGGGAGGAACAGAGAGAGAGGGAGACACAGAATTCGAAGCAGGCTCCAGGCTCTGAGCTGTCAGTGCACAGCCTGATGTGGGGCTCGAACCCACGAACAGTGAGATCATGACCTGAGCTGAAGTGGGATGCTTAACCGACTGAGCCACCCAGGCACCCCTGGGCTTGAATTAGTTTAAAATGTGCATCGCAAACTCTAGGGCAACCACTATTAAAAAAAAGTTTAAAAAGAAGTATAATTGATATGCTGGGAGAGAGAGGAGATAAAATAGTATTATATAAAATACTCATTAAAATAATAGAAGGCAGGGGCGCCTGGGTGGCCCAGTTGGTTAAGCATCCTACTTCAGCTCAGATCATGACCTCTTGGTTTGTGTGTTTAAGCTCCACATTGGGCTCTGTGCTGGCAGCTCAGTGCCTGGAGCCTGATTCAGATTCTGGGTCTCCCTCTCTCTCTGCCCTTCCCCCACTCATGCTCTGTCTCTGTCTCTCTATCAAAAATAAGTAAACATTTAAAAAAAATTAAAAAAAAGTAGAAGGCAGAATGGGGGGAGGAACAAAGAGAAAAAATGTATAATGAATAGAAAGCAGAGAAAAACATGGCAGAAAAACATACAGATAATTCACCTGTATTATCAACTTTAAATGTGAATGGTCTCAATATACCAACTATCCAATTAAAAGACAGAGATTATCAGAGTAGATTAAAAAAAAAAAAAAAAGACCCCACTCTCTGTTGCCTAAAAGAAAAAAATGTCTTTCAGCAGATAAATGGTTAACAAACTGTGGCACAGCCAACAAAAAATAAAATAATGGGGCAAAAAGAGGCATTCTCCCCTGCAGAATTCCAAATATTTATGTAGATACTTTGCCACCAAGAAGGTGGTAGATACTTTACAGTCAATAATACTTTACCGACAAGAACATAACTCTCCACTTCTTAAGGGTAGGCTGTGCATAGTGACTTTGTTCCAAAGAGTACATTATAGAAAGGAGGAAAAAGTAGCTTTACAGAGGTTTGGTAGTTAGAAACATACCTTAGCCAGGCGATCAAGATTGACAGTAGCAGTGATGAGTGTTGTTGATATTATGTACTCTTGACATGACGTGATGGAAATGCGCCTTACCCTATGGTCTTCCCGAACGTATAACCCCCATCTTAGCATTAGGCAAATCTTAGCATTAGGCATTATCTATAAAAACAAGGGAAGTCTAAGAAATTATTAGAGCCAAGAGGAGCCTGAGACATGACAATTAAATGAGATGTGTTATCTTGGTTGGAATCCTGGAACAGAAAAGGGTATTCGGCAAAAACAAAGAAAATCTGAATGAAGTAGGGACTTCATTTAATAATAATGTATTAATATTGGTTCATTAATTATAGCTTATACATGTGTAGGACTATAATAACCTGGGGTTCTAGAAACTCTCTTCACAACTTTTCTGTAAATCTAAACTGTTCTAAAAATACATTTTAGCTTAAAAAATATCAGTGCAAGCATACGTACACATGTTTCATTTGTAGAACTCTTACCCACAGCCATTTGTTCCTCCTTCAAGAGTTTCTGCTGATAAAAAACTCTTGGTATTTATGATATTCACTTTATTTCTGGGCTACAGCAGATCTTTTATTTTCCCTTACAAACATTTGCAAGGAAAAAATTGTCTTTCAGCTGTTAAAACCCCATGTCTTCCAAATGTTTTTCAGTGTTCATATTATTCATTGTCACTACACAGCTTACTATTTAGGGAGAAAATATGTAGCATCACAAATGAAAAATAAAGTCCATTTCTTTCATCTATCCCTTATTTTATCATCACGTTATGGAGTGCCAGGATGGAGAAGGCATTGCTTTGAAAGCAGACTATGTGGCAGAAGCTGCATTTTGCAATGGTCTCATCCAAACTCTGGGGAGTCCTGTTATCGGAAGTCTCCCTGGTTCATTCATGCATTAAGAGGATGAGCCTTGCCGCTTTCTCATCCTGACAGAGGAGAATGTTGCCATGACAGCTGTTCGGAGAGTAGAGATGCTGTAAAGAGCATCTGTAATGAAAAGAGAAAACAGTCTAGCTTCTTGGATCTCACTGATGATGCATGGAATAGCATGCATGGATTCTAAAAATGCACCCTGAAAATTTGTGAACTTCCATTTTAGGTATAGTATTTTATGGACACACGTGTGCACATACACACATAGTTCATTTTTCAGTAGCTTAAAGCAGCATGTAGAAAAATTAAATCTCAATTAAGACCACCCATAGATAGTTCCTCCTCCATCACTAGAGTGTAGACTGAGAGCTACCATATTGAAGATTTCAAACGTGTTTAAAAATTTTTTTTTATTACATTTATTTACTTTTGAGAGACAGAGTGAGACAAAGTGTGAGTGGGGGAGAGGCAGAGAGAGAGGGAGACACAGGATCAGAAGCAGGCTCCAGGCTCTGAGCTATCAGCACAGAGCCCGATGCGGCGCTCGAACCCACAGATCATGAGATTGTGACCTGAGCTGAAGTTGGATGCTTAACCGACTGAGCCACCCAGGCACCCCAAACATTTGTTTTATAAACAATTTATTTTTTTTATTTTTATTTATTTATTATTTATTTATTTTTTTCAATATATGAAATTTATTGTTAAACAATTTATTTTAAGAGAAAACTTTTCGAAGAGGAGAGATTTTTTTAAAAAATACTGTTGTTCTTCCAAATCTGAAAAGATGTTAGGACATAATCAGAGATCGAAGTAAGACTTAACTCTTTTGTCCCCAAGAGAAGGCTATATTGTCTTTATCTAAATACATTGAAGGAATATTTACTGATTAAAAGATATGATATCTTGAATTTACTTCAAAATGATAAAAGGGATTGGGGGGAGTGGCTAGGGCTATAGGCAACACAAGATTGGCCATGAGTTGATTATAGAATACTGTTATAGGCTGAATTGTATCTCCCTCAAATTCATGTGTACCTCACAATATCACTATATTTGGAGATAGGAACCTTTGAAGAAGTGATTAAGTTAAAATGAGGCCATTAGGGTGAGTCCTAATCCCATTTAACTGGTGTTATTATAAGAAGAGGTAATTTGGACACACAAAGAAACACCAGGGATGTGCACACAGAGGAAAGACCATAGGAAGGTATAGGAAGAAGGTGCTCATGTATAAGCCAAGGAGAGGCCTCAGAAGACATCAAGGCAACTGACACTTTGGTCTTGAACATCTAGCCTCCAGCACTGTTGATTAAGCCACCGAGTCTGTGGTATTTTGTTATGGCAGATCTGACATCATCAGAGCACATGTTCTCTGCTCCGTAGCACTTATAAAGTAGAAGGGAAGACAAATGAGTAACTTATGCAATACCAGTATAGTATAGCAAGTGTTAAACGGGCTTTGGGAGCCCTATGATGGGTGGCAAAACCAGAACTGGGGGGTCAGGGAAGACGTGCTAAAAGTAGGTAAAAGCCCGATGAATAGGGCAGGGGGAGAGAATTTTAAGTAGAACAGCACGTGCAGATGCCTGGGTATGGGAAATGGCATATTTGGGAAATCAAAAGTTGTTCGAAAGGGATGAAGTCTAGGGTGTGTGTAAATGAACGAGTGGTAAGATTTGGCCTCGGAGTAGTAAGCTTTTATCCAACAAACAAGAGCATGTGCACGTGCGCGCACGCACACACACACACACACACGCACATCACACACTCTTATTTTGTTTTAATGTCAGCCAGTCTCTCCTCATTAGAATGTAAGCTCCATGATGCCTTTTTGCCTCTTGCTCACCATTGTATTTTCACTAGCTAGAATGGTGCACATAGAAGGTGTTTAGCAAAACTACTAAATAAGTGGATGAAAATCATGACTTGTTCTTTTAAAAAATCACTTTGGCAGCACAGTGGAGAATGTTTGTGGCCCCAAGTAGGGGTAACAGGAGGCTGTTGGAATGGTTCTGCCACAATGGATGGAGGAGGTGTGGACAGAAGATAGTTTGATAGGGGGGAGTTACTTCGGAGATGAATCAGAAGAACTTAAAATTCCTCAGGTCTTAAGGCTTGAGGAATAAGAGGGGAGTCCAAGGTCAGTCCCACGCTGCCTCCTTAGGCACTGAAAGCAAGACAGGGCCATTTCCTGAGGCAGGAAACAGAGGAAGAAAAGTAGATTGGGGGAGGGGGGTGCGGGTTGGTCCGAGGTACTGAGTTCAGTTTTTGGGTCTAGCTTTAGGGAGCAGAATGACATCCATATCAACATGGGTGCTTGCTTGTGTCTGTAGAGGAGGACTATCTGGGCTGGATGTAGAGTTAGAATCTTCAGCCGAGGGGTAAAACTAAAGCCATGCACCTGGATGCAATGATTTCAGAAGAGTGTCTAGACACTGAAGAGAAGAACACGGAGTATTGTGAGTGAAATGGGAACAGGCGTGAAATGGCAACAGGAAATCAAAGCAAGCTGTGAGAAGCCAGTGCTCTTCCCAAACATTCGATGAAATCTTTCTTGTTATGTTTGTTGTTACTTTATAGAACTTTAAGAAGAATGCAGAGTCCAATTTCTAGCTCTGAAGGTACGTTACTTAACTACTTCCTGCCTTACTGTTCTTCATCTGTGGAATGAGCCCAAGGATGACACCTACCTCTATCCTAGGTTGTTGGGAAGATAGATAAGATATACTTATAGCCTCTATCGTATAATGTGTACTCAATAATTGTGAGCTCTTGTCAATATCATTGTTTAATTATATGATTATGTTTCCAGTTGTGAAACATCAGTGCCTACAGCCTCTAAGATTGATCACAGAAGATTTCTCGAGGTGGATTGTTGTCTAGGTGGGATGTGATGGAGCACTCCTTTATGTTATGTTTGCAAATACGTGTGTATGTGAATAATTATTAAAATACACGGTCTACCAACTACTAATTACAAAGCGTGCACTAAATGATGCGAAACTTAAAGCAACATGGAGTAAAATACAAACTCCAGAATAAAACTGAGCGTGTTATTGACTAAATCTTATTCACTGTTGTTTAATCTGGGCCTTACTGTTTTCTCCTTTTTGTTTTCAGATGGCCCTTTCTGTTAGTACCTTGAATATCTGAAAGTCCCGGAACCCTGTACATTTATTGGCTCACTAAAGTGTGTGTTAGGTTTTTTTAAAAAAAAAATCTGTTGAAGGGGCGCCTGGGTGGCTCAGTCGGTTAAGCGTCCGACTTCAGCTCAGGTCATGATCTCACAGTCTGTGAGTTCGAGCCCCGCATCAGGCTCTGTGCTGACAGCTCAGAGCCTGGAGCCTGTTTCGGATTCTGTGTCTCCCTCTCTCTCTGACCCTCCCCCGTTCATGCTCTGTCTCTCTCTGTCTCAAAAATAAATAAATAAATGTTAAAAAAATTTAAGAAAAAAAAAATCTGTTGTCTTCTTCAGTCGGCAACTTGATGGAGTGGCTTCCTTCGGGACACTCAGTTCTTCCTGCTTCCTGCTTGTTTTCTGTAGAGAAGCAGCTTTCGTTCTCTAATATCATGCTTTGGTCTAAATGGCACCGTTCGGCTATAAGAAAAGCACATTACAAAGGCCTCATGCTTGAGCTCAAGGTAGAATGCTCTCTGATGACTATCTTTCCCTAATCAGAGAAGTCCTCTCCACCTGACCCACTTTTCTTCTCTTAATTCCATTCCCCTTTGAAGTCCAGTGTGAAAGTTCCTCCGCATAAAGTTGTTTACGATAATACATTAATCCTGTTAGATTTCTTAACGTTTCAAAAACTTGCCTCTTCTGAAGATTTCCTTTTATTACTGAAGGGATAGACTGTTGCGCCCTAAATTTTAACTGTTGGTTAGCTTCAGCTATGCTTGCATCACCACTTGCAGAGCCATGACAAAAATAGTTGTTTTCGTACCTGAAAAGGGGGAGGGGGATAAAACTATAAGTGTAAGTACCATGTGAACAAGGCTGACCTCAAGGGGAAGCGCTCAGGCAGGACGGGCCTATTTCTGGGTGACCTTTCTGCATCAGAATACAATTTTTCACACTACCAGGCTATTTTCTGAAACATTTATATGGTAATTCTGCTTAAAAATTTACCCTTTTGAAATACGTTAGAGTAAATGATCATCATTTTAAAAACAAATACATTCATTCACTTGTTCATTATTCATTCTGTAATCAATTATTATTTTTGGGGAGCCAGGCAGTAATGGCATTTTCTTAGCCTGTAGCAGTGATTAGAGTAGACATGGTACCTGCTGTCATAGACTTAGCGTTGAGCGGGGGGACACAGACCCTAAAAAATAACTATGTAAGTTTTAAAAAAATACTTGGTGAGCAAATGAGCTTTTTAAAAAATTGGGATAGAGGGTGTTCCCAAGAAAGGAGAAGACGGATGAATTTATCCTAACCCTCCTGGGCCTCCTGAACTCCTGGCCTACAGGTTGGTCTTCATCAGTGTTAGCTGGTAACATAGGTGAAACAGCCTTGTAGTTTCCCCTTAAACTTCACTTCTCTAACATTGTGTCTGTGGGACAATAGGTGCAAGTTGCAAATAAAACTTGAAATGATCATTTGGAATGCTGCTTTTTTCCTGTGTAAAGTCATTCATCCTTTTTCCTGCCAGATTCCCTGCCTCCTCCTTCCCTCCCTAATCTTGCTCCTTCTAAAACAGTAGTCACTCCCTCCCTCCCCTGTGAGGTGAGCATCTGAGAAAAAAAGAAATTAGGAAGGTGACCAAGGTTGGGGGTTAATGAGAAGGGATGCAAAATTCCATTGCTCTTTCTAAAAATGTATGCCTAGTTTGTGGCCTGCTGAAAAATAATACAAATTTGAATGCACTTCAGGGGAAATTATTTTATAAATGTTTATTTATTTATTTTGAGGGAGAGCGAGTGAGTGAGTGAGCGAGTGCAAGCAGGGGAGGGGCAGAGAGAGAGAGAGAGAGAGAGAGAGAGAGAGAGAGAATCCCAAGTAGGCTCCTCACTGTCAGCACAGAGCCCAGCATGGTGCTTCATCTCACAAACACTGAGATCATGACCTGAGCTGAAATCAAGAGTCAGATGCTGAACCAGCTGAGCCACCCAAGTGCCCCTAGGGCAAATTATTTTAAAACTATTTTCTGTATGAATTAGACTCTGGACTAGTACAGTCCTTCATTTCTCAGTAGCAGCATCCTGCTCTGTTTGTTGCCCGTGTCTTTGAAAACTCCCTTGATGTTCCTGGCAGCAGGCACTCCTGGCGTTCCTCCTAGTTCTGCGAATGCTCCTTCTCAGGCTCTGTTCCCGACCCCTTTTCATCTTCAGGCAGGGTTCCTAAAAGCCCTCATTTCATCACACCATATATCAGGGTTTCTCAGCCTTGGCACTCCTGGCATTTTGGTCTAGGTGACCTTTATTGTGGGGGCCTGTCTGGTGCATTGGGATGTGTACCAGCATCCCTGTCCTCACCAGATGCCCCATTTGTGACAACCAGAACTGTCGGCAGACATTTTCGAATATCTTTTCAGGGGCAAAATAATAATTCCCTTAACCCTGGTGGAGAACCACTGCTTTACATTCTTTCCCTAAACAACCCCACCAGCACACTTGTTCTTTCCCTAAACAACCCCAACCCCACACTTCAATTATGAGCAACATGTTAATCATGCTCATTATAGAACTTCAGTTCAGACCTTGTGTCGAGCTCCAGTGACAACATATGTCTTTTTAGATATATCAAAGAGATCGCAAAGATGGAAGTAAAAAATGCTGATCTTCTTACCACACTTCTCTCTTGGTGATTCCTATCTCATGGTAAGGTAGAGCCATCCACCCATCTCCCTTATTTCCTGTTTCTAGTCAGTCAATAAGAGCTGTTGATTTCGCATTCCAACTCTACCCCAGATCCATTCCCTTCACTCCATAGTTACCACCCCACTGCTGCATGTCAAGCCACCGTCATCTATTGCCCAGACCGCTGACGAGGCTCAACTCTGGACTCCAGGACTTTCTAGCTCCCTTCAACCCATCCTCTGTATTACTTGGAGGATGGAGTAAGAGGAAGACAATAAATTTGAGTAAGTTACATGTGCTTTCACCTGCTTTCAGGTTGAGGACCCAAATCTCTAATAAGACTAGATGGCCTGTATGGTCTGCCCCTGCCTACCTTCCCTCCATTCCCTGAAGATACCATGTATCTTCCCATTGCTATGTCTCTGCATGTGACTAGAATATTCTCAGCCAGCTCCCCCTCAACCCCACCATTCTAATTCCTAATCTTAGGAGTGTGTGCATTTTTTCTCTCCTTTCACTAATGCTACGCTAAAGAAGATGGCTTCATCAGTTTCTTTTTCTTTACTTTTGGTATGTGCATGTTTCTTATATTCAGAAATTCGAACATGACATGAATGAATGTGACAACCTGACAACATGAATGTCTATGTTACATCTTTTTCTAAAAATGAGAAAAATGTATTTATAAAGATAGGAAACTAGAGTGAGAGATAAGGAAGTGGAGATTGAATTCTCTACACACATACACATATATACATGTATAAATACAGTTGACCCTTGAACCACATGGCAATTGGGGAGCTGACCCTCCACGCAGTCAAAAATTTGCATGTAACTTATGGTTTCCCCAGAATGTAACTACTAATAGCCTACTGTTGACCAGAAGCCTTACTGATATCGTAGTCAGTTAACACATATTTTATGTGATATATGTGTTATAGGCTGTATCCTAACAATACAGTAAGCTGAGAAAAGAAAATATTAAGAAAATAATAAGGAAGAGAAAATACATTTATAGCACTATATACATACATGTATATACATGTTTATAAAATCAGTATTTAAATGGATCTGTACAGTTCAACCACATATTGTTTATGTTTCAACTGTATTTGGAACTGGTTTAAACAATGATGCTTCTTATTTATCACTTGTTGGTGTGTGTTTTCTGTTTTTTGTATTTATTTATTTATTTTTGTTAAATATTAAGATGTTTGAAAAAAATGTTCTGGTGAGAAAATGTGCTATATCATAAAGATTCAAAGGAAGATAATTTGTGGCTACTGAGCCAGAAATGTGTATGAGTCATAAATTAAACCTGACAAACCTGTCATAAAATGTAAGTTTTAATAGAAGCATAATCTGTGCTTTCATGACTATGTCAGAATCAATAATACATCATCAGCTCTTTTTTTAGATTGGCTCACAAAATGCAAAAATGTGAAAGTAAACACATTTTTTAAACGTCTGTGAGCCAAATTATAAAATGTAAGTGTGGCTTGGGGAAAAATCCATAAATTATTTGTTTATTTTAATGTTTATTTATTTTTGAGAGAGAGAGCACCAGTGGAGGAGGGGCAGAGAGAGGCGGGTACAGAGGATCTGAAACACTGACAGCATTGAGCCCCATATGGGGCTCGAACTCAGGAACCTCAAGATCATTTCCTGAGCCAAAGTTGGATGCTCAACCTACCAACCTACCCAGGCCCCCCCTAGATATTAGTTTAAACTGTAGAATACAGAATATGGAAAGTTATTGTTTAAAAATAAGTAGGCCATAAACCAAATTAGAAGACAAATGACAAACTGTAAAAGATAGTAGTTAAATAATGCATGTATACAGACAAAGGGTTAATTCCGTTAGTATACAAGCACTGTTGCATATTAAAGTTTTAGAAACCTATCCTAGTAGAAAAGTAGGCAATGTGCCTGAACAGAAAAAATAAATTTTGTAAGGGAATTCAAGTGGCAAATATTTGGTCATTTTAGTTGGGAATCAATATCAATTGACAAAGTAAGTTTTATCCATTAAATAGGAAATGATAAAAAAAAATAAAACAAATAATGATAGATACCCGATGTTGCAGAGTATGTGGGGGAAGGGCACTCATTTTCTGCAAGTGGGACTGTGGAAGACTTGTAATATGCATCAAAAGCCCTACACTCGCAATTTTAAATTTGAGGAATTTATCCTAAGGAAATAATTAGTCATAAGCATGCTGATTTTGATAGCAGAAAGTTTATTCCAGAAAGTTGATATCCAAACAGCTAGAAACAATACAAATATCCATCAGTAAATGATATTATGGTTTATTCTAACAGTGGAATATTATGCAGTTCAAAAAAATGATAATTTAAAGTGTTTATTCACATGGAAAATACTTATGATGAATTGTTGTGTCAAAAATGTAGGATACATCTAGCACCCAGATGTTGGTTCCTAATACCGCTCTCCAATAAGAGAAACCAGGGCTCCTTGGAGAAATGGCTGCTTCTAAGACTGTGTCAGCAAATGTACAAAATGGGCTGGGAGCATCCTGTAGTGCCAGAAAGTAAGGGAGTATTAAAACAAACAAACAAACAAACAAACAAAACAACAGGTGTGCTTTGGTGGCTCAGTGGTTAAGGGTCTGACTCTTGGTTTCAGCTCAGGTCAAGATCTCATGGTTTGTGAGTTCGAGCCCTGTGTCAGGCTCTGTGCTGACAGTGTGGAGCCTGCTTGGGATTCTCTCTCTCCCTCTTTCTCCTCCCCTCCTGGTCTCTCTTTCTCTCTCTCTCTCTCAAACTAAATAAACTTTAAAAAAAAAGAAGACAAAACAAAAAAATGGAAAACTCTACCAAGATACCAAAAATAATCCCTGCAATGATCGAGTATTCACAAGAATACAAGAACCAACTGGAAGAGAGAGTTCCCAATAGCCAAAGCTGGGACAATTTGAGCAACAAAATAAAGAAGCATTGGATTATAATCCAAAGCATAAAGTAAATATTCATTAGTGTATGCTTATATAAATAAATTATAGAATAAGTCAGTAAATGGAGAACAAGTGAGAAATCTCCCATGCAGAAAAATTCCAAATGATTTACTTGACCCTCAAGGAGGTAGAGTGTAGCCCTCAAATCCTTAAGTGTGATCTATGCTTAGCAATTTCCTTCCAAAGAGTACTGGGAAGAGGGGAAAGAGTAGTTTACAATATAAGAAGTCCAAACTTCCAGTTATAAAAAAAAAATCTTGGGTATGTAAGGTACAGCACAGGGAATATAGTCAATAATATTGCAGTAACTTCGTAGGGAACAGATGGTAACTAGACTTATCATGGGGATCATTTCATAATCTATAAAAATATCAAATCACTGTGATGTACGCTCAAAACTGTTAGGATATTGTATGTCAATTATACTTCAATTAAAAAAAGAATAGGTTTACAGTGGAGAAATGTGGAAAGCATTACCTCAGCCATGTGGTCAAGGTAGATATCAGTAGTGATAAGTCATGTTGATGTATCCTTGATACAATGTGCTGAAAATGTACCTCTTTCATCTTTCTCCCTCAAACCCATAACCTCACTCTCATCATGAGCAAAACAACAGCCAAATACCAATTTAACGACATTCTACAACATACCTGATTAGTAGTCCTCAAAATGGTTGTGGTCATCAAGAACAAGGGAAGTCTAAGAGACTCTCACAGCCGGGAGTGGCCTTCGGAGACATAATGGGTAAATGCAGTATGTTCAACTGGATAGAATTCTCGAACAGCAAAAAGGACATTGGGGTCAAGCTAAGGAAATCTTAAAGTACAGATTTTACTTAATAATAATATATCAATATTGGGTATTTAATTGTAATAGCCAAAGTCTGAGATCAAGGTGTCAGCAGACTTGGTGACTTTTGGGGGCCGTACGGGAAGGGACTGTTCTAGACTTCACTCTGTGGCTTATGGATGGCTCTCTTCTTCCTGTGTCATCACATTGTCTTCCTTCAGTTTGGACCTGTGTCCAAATGCCCTCTTCTATTAAGGACACTAGTTACGTTGGATTAGGGCCCACCCTAATGACCTTATTTTAATTCATTTAGTTACCTCATTGTAGTTACTTTTTTAAAGATCTCATCTCCAAATATGGTTTCAATCTGAAGTTTTGGGGTTAGGATTTCAACATATGAATTTTTGTGGGGATACAGTTCAGCCCACAACACCAGGTTTCTCACTGTCAGAGTTACGAAGAAGCAAAAGAGGAAGTCTAGAATGAACCTTGTGGTAACAGATTTGAATCAAAGATCTCAGTGGGAACTCGTGTTCACTTTAATAAATATACATACAGATACAGAAATAAATATGGAAATATGTATATGCATATAGTAGTAGATTTGCATGTATCACATAGGTCATCTGCTGAGAGGTCCTGGAAGCAGTGACATTCCAGCAAAAACAAGCACTCCTTGCCCGCAGATAGCTTCTAAATACCGTTCTCTCATGAAGGAGAAATGGCCAGTTCTGGGACTGGGACAGGAAAAGTACAAGGTTAGTCTCAGAGAGAATTCAAGGAGACCTAGGGTATGTACATAGCTTCAAATTATGTCCTCACCCATATTTATTAACTCCTGTGGTAGTTTTAACATATGTCCATCAACTCCCTTACATGCCTTCTTTCAAGAAGCGGAGCTCACTTCTCTTTCCCTGAAGTATGGACTCAGTGACTCACCTTTTGAATTCATGGAAAGAGAAGAACAGGAACTTCACGGTGGAGAAAGCTGGTGGACACCACCTTAACCAAGCCATCAAGTTCAGTATCAGCAGTGCTAAGTCCTGTTACTGTCACATACCACTGATAGGATGAAACAAGGAGGACACTTTGCCTCTGTCACATTCTTCCCCCAGATCCATACTTCTGGTTTATTCATGGGGGGAAAACCAGCAAAAAACTCCCACTAAAAGACATTCAACAAAATACCTGAGCAGTGTGCTTCAAAAGTGTCAAGGTCATGAGAAACAAGGAATGATGGAGAAACTGTCACAGACCAGAGGAGAGTAAACAGGCACCGTGACTAAATGCAGTCGGCTCATCTGGACTGGGAAAGAACATTTGTGGAAAAGCTGTGACATCTGAATGAAGTGTGCATGTTAGTTAATAGTACTGTATCAATGTTACTTTCTCAGTTTTGATAAGTATTATTTAAGATGTTATCATTAGGGGAAGCTGCTTGAAGAGTATATGGGAATTCTTTATGCTGTTTTCACAGCTCTTCTGTCAACCTTCTGTCAACGATGGGATAGTATTAATTCACACAAAAGCTATTTACTGAGTACTTAATACACGCCAGGTCGTCTTTCTATATGCTAAGAATTCTACAGTGAATAAAATAGATCGTATCCTTGACCTTGTAGAGCTTTCATTTCATTACCAGTTGATCCTTTTTTAAAAAGAACTGCAGATTTGTTTACATATTTATAATCTATTCTATAATAGACATTTGCTTTTATGCTTCATTGGGATGGTAAACGGAAACATTGGGATGAAGGTGCTATTATTTGAACGAGGGACTCTGTAACAGAGACCGGAATGTGGGAGTTTGGAGACAGAGATGTTTTGCAGATCACCTTGTTCCTTGAAGTCAGTGGTTCTCCAGGTGTGCTCCAGGAACCAGTAGCATCGGCATGGCCTAAGAACTTGTTAGAAGTGCAGATTCTCAGGCTGGACCCCAGTCATACCAAATTGGAAACTTGGGTGATGAGGCTCAGCAGTCGTGCGTTTTAACAAGCCCTCCAGGTGATTGCGCTGCTCCAGACCATGGTATCCTTATCTGTAACGTGCAAACAATAGTCATACCCACCTCTTACAGTTTCACATGTAACTGGAGTGTGTAATGCAAGTCAGTTAGCCAATTTGCCCGGAATATTGTAAGCGTTTCCATAAAAGGTACCAATTAAAGCCAGGTATCACCACCCCTCCCCTCAAATACTTCATGGCTAACTCCTTTACCACCTTTGGGGCTTTGCTTAAATGGCACTTTATCACGGAGGCCTTCTTTGTTCGCCCTCTTTATGATTGCAACCTACCTCTCCCTCTTGCCCCACTGCCTGGAACTCCCAGTCGTCTTTTCTCCTCCCCACCTTCCCCAACTCCCAGTAGCAGTTATCACCTTCTCATAAATTATGTAGTTTATACATTCATTATGTGCCTTTTAAAATATGTGTCTTACCATGCTCAACTGTAACTCCTCAAGGGCAGGAGACCATTGTTCTCACTGATGCAGTCCAAGTGCTTAAATCAGTGCCTGGCACATAAGTAGGTACTTTCACATGTTGGTAAAGTAGGTACTTTATTCTAATGAATGGTCAATATTGTTTTATGAAATGGGTCATCCAAACATTCTTTAAGCACTTTAGGTGTACTAAATGTTTGACTTGACTTATGAAAAGCTTCCATAATTAGGCTGTGCATTTGGCACTGGTTGATGGTCTCCACACCCTGAAGCTACTTGGTGAGCTAGTGTGGTTGGGGCAGGAATAGGGTCCCGGTCCACTCAGCTGCCCCAGACACCCATCCTTCCCCCAAGAGTCCTTGTGTGGCTGGATTCTGGAAGAAATTTCACTGGCAAGAGGACTGTGTAGCCTAAAGAGTTTGAAACTCCCTTCTCTATACCATTAAGTTAGAATGAGTTTGTGTTCCCAAGCACTGCTGAAATCTGCAGCCATTTTTTACTGGTTAAGAATGGCAGTTAAGAGCTACGAAGTTGTTCCTGGCAGAAGGAACTGAGATGCCATGAGGAAAGAATTAGGGGAAGGGAAGAAATAAGACAAAGGGGAGTTAGATGGACCAGGCAGATGTACAAATAGCGGTAAATAAAACGGGAGAGGTGATAAAGGCAAAGCCCACACGAGGAGGAAGCTGTGAAACCCAGTAAAAGAAATGTGAACTCTGTTCGCAGGAATCAGCAGAGACTTCTGAGAGAGAAGTGTTGTGGACAGCTGGAAATAAGATGGGTTTGATAGCATTTTTTTCAACAGATTTGGGGGATGAGAAGATGTATTGTACTCTGTTGAGCCACATTGTGAGTGCAAAGTTTTATCGTAGACGGTGAGAAGACCAGGTCCTCATTATTTAGGTTGTAGAGGATTGTGTGTGTGTCCTTCCCTCTCTTTGGTCTGTCATTTAGTAGCCGATGCAGGGTTACCCAGTGTTATTTAGTTTTGTTTACTTTTATTCCTGCTTCTCTATTTCCTTTTTACTTTTTTCCTAATCTTTTATAGTACTGCCTCCTTCATCTGCCATTCTTGGAGAGAATAGAGCCTTCACAAGAAGCCATTGGTACCTGTGAGTACCAATGCAGTAACACAATCATAACTATGCCTTTAGTGGGGACATTTCTAAGAGCTTGCCTCCTCTCTTATTTTGCTGAGCAAGGCTTAAATTTTCTTGATGTCTCAGGATGACCATTGCGAGCATTGTAATTTATGCTACAAACAAACAAACAAACAAACAAAAGCAAAATACCACTCTAAGTATTAGTTCTAAGTATTAGTATTCTTGTCTTAATGATATTACCACCCAATTCAGAGAATTGTTCTGAGGATCAAATGAGATCATCCTTATGGTGCTTCCAAAGGTTTGGCACAGTGGTAGGTCCTGAATCACCATTTTTCCAGCCCCCAAGTCTGAGTCCAATAACTCCACCTTCTTCCTAGTCCTTTCCTTCAGAGCCTTGACAACGAGTTGTAGTTTTCCTCACACACGGAGCATGTCTGTCTGTTCACACCTGTGGCCTAGTGCCCAACAAATGCTGGACACTCAATAAATATTGGCAAAATGAATCAATGAATACATGACTACTTGGGGTTTTTTTAAGATTAAAAAGCATTCTTAAAAAAAAAGTCATTTTCCATTTGTCGTTGGCTGAATGATTTCTTTTGAGATGTGGTATAATTTTTGTGCTTTGAAAATGTACTCCAGTAAACATTTCCTCTTCTGATTTGGGTTGCAGCTATGCTCAACCAACTTTGGAATTTAAATTTCTATGTGTGACATAGTTGAGCTATACAGAATATTTATAAAAGTCCTCATGTAACTCTAATCGTAAACTTGAATAAGTTTGCAAGTATGCACAATAAAAATGAACTAAAAATGGCATATGTTTGCTCATCAGAATCATGTTCCTTTCAGTATTCTAGGGTCTGGTTCATGTATGCAATTTATGAAATCATTCAGCCAGCAGCAAATGGAGAATGTTTTTAATGAGCTGTCAAATCAGATTGAATTGTGGTCATGAACGATGTTGAATATATTGAGTCAGAGAAATTTGAACTCTACTGAGATGAAACATAATGCTTTGTATTAAAATGAAAAAGTAAGTGTTTATCTGGCATTCATATTTTGTTTTTAAGTCCGATTTTACTATAACTAATGGCAGGAGGATGTGATCAATCGTGAAGAAAAAGATGAACAAATTTTGGTGTTGTTGTTTTTACTTTCGTTATAAAAAGGAGATTGGTGGTTGCCCTTTTATTGGGTCCCCATAATAGGCCATTGATAAATAATACTATATGTGATTTTCATTCATAATCTTGAGCTTTGAAACTCTCAATATTTATATAGGAGAAACTCTATTTTGTGATCACCAGGATCTCTGATGCCCTCAATGTCCAAGATCCTAGAATACTTTCCAGGCTCTTTTGTTTAATCTCTAAACAGTGTTCCAGCTGATGGCCACTCCCTCCTTAAACTGTCTCTTCCTTGGACTTTGGAGCATGGTTTTCCTTCAGATTTTCTGTGTTCTCCTTCTCTGTCTGCTCTTCCTGGCCGTTCATCCTGTGGGCTCAGTCAGTCCTGGTGCTTCTTCCATTCCTTTTTTTTCTCCCTGCCCCTCCCTTTCCCTCTCATCTCTTCTCATTTTATACTTTTTTCCCTAAATAATCTCATCTGTGGTCCTGTCTGTTGTCAACTTCCTGCAACTATGGTGTTGACTTAAAAATCGAATCTTTAGCCCATACCTTTCCTCTGAACCTCAGACCTCCCATCTAGACATCTCCCCTTTGCCTTTAGGGCATATCCATTGCTCAGTTTAAAATCCTCTTCCACATTGGTCTACATAAACAGGAGACCGAGGTCATATCCTGACAGTGCTTCTCTTTTCTTCACCCTCTCAAATCTACTCAGTCTACCTGGCTATTTTACCCTCTTAATAGTTTCTCTTCATCACAAGTGCACCTGGCCACTCTAGGCTAAGCCAGTAGAATCTTCCAGGTAGACTACACCAGGGATTGCTATTATAGGCTAGAATAATCTCCAGATTTGTTTTCTCACATCCATTCTTGTTCCTCACTTAAACTTTATTCACATTGCAGCCAGAGTAATCTTTTGAAAACAGAAATTTGATTATGTATTCTCTCCTTTGTTAAGATCAAAATCTTTAACAAGGCTGCTAGTTTCTGCATGGTCTTGCTCTCACTGACCTCTGCCATCTCATTTCACAAGATGCTTCCTGTTGTGGTCTCCACTATAGCCATTTTATCATTTTTTAGTAACTGCAAATGTGCCCTGCTGTCTCCTGCCACAGGACCTTTGTGCCTGCTATTTCCTTTGCCTGTAATGTTATTCTTGTTCCCCAACCCTCACTGTACACTACTTTATGTAGTTAATTACTTCCCATCCTTAAGAGCTCAGTTTAAATATCATTTCCTCAAGAAAGTTAATACCACTGAAATATTAATTAATTTCAAATATTATAGTATTATAAGATAATCTTATAATACCATATTAATAATTTATATTATTTTTTCAACCAAGACTTACTCATTATCTTTTTTTGTTACCCTTCCTAGCATTTAACAGCTATACTTTTTTTTAAAGGTTTATTTATTTTTGAGAGAGAGCGAGACAGAGCCTGAGGGGTGGAGGGGCAGAGAGAGAGGGAGACACAGAATCCAAAGCAGGCTCCAGGCTCCGAACTGTCAGCACAGAGCCCCACGCGGGGCTCGAACTCATGAACCGTGAGATCATGACTTGAGCCGAAGTTGGACGCTCAACCGACCGAGCCACCCAGATGCCCCTAACAGCTATAACTGTACCTTAACTGTGTGTTTATTTGATTAACATTTGGTAGACTGTAAGCCCCACGACAACAGGGCTTATGACTTTTTTGCTCACCATTTTTCTCCCTGAGCCTATCATGGTGCCTTGATAAATTAATCTTAATTATTCCAGCACATTGTCAAGTGTTCAGCTCATCAGTCTTCAGCTTCAACATACTGTAAGCAGTTTCTTTAGAAGCAGCTTCCTTCATCTTGCGGGATGAGCTAGTGGCCAACCTAGACGTTGCACATGGTCTCTAAGATACAGAGAGAATGTCTACTCGTCTACTTTTTCTAGAACAGTATTTTTCAAAATTTTTCGGCCACGACTCAGTTTATCCCATGATCTAGTACAGATGCACATGCACACACA
Organism: Panthera leo; assembly: GCF_018350215.1. Taxonomy (NCBI): domain Eukaryota; kingdom Metazoa; phylum Chordata; class Mammalia; order Carnivora; family Felidae; genus Panthera; species Panthera leo. The sequence goes on along the minus strand of NC_056685.1, from coordinate 91,569,747 downwards.
AAACTGAAATAAAACCTCAGAAATCATTATTTTTTCTTGCTACCAGCAGTATATTCTGTTAGTTTCTTTTCTGTTTTTTTTTTCTATTTTGCGCTACTCTATCTTATTTATTTATCAATATTAATTAAAACCAACTTAATTGATTTCACAGTTGGAAAAATTTTTTGAAGAACATTTTATTTTTAAAGCTGTGGCTTTAATATAAATATTAAAACTGAATAGTAAATTAAGGTTGGATACACATTTTCTTTTTCAGATTTAAAAAAATTTTTAAAGTAATCTCTATGCCCAGTATGGGGCTTGGATTTACAATCCCAAGATGAAGATATGCGTGCTCTACCAACTGAGGCAGCCAGGTACCCCTAATTCAAGAAAATTATTTTGAGTGAAGAAAAGAAAATGTTTTTGAGAGTTGAGGGCACTATCTCACTTAAAACATAGGAGAGTTAATATACCAAAATTGTTTTTCAGCTAGCACTTTGAAATACTAATTTTGAGAACTATTAGCTGTTTTGGAATTCCCTTTATTTTTGTATTTAAAACCATTTAGTGCAATATGGACATTAAATTTGGCTTTTAGTTCAGAAATCAGAATGATCAGGAAGTGTTTGATACATATTTTTTTAATTTTAGAGAGAGAGAGAGAGAACATGAGAGCAGGGGAGAGGGAAAGGGGAAGAGGAGGAGAGAGAGAGAACCCCAAGCAGGCGTGGAGTCCAATGCAGGGCTCAATCCTAGGACCCTGGGATCCTGACCTGAGCCAAAAAATCAAGAGTCAGTTGCTTAACTGACTGAGCCACCCAGGCACCCCAGAAAGGCTTTGATAATGTTTTGATGACATTTTGGATGGGAAAGACAAACATGAAAGAAGGAAAGTTTAAAGGAAATAGAATTCCTACATCTGTTATTAGTTCATGATCTTAGATTTGTACTCAACTTTTAATACGTGGTTGATCGTAAGCCATGGTCAACCAGAAAAGTAAGGATGGTTGATGTCCTTTATGTCTACTTTTTAGAATAAGATACACAATTTGTCATTAAGATACTTTAACTTTAGTAAGACAAACATCCTTTTCAAAAAGTTTTTAAAAGAAAGAGAAAGGTACATCTTCCATTCATCTTTTCTTTATCAGTTCGCCATGACCATTAGCAATTGGGCTTGCTAAGTCCCATCTTAATCAAGATTTACATTCATGTCAGGTAGGCTATCAGATATCAGGCTATCCACGTATTAATTGTACGTGGATCTCTCATTTGACTTCTCAGTCTAGTTGGTTAGAGTAAAACTGGAGGGAAATGGTTTATGATTCTTCCCCAATCAGAAGGATGTTTCTGTTTGTTTTGTTTTGTTTTTAGTTTCACTTTATAGAAAAGTCTCGGGAATTTTTTTCTAGGAACCAGGTACAACTAGGTTAATATTCATACTTTTTTTCCTAACAGTTTTTTAAAAAATAATCAATAATTTAAACCTATGGTATAGAGTGCCAATAATTATGTCTTAAATCATGTTCTAAAGAGCCAAAGTCCCCAAACAAAACATTTTCCACTAAATTTAAGCACTTGTTTTATGATGAGCTTAAGCTAATTTAATCAGATTATTCTGGTGAAAAAGTAGAAAATAATGTTGAATTGGAGGGAAAGGTCTTCTGTTTCCTTAATTTCCTCGCCCTTTCAGCTATATGCTTCTAGTTTATGCTTTTAAATGCCACGCATCTTCAGTAATTTATAAGAGGGATTCCCTAACATTGGCTAAAAATGGAAGTGAAAGTAGATATAGAAATCTACAATTCCAACTTTCTATGGTAGGAATTTAGGAATAGTCCTTGATGCAAATTGAAGAAAGGATAGAATCTGTATGAATATCTTTCCTTTCTCTTCTTTCATTTATGGATATATTCTTTGAAACCTAACTCAGACAAAGCCTCTGTTTGAAGCCTTTTTCATGCCCTAAGAAGTTCCTCTCTCCTTACCCGCTATTTCCAGTGTGCTGTACTTAGTCAGCTGTTTGCACACCCTGTTTTACCGTAGTTTAGCTAGTGACATATCTGTCTCTCCCCCAGGACTGTGGGCTTCTTTAGGACGTGTACAATTACTTACTTGTCTTGGGTACCCCTTTGTGTATCACTGTCCTTAAGATGATGTTTATTGGATCTGCCCAATAAAGTTGGATGATTGCATAGTAAGTTTTGAATATCAAGAGTTCTTTACATAGTAATGCCCAGATCATTTTAGCTAAATGAAGTTTAGAGAAGAATGAAGAGAAGAAAGAACAAATAGATATCTAACAAACCTAGTATCTGAGAAACTGACTACTACCTAAGGACAAATCTAAAAGTCTGCCCTCCCCCTCCAAGGATATATGGTGGCAATTTAAAGTATTCAGGTACTTCAGGGGTGCCTGGGTGGCTCAGTCGGTTGAACAGTTGAGTTGAACTTAAGATTTCGGCTCAGGTCATGATCTCCTTGTTTGTAAGTTCGAGTGTCACGTTGGCTCGCTGATGTCAGCACCGAAGCTGTCAGAGCAGAGTCCCTTTGGATCCTTTGTCCCCCTGTCTCTCTGCCCCTCCCACACTTGTGCTCTCTCTCTCTCTCAAAAATAAATATTTAAAGAATTAAAATATTTCTACTATATAAGAAACATCAATCTTATAAATCAGTTTTTTAATGTAAACCTTTAAACTCGGCCTTGAGAATAAACACATCATCAGATTTTAGTTTTAAGCTTTCTTTGCTACAGTGAGAGTGGTTTGTATATCTTGATGTGATCTGACACTGTGAAGTAAACTCATTTTACAGAGAGGTTTTGTCGGCCATTCTTTTGTAAACATTGAGGTCCTGCATCCTTAGAGATGACTCTGAAAATCACTAAATAAGTGACCAAGGAGACAGGAAAATGGGGGTAGGAACAACCCGACCCCCTTCTACAGGGAACCACCAAGATGGTTTTTTGATTTCAGCTGCAAGTCTTGCTTACAGGGCCTACCACTGTGTGGCTTCATGTCTTATGCTTGGTTATTGATTAGGTTGGAAAATTCAGGGACTCCTGCAGGAATAGCCTGTCTCAGGAGGAATCTTACTGGTGAGAAAACACTGAATAGTTGACGCTGAACAGTGGCTAAAATTTTGGTTACAATTCTCATTCACAATGCTTTGTCACTGATGTCATGGGAGCAGCCATCGAATCAGAACATCAGTCCTTTCTACACTGGAAGTCACCCATCTGCCACCTGCTCAGAAGAGTAGGAAAACTATTGTCGCATCTAAAAGCTAAACATGAAGCATCGTATACCTTTTCGACTGCTTTCGTCTTCAAATTCTCACTCTTTACACATTCTCCTCCGCCAGCACACAAGAGTCATCAGCAACAATCACAGTGATTTAGGGGAAAGTATGGTGATGGAAAATACGCATCATCTTTTCCCTTTTCCACGTTTATAATGTAAGTCCTGAGCATATCCTTCTGGCTGCTGTGATGACAGGGGCCTGGGAGGGATGATTAATATGCAGACCACACCAGCCTTTGTGCAGTAGATCTTACAGAAAATAGCATCCCGTGGGAACAGGATGATTCATCACCACGCGTGGGCTGAAAGGGGACAGGTGAAAGTATTCGCTACCTACACCTTCAGCAGTGAGCTCCAGCCATGATGTTAGCAAAAACACTCTATTATTCTTCCTGCCCTCCTCAGGCAGAGAAGATGAAAACTTCTGTTAAAGAAGCGGTTCTAAGAGGGACGGAGTATTAGTCATACCCGGACCACGTCTGAAATGCAGATTTCCAAACTTCCTGAAACCCGAGACCGTGGAGATGGGGACCCAACAATTTGTGTTTTACCAAGCCCTCCAGTTGATTCTGAAGCATGCTAATGTTTGAGAATAACTGTATTAAAGAATAATACACTCTTGATGTCGATTTCACAAGCCATGATAATACACTTTAGGCTAACTCTTGTTTAGAATTGATGTCCATCATCTAAAGCATATGTTTGAATATATTCATTAGGAAAATGTTATTATTTAAAACCATAACTACTATGAATTGCCAATCATTTTTATGGAAAGACTGTGATCTCAGGCTTTCTCCTGGGTTTGGATTATTCAAAGGTGGGCCTGGAATTAATTTATAGATAGAAGTGGAGAGGATTGAATTACTGTAAATAATAGAGAGGAAGCTTATGTAGACTTTTCGTGGGCATTGTGGGAAATGGGGAGAGAGGAGCAAGCAAAAGTGAGGAAACTAGATAGAATCGCCTTGGGGGAGAGGAAGTAGAAAGGTCTTTTAGGAAAAGGTTTAGTTGTTGACTCGGCAGTGCTATGCATAACACCTCCCCCTGACCCAGCATCTTTCTCTAAGTGTTCTGCTACATACAAGAATTCTAAATGATTCCATGGCAGGAAGAAGGGTGGCATCCCGGGGAGTTCCACATCTGGGCCTCTGCAGAGGTGGATGAAAAGCAATGGTGCAAGGTGTCAAGCAATGGATGAGAATTCAGCTGAAGTGGAAAATCACGGCCAGAGCCCATAAGCCTCCAAAGCTTGCTGGAGAGATTATTTCATAGAATAATCGGAAATAATCTGATGGATTATCAATTGGTTAATTAATCTGTTAATCTGATGAATTAATCTGATGGATGTTTGAGCCAAACATTTTTGGATTTTAGAGGGTATCATGGTTGAGGTTTGGACTCCATTTCTATTTTAACAGTTAGGTGAATGTTGCCGTAGTGAATCTTCTTATCCGTGAAAGAAAATTGACAACTCTATATTAAAAACCTCCTGCATTAATTTGACTTTGAAACTGTTGACAAGAAAAGAGTACAGAATGTCTCAGTGGCAGCTCTCTGAGTGACATCCGGGCCCTGCAGTCCAGGAGAAAACACTTACCCTTCCCTTTCTGACCCTCAGAGCCACTCTCCTGTCATTTTGCCCCTCCCCCCACCAGCTCTTCAGTTCTCCAGATTTTCTTGCACATCTTGGGGTCCTCTAACTGTGTACTTCCTTTCAGAGTTTTGCCCCTTCTTTTTCTTCAGTTTGCAGAGTAGATACACTGGCCTCTGTTCAGCAAAGTGCCCCGTCCAAAGTGTTTGGTGCTCTCAGTAAAGTGAATCAGTACTCCACTTCATCAACGTGAATTTCCAGCTGTATGTCACATTTACTTAAAAAGACAGCATTTTACACAGGAAAGATAGACTTTTTATAGTAGCCTCAGGGTCAGGCTCTCTGTCATCCTAAAACTCTATAAAGGAGAAAACTTGAGTCTTTCGCAATTCATAGAATCATAGCATTGGAGGGCCTTCGAGATTGTAGAGTCTAACCTGTTTATCTAACAGATCCAAAGCCTGAGGGGCAAATGAGTTGCCTGGGTTAAGGAGGGAGTGTTCTTCCACAGCACGGCAGCCTCTCTACATCCTTTCTGTCCATGACGTGGAGAAAGTCACCAGATCACCTCTGCCACCAAAGCTCCAGGTAGGAGAACCCACGGTAACATCACATCAACCCCTGAAAGCCTGGGGGTTGGAATTATTAGTCATCTCAGGGTATCAGAGGAAAGAATTGAAGAAGATAGATTTCAACAGTATTAATTTTTTCTTTCAGTTTACCTGGGTCAAAGTGAACCTTAATAAATACTTAACCTTTCAGGACATCAGATAGGACCCAGTTGCCTGCTTCAGATGGATACAAAGGAAGCCTAAAGACTAAGAATGTGTATATTGAAGTAGATTCTCCCACCGTTTCAGTAGATTTGTAGTTACGTGGCATTTTTAGGGATGAATGAAGATCCTTTTTAATTATAAAAAACAAAACACACAAACAAGAACACCTTGTAAATGTACCATGATCCAACATTTAAAAAGATGATTATGATATCTATCAAATGAAAATTCATGAGCAGAATGATCTGTAAATGTACTTACTGTAATGCTGCTTCTCTTTTAAAACCTTTAATGAGAGACATGCATACTGCTTTGCTTTTGCATTTGTCACAAACTGAAGGAATTTCACAGAAAAATGGAATATAGATAACATTAAACTCCAAATATTTGTAAAGCTGCCTTTTTAGTAAAGATGTCTTTAATGCCTATAACACTTAATAGAAGAAATCAATTTATGTGTACACACACACACACACACACACACACACACACATATATATATATATATATATATATATATATATATATATATATATAGTGATTCTTCATGTCGCTCAAAGATCTGCTCATCAGAAAGTTCTTCCTTGATCAGGCTTCCTCCCTTTCCTTTCCAACCTGGCACTTGTTCCTGGAATCCCCAGGACCTCTCCATCTTGGGGCCTTTGTATTTGCTGGGTACCCTCTACTCTGCCCTTCCCCTCTCCAGCTTAACCCTTAGTTGATCTTCAGATGGGGCATTGACCCAGGAAATCCAGGATTAGTTCATTTTAGATGTGCCAACAAGGAAGATGGAGAGATTCTGCATAAGATTAGAAGACAGAATTATCGGCAAAGGAATCTTTGAAGTTTCACATTTGTGCCCTTCTTTACCAACCCACATGCTCCCGAAGCACCATCTGTAAAAGAAGACTTCAGCGTCACAACACACACTGCTTTTTCTGATCTGCCTTTCTTACCAACTGCAGATACTGCATCAAATGAAGGATGTCAGGCATGGTTAGTAACAGATGCTCTGAAATAACCCCCTCCCCCACTAATGTTTAAAATATACCTCACTGTTCAGTTCAAATGCCAAGTCACATCTGGAGTGCCCTTCTTCTGACCTTGGGGGCGTTTATGTACCTGGGAGAGGAACTGAGTCAAAGAAGGTAGGAAAAGTAGTAGTATTATGCTTGGTTATCTACGTAATGTAAATTTGTGACCGAAGAAGACCTCACATCACTTAGCATAGCAAAGATATTGGGGCAACCAGGAAATAACAGAAAAGCTGAAAGGAAAAATAAAAAAAGAAGGCAGGAACAAGAAAGAAACTATTTACTTTGAAATTCTTCCCTGAGGCCCTAGGGGCAGTGCTACTGACTAGGAGACCTTGGGTAAATTCCTCAACCTCTCTGGGACTTGGTTTCCTCATCGGGAAATAACAATCATTTGTTGGGTCACAAGGACCCACCTATGGTCCTTGTGAGGATTAAGTGAATTAATTCGTGTAAAGCATTTTGGACTGTGCTTGACACACAGTAAGTGCTCAATGAAAGTTATTTGATAATAATATTATTACCCCTTTTCAGTGTAGAAACTGTCTTATTGATTCTTCTATTGGTAGAGCTTGCCACAGAGCCTAGCTCAGGGCATGTTGTGTAGTTGGTATTCATTAAATGCTTTTTATATAGTGGTTGGATGAATTCTGTCTTTGAACGTAAGAGATGAAGAGGTTTGATAACTGTTGATCCTTACAGATCTAGATTATAAATAATTCTGTACTGAAGAGTGCCAGATATGTCAGGAAAATCACTAATTGAGGAAGGTCATGGTTATGTTACTGGTTTTCATTTAATTTTTTAAAATTTATCGGTCTAGTTTTGCTTCCCTTTTAAACACCCCAGGGTGGTATGAAATGAAAATCAAAAGGTGGGAAGAGATGGGAAGATAGAAATGAACCACGGTTGGCAGACATGGTACCTGGATGATGCCCATAGCGGCACCTCATGGTGAAACCATATGGGTGGAAGGAACGTTTAGCTTTGAAGTCCAAAGAGCTTTGGGGACCAGCTCTTTTATGGAAGGGGGATTAGGTATGTGCTATAGCTCAGGACCAGAGGATAAAAATAACTGGGGAGAAGATATAGATTTATTATAAAGAAGACATTTCAGAAATGGCAACAGTGACCTTATAAAAGGAGACATTGAAATTATTAACCAGAGACCAAATAACCTTCATGGGGTATTCCAACACTAAGATTTTAAAGGTAGGCAAATGAATCAGCTGATTTGGCTTCTAGTTCACTTAGAAAGTGTGACTTTGGGTGAGTCGCTTACCCTCTCTGAGCCTCCTTGCCCACAAAGTTGGCTGGACTTGTCCTGAATGGATTTTTAAAAAACCATATGACTTCATGTACCGTCTTGTTGTAACATGTTGTTAGGTGTGCTTGCTTTCACTGTTTATTTGTCATTTGCTACACATTAAGTGCTCTATTCACTAGAGACTGTACTCAGCATTGTGCTTTATTTTAATCAAATGCATTATTGTTTTCCTTAGAAACTTTTTTTTTTTTGGTGGGAATTGTACTTATTCAAATAAAAAAAGGAGACTCTGATATCAAAAATGGAAAGTTTTACTAGATAAAAATAAATGTATGTCTTCTTTCCACAGAGGATTTAAGGCAAGTTATTTTCCCTGATAAAAACACATCCTCTTAGGGTTATTTTAAGACGTTATTCTTCTATTGAATTTTAGATTGTTGGAATTTAGTGGGTGAAGTTTATGAGTCTTTATTCATGTTGATAAGGAGAAGATTCTCATCACAACTTTCTATAATTTGCTTTTTAACTTTGTAGAAACTGAATCAATAGTCTGTGATGGCTGTGATGATTTCCCTGCTTTTCAAGGACTATTCAATTAGCTTGGATTAATTTTGCTAGAAAATCCTTAAGCAGTTAATTTTTAACAGAAATTAATGACATTTTTATTCTGAAACCATGTTCTTCCATTTTAATACACAAGATATGATTGACTGCTGTCACTGATGCACTGGCACCTTTAGGATAGCGATAATTATTATGCTGATTGATGTAATTTTGTCTTTCTTTGGGGGATAAATGGCCACAACTAAAAGGGAAAAGGAAAGGATTGGAGAACTAACACTTACCGAGCACCTACCATGTGCCAGAATGTTTGTCTAATTTTCATAGTCCTGGGGGTGTGCAGCACATTACCTCCATTATTTTAGTGATGGAATTTAAGTTCTGGGTAGTTGATTAACGTTCCTAAGATTCTAAATTCAAGAAGCCATGGAGCTGAGGTTTGGATCTCGTTTTCTCTGATCCTGACGCCCAGTACCTCTCCTTCTAACCAGGATGAGCTCTAGAGGTGATCAGTGCTTGCCCCAGACATAAATGTGCAACTTGTGCACCCCGCCTTCTGTCCCCAGTACACACACACACACACACACACACACACTGGTTGTTAACCAGTGTTATCTTCACCTTTACTGTGGTGCTTTGAAGAAAATGAGAAGAACCAAAAAGGTATACACAGGCTGATTTGTGTCTACTAATGAGATTTTGCTGTTTCTTATTATACCTTTTGGAAGCTAACTGTACCAAACAAACTGTATGATAACTTTTGAAGGAAGTCAGGAAAAGGAAAGAAATATTACTCTCTTTTGTAACCACCTGGCATCTTAAGATAGTGAAAGCAGGTAGCAGTTATATGCACATCCTGTTTTCTATAAAGATACCTAAAAATAATATTGCAGAATATAAGCTGGTATTTTTACAGTTTTTGAATAAAGTACAGTTATACTTTAAATGAGAGTGGAGTACATTTGTAAACCATCAGTTAATTTCCTTTGTGTTTGCAAAAATTTTATCTTTCCCCCAGACAAAAGCTTTAATGTTTTTAAGTAAAGAAGACATGACCCTTTTGTTGCTAGAGTTAAAATTGTGCTGAATGGACTATTTCTACAATCTTTGCCCTAGTTGAAATAACACACGGGACTTAAACTGTGTACATCTCATTCTTGGCTCTGAGCTCAAGGCCTAGTTTATACTCAGTTACTGCATTTGCCAGGGTATGTATTGGAATGTATCGATTTTTATATACCTGTCTCTCCTACTAGCCCGAGAACAATTTGAAGCCAGGAACTTATTCATTTTTTAAATCTCTGGAGTTCAGGTGTATTAATTCTTTAATAAATGTTTGTTGATTGACTGCGTTATAATTGGATGACTTATTCATCCACCCATCTCCCAAAGGAAACTCGAGGAAGTGCTCTTGACTTTGGAACCAGCATGGAATAGATGAACTTCAAAGTCTCTACCTCTCCTGTGATTTGATATGCCAATCTGCCTCTGACTCCTAAACTGTACCTTTTTTCATCTTTTTTAAATTGAGCTACAATGGACATATAACACTGTGTAAGGTGTACTGCATGTTAATTTGATGCATTTATGTATTGCAACATAATTATTGCCATAGTGTTAGCTAACATCTGTAACATGTCCATTTTTTCAAATAATCATGTTATTTCCTCCCTGAGGTCATAACTGTGGTTTCCCTTGAAGATACCGCTTCTTTAGCAAACTTCTCTAATGGGTTGCGGGGGGGGGGGGGGGTCATGCCTTCCCTCATTTCTCCGGATTCATGAGGCTGATATCAAACCTGCAGAATTCTTCATATACCCCTTGGACACTTATAACTGTTGCTGTCAATAGACATATAATGCTAGCCTTCATATGTCATTTTAAATGTTCTCCTAGTCACACTAAAAAGGTTAAAAGAGGGGTGGCTGGATGGCTTAGCCGGTTAAACATCAAGCTCAGGTCATGATCTCACGGTTTGTAGGTTCCAGTCCCGACTCGGGCTCTGTGCTGACAGTGCAGAGCCTACTTAGTGTTCTCTCTCTCTGCCCCTCCCCCTTTCCTCTCTGTCTCTCAAAATAAATAAACTTAAAAAAAAAAAGGTAAAAAGAAATAAGTGAAATTAATTTTAATTATATATTTTATTTAGTCCAATATGTCCAAAAGGTATCATTTTAGCATGTAGCTAACATAAACATTTTTAGTGATGTGTGTTACTTTTCTTATTCACAATAAAGCTTTCAAATTTTTTAATTTTAAAAAGCATTTTATTTCAAAATTTTAAAAAGCATTCATTTTACACTTTTATGACATATCTCAATTTGGACTAGCCACATTTCAGGTGCTTAATAGCCTCTCTGTCTAGTGGCTACTGTACTGGGCAGTTTAAACTATTGTTCCCTTGAAATTCTCAGTATTTCAGAACCTTTCTCTTATACCACCTGTTTTCCATAATCTTTTCAGAATTATAGCAGCATCAACTGCTATCCAGTTTCCCCCATTCCTTTCTGTGTTGTCATCTTTGAAGATTCTAAGTCTGTGATCTTACCCTGTCTCTCTCAATGTCTTGTGTCATTTCTACATCACTCATCATCATCATCTCTGTTCTTTGATCCTTATCATCACCCCCCAAATCTCTTAACCTCCAAAGCTCCTGTCTCTGACTAGGGTTCCTAGCGTTCTGTTATTACCTATCACCATTCCCTTGCTCCTGGTCATTCTGAATTGGGGCGGGGTGGGGGGGGGGGGGGAATACTTTTTACAATTATTCCAGGTATGAGCATGTAGATTACTTAATTAAGCTGCTGTGCCTACCTCATCTCAAAAAAGCTAATCATTGAGTCATCTGTGAAATATATAACGACATTCATTTGTGAGCTATTTATTTGTCATGCACTTCTCTGGATGTTGAAGGGAAAGCAGTGGACAAACAATAAACGTCCCTGCCCTCATGGAGCTTCCATCTACTGAAGAAATAGATGAGAAAGAAGTCATTACCTCATTTTGCTGCATCTATGGTGAAAATGAAGACCATTCTCAGAAATCAGAATCAGAAATTCCAGAAAATGTCAGTATCGCTCTGCAGGGTCACACTGTTACTGTGAAGGGCCCCAGAGGAACCCTGCAAAGGGACTTCAGTCACATCAGTGTAGAACTCTTGTCTCCTTGGAAAGAAAAAGAAGAGACTCCGAGGTGACAAATGGTGGGAAAACAAGAACTAGAACAAGAACTGTTTGCACTGCTGTAGTCATGTACAGAGCATGGTCAAGGGCGTTACACTGGGTGTCTGTTATGAGATGAGGCCTGCTATGCTCACTTCCCCACCAACCTCGTAATTCAGGAGGATGGTTCTTTTGTTGATGTCCGAAATTGTGTGGGTGAAAAATACATCTGCAGGGTTCGGATGAGGCCAGATGTTGCTTGTTCAGTATCTCAAAACCAGAAAGGTAGGTTAATTTTTGGAGGAAATGACATGGAACTTGTATCAAACTCAGCTGCCTTGATTCAGCAAGCCACAACAGTTAAAAACAAGGATATCAGAAAAATTTGGGATGGTATTTATGTTTCTGAAAAAGGAACTGTTCAGCAGGCTGGATGAATAAGATCTAAGTTATCCAGCTACAGAAACAGCAAGACGTTGGATGATTTTTAGACTTATTTGTGATATTTTAAAGCTGTGTTGATGTGAGAAAAAAAAAGGAGCCATTGTCATATATAGTAAGTTAGTTTAATAATAAATGCCGTGGAGCTAAATAAAGCAGAAAAGGGAGTGGCCGAGTATCAGTGATGGGTTTTGAAATTACAGCCAACGTCGCCAGTGAGGATTAACAGGAAAATGGCATTTGTGCAGGAAAGCCTTGGAGAAAGTTAGCAGTAAGGCATGCAGATATCTGGGAGTGGAATGTTCCAGGTGGAGGGAAGAGCAGGTGCAAAGCCCATAAACCCATCTGTAACATTGCTAATAAAAGAAGCCTATAGATGAAAATTATTCAGAGGCAAAAGTGATCATTGGCTTTTCCAGATTAAGGCCTACTGGGAGCAGTAGAAAGATGGGAAATGACAAAAGCCATGGAGTCCAGCCCCCCTCATTTACTGGTGGGAAAATTGACACTCAGAACAGTTATGTGGCTTGCTCAAGATCACAGGGCTGTTAAATGGCAAGTTTGACTCTGGACCCAGGTCCTCTGACATTTTTTATTAGTGATGAATGAACATGGTGATTGTGTGGTTACCATAGTAGAATCGTGTATTACTGCAATACAGTTCTGATGCTAACCACCCCAAGGAGATTCCATAGCTCAAGGGCAGAATTCCCAAGAAGACTGCCCTCACTTCAGGTGTCAGCTGCAAATTTGGGGGTCCCCAGGCCACTGGCACTTCTGACTAGCTGGCTATAACTTGAGAGTATCCCCAACTGTCTCAGGTTTGATAATTCATTAGAACAACTCACAGAATACAGGAAAGCATTGTGGTTGCAGTTACATTTTTATTATAAAGGGTACAAATCAGAACTAGCCAAATGAAAAGGAAAAATGAAAAGGGCAAGGTCTGGAAGGGTCCTGGACACAGAACTTTCATGTGCTCTCCCATTGGAATCGAGACACGTTGCTCTCCGGACACATCAATGTGGTCACCTACCCGGAAGCTTGTCAGAACCTTGGCTCAAAGTCCCAACCCTCCCATCACCTGGTTGGTCTTTCTAGCACACCAGCCCTCCTCCTGCAAATAGTCTAGGGGCCCAGTGGAGCCAGTTAATTAGCATAAACTCTGAGGTGGTCTGAGGGCCTACCGTGAATAACAAAGGCATTCCTGTCTCTCAATTCTGAATTTAGAAACTCAGTCCCAGGAACCTGGGACACAGACCAGACACATTCTTTATTATACAACAGACAGAAATTCGAAAACAATTTGGCCTATGAATCTTAACAATATACCTGACCCAGAGATAAGAAAAAAGCAGCCAACTGAGGTGAAAAACCTCCTGACTATATAGGGGATATTCACAATCAAAGCTGAAGTTCATCTCTTTGTTAGAGGGGCATAAAGTAATGGTAAATGAAAACGTATTCAGCTCATCTCTTTCTTTGAGGCCTTTTCCGGAGGACAGGACATTGTAGATGGATTTAAATTGCTCAGGATAAAGTTGATGTCACCCACTCCTTGGCTTGAGGGCTTTGGCAATTCCCCTTTCATTACCTCATAGGTGAAGGAAGATCTTTGCTAATGAAGTTCTTTCTGGTGTCTCCTGGGCAGAGGGTAAATCTCATAACAAATATTTGTTCAGTTGCTTACTGTGTTTCCTCTATCAACTTCCATGATCCCTGTAGGATTTTTCAAGTTTAAACATGCATTCACTTGTGTTTAATATCTAGTTAGAGCAAAAAGCTACATAAATAGCTTATGTTGAAGAAAGAAGAAAAAGATTATAGATTTTACTCGCTGAAAGCTACTAAAAATGTTTTCTCTGCTCTTCTTCTGCACTGACAATAAAACTTTATTACGAATTACAAAAAGAAGAAGGAAAACAGAGCAAGTGAAGAAACATTCTTTGGTTTAGGGGAAACTTGGTAATTTCACAAGTTTTTGTCCCTTGCTGTTTTTTACTATATCCAAGTATGTTTTTTAAATACAGCCAAGTGTTTATTCGGTGAACATGTTTTTTGGTCTCTGCCATGTGGAGAGCACTATAAGAGACGCTGGTCCACACACATGACCAGGACTTTATTTCCCCTTTCAGGTTTGCTGCCAGAAGATTACAATACAGTGTAAGTTGAATGACTGTCATTCTTTCTCATGTATTGTGCAAGCACAGAAGGGGAGAGCTGAAAGTTCCCTGAGGAGGGGAGTAGAGATGCAAAGGTCAGAGACAGTTTCTTAGAGGAGGCAGTGCCTGGACTAAGTATGAAAGGGTGAAGAAGTGCTCCGCCTGGCAAAGAGTGTGGTGCTGCTAGGCGGTGTGCAAAGCAGCAGCGAAGGCCTGGAGGTGAGAGGGGCCTGCGGTTGAGAAACAAAAGCAATTCTGTGAAGTCTGAAGTGAGTTGGGAGAAATGACCTGGAAACATAGGAAGGGATCACGCTGTGTGCCACATGAAGTAGATCCTGGAGATCTCGTAGAAGATGAGCTCGAGGACAAGAAAGCACCATTCAGAGCAAGGTGGTCTTACGTGAGAAAGCAGACTGAACAAGGACATGGTGGTTCACTTTGGGACAATGAGTAACACTGCTGGGGGGAAGGGAGGCGGGGTGAAGAATGGAAAAACGAAGACAGTGTAGGCAAGGGAGCAACCTGCCGTAGGCAGAAAAAAAAGCCCAAGGAGCATTATGGGAATCTGCTAAGATTTAGGTCTGGGCTAGAGTTTAATACTGTGCGGAATAAAAGTGGCTTAGTGGCACACTTAGCTCCCTGACGCTGTTTAGATATTTCCAGATTTAAGAAGGGAAGCAGATTTCACTTTGATGAGTAAACATCACCTGTATATGAAGGTGGTACATTGCTATATCCATCCAGTGAAGTGTGAGGTCTATGAGATCAGAGACTTCACTTTCTTCATTTTACCCATTACGGTGTCCTCAGAGCCTGTAACAGTGGCTGGTACATAGTAGGCCCTCAGTTAATTTTTGTTGAATGAACTGAATATGCAGAAATGAAGATGGATACCCTGTTGAGGCTGCATGAAGGAAGAAGTAAATAACAGATGTTATGTGTTTAATACGATCAGTAAGTTTTAAAATCAACCACATGCTGAGCTGAGCTAAGCTCTCCTAAGACTAGAGTTATGTTTGGGGAACATGTCAGCAGTCATTTCCATACAACATAAGACAATTTACTTTTAGTTTAATTACACACAGTGATCTCATCTTTTATGGTAGATTTCTCTGGAGAATTAACTATGTTGATGATCCTGAACCCTTGTGCAGCTCCTCTGGGAAGAGCTACTATCCCGATCATGCCTTTATGTTGGAGAAGTGGAGCCAGCCTCTGTCTGTATTGACTATTCAAGAAAAAGGTTAGGTCAGATCATCAAAAGTTAATTTGCTTTCAAAACTTATGCCCAGCCAGAAAGTCTAGTATCCAGAAGGAAAGTTAGACTAAAGGTTAAAAGATGTCACACATAGGAAAGATTATTCATAAAAATGAAAGCTGCTGCCTGTAGGAATAATATCATCCCTTGCTAGGCTCACTGCCACAAAACCACATGGATAATCTGTGAGTCTTTCCCTCCCTCTGATTTTAGCCGCTTGAGCTAATGTCTTGGATATTGTTTCTTTAGTATATATAATCTTTATTCTTCTGCTCACTTGACTTAAGAGATTCAATTCAGTGTCCAATTAAGTGACCTATTTGCTTAAGTCTCAGAGCCTGGTATATAGGAGTCCTCAATAAATACTTGTTTGAGTAAATCCCTTTTTAAAAGTGAAAATATTTAAGCAGTTGCTGGATGATTCTGATGTTTCCTTTCCGGGATGGGAATTCGTTCTTAGAGTGGTACAGTTTCCAACTCGGTACCTTTCTCAAATGACCAATGAAGTAAAAACAATTAAGTACCAATAGATGGTTAGACTAATGGGGTGAATGTCTGCTAGTTTGTGCTTTTGTTGCTCCTGGATGGATGGAATCTGCATGAGGCTCTCTCCAGGGTTGTAGATTATAAGTGAGACACACGATTCTCTTAGTTCTTGGGTTCCACTGCCCTTACCAAATTTGCTTGTGGCTAAGAGCCTTTATGTTTTCACTTAGTCTTGCTGGGTTGTGGTTGAAAAAGAATGGCTCTTTTATGCTTTCAGAATGTAAGATATGAAAAGAAATAATAAATGACTTTTTCTTACCTATAAAAACACATATATCCTCTAGTAATCTTCATATTCAGTGGGTGTGATAATGTTGAGACATCAAACTTTACAAATTCACTGTTTGATTTAGTTGTAAGAAGGCTTCGGAATTTGGCATATAACCTATAGTTGATATTGGGATCATGTAACAACAAAATATTAAAAAGAGAAGTCCAAAATCTCCATGATAATTTAGCAGAATTAAGGAAGAAATTTTGGGGTCCAGTGTTAGAAAACTCCCAGAGTCTGTCTTCACTGATATTTTATCTAAAATTCTCAGATTTCTAATTTCTGGAATTGAATTCTGCCCTCATCCCTCTTGTGCCGCTTTTAAAAAGGGTGTGCGTAATGGTTATGCTCACTATTTCCTAAACCCTAGGTGGTCTTCCTAAATTCAAAAAAGGAAATGGTGATAATTACTTTTACTTAGAAATTTAAATACTGCTTGCAGATTTTAACATCTTTCCTAAAATATTAATATCGATGACTACTACCTATTTTTCTGTATTTCACTGTCAGTCATCCTCCACAAGCATGTCCTGGTTTCCCTTTCTAAATCATTTTACTCATTGCTTAATCACCTGCCACAGTGATATTCTTTGTTATCCTTCTGAAAATTTCAAGGACATCAGCAGCCTCCTAATCATGCAGTATTCATTCATTTTTCTAGATGAAATCATTGACATTGGTGGTCACCACTTTGCAGTATTTCAGCGCTCCCTCCTCCTCAAGTCATCTCTGTGGTTGTTGTTATCCCTAACCATATCGTTATACACGGTAATCATGGTTGTTGTTATCCCTAACTGTATCGTTATGCATGGTTATCGTTTAGTACTTGGAGTGTTTCTTCGTTCTCTCTCTTCTTCCAGTCCTTATTTAGCAATATTTAATGGTTTTTGGCCCCTTGCTTTTTCCTTTTGTTTTATTTACTGTTAAGAGACTTTAATTCTGTTCCCTCCACTTTCAATGTCGATTTGAAGGCAATGAATTCAGGAGACAACAGGGCAGAACATAGTCTAGAGGGAGCTGGGGGAAGAATGCATTGTATTTTAGGAAATCTTTTACCCTGTGCATGCTGGTGGTTGTGGTTTTTCCCACACTTCTGAACTCCATCATTTGACATAACTGGGAGGAGAGTCCACCCGGGTCCACTAGAGCTGTTCTGAATTAGCCTAGACTCCTAGAGCCAGGATAGAGCTGGTGCACCAGTCTTTTCTTTGCTTTACATCTGGGATTAGACCTGCTGCCTGGCGGACTCTCTGAATTACCTATTTGGCCAATATAGGAGTCTGGATAGAACTCCCCTCCTTCTAGGCTGAAAACAGAGGAACTCCTACGTGTATAGCCCACAAAATAACAGTGCAGGTTAAAGGAAAGAAATATCAAGCTGAAGGATCAGAGAAGGAGAATACTTCTGAATATGATTTATTACAGGAAACATTATACTATTTTGAATAACTTAGGCCTTCTACATTGACCACAAAGAGGTAGAATCTCAATGAAATAGCATAAAGCCCAGCGGAAATAATGCTTTGAGGTAAAAAAAGAGAACCTGAATGACATGAGCAAAAGATGACAATGGAGAAAATACAAATGACATGACAATTAAAATTTGTATTGGAGTGTTTAAGGAACAGAATTGACATAAGGGAAAATATAGTCAATCACGAGTAGGATAACCTTACAATGAATGAATGGTCTTCTAGAACACAGAGAAAAAATGCACTGAGATAAGAAAGGCAAATGAACAGGTAACTGAAAGGAAGGACCGAGTTCACAGATCCAGCTTTGTTAGGATCTAGGAATACAGATGTGAATAAGGCAGGTTTCTGGTCCTCAATGTCCTCCAAAGCAAGTCAGGTAAATAGACTGAGGGGAGGCTTCCTGAAAGATGTAAGATTTGAGTTGTCCTTAGAATGGGTACTACTTGAGCAGGCAAATGTGAAGGAGGAAAGGCATTCTAGGGGAGTGGCAGCTTGGGTAAAGGTAGAGAGGAGAGTACTGGGTATTCATTTATTATTAAACAGTATCTTTCAAGCATCTTCTATGTGTGAATGCCCAATTGTGGTGTGAGCAATGAGCAAGACAGACAAGACAGAAAAGGTCTGTTCTTCTGTGGAGTTCATATTCAAGAGGGAGGAAACCAGATAATGGACAAGGGAACAAATATATACGTATGATAATTTCATATTGTAATGTAGCCTATGAAGGAACCAAATCAGATTGATAAGGTAGAGCTTAACTGGGGATGGGAGAACCAGTTTGGTAGGGTGGCTATGGAAAGCCTCTTCTCTAAAGTGGTAACATTTGAGCTGAGACAGGAATGCTGGGCTGGAACAAGCCGTACAGAGAGCTGGAAGAGCCTTCTAGAGGAAAGGCATAGCAAATGCAAAGGCACTGAGGCTAGGCATGTTCAGGAAATGAGCTGTAGCCTCATGGATTTGATTGAAGCTGTAGCTGAACTTGTAATTTGGGTTGTTCTTATTTTCATACAAGGACTGGAAAAAGCACTTGGAAAGAGTACTGGTATTGAGAGTTAAAATGAGCTTGATTCTGGGGGCACCTGGGTGGCTCAGTCTGTTAAGCATCCCACTTTGGCTCAGGTCATGATCTCACAGCTCATGAGTTCGAGCCCTGCGTCAGGCTCTGTCCTGACAGCTCAGAGCCTGGAGTCTGTGTCTCCGTCTCTCTCTGCCCCTACCCTGCTCATGCTCTGTCTCTGTCTCTCTCTCTCTCTCAAAAATAAATAAACATTAAAAAAATTAAAAACACAAAAAGAAGAATGAGCTTGATTCTGTTCTGAGCTCTGCCAATAACTATCTTCAGAACTTTGGGCAAGTTATTTAACCTCTCTTGGCCTCAGTTCTCTGATCTGTGACATGAGGGTAATGGTCAGTAGTCGTATGCTTGCACTTGGGTAAATTTACCATCTACCCCTGGAGATATACCATGGTGTATTAGTGAGGTCAACCCAAAGCCACAACATAGACACTGGACAATTTTCTGGGGTATTAATTTCACTAAGGGCTTGGGGAAAATTATATATAAATAATATTCTGCACTAGAACATAAAATTCCCTTACATTTTTTAAGATTAAAAAGTCAAATGTCAAAGATATTTCATGCTTTCGACAGGCCACTTTTGACTATTTCTATACTCATGAAAATGCTTCCATAATGGATTTCAGTGGAAAAGTTTGAAAAGCATTAGTCTAGACACTGAAGTTTTTCAGCTGCAATTCTGTGATCCACTATTCTTTTTAAAAGTTCTTCATTCTTGGGTTATTCATTGTTAACCTCCTTTCCTCTATAACTGAATGAATAATCCAACATAGTTGGCTTTATATTGCTTTTAAGGGAGCTTCTTTCAATTCAGAGAAAGAACTTTAAAACCGAAGTATTTCTAAGAGTTCTGGAGGGTATTAAACATCAAGTTTGAGGGGGAGGGAAAGGCACCTTATAAACTATTAACTGTAAATACTCTTTTCACTTCACAACTATATTCACAGATGCCTTACTGCCCAGCTGGGTCTTGGAAGAAATATGTTGTCCTTATGATCAGAATTTACATTTAAAAATATATCATGTATTCAAAAGCATATTTTCTTCTCTCCTGATTTGGGGTTCAACCAGTAGCTTCTAGAGGATCATATCAGTGTATTTTTAATTATAAGTAACAGAAAACCTCACTTAAAACTGGCATAAACAATAAGCAGAGATATTATCACACATAACTGGAAGCCAGAAGTTGGCCCGTCTCCACTCCATTTTTCTAGGATCTCAGCTCTGCTCTCTTTCATGTGTCACCCTTTTTCTCAAGCTGGCTTCCACCGTGGTCACAAGATAATTGCTAATACTAGCAACAGTTGTCCCTAATTGTAGTGAAAGAAAGGACTTGTTCTCCAACCATAGACTAAAAATTCTTTCCTGTAGTCTGATTGGCTAACTTAGGTCATATGCTCACCCCTGAGCCCTTAATACCAAGGCTAATGAGATGATCGTGGTAATTGTAGGCTCTCTGGCCTCAACCTTGGATCTGGGGATAGGATCTGTTTCCCTTGATAACAATGACTGTCCTGAGAGGAGGAAAACCCTGACCTAAATCATTGCTCCATTAGGTAAGAGGAAGGAGGAGGATTGACAGTGGGTGGCAACCACTCCTATAAGGTTGGTGTCTGTAGAAATGACTCTAAAGACCTCTTAGTAATAAATTCTATTTGTTCTTTACTGTGGCAACCAAGTCCTAAGGAGCATCAGTTTCTTTCTTGTGGACAGAAAAAGAGACGGACTGAAATGTTTCATTTAGAAAATATTTACCGGATTCATACTGTGTTTCAAGAACTGAAACCTGCAAGGCGGTCACGTAGACAAGTAATAATAGTGACAGGAATGGTCAAGAGCACAGGGACATGTCTTACTGATCTTACGCACCTTTAATCAGTATCTACTCAATAATAAGCTCTCTGGGAGTGGGAAATTTCCCACTGCATTCTTCCCTGCATACCTCCAACACCTAGCCCACTGCTTGACACATTGAGGATGCCACTGTTATTTATTAAAATAATGTTTCTTGGAGCCAAAACCATTAATGATTTCTGAAAGGAGAGTGGAAAAATAGAGCATGGACAACAGAAGCTCAGTCACATGCTTGAATGGTTGGAAGGTTCTGTAAGGTAAGAAGTCTGAGGAGGTAAATTAATTCTCTCTCTTGGAGGATGTTAGGGTATGGAGAAGGGCTTCTGATGCCAGCAAAGCTCTGAGACCTTGATGTAATATAACAAGTTGGGTGATGTCTCTGCAGAAGGAAGCTTTTTACTTAATAGGAATATTTGGCACAGCACCTAACACATAGTACATATTCAGTAAATAAATAATGAATGAATGATTGGTGAGCTTCTAATTAGATTTGGGGAGAATATCATGATTAGATTAAATAGTTCGTATCCAACTGTGCCTTCATACATTTGTTTTTTTCTTTGCTTCTAGTGGTGCGATTTGTGGTACTATTAGCTTTGTTATTTTAATGGGGTGCTGTATTTCTAATGGAAAAATGTAACCTAGTGAAATGTGCTTTGACTCTCCATTCCATGTCGAACAAAGTCTGGTTTTGTGGAGCACAGGGGCATATATTTTGCACCTTACAAAATTGCCTTCTCAGTGTCTGAAAGTAAATAACCTCAAGCCCTACCAACCAAGTATGCAAATTGATGTCTAAAACTATATATAATAGTTTGATGCCATATTTGGAAAGGAGTTGAAAGGCCATCTAATCCAGCTGTCCCATCTTGTAGATGGCAACCTTGAGACCAGACAAGCAGGGTGATGGCCTGCTATTTCAGTGCTGGTTAAGTGATAGAGGTAGAAATCGAACTCTGGTTTCTCAACTGAACTGCAGTACTTGGACCATGTGAAGCAAGAAAGGATAATTGAGAGCAGCAGGCTGATTTTAAAAGTGTGATTTTAGGCAGGAGCTGGCTTTGAGCTGGAGGGGTGGGGGGTGGTCTTGCAAATCCTTAATAGACCTTTATTTTACTAATACGCCATTTGGAATAGGAGAAAAAAAGGAAAGTAACAGTCTCCTAAGGTGGTGGAGAACATTATTACATGTAAAAGACTTCAGTTGTTATCAGAGGAACTGGTAACACTGACCATAAAACACTGAGAAATTTAAACCGAAACTCCACAGTGACTCCCGAAGAACAGTGCGAGGTAATGATTTTGCTCATGTTGAGAGAGGAAGCAGTCCTTTGAGAATGCTGTTTTACTTCCTGTGTTGAGGAGAGTCTGTCAGGTCGCCTCTATTGTCATTATTCCTGTATTAACATGTCTAATAAACTTAGTCTACTAATTTATCCTACTTCATACTTAATGCTATTTCTCTTTATTGCTCAGAAAGTTTCTTGGACGGGTTTGACTGTAATACGATATGGTTGTTAGGGTATTTTCCGGGTTTAGAAATCCCTGACCTCCTGTATTCCCTCCATCTGACTTCAGACCAGTGAAAACAGAATATACGCTCATTCACTCTTCCATATAATGTGAGAAGGTATTGTACTGTACTTCTCATACTTAAGAATGTATTTTTACTTCCCTTTGCCTTTTTCAACTGACTTTTTCCGTTCCTGTGTATCACTGCTGACCTAACTCATGGATGGTTTGGGTAGTTTACGTGCTGCTTGGCCATCTGCCCTAACCCCGTTTCATCGATACTTGCACTCTCGTCCACTTCTGGGCATCAGTGTGTATGTATAGATCTTTTCTTTGCCATTTAAAAAAAAAAAAAAAAATCTCTGACTTGGCTATTTAAAAATTCTTTGGCCATTGTTTCTTGAATTTATTTACTTATATCCCCTTCCTGGAAATCTCTTCTGCCCCCAAACTGCCCAAAATCTGTTAAAAAATCAAGAATCTCATCATTTCTTTTAAAATGAAATGTCACCGGGGCACCTGGTGGCCCAGTCAGTTAAGTGTCCAACTTCAGCTCAGGTCGTGATCTCACAGTTAGTGGGTTCAAAGTCCCGCATCAGGCTCTGTGCTGACAGCTCAGAGCCTGGAGCCTGCTTGGGATTCTGTGTCTCCCTCTCTCTCTGTCCCTCCCCAACTTGCACTCTGTCTCTGTCTCTCAAAAATAAATTTAAAATAAATCCAATATCACGAATACTATAATTTATTTATATTTTGAATGAAAAAATTCTTATCTTGCTGTATTCATTTTTACCTGGCTACTCTCAATGAGCTAAGCATCTGTTTTGTGATACCTCTCAAAGTTCTCTCAATGAGTCAGTCCAATCACTGTTCAAATCAGCCAAATGCATTTCCATACCAAGTTGGTTCTTTTTTGTTGCCTAGTGAAGAGAAAAGGAATTCAGAGAATGCGATTCTGTCTGCTGATGATGCAACTCTGGATACGTTATGCAGACACATCTATATCTCTCTACCTTCAACATGGGCTTGATTTATTTTTCAGGGATTTTCACTAACTTTAAATGGAATTTGCTTAACGTATAGTGCATTCAGCAAATATATATTATGTGTCTTGTGTGTCAGACTCTTTGCACCATGGTGATTGTGACAGATATGGTATAGACTTAATTATGATATGAACTAGCATTGTTTTTCAGTGTCTTCTATGTCCCAGGCATTGCAGTAAAGTATGCTAAAAATGTATCTCATTTGATTAACCTTTCAAAAGCTTGTGAGGTTCATATACAATAATTATTTACATTTTCTGGATGAGGAATTGAAACTTAGGGTCAGGGATCTGCGCAAGATTTCTCAACAAGTGGATGAGGTTCCAACTAGGTCTCTCTGAATCCAGAGTCTGGGCTTTTAACCTGTATGGACTCATAAATGGAGATTTGAGGCTTTGGTGGAAGGAGCAGTGATGGCCCTTACCTGATAATTTTTACTCTTTTTCCTGAAGTGGATTATGAGATGTGCTGAGTGTGGAGTAGGGTTAGGAAGAGGATAGGGGTTTGTGGAGATCTGGGGAGACTTGGAAGAACTCTCATTGAGTAGGCAAGTGAGGTGATGGTGGACACTGAGCTGGAGTGGCAGGCATTCCCAAGAAAACGGCTGATGCTGTGGCCCATGAATTAGCGGTGCTCTCAATGTGTCAAATCATGTGCAGTGTTGCAATACAGATTTTTAAAAAGGGAGTCAAACAACCTAATAATTACTTGTATCGTTTAGGATTAGTTTTAGCTGCTAGTAACAGAAACCTGAGATACTAGGCATTTAAGACAGATTCATTTTTCTTTCATGCAGAATAAATCTTAAGGTAGGTCGTCAAGGGCTTGTATGATATCTACACAGTCATCAGTGGCTCACCTGTTTCTGTGTTTCTGCTCCACTCTTCCTAGGCTAGGCTCTCCATCCTCAACATTACCTCCTAATCACAAGATTACTGCTGGCAGTCTGGCCATCATGACTATATTCCAGATAGGAGGAAGGGCAAAGGCTGTCAGCTGAGTCAGCTCCATTGTAGCATTGCCCCAGAAGCCTGTCAATCACTTCTGCTCAAAATTTAGATTCTCTTAAAATCAAGGGAGTTTGGAAATTATAGTGTTTTGTTTTGTTGTTTTGTTTTAAATCCAGGCACATTGCCTCCTGTAACAATGGAGGGATCTGCTTTTAAAGAAAAAATAAAACTGAATGTTGAATAGACAATTTCTGCAACACCTTTCTGTACTCAAATCCTCAGCATTTGGAAATTTTAGATGAAAATTAGACATCCGATAGTACGTTGTGGCTTTCTCTCACAAGGTTAGAATGTAAATAGCCACCATTATTTTCTACTTTAAGATGACTCTAGAACGTGGAGTCATGATTTTAAAGAGGGGGAAAAAAGCAAAAAATGACACTTCCTTTTTTCCCCCAGGGCAAGCCTTGTGCCATGTAAATTGTTTTGGGGTTACTGATGTGTTCTAGAGGAAGGAAGCTGGATATATTAAAAAAGTGTTTACTGTTGATTGTTTTGTGTATTTATTAATTGGTTTTCTTCATTCTTTCCCAAAGAGATTTCACAGTTGTTGGTTCTTCTTATAAACAGTTGGTTTCTAAATGAAATATAAATCAGCTACATCCTTTATAAAATGATAAAGTAGAAGAAATGCTTTTGAAACAAACACAATTTGTTTCATATTAATAATTTTCTGTATTTCTGTTCTTGGAAGCAGTGGTGCTTTTTTCCAATTCTCTTTCCTTTCAGATGGTAAACAAGTGGAGAAATTATCAAGAGCCTCTGTAGCTACTTTATGGCAACAAAAGGAAGAAATTAAAGATGGCCTAAAATTATAAGGATCCATAGAAGAGGAAATTTCAGAGCCTAGCAAAAGATAATACCTTCAGATCTATAGAATTGATTCTTCCAACATTCAAGTGCCCCCAGATCAAGCTTCCAATTTCTCTGCTTGGTTTTAAGCAGATTCAGATTAATGATTTGTGTTTTCAGTTCTGGTCCTTTGTTGGTTGATGTTTGACTCAGTGTTACATCCTGCCCCTAGGGTGCAAACGAGTGGGGGCATGTATGAAGGTCCACAGTGTGCTGAACTCAATAACAGGGGTCTGCAGCACAGGGATGGGGGATGGGATGGTAGGTTCAGCTGGGAATTAGAAATAAAGAACAAGGTGCAAGAATTGCTCCGGAGACTGGCTGGAAGGCAGCTCAGATGCCTTCAGATGATCCAGGTGGTTGTTTTGTTCTTACGCATTGATATGTCAATACCTGGGAGCCAGGAGCGATCCCCTTTCTCAGTACTTTGGAGTTTTGCATGGGGGTGCAAGCAACTGACACATCTTGGGCTTATGGAGAAGAGTTTTCTTGGATATTTCATTTGTCTCTTAGCATTGCATATCAGGTCAGGGGCTATCATAGCATTTTCTTTGCTGTTATAAACTGTCCTCTGAGCTGAAAGGCTTCTGAGCTCATCTATTATTTCTCTCTGGATGGGAAGTGATGTCTCATGATTGGTAACAAAGGCTCATGTATCACCTGCCTTTAATGGTAACATCAGGGCATCTCATTTCCCAGTAGGGTGACTTTAATTTCCTGTCATCTGGATAGCTGTATTCAGAGGCTGGGTTGTGCCATCCCAAATGAAAGGGAGTGACAGGAAGTATCCTCTCCTCCTGTTACAGTTTGCCAGAAGGTACTCAGAAGTCCTTTTATGCTTAACTCAAAATGAATGGATTTCACTGTTGCATTGTCATTATTTGGTGGCAAGATAGGGGTGCTGGGGAGGTACAGACTGTTACATTCAAAATAAGCGGGACTGTCAGCAGGGCAGCAGATATGGTCCTCATGAACACTAATAAGGTATGGAGAAAAGTTGAATGGATCAGAATGCCCAAAAGTTAATGCTCAAGTAAAGAAAAGATGAGGAAGAAGCTGAATAGAGATCTTCTAAGGTTATGTGAAATTCTAAGGAGAGACTTTTGTGGTCTGGACCTGATTAAGGCTCACCATGTCCACTAGTAACTAAAATATATATGAATTACATAATTTCTTTTTCTAGAATCATGGACATTTGACTATGAGTGATAAATGATAGGGAATTGATTCTGAACCAGATACTAACATGTCTCCCTAATCCCTGGGTTTCTTCCATCATTGCCCTGATGGTACTTTGCACTCTGGATAGCTTCTCTTGGTACCTTTGAGAATCACTGGGTGGGGCTCTTTTGAGCTTTTTGGGACACAGATATAATGAACGTGTGATTTATCATTGTGAGTGTGGGATTTTCATTGTTGTTGTTTAAGCTAAATTTAACTGCTTGGGGGAGGTAGAGAGAAGGCACATGTTTGGGTATAATCAGGTAGTTATGCTGTTGAAGGAGAAGGACCAGGGATGGGGCAAAAGAGTAGTTACAGTAGTAGCCATGAGCCATGAAGCTGAGTAAGCAGGAGGATGACAATGTGAGGGAGGTGATAAGTAAGGCTTGACCTACTGTGTTAGTGTAGCTGGAAGAGAACACTGTTCAACAATGCCGGATGAGGGAGATTTTAATATTTAATGCAGGTGCATCAAATTCTGTCATTTTTCATAGCTTATCTTTTTTCTTGCCTTATCCTAATTATTGATCATCTTTATGGGTTTTATGATGCAAATTGATTTATAATTGCTAAAAATAGCTGCATCAACTATTCTTTATATAAATATTCATGATATACCTATAAAATATCATCTCCTTTGTATTTATATTATTGATAATTTTTACTTTTCTAGTATTTCTAGTTAATCTCCCTTTCCTGAAGGAACTTCTGTATCATATTCAATATAAAAATAAATATTCCCACCTAGAAATATTTTACCTTTAATTAGGTAAAAACTTACTTAAGGTAAAGTTTTTGTATGTAAGACTTGCAAAAGAACCTGTAATGTCTTCCTAACACATTGACAGCTCTTTTCTTTATTCAAATGTCTACTGTATTCCACTTTAATGGAGGGGTGAGTCAACATCATACACTGTGACACACGTTTCTGGCTTATTTCACTTCCTTATGCCCCTCATTGGAATGGTTAATTGAGGTAATTATTTGGGGGCAGTTCAAGCCCCAAACCAAATTCTTGCTTCATTTCACTGGTGTCATTGAGGTGCCTCCCTTTATGTCATTAGGAAACAGACAACAGTCTATTATGTAAGCTAAAATAAAAGAGAATGATGTAATGATAAGTGCAAAGAAGTTCCTGTGTAGTCTGGAAAAGAAAAGGGAGTTGCAGAGAAAGAATTTACAATTTTTCTCCAGCACTGCTCAGAGGGCAGGTGTTCTGATTGTTAATGCATCATCTTGCTCTTTATACAAAAATATCCCCAAGGTAGAGAAGGGTAGCTCATTGGGCTACACCATTCAGATTCCCTAAGGAGTTTCACAATCTTTGCTCTCTTCTGTTGTCACCAAGCCAGCTGCCAATTGCTAACTTTGCTTCCATGTGAACACCCTCCCTTCTACCACCCCTGCCAACCCCCAAGAAGGACATTCTTTATAGACGTGTCCCTAGTTCTTGGGACACATAAAATCTTCCACCTAAAAAATTGATGATTTAGGATTTAAATAGGTTTCTTTTTCAGTAAATTATTGTGAATCTGTTCCGTCATACCTGTTAAAGCCTGGGAGAACCAAATAAAACTGCTATTCTGAAACTGCACAAAAGTCAGACCCTGAATTATGGTGATGACCAAGGCACTGCCCTCTGTGAACCTGAAGCTCCAGTGACCTTCTGGCCTCACCCATTTCTGAACTATTCATGGTAGATGTTCAATATTTGTGTGTTATTTTTCATACACGTTTTAAGGTTATTCCAAAAACCTTAAAGAAAATTTGAATAACATTTTGTGACATTTGTATTAATCGATTCATGTATTTTTACTTCTCACTTTACATTTTTATAAAATGTCTTTACCTCGTAGCACTAATGATATTTTGTGAATTTGAGGGAGAAGTTGCCAAATGAAGACTGATATTTGAATTGAGGCTTAGCATTTTCTTTTAGTTTATCTTGGTGATAGCACTCTTTTATTGGGAAAGCTAATATAAGTATGCAACTCTTACAAAATATGAGAAAGTATCATTTTTCTACTTAAGAAGAAAACTTATTCCTGCTGATTAGGTTTTTCTGAATAATTTAAATTATAATTGTTGTTTGGAAATATATTAATCCTCTAAAACTCTGGAATTTGAGAGAATTAGGGGAAAGTATAGAATAAAAGGGAGTATATTTGGCAACATCATTGGTTGATGTGATGGTTAATTTTATTTGGGCCATGAGATGCCCAGGTATTTGGCCAAGCATTATACTAGATGATTCTGTGAGGATGTTTTGGATGATATCAACATTTAAATTAGTAGACAGAGTAAAACAATCTGCTTTACCTAATGTGGGTGGGCCTCAATCAATTCAGTTGAAGGCCTAAATAGAATAAAAAGCCTGACCCTTCCAGGAGAAAGAGGGAAGTCTTTCCATCTGACTGCCTTTGAATTGGAACAGTGGCTTTTTTCTGCCTTCAGACTCAAACAGAAACTTCAGCTCTTCCTAGGTCTTGAGCCTTCTGGCCTTTGGGCTGTAACTATCCCATCAGTTCTCCCAGTTGTCAGGCCTCTGAACTTGGACTAGACGTATACCATAAGCTCTCTTGGGTTTCCACTTTCCCAGTCCACCCTGCAGATCTTGGGAATTGTCCATAATTGTGTGACCTGGTTCCTTATAATAAATCTTTTTCTTTCAAGACTTCTCGGGGAGATGGCAGAGTAGGAGGATCACCTTGCCCCATGATGCAACTAGATAATACCCACGTCAGTGTAAATAACCCAGAAAATTACCTGAAGACTGGCAGAACAGATTCTCCACAGCTAAATGTAGAGAAGAGGCTGTATTGAAGAGGGTGGGAAGGGCAGAGATGTGGTTGGGAGCCAAGTGTACCTGCAGGACTGTCATGGGAGAGCAGTACTGGCTGGCATGGAGAGGAGAGAGGGGCATATCCCCACAACAGCCACCTCAGGCATGGGGGACCCACACAGGGAGGACAGATCCCCTTTGAAAACCAGTGGAGCCTAACAATCAATGGGGCTTAACACCTGGAACTTTAAAACTCAGAGGCCTGGGCTCTGGGAGAGGCTGGAGGGTCGAGTCCTTGCCCTTGAAGAGATCACACAACAAACAACTCTGCTGAGAAACAGCATGGAAGCAGCAGCTGGAAAAACATGGGAAAGAAATTTATTTACTAATTTCAGAGCATGGGCTATGGAGGCAGGGATCTTTGAGAGACCTCTCCAAGAACAAAAGGGCTGGCAGGTGCCATTTCCCTCTCCTGACTCCAACCCTAGATACATAGACCCTGTGGGAACCAGCTCAGCATCAAGACTGTCTAGTTCACTAACAGTGTGCCCTTCCTCCAAGCCCTTCTGTAGATTTGCCCCCTTCAACCTAGCTGGCTTTGGCAGGAGTCTTCCCCAGCATGGCTACAGATCCCCTCCCGAGTGGACTGGAATGGATGTTGATGGCACTTTGAACCCTCTCCCTGCATTCTACAGATCTGCCCCCTCTAATACACCCTTGGCTGGAGTCCATCCAAAGCAGTGCTGGCAGCCTGGCAGTGTGTAAGCAGCCCCAACAGGGATCAGCACCACTCCTGCTCTGGGGAGATGGAAAGATAACCACAAAGACCAGTCCAACTGTGACTCCAGCAGTGGGACTAAGGGCAGACGTTGAGTCTGACTGCAGGCCCTGCCCACAGATGGAAGCTTCTCAGGGGACAACACAGGGAAAGTACTCTGCAGTTCAGTGCTACTGCATCTCTGGCAAACACCTGGTCTAACCCAACTCAAGCCCAGCGTGGCTCCCAACTGACGCATTAATGACACAGGGACCAAAACCTGCCAATATTAGGCAGAGAACCATTGCGGATAACTGGACTGAGGGCAAACATGGCATAGCCACAATAGTAGGGCACATGCAACACACATGGGTGACACCCCTGAAGTCTCAGGTTCTGGTGAACAGGGGGCACTGCGCTGCAGGGTACTATAGGACCTCTTCTTCATAAGGCCACTCCTTTCAAGAGCAGGACACGTAGCTGACTTTCCTAACACATAGAAACAGACACAGAAAGTTAGACAAAATGAAGAGTCAGATGACGAGGTCCCAAAGAAAGAACAGGACAAAATCACGCCAAGAGAGCTAGATGAAATAGAATTAAGTAATATGCCTGATAGAGAATTTAAAGTAATGGTCATAAAGATATTTACTGGACTTGAGAAAAGAATAGAGGAGTTTAGCGAGACCCTCAACAAGGAGATGGAAAACATAACAAGGAACCAATTAGAGATGAAGAACTCAATAACTGTAATTTAAAATACACTGGATGGAATAAATAATAGACTAGAAGAAGCAGAAGAAAAGATCAGTGACCTGGAGGACAGAGTAGTGCAAAGCAATCCAGCTGAACAGGAGAGACGAAAAAAAAAAAAAGACGAGGAAATTTATATATATATATATATAAATAGAACAATGGAACTCGGCAATGCCATCAAGTGTAATAACATTTGCATTGTAGGGATGCCAGAAGGAGAAGAGAGAGAAAAGGGGGCAGAAAATTTATTTGAAGAAATAATAGCTGAAAAGTTTTTGAATCTGGGAAGGAAACAGAAATCCAGATCCAGAAGGTCTAGTGTGGCCCCAGCAAAATCAACAAAAGCAGATCCACAGATACATAGTAATTAAAATGGCAAAAAGTAGTGATAAAGAGAAATTTTAAAGCAGCAAGAGAAAAGAAAATAGTGCATACAAAGGAAACCCCATAAGGCTATCAGCTGATTTTTCAACAGAAACTTTGTAGGCCAGAAGGGAATAGCATGATATATTCAATGTGCTGCAACAAAAAAAAACTCTGTCAAGGATGACAAAAAGTAGTCAAGGATGCTCTATCCAGCAAGACTATCATTCAGAATAGAAGGAGAGATAAAGAGTTTCCTGACCAAAAAAAAAAAAAGCTAAAGGAATTCATGATCACTTAACCAGCCCTACAAGAAATGTTAAAGGGAACTCTTTGAGTGGAAAGAAAAGACCATAAGTAGGAGTAAAAAAAGGAAGCATAAAAGCAGTAAAATGAAGTATATCTATAAAAAAAATCAGTCAAGGGATTCACAAAACAAAAGGATGTTAAGTATGACACCATATACCTAAAACATGGGGGGGGGGGGGAGAAGAATAAAGAATGGGTTCAAATTTAAGTGACCATCAACTTACTTTAGACTGCTATATGCATAAGATGTTATATATAAATCTAATAGTAACCACAAATCAAAGACTGGTAATAGATATGCAAAAAATAAAGAGAAAAGAATACAAATATGTCACTAAAGAAAGACAGCAAACCATGAAAGAAAGCAAGTGAAGAAAGGAACAGAGAAGAACTACAAAAACAACCACAAAGCAAATAACAAAATGGCAGTAAATATGTATCTATCAATACTTTGGATTAAATGGGCTAAATGCTCCAATCAAAACACAGGGTGATGGCATGGATAGCCAGACCCATCTATATACTACATACAACAGACTCATTTCAGACCTAAAGATACATGCAGATTAAAAATGAAGGGATGGAAAAGCATTTATCATGCATATAGAAGTGGAAAGCCAGAGTAGCAATAGTTGTATCTGACAAAAATAGACTTTAAAGCAAAGACTGTAACAAGAGACAAGGAAAAACACTACATAATCATAAAGGGACCAATCCAGCAAGAAGATAAAACAGTTGTAAATATTTATGTACCCAAGATGGGAGCGCTAATAACAAACAAGGAAGTAATTGATAGTAACACAATAATAGGGGACTTTAACACCCCATTTATATCAGTGGATAGGTCATCCAAACTGAAAATCAATAGGGAAATAGTGGCTTTGAATGGCACATTTGACCAGATGGATCTAACATATATTCAGAACATTCCATCCTAAAACAGCAGAACACACATTCCTTTCAATGCACATGGAACATTCTCCAGAATAGATCACATGTTAAGCCAGAAAACAAGTCTCAACAAATTCAAAAAGATTGAAGTCATACCAGGCATCTTTTCTGACCACAATTCTATGAAACTTGGAAATCAACCACTAGAAAAAATCTGGAAAGAACATAAGTACATGGAGATTAAATAACATGCTACTATTAAACAATGAATAGGTCAACCAAGAAATCAAAGAGGAAATAAAAAATAAAGGGAGACAAATGAAAATGAAAACACAGTGATCCAAAATCCTTAGGATGCAGTAAAAGTTGTTTTAAGATGGAAGTTTATAGCAATACAGGGCTACTCAAGGAGAAAGAAAAATCTCAAGTAAACAACCTAACCTTACACCTAAAAAAGCTAGAAAAAGTAGAACAAACAAAACCCAAAACCAGGAGAAGAAAAGGAATAATGAATATTAAAGCAGAAATAAATGAAACAAACAAACAAAACCGATGTAACAGATCAGTGAAACCAGTAGCTGGTTCTTTGAAAAGATCACAAAATTGGTCAACGTTTTAGCCAGGCTCATCTGAAAAAAATAGAAGACTCAAAAAAACAAAATCAGAGGTGAAAGAGGAGAAATATAAAGGACTTTAAGAGAATATTATGAAAAATTATATGCCAACAAACTGGACAACCTAAATGAAATGAATAAATTTCTGGAAACATATAATCTCCCCAAACTGAATCAGGAAGAAGTAGAAAATTTGAACAGACCAATTACCAGCAGCAAAATTGAATTAGTAATCAAAAAACTTCTGATAAACAAAAGTCCAGGATCAGATGGCTTTACAGGTGAATTCTACCAAACATTTAAAGAAGAGTAAATACTTGTCCTTCTCGAACTATTCCAAAAAAGAGAAGAGGAAGGAAAGCTTCCAAATTCATTCTGTGAGGCCCAAATCAGACAAAGACACTACAGAAAAGAGGACTATAGACCAATATCTCTGATGAACAGAGATGCAAAAATCCTCAACAAAACACCCAACAGTACATTTAAAACATCATTCACCTCAATTGAGTGGGGTTTCTTCCTGGGATGCAAGAGTGGTTCAATATTCATAAATCAATTAATATGATACATCACATCAATAAGAGAAAGAATACAAACCATATGATCATTTCAGTAAATGCAGAAAAAGCATTTGACAAAATGCAGCATCCATTCATGGTAAAAACCCTCAATAATGTAGAAGGAACATACCTGAACATAGTAAAGGCTATATATGTAAAACCCACAGCTAACATACTAAATGGTGAAAACCTGAGAGCTTTTCCCTTAAGATCGGGAACAAGACAAAGGCATCTACTCTCACCACTATTATTCAACATAGTATTGACAGTCCTAGCCACAGCAATCAGATAAGAAAAAGGAAACAAAAAGACATCCAGATTGGTAAGGAAGAAGTCAAACTTGTCACTATTTGCAGATGACATGATACTATTCATAGAAAACCTCAAATACTCCACCTAAATACTAGAAGAATTGATAAATGATTGCAGTTAGATCACAGGATACAAAATCAATATACAGAAATCCATTACATTTCTGTACACTAATGATGAAGTAGCAGAAAGAGAAATTAAGAAAACAATTCCATTTCCAGTTGCATTCAAAATAATGAAATACCTAGGAATAAACAACCACAGAGGTGAAAGACCTGTATTCTGGGAACTATGAAATGTTAATGAAAGCAACTGAAGACACCATAAACAAATGGAAAAACATTCCATGCTCTTGTTTGGGAGAACGAATATTGTTAAAATGTTCATACTACCCAAAGCATTCTACAGATACAAGGCAATCCCTATGAAAATGTCAATGGCATTTTTCACAGAACCATAACAAATAATCCTAAAATTTGTATGGAACCACAAAAGACCCCAAATAGCCAAAATTATCATGAAAGAGAAGAATAAAATTAGAGGTATCACAATCCCAGGTATTAAGAAGTACTACGAAGCTAGTAATCAAAACAGTATGGTACTGATACAAAACTTGGAAAGAATAGAGAGCCCAGAAATAAACCCACTATTGTATGGCCAATTAATCTCCAACAAAGGAGGCAAAAATATGTGACGGGAAAAAGTCTCTTCAACAAATGGTGTTGGGAAAACTGGACAGCTACATGCCAAAGAATGAAACTGGACCACCTCACACCATACACAAAAATAAATTCAAAATGGATTAAAGACCTACGTGTGAGATCTGAAACCATAAAAATCCTAGAAGAGAGCACAGGCTGTAATTTCTCTGACGTTGGCCATAGCAACATCTTTCTAGATATGTCTTCTGAGGCTTGGGAAAAATAAGCTGTTGGGACTACATTAAAATAAAAAGCTTCTGCACAGCAAAGGAAACAACCCACAAAACTAAAAGACCTACTGAATGGAAAGATATTTGCAAATGACATATCTGATAAAAGGTTAGCATGCAAAATATATAAAGAACTTCTGCAACTCAACATCCCCAAAGCAAGTAATCCCATTACAAAATGGACAGGCGACATGAACAGGTATTTTTCCAGACAAGACATACAGATGGGCAACAGACACATGAGAAGATGGTCAACGTCACTTATCATCAGGGAAATGCAAATTAAAAACACAATGAGATATCACCTCACATGTATCAGAATGGCTAGTATCAAAAACACAAGAAACAACAGATGTTGACAAAGATGTGGAGAAAAAGGAACCCTTGTGCACTGTTGGTTGAATGCAAACTGTTGCAGCCACTGTGGAAAACAGTGGAGGTTCCTCAAAAAATTAAAAACAGAATTATCAAATGATTTGGTAATTCCTTTATTGAATATTTACCCAAATAAATGGAAACACTAATTCAAAATGATACATGTACCCCTATATTTATTATTATTTATAATAGCCAAATTATGGAGGCAGCCCATGTCCATTAATTGATGAATGGATAAAGAAGGTGTATACACACACACACACACACACACACACACACACACACACGCATAGGAATATTATATTATTTAGCCATAATAAGAAAGAAATTTTGCCATTTGCAACAACATGGATGGATCTAGAGGGTATAATGCTAAGTGAAAGAAGTTGGTCAGAGAAAGACAAACACCATATGACTTCATTCATATGAGGAATTTAAGAAATGAAACAAATTAACAAAAAAAAAATAGACAAAAAACCAAACCCTTAGCTATAGCGAACAAATTGATGGTTACTGGAGGGGAGGTAGATTGGGGAAGGGGGAAATAGGTGGAAGGAGATTAAGAGTTTGCTTATGATGAGCGCTGAGTAATGTATACAACTGTTGAATCACTATATTGTATACCTGAAACTAATATAACACTGTATGTAAACTGTACTGGAATTAAAATTCAAAAATATCTTTTTGCCTCTATCTAGAGGTCCTGTCTGCTTATCTATCTATTTACCTGTTTATCCACATCCTATTGGTCCTATTTTTCTGGAGAACCGTAACTAATGCATTTGGACTAAGTGGTTTTGATTCATAGATATAAACAGAGAGATGATGGAATGTAATTATTTTGAAAATTACAAACACCAGAGGGAACATTATACAAAATGACTTAATTTGTCCAGTTTCATAGTTTTCTAAAATATCTGATCTAAAAAAGAAATGATGCTGAGACAACAGGGAAAATTGAAATAATGTTTTAAAAGTGGTTGAGGACATTCCTTAAAATGTCTAGTGTTTGAAATGACTGCAGTAAATTTCCCCTCTGGTATATTTTAGGTATGGGATAAATAATGATTAAAATGAAGCAGTACACTTGGCATGTGATGAAAGGAAATCACGCCTCTGCCTTGTGATTATCAATTAATTCATGCTTTAATTATATTTTCATGAAACCATACAGTTATAAGCCCTAATTTGTGCTTGATATACATCGTGGCATTGTTTTACCATAAAAAAGCAAAGAATAGGTCCTCTTTGATAAGATTTTTTGGCCTCCCTAGTTGTTCTGTTACTCCTCAGTGCATTTCTGGATTAGAGAAAGTGGTTTCACCACGTTTAGAAAACACTTAGCTATGCAGGATGGACCGTATTTGAAACACTGTTTTAGAAAAGTGTAGATAGAGATCATTGGTCACGGGTTTTGTGGTTTTTGTTATTGATTGAGAGGTAACATTAAGTAAAGATGTTCTAAATTAGGACTAGGAATGATAAAAAATAGAGAAAAGTTAAAAATAAGCATAGATAAAACACGAGATGAAGAACTTGAAAATATTCCTTAAATGTATGGGATAAATTTAAGATTCTCTTTAGAATGTCAGGCCTCCACGTAAAGTCGATGGCTTTTGATCCTGGGTAATAGGGCATAGTATAACCAACCATAATTATTTCATGTTAAGATTTTTTTTTTCTATGCAAATCTTCAGTTTCTAGATTTTCTTGACTGTTTTGCCTGACGCTGGCTCCCCTAACAGTTGAACAAAAGGAAAAACCAAGACTTAAATACTTTGTTTTAATCCCCTAAGAAACTTGTTGAAATGTGAGGTTTTGAAGTATATGCATTTTACTTGTTTAAAAAACATAATGCTTCTAATACTTTGTATTTGAAGGGGTGTTGTTGGTGTTTTTTTAAACATGAAAGGCACTTTATGGTACATTGGCAGCCTCTGAAGGGGGTTGCTGGAGGGCGCAGGGCTGAGACTGTTGTCTGTACAAAATCAGGACTTCCCAGGAGAGTGGAGCTGTACATGCCTAAACCTGAATAGTTATAAATTGTGTGGGGGTGGAGGGGAACACGAACACAAGGGTTCTGTCTCCCTCAGATTCTCCAAACAAGACAATCTGAGTCCCTGAGAGCCCCCCGCTGTGGACTCTAGCCTGAGAGAACAGATTACGCAGATCCCTCCTTGTCAGCTATGTAAGGCCCCAACCTTAAATGCCGCGCAGGATGCTTTGTCTTTTAATTGTGAATTTGAATGGTCATTTCATTTTCCGTTTTCCTGTTTTCTAGGCTTTCTTACAAAAATCATTTTGTATTAGAGAGCAGAGGTGGGTGTACTTAGGGCCCATAAGGGCCACACTGCACCGTCCTGAGTGTGCCTGTAAGTGCAAGCATGCACGTGCTTAATGCATCGTTGTATTCAGCCAAAGCTCAGTGGGCCCATAACCCCCCCACTCTTGCCCTGCAGAAGGTGCCTCTGGTATGATCAGGTGGTCACAGACGGCTCCTGTGAGAAGTGTTCTGAACCCTTCCCCTCTCACTTTGCTTCTGATGTTGATGGAATGTTCCTAAGTACAGAGCCACTTGAAGGTAGGACTGTGTTTTCTTCTTTGTCTCACCCCAGTGTCTAGCCCAATGCCTGGCCCACTTATTTGTCTAGTGAGCATCAGGAAACAATCCTGAGGAAAGACAAGGCTTGAAGCCTGGTGGCATACAAGACCTAGGCCCCACCCCAATTCAGCCCACTTGATACAATATTCTTTCTCATTAACTGAAAGCTCTACCATGGAGAAGCTTCCCAGTTGGGAGATCTGTACCACCCCCAGAACCTTCTTGGCTAAGGCTCACAGTGACTGAAGACAGACAGCAGCCTCCATTCTGTACCACTGTCAACGTCTGCTGAGAACCCCGACTCCGCGTGATTCTTACTCTTTCTGTCTTACTCGCCGTTGTCACAACATACTCTTTTCCTTTTCTAAAGCTAGCTGTCTCCTTGTCTAGACAACTCCCCCTCCCTTCCATCTGCAGATGGCTTTGTCTGGAAAGCCCACAGACTTTCTCTCTACCAAGAACTTCCCCAGGATGTATAGGCAATTAAGCTAGTCTGACTCTCGAGGTGTTACTCCTGTTAGTAGGCATTTGCCAAATAAGTAAGCCTTTGCCAAAAAGAAAGTGACAGCATTTTTCCTCTCTTAGTGAATTATTTGGGATGTTTATTCCTTTCAGTGGTTAAGGAACACATCAGGATGAGCATCTCAAAAGCAAGGTTCTGGTTGGCCAAGGTTCCTTTCAGATTTTTTTGGTCATTTGCATCCAGGGGCCCTGGATTTTAGGAAACAAATTTCCTCAAGATCAGGTAAAATTGAGAGGTACAAAACTGGGCCATCCAGATGCGTGATTCATGTCTCATAAAATTGGAAAGCTTATTTCTTTCTCAGCTTTAGTCTGATTTTAATTCAGCTTTCTGATTAGACCCTCCTGCAGTGCCTTTGTGTTTGTCTTTCTCCTGCCAAGGTGCGTATCGAGTCTTTGGTTGCCAGGTCTCAGAGTTGCGATCTTTATTTACTGTGTGCCCCCCCCCCCCCAAACCTCTTATTAGAGAAAAATTGAACTGGACAGGTCTCTCCCAAGGGCAGTTTTTAATACAGCCTGTTCTTACATACTATGACATGATAAACTAATCAATCAGTTGTGTGGTATTCTGGATACACTAACAAATCCCCAGATTTGCAAATGATTTCCTCTTTCATGTAGTTTAAAGCAGATTCTGATTTATTCCAATAATCCTGCTCATTGCTTTATGATATCCTTTCTTAGGTGGAAGAACACTATGAATAGCCAGTCTGCTGCGGTCATTGCTGATGTGCTAGTAAAAGTTTTGATAATTGCCAGTTATATTCGTATCTACACCACAGCCATTAGCAAATCAGCAGAAAAGATGATGATGCACATAAAACTTGCAATAACATGATTCATGTTTATTACAATTAAAAAATCTATAAATACTGTGTACTGTGACTTGAAACAACACACTAACATATTCTTATGCTTGTTCCTCAATAATGCGTGTCTTATGCTTAATTAACTTTACCTGTGTAATAGCATTTGGGAAGAGACTTACATTTAGAATTTTTTTTGAGGTAAAAGCAACTATAGTTATTCAGTTTTTTCCACATAAAATGACAAAACTTGGAAAACTTACAAATTGCGACTTCCTGACCCATGTACCTATGAAATACTTTTATAAATACCATGGCAAAAATTCAACCACATTCTCAGTTTATTTCATCACTATTTGGATTTGTCAAAACCAGGTTGGGTTTTACAGTATGTTCTATGTGAATCTCATCAGTCGTTGGTTAAACAGGGATGGCCATAATACCAATCTCATGGGACTGCTATAAGAAGGTAATAACCTTAGTATACCATGACCTACAGCACAGTACGTATTGGCTGTTATCATTATCGAGCCCAACCTAGTGATGATTCTTCAAAATCAGTATTTTAATATATTTTTTGATGACAGGAATGAAAAGGAATTATCTACTAATAGATTAGATTTTAATATCAAATGTCATAAGCAGTATAAAATTTAAATGTCCTTCCCGTGTAATTTATCTTACTATTACAACTTTCCGATTTATTATTTCAGTGACCTCCTGACGCAATCGAATAGAAAAACATTCCTCTTTAGGCCGACGACATTGAATTTCCATCTCCAGCCCTAGAAGGTGGTTCATCTTGTTGTCATGTTATTCTCTAAAGGAGCAGCTTTATATAATCTGTGCGGAAGCTATTGTTATTTCATTAATAACTCTCCAACAATGATAAGCAGTGCTTTCCTGAAACCTGTTTTGTTCACTTGCTTGGGGGCATACTTTAAGATTAATTTCATGTGGGAGGTCTTTGAAGAGTCGGTGCTGATGAAAAACCAAACATATTACTGGAACAGCACTGAGGGTCTTTGTGGGGGGAGGAGGGGCTGAGGTGGGGATACCTGTTTCCTAAAGTGGGGCTTCTGGCATTTCTGGTGGTATTTGCCAGACTGTTCTATAATTGGTCCTGGAAGATTCTCTGGGAAATGGTATCACAGTAGTCAGATAAGTTTATTGCTCATTCTGTGCCCACTTTGGGAGGTCCACACTGCATGTTAGCTAATTAAAAGCTCTGAGTAGTCTTGGAGCAAAGAAACGCTCGGAGAAACAATTTTCTTTGGTACAGTACTGTGGAATTTTAAACAAGCAGTTTTTTCAAGTACTTGAGCCTCTCCAAAGCTGTGTCTTGAGGCCAGTTTTGGCCCTAGCTGCTGCTATGACTGACTTGTGTGGCAATGGGGGGTGACCCTTGAGCCAGGCAAGGGTTAGAAATAGTTTTTCAGCTTCTATAATGGAATGTGAACTCTGTGCTTTCATGTTTGATATCCTGAGTTCTTCCTTTGGGCACGAACACAAGGTACCTACCCTGCAGGCTTTATCCTTAGAGTTTAAACTTGAGATAGCTTCCATCTATATCAGTCTGTAACAGTTGCATTGGGGGAAGAGGAATACAGAAAATAATCGTCGTCTCTTTTCTATTAATTCAAGTTTCATTCATGAATTAATGATCGCAGTTCACAAAAGAGCTACATTCCTTGGTTTATTCAGGATAGTTCTCCATAAAAACACCCTTACTAAATTACATTAACCCTGTACCCTTGAATTCTATAGAAAATATGTAATATATAATATTGGGATCGTTTTCTAGCCTTCTGCATATCTTTGTTGAAGAGATGGGTATTGCTATATGTCCTTTGTTTAAATTCCCTTACTAGTACTTCTTGATACATTCTGTTTTGAATTTAGTAGTAAAAATGTTTATTGTTTTCCTTAAAAACACTGACAGTGGTTATTTTATCTTCTCAGATGTATCAAATATAATTAATATTCTTTCATGTTTTCCTTTTTGCCTAGGCTTCCAGGAAGATCAAAGTCAAATTTTTTTTTTAAAGTTTATTTATTTTTGAGACAGAGACAGAGCATGAATGGGGGAGGGTCAGAGAGACAGGGAGACACAGAATCGGAAGCAGGCTCCAGGCTCTGAGCCATCAGCCCAGAGCCCGACGCGGGGCTCGAACTCACAGACCGCAAGATCGTGACCTGAGCTGAAGTCGGACGCTTAACCGACTGAGCCACCCAGGCGCTCCAAAGTCAAATTTAATATACACCACAGTGATATCTGTACATGCTTTTCTTTAAAAAATAGGCTTATAGAGGGGAGGGACAAGATGGTGGCGTAGGAGGACGCTGGGCTCACCGCGTCCTGCTGATCACTTAGATTCCATCTACACCTGCCTAAGTAACCCAGAAAACCTCCAGAAGACTAGCAGAATGGAGTCTCCGGAGCCAAGTGCAGATGAGAGACCCACGAAGAGGGTAGGAAGGGAGGAGAGGCGGTGTGGGCTACATGGACTGGCAGGAGGGAGCCAGGGTGGAGGGGCGGCCCGCCAGCCAAGCAGAGCCCCCGAGTTTGGCTTGCAAAAGTGGAGGGGCCAGACGGAGTGTGTTCAGACAGCAAGCGGGACTTAACATCTGATAGGT
Organism: Panthera leo; assembly: GCF_018350215.1. Taxonomy (NCBI): domain Eukaryota; kingdom Metazoa; phylum Chordata; class Mammalia; order Carnivora; family Felidae; genus Panthera; species Panthera leo. Next base: position 91,528,130 of record NC_056685.1, on the reverse strand, counting down.
TATAAGCTAACAGCTCTGCTCTGAGAACAGGAGGGCTGGAGGACAACGGGAGGGAGAGTTGTTGGGCCCTGGACGACAGAGCGCAGCTTGGCGGGGGACAAAGGCGCTCGCCAGTGCCATCTCCCTCGCCCATCCCCCAGCCAAAATCCCAAAGGGAACCGGTTCCTGTCAGGGAACTTGCTTGCACCATGCAAACACCCAACACTGTACTTCCGTGGCTCCATCCCTACAGCGGCGGGTCTGATTCCCTCCCGGTGCTGCAGGGCCCCTCCTGAAGCGGATCTCTGAAGGAAAAGTAAGCTGAGCCTGCCCCTCCCGCCCCCGTGCACCTTGCCAATCCACCCCAGCTAATACACCAGATCCCCAGCACCACAAGCCTGGCAGAGTGCAAGTAGCCCTGACGGGCCACACCACCCCACAGTGAATCCCGCCCCTAGGAGTGGGGAAGAGAAGGCACACACCAGTCTGACTGTGGCCCCAGCGGTGGGCTGGGGGCAGACATCAGGTCTGACTGCGGCCCCGCCCACCAGCGCGAGTTATTCAAGACAGCACAGGGGAAGTGCCCTGCAGTTCTATCCAAAATGATGAAATGGAAGAATTCCCCTCAAAAGAATCTCCAGGAAATAACGACAGCTAACAAACTGATCAAAAAGGATTTAAACAATATAACAGAAAGTGAATTTAGAATAATAGTCATAAAATTAATCGCTGGCTTGAAAACAGTATAGAGGACAGCAGAGAATCTATTGCTACAGAGATCGAGGGACTAAGGAACAGCCAGAAGGAGCTAAAAAATGCTATCAACGAGCTGCAAAATAAAATGGAGACAACCACGGCTGGCATTGAAGAGGCAGAGGAAAGAATAGGGGAACTAGAAGATAAAATTGTGGAAAAAGAGGAAGCTGAGAAAAAGAGAGATAAAAAAATCCAGGAGTATGAGAGGAAAATTAGAGAACTAAGTGATGCACTAAAGAGAAATAATCTATGCATAATTGGATTCCAGAGGAGGAAGAGAGAGGGAAAGGTGCTGAAGGTGTACTTGAAGAAATAATAGCTGAGAACTTCCCTGATCTGGGGAAGGAAAAAGGCATTGAAATCCAAGAGGCACAGAGAACTCCCTTCAGATGTAACTTGAATCGATCTTCTGTATGACATATCATAGTGAAACTGGCAAAATACAAGGATAAAGAGAAAATTCTGAAAGCAGCTAGGGATAAACGTGCTCTAACATATAAAGGGAGACCGATAAGACTCGTGACGGATCTGTCTACTGAAACTTGGCAGGCCAGAAAGGCATGGCAGGAAATCTTCAATGTGATGAACAGAAAAAAATATGCAGCCGAGAATCCTTTATCCAGCAAGTCTGTCATTTAGAATAGAAGGAGAGATAAAGGTCTTCCCAAACAAACAAAAACTGAAGGAATTTGTCACCACTAAACCAGCCCTACAAGAGATCCTAAGGGGGATCCTGTGAGACAAAGTACCAGAGACATTGCTACAAGCATGAAACCTATGGACATCACAATGACTCTAAACCCATATTCTATAACACTGAATGTAAATGGACTAAATGCACCAACCAAAAGACATAGGGTATCAGAATGGATAAAAAAAACGAGACCCATCTATTTGCTGTCTACAAGAGACTCATTTTAGACCTGAGGACACCTTCAGATTGAGAGTGAGGGGATGGAGAACTATTTATCATGCCACTGGAAGTCAAAAGAAAGCTGGAGTAGCCATACTTATATCAGACAAACTAGACTTTAAATTAAAGGCTGTAACAAGAGATGAAGAAGGGCATTATATAATGATCATAGGGTCTATCCATCAGGAAGAGCTAACAATTATAAATGTCTATGTGCCGAATACGGGAGCCCCCAAATATATAAAACAATTACAAACAACCCTATTGATAAGAATGTGGTAATTGCAGGGGACTCTAACACTCCACTTACAGAAATGGATAGATCATCTAGACACATGGTCAATAAAGAAACAAGGGCCCTGAATGATACATTGGATCAGATGGACTTGACAGATGTATTTAGAACTCTGCATCCCATAGCAACAGAATATACTTTCTTCTCGAGTGCACATGGAACATTCTCCAAGATAGATCACATACTGGGTCACAAAACAGCCCTTCATAAGTATACAAGAATTGAGATCATGCCATGCATACTTTCAGACCACAATGCTACGAAGCTTGAAATCAACCACAGGAAAAAGTCTGGAAAACCTCCAAAAGCATGGAGGTTAAAGAACACCCTACCAAAGAATGAATGGGTCAACCAGGTAATTAGAGAAGAAATTAAAAAATATGGAAACAAACGAAAATGAAAATACAACAATCCAAATGCTTTGGGATGCAGTGAAGGCAGTCCTGAGAGGAAAATACATTGCAATCCAGGCCTATCTCAAGAAACAAGAAAAATCCCAAATACAAAATCTAACAGCACACCTAAAGGAAATAGAAGCAGAACAGCAAAGACACCCTAAACCCAGCAGAAGAAGAGAAATAATAAAGATCAGAGCAGAAATAAACAATATAGAATCTAAAAAAACTGTAGAGCAGATCAACGAAACCAAGAGTTGGTTTTTTGAAAAAATAAACAAAATTGATAGAGCTCTAGCCAGGCTTCTCAAAAAGAAAAGGGAGATGACCCAAATAGATAAAATCATGAATGAAAATGGAATTATTACAACCAATCCCTCGGAGATACAAGCAATTATCAGGGAATACTATGAAAAATTATATGCCAACAAACTGAACAACCTGGAAGAAATGGACAAATTCCTAAACACCCACACACTTCCAAAACTCAATCAGGAGGAAATAGAAAGCTTGAACAGACCCATAACCAGTGAGGAAATTGAATCGGTTATCAAAAATCTCCCAACATATAAGAGTCCAGGACCAGATGGCTTCCCAGGGGAGTTCTACCAGACGTTTAAAGCAGAGATAATACCTATCCTTCTCAAGCTATTCCAAAAAATAGAAAGGGAAGGAAAACTTCCAGACTCATTCTATGAAGCCAGTATTACTTTGATTCCTAAACCAGACAGAGACCCAGTAAAAAGAGAACTATAGGCCAATATCCCTGATGAATATGGATTTAAAAATTCTCAATAAGATACTAGCAAATCAAATTCAACAGCATATAAAAAGAATTATTCACCATGATCAAACGGGATTCATTCCTGGGATGCAGGGCTGGTTCAACATTCGCAAATCAATCAACGTGATACGTCACATTAATAAAAGATAACCATATTATCCTGTCAGTTGATGTAGAAAAAGCATTTGACAAAATTCAGCATCCTTTCTTAATAAAAACCCTTGGGAAAGTCGGGATAGAAGGAACATACTTAAACATCATAAAAGCCATTTATGAAGAGCCCACAGCTAACATCATCCTCAGTGGGGAAAAACTGAGAGCTTTTTCCCTGAGATCAGGAACATGACAGGGATGTCCACTCTCACTGCTTTTGTTTAACATAGTGTTGGAAGTTCTAGCATCAGCAGACAACAAAAGGAAATCAAAGGCATAAAAATTGGCAAAGATGAAGTTAAGCTTTCACTTTTTGCAGATGACATATTATACATGGAAAATCTGATAGACTCCACCAAAGTCTGCTAGAACTGATACATGAATTTAGCAAAGTTGCAGGATACAGAATAAATGTACAGAAATCAGTTGCATTCTTATACACTAATAATGAAGCAACAGAAAGACAAATAAAGAAACTGATCCTGGTCACAATTGCACCAAGAAGCATAAAATACCTAGGGATAGATCTAACGAAAGATGTAAAAGATCTGTATGCTGAAAACTATAGAAAGGTTATGAAGGAAATTGAAGAAGACATAAAGAAATGGAAAAACATTCCATGCTCATGGGTTGGAAGAATAAATATTGCCAAAATGTCAATACTACCCAAAGCTATCTATACATTCAATGCAATCCCAATCAAAACTGCACCAGCATTCTTCTCGAAACTAGAACAAGCAATCCTAAAATTCATATGGAACCACAAAAGGCCCCGAATAGCCAAAGTAATTTTGAAGAAGAAGACCAAAGCAGGAGGCATCACAATCCCAGACTTTAGCCTCTACTACAAAGCTGTAATCATCAAGACAGCATGGTATTGGCATAAAAACAGACACATAGACCAATGGAATAGAATAGAAACCCCAGAACTAGACCCACAAACGTATGGCCAACTCATTTTTGACAAAGCAGGAAAGAACATCCAATGGAAAAAAGACAGTCTCTTTAACAAATGGTGCTGGGAGAACTGGACAGCAACATGCAGAAGGTTGAAACTAGACCACTTTCTCACACCATTCACAAAAATAAACTCAAAATGGATAAAGGACCTGAATGTGAGACAGGAAACCATCAAAACCTTAGAGGAGAAAGCAGGAAAAGACCTCTCTGACCTCAGCCATAGCAATCTCTTACTCGGCAGATCCCCAAAGGCAAGGGAATTAAAAGCAAAAGTGAATTACTGGGACCTTATGAAGATAAAAAGCTTCTGCACAGCAAAGGAAACAACCAACAAAACTAAAAGGCAACCAACGGAATGGGAAAAGATATTTGCAAATGACACATCGGACAAAGGGCTAGTATCCAAAATCTATAAAGAGCTCATCAAACTCCACACCCGAAAAACAAATAATCCAGTGAAGAAATGGGCAGAAAACATGAATAGACACTTCTCTAAAGAAGACATCCGGATGGCCAACAGGTACATGAAAAGATGCTCGTTGCTCCTCATCAGGGAAATACAAATCAAAACCACACTCAGACATCACCTCACACCAGTCAGAGTGGCCAAAATGAACAAATCAGGAGACTATAGATGCTGGCGAGGATGTGGAGAAACGGGAACCCTCTTGCACTGTTGCTGGGAATGCAAATTGGTGTAGCCGCTCTGGAAAACCGTGTGGAGGTTCCTCAAAAAATTAAAAATAGACCTACCCTATGACCCAGCAATAGCACTGTTAGGAAGTTACCCAAGGGATACAGGAGTACTGATGCATAGGGGCACTTGTACCCCAATGTTTATAGCAGCACTCTCAACAATAGCCACATTATGGAAAGAGCCTAAATGTCCATCAAGTGATGAATGGATAAAGAAATTGTGGTTTATATACACAATGGAATACTACATGGCAATGAGAAAGAATGAAATATGGCCCTTTGTAGCAACGTGGATGGAACTGGAGAGGTTATGCCAAGTGAAATAAGCCACACAGGGAACGACAGATACCATATGTTTTCACTCTTATGTGGATCCTGAGAAACTTAACAGAAACCCATGGGAGAGGGGAAGGAAAAAAAAAAGAGGTTAGAGTGGGAGAGAGCCAAAGCATAAGAGACTCTTAAAAACTGAGAACAAACTGAGGGTTGATGGGGGATGGGAGGGAGGGGAGGGTGGGTGATGGGCATTGAGGAGGGCACCTTTTGGGATGAGCACTGGGTGTTGTATGGAAATCAATTTGACAATAAATTTCATATATTGAAAATAATAAAAAAGGCTTATAAAAATAAATTAAAAACAACTTGTAGATTACTTCAGTTCCCTTGGAAGGAGATGGTACTTAAATTTTATATTAATAGTGAAACGTACTTTTTATGCAAAGCCTGTGCTCAGAAAATTTACCTTCAAATCATCTTAACTGATAATTTTTTCATAAAGATAAATGTATATGTGTATTAGGTTTCATACCAGCTTTTAAAGCTCCTTAATTCATTATATAGCAAAATTCTTGTGTATAGAAATTGTGGTTAAAAAAATACTGAAATGCTTTATACAATTAGGCCTATTAAACATTTTAGAATATTACTTAAGCACAATAATTTTCTAAAGGTTTTCAGTAGTTAAAAAGTACCCAATAAGTGAAACACTAAAATGTAATGAAAAGTAGATGTTGGCCATGAAATCTATAAATATAGGTAATATTAATTTTTTAAAATTAATCTTCCTTGTGGCGCCTGGGTGGCTCAGTCAGCTAAGCCTCTGACTTTAGCTCAGATCATGACCTCATGATCTCATGGCTTATGAATTCAAGCTCACATCAGGCTCTTTGCTGACAGCTCAGAGCCCGGAGCCTGCTTCAGATTCTGTGTCTCCCTCTCTTTCTCCCCCTCCCCCACTCACAGTCTATCTCTCTGTCTCTCAAAAATAAATAAACATTAAAAAAATTTAAAATTACTCTTCCTTGATTACTTCTAGAACATGCTAAAGGTGCAGGTTTAGCCAGTGGAAATCTGAGGTACTATCTCTCAGGCAACATTTCTTAGATGTTTGTGCAGGCATTGATGGGAACTGTTAGTACACTGGTTTCATTCTAATTTTGAATATTGTGTTGAATTATGAGTTTTAATGAGAGGCAACACATTGAGCATGTCATGTGTTGTAATGTAACAGCAGTAAGTCATTTTTATGTATGTTCTTGTATGATTTTGACCACCCTCTAGACTTCCATTAATTTCGAATGTTAATAATGAAGAAAAATGAGCTTTAAGGATCTGTAGTCACATTTTATTATGTCTAATTTCATTTACATATTTTTCTTGATTCCAGCAGAGCCCAGGACTGTTTTTACAATTATCCCAAATAGGAGCCATTTCTTCAATTCTCTATTCTCAAACAATTCTCTCCCTTTTTGTCTCGGTTACAGGAATTCATAATATAATTGGTATAAATAAAGGCTGTATGCCTAAGGGAGTAGAAAGTCAGGGGAAGGGAATGATGACTGAACTCAAATCTTAATATGCAATCTTTTGGAAAAGGCTAGTGGGCCTAGCCTGGGTAGACTTAGAGACAGAACTAGAGCCAATGGATTGAAGCCACAAGAACGTAGACATCAGCCCTAAAAAGAAAAACTTCTTAAAATTACACGTGTTAAAAATAGAATCGACTACCTTGTAGAATTACTGGGTATGTTTAAGCAGAGCTTCTAAGCCAATTTACAGATGTTAAAACATCTGTTTCATGGAATCACAAAGCTCCCTATTCTTCACACTGTACTATGTGCTTTGTGTCATTTATCTGTTTCCCCGTCTGCAGGAAGAACCCCTTGAGGGCAGCACCTGTGTATTACTCATTTTTGCACCTCCATCCCATAGCACAGTGCTTGGCACATAGTAGATGTTCAACAAATGTTTGTTGAGTGGCTGGAGTTTGATATAATGATTTTTAAACTTTTTTTTTTTTTTAACCTGTCCTCCAAACTGAAGTCTGACATGGAGGTCTAGTATGTGAAAGAGATAAAAATGGAACTATGCGGGTTAAGTGGAGTGCTAGGGTTCTAGAGACCTACCCTTAAACACCTCTGAAGAACACAGGTTAAGAACCACTGATGTATAAACTTGAACTTGGAAGAATTCTTTAGTTTACTTTTTGCTCTTTAGGTCTTTGATTCTTAATCTTTTTGTTTCACATTTTCTGTGTTTCGTTTTAAGACTTTTTCTTGCCCTCACCATGTTTTCTGAGGTGAAGAGCCATATGCTAAATAGAAGAGGCACGTGCTTGGATCTACCTCCAGATACAATTTCATAGGTTCTTAAGCTGGAAAGGCTGTACGATACATTCCCCAGTTCTTGCTGAAGTATTTTCACTATGGGCTTTTAGTTTCCATACATTGTGGGTGGCGATACCATGTCCTCCATGTTCTGGCACCTGGCGCTGCCTGTGGATTAGGTGGGAGCTTGGTAAGCCCGTAGTCGTTAGCCAAACGTGAAATTACATTTCGTAGAAGCCAGGAAAATAAAGGGAAGGGGAGGCCCAAGACTGCAGATGGAAATGGGGGTCTAAATGACCGCAGCCTTGCTTCTTTCTTTGCACTTGGGCAGAGAGGGGATGAGGACTGGAGACTCATGCTAGTGATGAGTTCTGTCAGCAAACTGGCCAAGGAGGCAGAGGAAAGGGGGAGAACGAATGGCTAGAAGAGATGGGAGAGATGGGTCCGTGGCCTGGGTGTTGCTTCCAAGCAAGGGATTTTCATAATCCAAGTGCTTCTATGTCTGGAATTCCGTGTATGACCTGTACTAGTCATCCTAGTGATAACGCTTTCCAACCTTGAGTATCTGTTAAAAGAAGACTTTGATTAAATGCACTGACCAGAGATAGGAGAATACTGGGATTGATTATGCTTTGCTTAGATGAAGTAAGGAATTGAAGTGATGGGGATGAGATATTTTTGATGCTATCAGTTTGGAGATCTTTGACCCTATTTTTAAGAGCTCTGACACCATGATGGAAATAAACTGGAGCCATTTTATTGTGTTTGGTCAGCTAACTAGAGATTAGATATATTAGAAGAGAACTAGTCTGGGGTAGAGGGAAAGAGAAGGTAGAGGAGAGGCTAAAGAGAAATAAAGGGAGCCAGAAAGTATTTGGAAGAACATCATAAACCTTGTTCACATGCACCCTATAGCCACCTTCATCTAGCAGCTTTCATATATAATTACTTGGATGAACAAGTGAATGGATTCAGTAGGCCCTCAGCAAATCCTAGTTGGGTTGAAGTAGGAAAGAAGTAAAAGACATAACTGACTACCGGCAACAAGGTTGGGGATGATAAGGGGCCTTAAAATGACCTTGTGGGCTGACAATGAAACATCCCTGTTGAAATGTTCTGTAAGCAGGTTTTAGGTTGAAACTGGTTTTGCATATGGAACAATTTTCAAAATCCTTATCAGTACCAAACAGGTGAGTAACTTATTTGTCTGAACCATTCTCCATTTAGCATTCACCACAAGCTGTGTGCTCCACGTCACTTCCCCGTCCCTCAGCAGATGACCTTCTCCCAGACTTCACAGAGGAGAACATAGGAAGGGTATGGTGGCTGGTGTTGGAGAGGCCATTTGAGATGGAGGACGGAAGTACCAGAACCTAATACATCATAACGCGCTAATAGGGCAAAATAATAAAACAGAGAAAGTTAATGATAACAAGGGCAGAAAAAAGGAAGGAGATAAAGAAGATTTAAAACACTTTAGTGAGAAAAAAAATGTAAAGTAAGCCAGTAAAGGGGCGCCTGGGTGGCTCAGTCAGTTAAGCGTCTGACTCTTGATCTCAGCTCAGGTCATGATCTCACAGTTTGTGAGATCAAGCCCTGTGTCAGGCTCTGTGTTGACAGCGGGGAGCATGCTTGGGATTCTCTCTCTCCCCCTCTCTGCCTCTTCCTTTCTCTCACTGTCTCTCTCTCTCTCTCTTTCAAAAATAAACACTAACAAATAAATAAAATAAGACCGTGAACAGTATTAGCCATAGAAATAAAAATAAAATAAAGGAAAATCGCAAAATTATCAAGGAATGTGCTAAAAAGGAAGAAGGGTATTTAGTCCTACTAAGTTAGCATCTCCATTGTGGGGCAGAGTTACCGTGTCTGAGGCATGTCTTGGGGGCTACTGCAGGCTTCCCTTGGGTCCTCTTAAATCGGGGGTTGTTTGGGGGGCAGAAGTCCCCGACTAGGGGACCCCTGCAGATGTACAGACCTTTTCCAGGAAAGCAAGAATCTCCCAGCTCACTCCTCCCTTTGGTCTAGGAATGTACTGCCCTCCATAAAAATATCTCCTCCATCCTGCATTCAATGTACTCTTGCTTCATGCTTTGCCTCATAGACAAAGTCTCTGGAAGACAGTTTTCAATATAGAGCACTGTTTCTTCAGGTCACATTCATTCCTCAGCTTGTTTCAATATAGTGTCCACGCCGTGACTCTTTGAAAGTATTCTAACAAAGGTCACCCATGACACCTGCTTGCTAAGGGTCAGATTACAGGAATCATTTCAGTGCTCCTCTGGCCTCACCTCTCTGTGGGAGGGCATGCTTCCTCACAGTTCTCTCTTTCCTTAATTCCTGTAACCACATTTCCCCTAGACCTTTCACTCCTCTCTGCTTCAGATCTTCCTAGGCTCCCAGTCTGCCCCTCACACTCTCTGTGTCAGCCTTCCACCACCTTTTTGCCAGCCGTGGTCCACACTCATTCCTCTATCTTGTGTTTCAATAGTAAGTGTCATCAGAATCTGTAGTTTCAGCCCAAACCAGGAATCTTAGAAGCCAGAAACTCTAAAATGATACCTTCTATGTGATATGATTCAAAGTAAGTATACTCCTGAGCTATTAAAATAAAGATACTCCTGAGCTATTAAAATAAGTTTAAAAGTCTAACAGAGTTCTTACACTTTCCATGATATTGATGCTCTTTTGGGAAGACAATAAATCTCTTTATTTTTCAAAATTTTATTCCCTGCTTTTGGTACCCTAACTTTGCTGATGTCCTAACCTTCATCATCTTGAAGGGAAATCCAACATCTTTCTTGTCCTCGGGTATCTCTGGATGCTTTGTGTATGTTCTTCTTACATTGGCATGACCTTTCTCCCTCCTCTTTGCTCCAGCCTCCTTTTCCCAAATAACGCAGAAAGTTCCTCTCTCTCCAAGCCATCTAGCCTCTCTTCTTTATACCACCCCCCTCTCTCATATGTTCCAGTGATGCAGCATTTGAAGTTCTCGGAATCTGACAAGTGCTCTTGACTCTAGGCATCTGCAGATGCTGTTCCCCCTTTCTGAACTCTCTTGTCCTCCCTTCACCTGACGAATCCCTGGTTAGATTTCAGTTTACTGCCATTTCCTCCAGGGAATCTCCCCTCACCTTCTGGGTGAAGTGAAATCCATTTGCCGAATTTGACCCCAGGTCTTCTTACCTCCTCTTTGTAACTGTCAGTGTATTTGTCAAGACCTATTTAATACCTCCATAAGATGTGTAAGAGCAGAGACCGTTTTTGTCTTGAGGGTGCAATCACAATGCCTACTATTCTTCTCATTACTAGAAATATATGTTAAAATGAACAGATGAGATATAAATAATAAGTTGGCAAAGTCCCACTTCATTTTTCCAGACCCATTTCAAATGTCATCTTACCATGAAGCCACCCCATCTCCAGGCAAAAAAACCCCCATAGCATCCTCATGGAATTCACACTTCCCATTATGATTGTTCAGAAGTCAACTAGCCGAGAGGTCAGAGTCAAAGTCAAGGGGAGACAGGAATTGTCAGAGAATGCAGCACACTAAAGAGGCACGATGATTAAATACCACGTAGGACTGCATAGTGGATGCCGAAACAACAGCCATTAGTGCAAATACTGGTGAAATACGAATAAAGCATGTAGGTTAGGTAATCATATTCTATCAGGGTCAGTTGTTTAGTTTTGATGATTGGCCTGAAGATTGTGCAAGATATGGACATGAGGGCACAAGCTGGGTGAAAGGTGTATGAGAAACCTTTGTACAAATTTTTAATAAAAAATGATCTCAAAATAAAAAAAGTTATGGGAAAAATCAACGAGAAGCTTTCCATAGACAGAAACTGTGTCTTAATATTTAGATTCCCAGCTCCTAACATTGCACAGCCTAGTAGATGCTCAGTAAACACCAAATTAGTTTACCGTTACTTGCTCCTACTTAGGTTATTTGCAGTCTGCGTCTTCTCTTTGCCCTTCCTGCTTTACCTAGCAACAGCTTGGTGCCTTTAGGGAGGACGTGGTCCCAGAGCGCATGTGCTTGAGAGGCCAGAAGCCTGCCTTTTGGTGGCAATGCTATTGTACTACCTACATCCTGTGTGTTGGTAATTGGCTTCCAGCAGGACTGAGGGTAATAAGAATTGTGCTGGAGAAAAACAAAATAAAAATGGGGAATCTGGTCTCTTATACAATCTTATAAGATTGTATATATATTATATATATATTATAAGATTATACAATCTTAAATTGTATATATTTTACCTGTGAATTTAAAATTGTTCATATCGAATATCAAGATACTCCAGTAAGATTCCCAACTGAGCTTTCTTTCTTTTCTTTTTTTTTTTTTCTCTTTCTTTTATTATTTAGTACATTTTTATTTTACTTTACACTTTGGGGACTGACTACCTTTTCACTAATAGCGTCCCCTCTCAAGCTTCGTGAAGAAAACGTTCCTCTAAAATGTTTGAAACCTACTACAAAAGAATATATTTATGCCAATTCATTGTGATAGAAATCCAAATACTACAGTTACTAACTTGTAAAGGTTGACAAAATAAGTTTCACACCTCAGATGTGAAAACATCCTGGAGCATTCCCAAAAGCACCTAAACTTAGTCCCTTACTTTAAAATGATTGTATAGTAGCACGTGTAATTAATAAAAGCTATAATATGACCTAATCAGCTGGAAATTAAGAAGGATTTTCTAAAGACTGGATTGCTTCTAGAAATGTAGGGTCGTTCTGTAGTTATTTTCCCCCTGCCTGTAAAGCTTTGGACTTTCAGTCATTCCTGTTGAAAACACATGGTGTTCCATTTCGACCATAACTGAACTGCCATTTGCTCTCATACACCACACGCTTCTAACCGCGGAGCTGAGGTTGTTGTAGCAAAGTCCCTCTTGTCTGTTTCTGGGCATCCTCCCCTAGGGCTTTCTGCTTTCCACAGCTGCCTACCTGTGTGTTTCTGCGGCATCTACCATCCCTGTATCTAGGCACTCCACCTCACAAACACAAACATCCGCAGATGGAAAGTGTGGGGCTTGGAACAGAGGCTTCCTATAGCAAACTTTTTTTTTTTTTTTTTTTTTTTTTTTTTTTTTTTTTTTACAGTGCAATGGAGCAACTTGTCCCATACTTGTTCCTTTAGCATAAAAGCCTGGTAACTGAGTAGGGGGCAGTGTCAACTAGACAGAATTCAAAATTAAAAATGGAACAGTCCCAGTTTTCATATGCATGACAATTCTGGGAACATTTACTGAATACTTGAATGCTGTGCACTTTGTGAGGTATCACAAATGCCCCTACGGGGTCAACGCGTGTAGAGATGCAGCGACATTTGCTGTAGCTAAGGACCCTCATCTCATGGTGGTGGCATTGCCATTCTTGAGTACGCTACACATGTGGCCTACCTTCTAAGCTCACTTTTGCTTTTCCATTAAAAAGGTGAACAAAACCCCATATTTCACATTTTACATCTTTATGATCTGTTACATGTTAACAAGTTTTCTATATCTAAAGGTGTGGGGCTTCCTTACACAAGACCTAAGTATATGATGAAATCCTTAATTAAGTATATTTTCACGTACAATTTTCTGATTTAAATTCCCAGCATTTCATACAGTTCCTTATTTAAAAAAAATTTTTTTTAATGTTTATTTATTTTTGAGACAATGCAAGAAACAGAGTGCAAGCAGCGGAGGAGCAGACAGAGGGAGACACAGAATCTGAAGCGGGCTCCAGGCTCTGAGCTGTCAGCCCAGAGCCTGATGCAGGGCTCGAACTCACGAACCGTGAGATCATGGCCTGAGTCGGACGCTTAACCGATCGAGCCACTCAGGCGCCCCATATAGTTCCTTATTTTTATTGTTTGAATTCATAATATCAGTCAGCACTCAGATTAACTGGTTTTCCATCTGAAATCCTGAGATCCTTGCTCCTTATTAGGTCTCACTTTTTTTTTCATGACTTCTATTTTTTCCATGCCATTTCATACAACAAGAAAAGAAAATAGGCTGAAATATACAAATATAAACTGCTGCTCACTTCAAGATTGTATCACTGTCCAAATTTATGTGTTGGCCAGCAGGCAGCACCACCATGCAGTGGCTTGAAGTACTTGTTCCATATCTGATGTCCAAAAGTCTGGGTTATACAAAGGTTGAAGACATACCTACTGAGATTATACCACAGTGCCCTCTAGCCTATATAGCAGGAAGAAAAATGTTTCCCCTCGCTACTGTTCCTTTCTGGAGCAACATTAGTTAGCAACAACCTTTAACTATAGGCAGGCTAAATATATTTGTTATATAAAGGATATTAACCTTCTATTAAGTACTTCCTAAAATTTTTTTAGCAGACGTCACGTCACTTTCTTGAAGAGCCACTGCCTTCTTGCAGAAGTATCCAGTATCCTAAAGTATCAACAGGTGCAAAAACATAGAACTACTGTATCTAGGGGCTCTATCGATAGAGCCCTTTGCTCGATTGAGTAAGAGCACAGGAGGCTCCAAGTTCCACCTTTCCTCCTGTCCCTCATGGGAAAACAACAATCAATACACCGTAGCCTTGAGCATGGCAAAGACCGACATCCTCAGTGGTATCTGATTATCATTGATCCCCAACTCATTATTACCTATTACCCACATTCTCCTCCTCCATACTATTTTGGGAAAGAAAAAGAAATGTGTAAATTTAAGCTCTCTGTCTATGTCGATTTAAGTTCAATAAATAGACTTTAAAGAGAAAATGTAGTATTTCCTAGAATCTCTCTTTGATTACTTGTTTTCTATGGTTTTCTTCACCACCTCCCCTTCAAGGAGAAACCTTGACAATCTAAAACTTTAACCCTAAGAATTTCATAAAGTAAGGCCCAAAATACATATTTTCTTAAGATTTTTAAAATAAAGGATCTTAATCTTCAAAATCTCTAACTTGTAGAAGTAGGTGAACAGTAGAACATAATTTATTCTGCTCTGTCACGAAATAACCTTGGCATTTTTCTAGAAAGGCAGTCTCTTCTGATTATAGAAAACATTTAATGGGAAAAAGCACTCATGAGGTTTGCAGTACATATACTTTTTAGCTTAAAAAAATAAATCGTAGCACATTTACACTCTGCCATAAAGTACTATAATGAATAATTAAAATAGAACTGGGATTGTCAAAATAAATGGTAACTGTGGATTGTGGTATGGTGCTCTTAAATTTTTTGCACGCTTTTTTTTTTTTTTTTTTTGCTTGTTGATTTGCATAGCATAGTAATAGGCAAAGGACTCCCCAGTCATTAAATGTGAATTAACAAGAAAAGCTTTTCATGGGTATTTTGGTCTCATCTCAGATTTTAGCTAGTTATTTCATTCTCTACTTTTCTCTTGCATTTGCTCTGAAAAACAACTTAGTTATTTGTATAAATAATGAGTGTTTAAAGGTAAACAGATGAGAACTCCATGACTGGAAAAATAAAATTTAGCAATTAATTTTTTACATAGACAGGAAGCTTTCCCTAGTGCTCGATTGTGAGCATTGAAGAAATGAGCAATTCAGACAGAGCGTGTATCTCTACTCTTAAATAATTCAAAAGCAGTAAAAACAGTATACGTTTAGGGTCTTTATATTTCATTTTGATATATAAGCTCTTAAAACACCAACACTATTCCTGTGTCTATATCCAAATATATTAAATGATTTCTAAATGAATTTTCCCAGAAGACTGTCACTACTTCCTACGTTAGGTCGCTGGTGCCCAAAATTCCAGTTCACTCTCCTTTCTGCCTGCATCTCTTTTGCAATATTCCCAAATACTCTTACCTGGTGACTTCAACTTTGAGCTAATAAATGGAACTGGCAGTTTTTACATGTGGTTGCCTAGTCCTAGAGCAAAAGACTGGGCAGAGGATGAAGATCCCTGAATGATGTCTGGGAGCCTGCTCATGTGGCGTTCCCGTATTCCTGTACCTTCCTAGAGTCCTTGCTGAGATCATTGCTGAAGCCAGCTGCTTCTTGGAGGTCTGTGCCTAATGTCACATTGCGAGGGAGAAGTTTTTATCCATGGCTGTACTGTTACTGGCATCCTCATTGAACCTCACAGTGTATTATCGTGATCAAATTGTGCTAAATATGTGAACCTAAATGCAAAACAATGAGTTGTTGAGAGTGGGTAAAGGGATGGGGTGGGGAGGTAGGAGAGAGGGAGAGATTCTAGCATTTGTTGAATACCTATTAAGTATCAGGTGGGGGCTTAATATGCATCATCTCATTGAATCACTGAAGCATCAGTGTAAGGAAGTAAGGAACTGGTTTCCCAGTTTTGTGTGTGAAAAGTATTCGTTGCTTTCCTGGTGTTACTCTTGCCCAGTGAATCACAGATCTTGGATTGCCAGCCAGGTATCTGTGGCTCTAAATCTCATGTTTTCCCTACATACGCACTTGCTCAGGGGAGGGGGGGGGTGGGGTTCCTCAGGGAGAAATACTTACTTTTGTTGCTGTTGAATGCACTACAAGGTTGAAAAGACTTTGTATATAGCAGAGATCCCCAGACATTACAGTACAATTGTGGAACATTACAAGGACCTTTGGTTCACTACTGCAGTGATTAAGTAACAAGGAAATAAGCAGAGCAGATCTTTGCCTTTCTGCTGTTCCCTATGTCTTGTCAGATACTGGCTTTCCCTCGGGCCAGCTATGAGGCTTGGACCTGTGGCTTGGGTGTTATTGGCAGGGCAATTACTGCTCAGGGGGAAGAGTCTCTGTTGCAGGTTTTTTTTTTTTTTTTTTTTTTATTTTTTATTTTATTTTTTTAATTTTTTAATATATGAAATTTACTGTCAAATTGGTTTCCATACAACACCCAGTGCTTATCCCAAAAGGTGCCCTCCTCAATACCCATCACCTACCCTGCCCTCCCTCCCACCCCCCATCAACCCTCAGTTTGTTCTCAGTTTTTATCTGTTGCAGGTTTTAAAGGTCAGTCCAAGGGGCGCCTGGGTGGCTCAGTCGGTTAAGCGGCCAACTTCGGCTCAGGTCATGATCTCACAGTCCGTGGGTTCGAGCCCCGTGTCGGTCTCTGTGCTGACAGCTCAGAGCCTGGAGCCTGTTTCACATTCTGTGTCTCCTTCTCTCTGTGACCCTCCCCCGTTCATGCTCTGTCTCTCTCTGTCTCAAAAATAAATAAACGTTAAAAAAAATAAAATAAAGAAGGCTGGACACACATTTAAAAAAAAAAAAAAATAAAGGTCAGTCCAAGTTTATTAAGTCTAGCATACATCCCAGCGGTCTTCAAATAGCTCTGAATTCGGGGGCTTTTATTCTTTGCCCTAAAAACAATCTCTTAACTGTGCATCATCTTAGCTTTGTGAGGCTATCCTTATAGCTTGACGCAAAAGAAAAAAGTCCTCTGTCAAACCATGTAGCCTGATTTTTCCACTGAGAGATTGTTTACTGTAATCACAGGGTCTCAGGAAGCATAAAAGACAACTGAGTGAAACACTTGAGACCTCCTTTCTCCCCACCCCCCACCATGTGTCACACCCATGGCTGAGTGAAGCCATTCCTCTTGTCAGCAAGAATGACAAGTCTTAGCCTCCATTTTGCTTCCACTTTTTTTTTTTTTTTTTTTGGTCTATTGCTTAAAATAACTGAGCTTTATATTATTTTCCCTCATCATGTGAAATTGCAGATGTTTACTGGTTTCATTCCTTTGTTGAACTAACTCCCCCTCTGATGGATGTTTTTTATTTTCAAAACAAAGCTCTACATTTCAATTTGAATAGCTCCCTCTGACACGATAAAGTTCGGTTGTTTTACTTATATAATCAAGCTTTCCATTCAGTTTAACGTTAAAAATGACCTAAAAGATATGAGTGACAAGTTTTCATGCATCAGATTTAAATATCCTGGTCTGTTTTCATCCCCTGTCTCTCCACTGCCCCCCGGGGGGGAAAGTGTGGTGCGTGTCCTCCCTGCCCTTAAAACACATGCAGGGTTTTGAGAACCACAACCGAAAGTATTGTGTCTTAGCTTTTAGTGTGGAAACTGCTAGTTATCTACCCAGTATCCATTCTACTTTCCTTCCAGAAAGTTCTTCCCTTCTTCCTCCTCTTTCTGCCTGAAACGCAGTGTCTGGAGCTGCACAGACACCTTGGGCCTCAAGGATGAAGGCCACGTGGAAAGGTCAGACGCAGAGCTCTGGCGGGGTTTGGAGCTGCCGTCGCAGCATGTCCCGCCCACACCCGTGCTTCCTTTATCCGGACAGGAAATCAACTTCAGTCTCGGTTGAGTCAGAGACTCGGGCTTTCGGTTACATGCAGACAACCTAGTCCTGGCTGATACCGCTTTCTTTAGCTTTTCCATCACCGTCGTGCAGAAACATCTGTTCCCACTCCACCAGTGCCTTCTCCCAACTCTCAGCCCCTTTGTTTTCACGTATTACTAGCATTTAGGAGGACATTTTCAGACAGGAAGTGCCTCTCTGAAAATCGTGCAGGCCGGTCCTGCCCCAGAACGGGCGCACAGCTATTTCTGCTGTTCCTTTGTTCTCCTTTCAACACAAAGATTTCAGAGCAACACAGAGACTTTACACAGCAGCACTCAGGGCAGTAGCTGTGGGGTGGGGTGTGCGGGACGGGGCAGTTGTTTTGCCGCATGAGTCATTGAAGTCTAGAGTCTACTCTGTAACAAAGGGGAAATGGACAGGATTACTGTCTCCCATGGGACAGGAACACAGTTTCTTTCCAATGATGTCTGTAGGAAGTAGAGTCTGCCCTGCCAGCCGCACTTTACTGGGGGAGGGTTTCATGGACTAGCGCATGGGACAGCCCCCTTTACGCCTTTCCTGATTGGGGGTCCTGTACCTGCCTTCCTGCAGCTTTCTGTGAGATGGCTCATGTGGAGCAAACGAGAGGTCATAAGCAGCCTGGGGTAGGGAGTGATTCGGTGAAAAGAAAAGAAAACCTCGTGAAGAAGCAGGACGGACATAAGTTGGGAAGATGGAGCAAGTTTCTCAGGCACAAACACGAAGGGAGGGCAGGGATGCACCAAAGAGAAACGGGACAACCCCACCCCTTTCTATGCCACATGCCCCTGCTGGAAGGGCGATGCTGTCACACGCATGGCATGTCATATTGCCGTCTCCTCCTGCCACTGTCAGGATGGTGCTGGGGCCTCACACGAGCTTCCTTTCTCAGGGACCAGTCCCTGTAAGCACAGTCTGTTTCCCCTCCAGGCACCAAAGCACTTGGCATGCTTGTAGAGAGTAATTTCAAGGTAGATTATTATTGTTGATAATAAACACACTACATTGGGCACAAGCTGGACTAGGAAAGGGTATCATAAAAAGAAATCTGTGATGATAATGGATTGTAAGTGGATAATGAGTATCCTAACAAGATAAGGCTTTTATTAAAATCATGAGTCTCTCTCTCTCTCATATAAAAGAACTAGAGGCGGGGATTATGTTGGCTTTACTTGGCATAGACTCTACATTACAAGAGGGGTGTGTATATGTAATATATATGCATTTGGAGGGCAACAACAAGAGCTTGCAAGAGGCCCGGAGAAGAGTGGATGCAGTTACCAAAAAATCAGAACTTGAAACAAAAGGTTGAAGGAGTAGGATACATTTAGTCTGGAGTAGAGGTGATTTAATAATTGTTAAAGAACTGTTATTAAGGAAGTGGCTGACCCACGCACTCTCTTCCCATTGAGAACATAAATAAAAGGAATTGCTTAAAATAGAGGAGAAGAGAGGGATTTAGATGAAGTACTGGGAAGCATTTCTTGAAAGTGAGCATCGTTAAAAGAAAAAATGTCACAAACGATAACCAGTTATTGAGGAAGGTTGGGGAATCTTTCTCAAGAGGTCAGTGTTGTGCACATAGCACACAGGCTCTGAATTCAGAACTGGTTTTGAATCTCAGTTCTTTGCTTTAGCTAACACGAATAAGATGATCTTTCTCCACTTTATGGAATTTGGGGGGCATTGTGGAATATCGTATATGGACGAGCATGTAGGTGACAAAGGTGATAAATAAACATTATTTTTCCCCCTTATCTTCTGAACTATTATTTGTTTTTTACAGCACAAGGGTTAGGCAATGTGCTCATGTCAGTATTGATTATTTTTCTGGCTTTTAGAGAAAAATGGGTCCTAGCATTTTGTGGCAGGTGATTACTATTACTTGTTTTTACAAAGCCTTAGCTGATGTGTGTGTGTGTGTGTGTGTGTGTGTGTGTGTGTGGATTCATACCTACACCATGAACAAAGCAATATAAGAAAGGTATTTCAAAAGCAATGTCAGGAAGAATTAAGTATTATAAGTCTCACAAAGAAATCACTGGTCTAAAATAAACACTACATGCCTGAGGCTCAGTATTCATTTACCGTGTTTTGCCATACTAGATCTGTTCACATTACGAGGTTTATTGTCACTTTGTGAACTCCTGGTGAAAGTCTCTGTGGAGAGGAAGCACTGTTCTGATCTCACATGCCACCATCGCTGACTCCCTCCTATTCATGTGTATCTTTGAGGCAAGCGTTCTGAAGCTGCTGATTGCCTGCCTTGGCTATAGTCTCTGGGTCTTAGTGGAACAGAGTGTATTTTTCTTACCTAAATGATATTTAAGCCTGTGCAGATGCAAAATTAGTGTCAACTTTCTGTATTGCTGGAGGCTAATAAAGAAGCAGCAGAAACTCCAGAAGTTGCTGTGCCTTGACCCTGACCTCCATGGAAAGCTAAAAGAGTCCTAGACTGTGACCCTCATTTTTCTCGTAAGTTGCAGGGCATGATTCCTAGCTCTGAGGGCAGGGCTTTAGAGTACTTTCCGTGAGCTGTTTCTTTTATATAATAGAGAAAAACACCTACTGAGTGTCTTCTAGGTACCAGGTGTCAATCTAAATGTTTTACGTGTATTAATTCATGTTATCTTCCTTACAACGCTGTGAATCTGTGCTAGTGATTGTTGTTCACATTTTATAGATAAGAAAACGGAGACAAGAGAATACAGGTCGCATGCCAGGATCTCAAAGCTGGCAAATGACTGAGCCAGCACTTGGATTTAAGCAAGCCAGCTCTCGTGCCTGCATACCTACCCACCATGCCACACTGCCTCTCAGTTTGAGCAGCTCCCAATTGCTGTGAAAGCAGGACTTTGGGAGAGTGTTTGAAAAATGCCTTGATACATTCTAATTATTTGTGCCCTCATCGTGGGAATGTTTTTGAAATTCTCCAACCAGAAAACTGCCAAGCTACCTTCCTAATCCTTGTTTCATGACACTTAACTTAGAATACAGAATTTATTATGGCTGGTTAACTTGGAGCACTCTGGATTCTAAAAACAGCCTCCAGACTTATTCTTCAGTCTGCTGAAGTTGTTCTTCATGGCAGTCTTTTAAACCCTTCCTACCTTTCTTTATGTCACCAGGACTTCAGCTTATTCCACAACCACCTGTTTGAGAAGGAGTGTCCATTCACATGCAGAAGATATTCCAGATGGCATTGTAGGAGCCTTCCTTCGTTAGGATTCACAAAACACTGAGTTAGCTCTCTCTTCTGTATGTTGTGGGGAATCCAGGCCCACCGAAGACTTTTTGGGGTGAGGCAAGTTCCTGAGAGGTAATATTCTCCCAGTCACTTCTGGTTTTGAGCTTTAATTCCCACTGAAGTCTCTGTCTCTCTTGGCATTTTCTTCCCTCTGCTCCATGTTAACCTATACCTGGCTTTTCACCTTTAGATTTCCCTCATTCCTCATACATGGCATTTTTAGGTGTCAGAGACTTTAACTGAATGTTTGGAGGACGACGGGGGATGTTAGTAGTGATGTCATCACAACACAAATAACCTAGAATTGAATTTAGACAGCCCTTTCCCTACGTGTGCCTCAGCTACTCCATCCCAGAGAATTTTCTCACCAGTCACCCTTGTAGAAGGCTCCAGACTCTTGCTCAGCCTGATGGCACTCCAGTTCTCTGCACACTTCAAATTCAGTTTCCCTCATTTTCTAGGCAGCATTGTCTAGCCACGGCCCATTCTTCAGCTCCATGCCTACCTTTGCCTGAGGGATTCATTACTATCTCGTTAAACAAAATGGCCATCAGTCCTTACCAGTAAAGGAGAACTGGCAGTGACCTTGGCGTTTCAGCGTTGACTCTCCCTTCTCTGTCCCATCTCTTCACTTCTGCTCATTTTCTGAGTGTGGACAAGATCAGAGGAGAAAACTTATTTTTTTTTCAATGATATGCATTTTGACTTTCCCATTAGATGGCAGAGGTTGACTATAGTCAGTTTCAGTTTTTAAATACATTTATTCTTTGGGCTAAACTAGTCACAAAGACTGCTAATATTATAGCTAAGACACATAATAGGAACCACAGGGTACTCTAAGCTGTGTGTAACCTCCCTTCCTTCTGATAAATGAACATTAATGTGAAAGGCAACCAGTAGCCTGATTACATTAACTGTAGGAGGTAGTGGCAGGTCTGGGGCTACCTGTACCTTTGAGAACAAATCCTTGACTAAGGCAGTGGTTGATAATCGAATCTCATTTTCACTTATTAATGCTGCTCAGTAGAGCGTGCAGTGAGCTTGAGACCTACAGGTCTCAGGCAGAAACAGGAGAGAATGGAGTCAGACCAAATGAGGCTGTGACACTGAGTGCTGGACGGGCATCTGAGCAATCTGAAGAGGTGTCCAAAGAATGCGTGTATTTAGGCAGGCAGTCCATGGTCCTAGAGGTCTATAGTCCGGCAGCTGAAGTACACTAGGAGCTCCAAGGGACAACAGAGGACAAAGTCAGGCATGGCTGAGCCACATCTGAAGACCCTGTTCCTTCACAGTAGGATTACAGCCATGGACTGGAGGATAAGGGGAAGGAGTTCTAGAGCATGCAGTATCTAAGCCCAGTGGCTAAGGTTCCAGTCCTAGTGGGAGCCTTGGTTATTGGTCAGTATAACCAAGATGATTATGGAAAAAATTGTCTCAACACAGTAGCTAGAAAAATTGCCACTGGGAGGCTTCTTGGATGCATACTGCTCATCTCTTGTGAGGCCTGATTGACAGTATAATTATATTCCCAGGTCTGTCTGGGAGGCTGTCTGTGTCTTCTGATCCAACTCTTGCCATTTTCATGATTGGCTCAGGAATCAGGACAGGCTTGGGCCTTTGAGGACCTGGGAGGGCAAAGGACAGGGAAAGGTGGCAGGGCTGGTGATCACAGAACACCATTTAGAGCACCTTGTAGGAAACAGAAGAAGCTGGCTTCCTTGCTGATATGTAGGCAGCTGGAAAGATCTTTGTTCCCGTTCCTGCAGCGAAAAAATTGAAAAGCATGTTGAACTGCAAGATCTTGCATTTCCCCAAACTCCTCCCTAGAGGGGTAGCAGAAATTGGGGAAGTACACACTCTCTTAATGGGTTTTACCCAAGAGCTCTAATGGACATTCACAGAAAAGCTTAGAGAAAGAATCTTAGGAGTATACGTTCTGGATAACATAAAGCAGGAAAGGGAGGTACTGTAATTTTAAAGACTGGGCTTTGGAAACGAGGAAGGCACAAGGACTTCTGAGGGATGGGCTGTCGGGACAGCAGATATAAAGGCCCTGAACTGGGAGTGGCGTGGTTGGTGAGCAAATAGAGAGGAGGCTAGTGTGGCCAGAGCAGAATGAGCAAGTAGTTAAGTAATGAGAGGTGAGGTTAGAGAGGTAACCAGGGGGTGAAGCTTGTTTAAGGTCAAGCAAGGCTTTTGACTTTTACTAGAGTAAGACAAGAAGAAGCCACCAGCGGGTTTTGAGAGAGAAGTAACATAACATGACCTTTGGTTTAAAATGATCCTGAAGGGGCACCAGGATGGCACAGTTAAGTGTCTGACTCTTGATCTTAGCTCAGGTCATGATCTTGCAGTTCATGAGTTCCAGCCCTGCATCAGGCTCTGCACTGATGGTGCAGAGCATGCTTGGGATTCTGTCTCTCCTTCTCCCTGACCCTCCTTTGCTTGTGTGCTCTTTTTCTCTCTCTCTCTCTCCCCCAATATAAATAAATAAACCTAAAATTATTTTTTAAATAAAAAATAAATAAAGTTATCCTGAAAATAGTTTGGCAATTCCCAGTAAAATTCAATATACACTTAACCATATAACCCTGCAGTCACACTCCCGAGTGTTTATCCTAGAGAGGTGGGGACTTACGTGTGCGCAAAATCCTGTGCATCAGTATTCATAGCAGCTTTATTTGTAAAAGTCAAAAACTGGAAACAGCCCACATGTCCCTCATTGCTCAGTGGGTGAATGGGAAAACAAACTTTTGCACATCCAGATAATGAAATACTACTCTAAGATAAAAAAGAAAGAACTATGAAACACACCTAAAACAACTTGGATGGAGCTCAAGGACATTACCCTGAAAAAAGCTAACCTCAAAAGGTTTTAAACTATGCAATTCCATTTACATAACATGTTTAGAATGGCAGAATTATGGACATGGAGAACAGATGAGTGGTTGTCAGGGGTGAGGGTTGGGGAGGCTGTGACTACAAGCAGTAGCACAGGGAGTTGCTCTGTGGTGATGGAACAGTTTTGTATCTTGATTGTGATGGTGTTTGCACACCACTGTACATGTGATAATATTTCCTAGAACTCTACAGTAAAAAATGAGTAAAAGAAAGAACACGGTGAAATTCTATTGAGGTCTGTAGCTGAATTAATAGTATTGCAATGTCAACTTTTCTTGTTTGATAGTATAGTATAGATATATAAGATGTTATTATTAGAAGAGTTGGGTGAAAGTACACAGAGTCTCTCTGTACTATTTTTTGCCATGTTCTTGTGAGTCAAAAACTATTTCTAAATAAAGTTAAAAAGGGGCTTCCCCAGCAGTTATGTTGAGTCAACACTGAAGGAAGAGGAGGGGCAACAAGAAAACCATCTACATGAGATGATGGTGGCCAGGGCCAGGGTGGGATTGATGATGGAAATGTCCTTTCTGAGCTGTGCAGTGGAGCAACTTTCAGAAAAGTGCCAGACACCCTGCCTGTCACCACCCTGTTGCCATCTCTGCTATCCCCTCTGGATCCAGTTGTTTACTTCTTGCTGATCCTAGCACTACTTTCTGCCCCTGTGCCTGAAATTTGAGCATCATAGCCAGGGTGAGTGCCACTGCCCACATGATGCTATGGACTCTTGTCTCATTGTGCCAGAATTGCCTGGGCCTTCCCAGGTCCCTGACTTTTATTGTCCCTGACTTTTATTGTCCAAGCTATATTTTCTCAGTTTGTCTGCTAAGAAGGAGACCATAACCTGCCCCATGTGGTTTGAACTGGACAGTTTCCCACTGGAGGTGGATCATATTCTGCTCTCCCCACTCTCTCGTTGACAGGAAGCTTCTAATTCCTTTTCCACGTCCATGGGGAAGAGTTCACCTTGGGTATATTTTCCAGTGAGGTGTCCTCATCTCTCAGCTCTTTCTCAAGACACATTCCCAAGTGAGAGAAGGAGGGAAAACCTCTGTGGTAAAGCATTTTCCTTCTTACTGATCTCGTTTTATGGTATGTGTCGTCTCTTAGG
This sequence comes from Panthera leo, assembly GCF_018350215.1. Lineage (NCBI taxonomy): Eukaryota > Metazoa > Chordata > Mammalia > Carnivora > Felidae > Panthera > Panthera leo. The sequence continues at coordinate 91,503,037 of NC_056685.1, read as the reverse complement.
ATTATGGCTGACTCAATGATCTGAGGATTAGGGCTAGCTCAGTGATCTGCAGAGGCTAAGTCATCCCAATTTTCATCCCTAGGATATGCAGGATTTTCATCCCTATGATATGCCACTTCTATTTTTGGCAACCAATCCTTCAGATGTCATTCTAATATCAGTACACTGCCCAGAACCTTCTAGCGCATCTTTCCGGTGGGAGATAAATTCCTTCTCGTTGTTTCTGGCTGCAGCCGGGCACTCTACCTCCTCAGCCTCCTAGAACCATATGCTGGAAGTTTTGTGACCACTCAGATATGAACACTTTTCTAGGGCTGACAGTCCTGCCAGGTCTTTGATACACAAAATTTACATCAAGTCCTTGAGCAGTTCTGGACCACTGAATCATAGCCACAACCTATTTCTTAGTAAGGTTATGGGAAGCCTTGTATGAATTTTGAATCATCATTGGCATTATCTCAAAAAAAAAAAAAAAGATTGGGACTTTTCCCAGTTGTTTTCCAAACATAGACTCAACCTTTATGCAGAAATATAAAAGCTTAAGTTGCTTTGAGACCCATCAACTTTTATTCCAATAAAACAAACTCTTTATCAAAATAGGCATGAATTCTAGGTACCTTAAAACAATCATGAAATTGCTACTAGAAAACCAACTATATAATCTTTAGAGCAACAATAAAATGTAGCAATACTTTACATGTTCCCCCACTTCCCTTTGAAATCCATATGTTCCCTGTGATATTATTTAAGTCTCTAAGAAACACGTAATAAAATCACTGAGCATCCACCAGTGTCCTACCAGATGAAAGACCCACAGTGTTAGTTCCAATCCCCACACTGATGCAATTCTTTCTTATGTAGCACATCTGTTACTGTTCCATTCCCTGCCCTCCTGCTAAAATTTACCTTTAGTCAGATAATCTATTTTTCAGATGGAAAGATGGTTGACCCATTAACATGTAAAATAAACTTATTTGTATTCCAGTTATAATCACCTGGATTATTTGCATTTAAATTATTTTTTTCTGCGCCTGTTTTTCTTATTTTATATTCCCTGGTGCTCACTCTCAGGCACAGAGCAGATAATAGTATTTAGTTACAGGTGTGTCCCTTCTGAACCCTGTGTCATCTTTCTCTGTCACTCAGACTAATAAGGAGATTCTTTAACATTATTACATTCAGGTTTTATCAATGTTAATCTTCATTGTTATCAGTGTTTTCTCAAACAATTAAGAGTTTTTCAACCTGAATTATACCTAAACTCAATTCTACCCCAAATTTTAATGTAATTTTACATTCAGCAAAATTAAACTTTGAGCGGTCTCCAAGTAATTATTTTAGGGTGGTATAAATTTGTGGATCAAGCATTATTGGCTTTCTATCAAAAGTGGTCTGCATTGGAATCCTTACTTTGCCATCAAATGGCTGCACTTGTGAGCACCTTGAGTTCTCTAAGCCTCAGTTTACACATCTATGAAATTTATGTAATAATCTTAAAGCCTGTATATGTAAAACATTTAATACAATGAATAGGCACTCAATAAATAGCAATTATTATTGTTATAATAGCATTATTTCAATGTATTACTGTTATTGTTGCAAATGTGTTTCCAAATCCCATGACGTGAAATGTAGTAGGTTAGCACATTGCCATCATTCTCTATCTAGGAACATAGCCCAGGCTATAACATAACATAACATAACATAACATAACATAACATAACATAACATAACATAAATGCTTAAAATACTAGGCAAATGGTATAAAATAAAATTGAGGAAATTAGTATTATACAACTTTTATTAAAGTTTGGAAGTCAGTTAACTATATCCATTCTGATCAGAAGCAAAGGATATATTTTAGCTTACATCACTGACCATTTAGCATAATCACTTTGACTTTTATGGATATATTTTAAAATATTCAACATATGTAATGTAGAATAGGTAACACTTACTACTGGATCATTTCTTCAAAATGTGACATTGTAAAAAAAAAAAAGTTCTTGTGTGCATGCGGAGAAACCATTAGACTTATAATAGAAAAAGTGTGGCAGGATTGGAAGAAACAGGTTTGATAGCAGAGTCTGCTGCTGGCTTTATTCCCTTGAACAAATCGTGTTCCTTCCTAGAGCTTCACTTTTCTCTAGATCAGCTGTGTTTTCTAGCACTATTTCTTCATTAACATCCCACTGTGGTTATACAAGACTAGATTGTTTATTCAAATGTCATCTTCAAAGCTTTTTGGGTACTATTCCTTGGATCAAAATATGGCTTGATTTGTTTAAATGTGGCTTTTAAAGTCTGATGAGAACAACTGTGTTGTTCAGTAGAAAAACAGTACAGAAACAAAATTTTCATTCCTATTAGCAAAACAGAACTGGGAAATCTAATTTTGATCCATGGTTCTCATTCTTATAACCTGACTAGGCTTCAAAAGTTTTCAGTTTGTGGGCTCCACCCTTGACCAGTAGAAGCAGAATCACCAGGGGTGGGACTTGGGTTCTGTATTTATTAAAAGCTTAGGGAATATAGTCAGTAATATTGTAATAACTTTGTGTTGTGACAGATGGTAACAACTACTTGTGGATGACCATTTCATAACTTATATAAATGTCAAATCAGTGTGTTATACATCTGAAACTAATATAATTGTATGTCAACTACATTTCAATTAAAAAAAAAAAAAAACAAACTCTACAGACCCCAGATGATTCTGATGTACACAGGGGACTGAGGGCTGTGGATTTAGGCCTATCCTTATCGAAATTAAATTTACTTTTAATTAAAGTAGGATTTGGTTGTTTTTTTTTTTTTTGATAGGGAGGCATTTATGAACTAATACCTTCACGGTCTTACTGGAAAAATCTTTGGTTCAGGGGAAGCACTGAACCTGAGCTGTCAGCACAGTGCCTGATGTGGGGCTCGAAGTCACGAACCACGAGATCATGACCCGAGCCCAAGTCGGATGCTCAACCGTCTGAGCCACCCAGGTGCCCCATAGGTACCATCATCTTGAGGGTTAGGATTTCAGTGTATAAATTTTGGGGGAACACAAACATTCCATCTATGGCAATGTACGTATATAGAATTTTGAAGTTAGTTAAAAGGCAACTAAATATCAGCTATAAATATCCTTGACACCTAGAAAAAAACCAATGACCTATAGTTTCTTATTCTATCATTAGAATCATGGGCTACTAACTAATATTAATGGGCTCCTGGTGTGCCAGACAGTATTCCAAGCACCTTAGGGCAAGATTTCACTCAGTCCTCATAACAATCTTTGAAGTGGGTACCATTTTAACCACATTTTACCCATGAGAACGTTGAGACCACAGTGAGCAATTTTATAAATAGTATGTAAATATTATCATTAGTAATTACAATTGGAATTCTAAGCCTTCTTTCTCAAAAATGTCTATACTTTAGCAGTCCTTATTATTTCTGACTATTGCTAGATTTGAAATGGCAACCTTTATTAAAATATGTTTTACTCCTAAGGCAAAGTCTTAAAAGTGGTTTCTTCTCCTATGCCGCCGTAGTTAACAAAGCCAGAGAAACAAAGGGTAAGGTCAAGTGGTTCATACACCACACTTTTAATTGCTTTGCTTTCTCAGTTCCCCAAGTTTCAAGGTTTGAAATCCATTTCATATCTAGTGAGTGATAGTGGGTGATAGTAGGGGTGTGATCTTGCAAAACTCCCTGGGGGCGCCTGGGTGGCTCGGTCGGTTAAGCATCCGACTTCGGCTCAGGTCATGATCTCACGGTCCGTGAGTTCGAGCCCCGCGTCGGGCTCTGTGCTGACAGCTCAGAGCCTGGAGCCTGCTTCCGATTCTGTGTCTCCCTCTCTCTCTGACCCTCCCCCGCTCATGCTCTGTCTCTCTCTGTCTCAAAAATAAATAAACGTTAAAAAAAACTAAAAAAAAAAAAACAAAAACAAAAAACTCCCTGAACCTGTTGAGACTTCATATGCATACTGTCAAACAGGGAGAAGTAGTAGGAACAGCAGTAATTAACAATGACAACATATCTACTGTGGCTCTTCACAGTATTATTGTCACGGATGACATTATTTGTCAAGGAGCGCTCTGGGGCTATATGATGATATCCAGATATTAGTTTTTCTTATTATTGTTATTTTATTGTAACTATTATTATCTTATTACTTTTGTTTATTATTGCCACATACTCCAATGGTCCTGCCTTTCTAAAGTAGATGGAGGGTAGGATGAATGAGTGCCAGGGACAGCCATCTACCCTTATAAGACCTTGTAAGACCGTTGGGAGCTTTTACATTTAGGAACGTGAACGTATTTTCAGTAGGGAAGTCTCTTAGTTAGCTTTGCCTTCAAAAAAGAGAATTTTTACTGCAGGGGAGGTAGAGAATGGGAGGAGGTTGTAATTGGACTTGAGGAGTAAGCAGAAATTGAAAACTAGAAGTCATTCCAGATATTGATCATTGTTAATTTGTCAGTAACAAATGCACATTGTTTCACTTTTAAAGGCAGTAATTTTATTCTGTTTATTATGAGCATTGTTACTGTAAAAGCCTCCATTTATATGATTTAAGGATAATCTTTTGTCTTTCCAAAATTATTCTATATCAAGGCCCATATTCAGTTATGAAATCAGCTCTCAGCTTCATTTACTTCTTTAACAAATTGTCTTAAGTTTATTTATTTATTTTGAGATAGTGACAATGCAGGTGGGAGAGGGGCATAGAGAAAGGAGACAGAAAATCCAGGCAGAAAATCCAATCCATGCTGCCAACACAGAGCCCAATCGGGACTTTAGCCCACGACATCATGAGATCATGACCTGAGCCAAAATCAGGAGTCAGACACTTAACCGACTGAGCCACCCAAGCACCCCTTACTTGAGTTTGAAATAATCCACACTCAAATATTAATAATATGTTGGGTGTACACACACACACACACACACACACACACACACACACACACACATTCAATATTTGCGTAGAGGAGGTAGCAAACAAACTCTAAACCTTGCAAATAAGAATAATCTCACTTCCGATTTTGCTTCATTATCATTCAGAAAGGTCCATTTTTCGGTATTACGAGATCCAAATTAGTGTCAGGCATGTGTAGAGTGCAATTGGTGAAGCACATGCCAGAATTCTGTTCCTCAGCCTCCTCCCCCCTAATTTTCACGTGCTGACATAAGAAAGAGAGCCTGGCCTTCGGGAGTCAGGGACAGCTGGGTTTGAATCCCAGTTTTGCCACCTGTCAGCTGTGTGACCTTGTAAAAGTTCCTTCGCCTCTGTGACCCTTGGACTTTTTCATGTCGTGTCAGGAGGTTGTTGGGCGCATTAAATACCCAGGGTTCTGTCTCCAACTTTTCTGACAGTGTCCCTCTTGCTTTAAAATGGAGACCCCCTTTCCCAGGGAGTTAGGAGGAAGTAAAAATTGCTCTGGGTTGGAACTCAAGTCATCTTCTCAGGATTCACTTTGGTAACAAAAATGCTATCAGGCGAATTTTGCATAGATTTGACACATAACGTACTGGGGGGATTTTAAATTTAGAGTCTCATACCGTAGCTTTAATTTTCTCTAACCAGGGCACTTAAGTCTCCATTTCCCCACTTCCTCGTAATTTTGTCCACTCCAGATAATAGGGTCAGTTCCATGTTAACTCACCGTTCATCCACTTAAAGTGTTAGTCTTTCAGAGTTTTTCTCCTTTTCTCTGCAGTGGAGCCCGGGTGGCAGAGTGGGACGTAGATTATGCAACCTTGAAGGTTTGAGGGGAGGCGGTGGCTGGCTTATCAGCTGTCTTCTCCTTCTCCCTGCCTTCTCTGAGACGTCTTGTCCTACCTGCTCTTTGGGCACTAGCTTCTACTCTCACTTCATCTGCTACTGAAGTGTCCCTGATCTTAGCACAATCCGTACCTGGAGGTCTTTTTCTGCTGACTTGGCCATCACTTTGGCTTTTTCCTTGCTATTTTCTCTCTCAGATTCAGCCCCACCGACATAAAATCCTGGCTTTGGTTTATCCACAGACTTCGCTACAGGTTCTTATTGTCTGGGGCCACACATGTAGGAGAACACATTTGCTGGCAATTCATAGCCACCCTCTATGCCCCTTTCAAGGGCCCATGGGGATTTTCCAGCTCTTCTCCATCCCCCGTTGGTGCCAAGAGGAACTGGTATGGAGGGAAGGTGGGGGGGCTAGTCGTCTCTGTAGAAATGTGCCCACTGACATTTCTCTGTCGCAGCCTTCTTGAGTGGTGTGGGTACCACTGAAAGTTTTAGTTGAAAACGGACCATGAGTGTCTTCTGCTTTGGGATGCTCAGTTTCTCTGAAGAGTTCCTGGGGTTTTGATCTCAGTGGGCAGATCTGTTGGCTCATTGTAGAATTTTATACTCAATTCTGTAAGCTAACCTTGATATTTAAAACATATCTTTGGAGTCCAGGGAAAACCCCTAAGTACCCAGATTTTACAAGGGAAAATCAAGGTGTTCATGCTCTGTTTTAAAACAGGTCGACTTTGAAATCCAAGAATGGAAATGGCTTCTTTTTACTACTTCCTGGTCCTGCCCTCTACTTTATACTCTTCGAAGAGTAGAGGACTTTGAGGCAACAAGAATTGCTACGAGTGATGCCTATTTTAGAAGATACTTCAAAATCTTATTCTTCCACCTGCACAAGTTGTATTTTACTTTTTGTCCTTTTATTTTCTGTCTTGTATTTCATTTTTTTCCCTCTCCTTTCCTCTTTGGTTTAAGAAATTGTGCATCAGATATTCATTGGGTAGTGTAGAATTCATTGAATTCAAGACTAAGCTTGATCTATCCATTTATAATTCTTGTGTCTTAAGGCTTTTGTTTCTTACAACTTTTGCATTTCATGATCATCCATTTCCAATTGGTGTCAACTCTGCTGAATAATAATATGTTAAGCTGCATTAACCTCTCTTCTTATTTCTATGTATTTTGATTCTAATTCTTCTAAAAGACATTTATCACTTATCGTAAGACAATTCTAGAAAGCAGGAGTCTTCCTTTCTAGTCTTAGCCTTCTTTACCAATTATAGATCCTCACTGATATGCTTTATATTATTATTAGAGGCTAGAGAGAGGCAATTTCTCAAACAGCTCTCTATTCCCTTGTGGCTGACAAGAGTTCTGATACATCAGTGGGAGGTGCAGATCTCTGCTCCCTCTTGTAAGCAAAAGCGCTAAGTGGTCTCACTTAAATTATTAACAAAATACATAGGTCAAGCATGCAGCTTTTTGTCCTGCTTTTCCCCATTTCTCTATTCTGAAAAGGGCTATTGTAATGTTGCACAAAAGGCATTCATACATGGTTTGAGTTAAAAACCTGATCGGTTTGTTGCCAGAATGTGTTGTAGAGTTAACGTAATTGTATATATATGTTTTTCTGTTCACACAGGTACATTTGAGTGATCAACATCAGTGATAATAGTAGTGGCCACCATCTGTGCACCGTGCCAGGCATTATGCCGATGACTTTGCATGCTTTGTCTTGTTCGATATTCACAATCCGGTGAGGTAGATATCCATTTTGTAGATGGAGAATGGGAAATTTAGAGGAGTTGGCCGAGGTCACAAAGCTGGAAGGTGACCGAGCTCACACCCAGTCTGCCCTTTTTCCCACCATGTAATACAGTATATGAACTGGGACATCTTTCAAAGTTATATGGGTCACTGTTGCTGTTTACATTGGATGACAGTTACAAACCAGTTTTTCCATGCAGACAGGACAAATGTTTACCCTAACTGTAAACTCTCTTGGTGGAGAGCTTTGAATCATTGAGACAGTAAAGGGAGACTCTGGAACCTTTTCCAACCTCCTTCCCCCAAAGTGGGAAAGTGCTTGATCCTAAGCAGACTCAGTTTTTGCTCAAAGGAGGCCCATTTCCATGCATGTGCCCACTAATGATGCAAACCATGTAAATACGGTCAGGGCGGTGCCCCTGTCCCGCTATGTTTGCATTAATAGAGTTTCAGTTTCTGTGTGCAGCATACATTTGTTGAGCACTTAACATGGGTGGGGTATTTTGATGGGTAGTGAGAAAATGATACTGTCCATGGCCTTAGGGAATTTGTAACCTAGCGTGGAGACAAAAGCCAACAACTGTGGAATACGGTGAGCAGAGCCGTGAGGGGAAGGAGGAGAGCACTCACGCAGTGGGACTGAGACTGGAGGAGTCCATTTGGAGTAGATGAGGAGAGCCCCTGGAGGAGAATGGTGTGATGGGTTTTCATGTGGAGAATGCTGTGAGGGGCAGAGACAGAAGAGACAGGATGAACAGGAAATGGTGGTTTCAGTCATCCAAGGGCCAGGTGAGAAAGGCCAGGCCAGTGAGGATGGGATGGAGAAAAGAGAAATGAAGGACACCGTGGGGGGGGGCGGGGGGCGGTGGCGGTGGTGGTGGAAGGGGAAATGAAGGACACAAATAATATGGCGATTGGTGGGATGGAAGGGGAGAGAGGAAAAGATCCTTCCTCCCAGCTTTTGTTTCTTCCCTTGCTTATGTGTTTGTCTCCACTGTAGGAGTTTCCTTAGTTATGACCCTGGCAGAGGACGACAGAGTAGAACAGTATTTAAAATGGCCTTAGATTCCTTGTCAGTGAAATAGAGATAATTATCCTTCCAGCCCATGTGGCTGTTGGGAAGCCCAAATGAGAGCGTGAGGAGGGTGCGTTTGATACTGAAAAGCAAAATATAAAATAAGAAGGATATTATTGTGATTAGTATTGATGATTCTAATATTCATTCTGGGTTTATCTTGAAAAATAAAATGATGGTAGTGGTCGTGCTGGTAATAGCAGTTACTATTTTCCTTGGCACTTAATACATTCCTGACACTGTTCCCAATGCTTTCGTAGACACATAGGCTAAGTAATTCTCATAATAACTTTACAGACCCGAACGGAGGCCCAGAGAAGTTAGGCAGTTACTCAAGGTCACAGCTGTTCAGTAACCTAAAATGGGTTTGGGTTGAGATCTACCTGCTCCTCTTACTTTTTCTCCTGTGCCACTGTTGTCAGACCCGGAGCACAGTGTAGACCTTCATTTCCATGCAGGTTTTCTCTGGTGACTTTGAGGTTTCCTGCCAGTGGACACTGCCCGGCCTGCCAGTTTCCAGGTGTAGTTCCCTTTTCCACTTAGTATTAACACACCGCCGGCTCAGGCTCTCTAATGTCAGCACTGCCAGCAGAGTGGCCTTGTAAGCGATGGCAGAGTATGTTTCCACAGGGGGTGCAGGCCGTAGGGCCCAAGGTTCAGGTCTTTGATGAGTGTTTGGTGATGAGGCTCAATGCCTGTTCTTTCTGGGTGCCTCCAGAGGAAATTAAAGTGCTTATGCATGCAATGGAAGGCATGAGGAGGAGTGGGGGGGGAAGCAGGGGGAGGAGGGAGAAAAGGGGGCAAAGGAGGCAAGTATACATAGGAAAAGTAAAAACAGACAGAGGAAGAGAAGCAAAAAGTGAATTAATAGAGACTGGAAATCAGAATTAGATACTCCTTGACTGTTCGAGTGGATGAATGAGTGAAAGGACCTCTTTGAGAACCTGCTGTGTATCAAGCACCCTGTTAGGCTTTCTCGTGATCAATTATCTCAGTTACTCCCGACGACTACTCCAGCCTTTGTTGAACAAAATGCCGGTGTCTGACCATTTTGTTATAGCCGTGTTCTTTTACGCCTTTTATGTCCAACAGCCATCAGCCACACATTGCAATGTCAAGTTTTTCTTCTTGCTGGGTCCAAGAGTTTTTGAGGAGACAACTATGTTGGGGATTTTTCAAGCTGCTCAGTCTTCCACAGCTTTGTGCTTGACCCTTTTTCCCTGCTTTGTAAAAATGTCTGTGGCTTTTCATTTCTGCCATCCTTTGGATTCTTTTAACAAGACCTTCGAAAGTTGTAAAGCTCGATGGTGCGTGTGATGGATGGTCCAGGAAAGGTAGTAAAAAAAAAAAGTTCTCTATCGATGTGGGCTTCCAGTTAGGGAATGAATAAGTCCCAGGAATAAAAGGCATAGTGTAGGGAATATAGTCGGTGATTTTGTAATAGCGTTGTATGGTAACAGATGATATCTGCCCTTGTGATGAGCATAGCATAGCCTATAGAGATGATGAATCACTATGCTGTATACCTGAAACTAAAGTAACATTGTGTGTCAACTATACTCAAAAAAAATAAATAAGTGAATACAGATATGTCGTACGCTTGTAATATCTATAATATCGTATGTCTACTTTACTTCAATAATAAAGAGGTGAATATAGAAGGAAAAAAGTTACCCATCCATACCAGGTCCTATGAAGGAAAAAGTGAATAATGGGTTAAGTGGAGCTCTCAAGTTATAAAAGTCACAATTATATATGCGTGTAATTTTTAGCATAGAGATTTATTAATTTGCATTCAGATCATTAGAGCTAATTAGCAGCTTCAGCTTCTCCAACTATGCTTTAAGAAGTTTACCCTTTACTTTCCTTGTGAGCCCCAGAGCACATCTTTACAGACTAAGACTTAAAACTGACTGCTGGTATTAGCGTTCAGAAAAAGGGAGTTCTGTGCCGCGGCTCTCTTGCCCCACTACCATACACAAGAGCCTCTGCTTCTTTTTTTTTTTTTTTTCTACTCATTGGGTTCTTTTTTGTTTTTGTTTCTGTTTTTGTTTTTTAAAGGAAGTCTTTTTGCTATTCATCGGATAGCCCATTTGGAGTAATATCAGCAGGGATTAGTAAACGAAGGGAAAAGAAATGAAATGGTCTTCCGTTTCCCACTTACATGTTATTTGCAGGAAAGGAAAAGAACAGAAGAAGAGCAGGAATAATGCTTGAAAACCTGACTTCTCGTATTAGGCTACAGGTGAGAATTGGAGATGTTCTTCTCATTCCCCTCACCTCTTACTTGGAAATGGTGCCTGTAGGGAACACATATTGAGTGAACCTTAAGAAACATCAACGAAAATCTATTTAATTTTTAAGGTACAGTCAGTTAATCAGCACAACGTTCTTTTGAGATTCATTTGGCTAATCTTTGGCTCCTACAAATTAGTTACATGTATTCTGCCATGTTCCCACTACTTATTGTCCATGGCTGGCATTTTCTTCCTGTTATTTCTGCTCAATTCTAATTACCATATAAACTCTATGAGTTGGAAGCAATATAGCCTATGTTCTTTATTACTACTAGCATTGAATCCTTACAAAGAATTTAAAAATTAGTCCGGAATCCATCATTCCCACCGTGGTTGTCGTTATTCCCTGGTTATTCCTGCAACCTCTTTGCTTCCGTTTCTAAATGGTCGAGAATGGATCGGAATCTCCCAACTGTGATGTTGATCGACGTGTGCGCTGACCGATAAACTCAACGTCAAGGCACTTTACCTTCACTACATCCTCCGTTTTGTCAGGATGCATTTATGTTGGATCCCCTGTTAATTTCCTGTCAGTTTAATTAACGTGAATATTTCTGATGTTCTCTGTCCTAAAGCTTTCATCTGCCCCCACCTCCCCTTCTCTTAGCAGATGATGTTATATCCACAATTTTAGAAAATGTGAGGTTCTTAGGCTTCATCTGCCCCATCTCTTGCACACTGAATTTGCTCTCAATTTCATCCTTCCTTAGCTCCTTCCTTACGTTTGCATGGCTGACCATGCCCTTCATAAGCTGGCCTCTGCTAACTGCTCCAGCTTCATCTTTTGCAAATACTTACAGTCCCTTCTTCTCTCCATATTAACCATTCATTTGCATTTCTTCAAGCGAGCCATGGTTAAACATCTCTGATACTGCAAATAGACACCTCAGCCTCTGCTCAATCAGTTTCCCTCTTCGTCTCTGAAGTTGTCTCTGAAGTCTGCGTTTTATTTATTTTTTTTATTTTTTTTTTTAAATTTTTTTTTTTAACGTTTATTTATTTTTGAGACAGAGAGAGACAGAGCATGAGCAGGGGAGGGTCAGAGAGAGGGAGACACAGAATCTGAAACAGGCTCCAGGCTCTGAGCTGTCAGCACAGAGCCCGACGCGGGGCTCAAACTCACGGACCGTGAGATCGTGACCTGAGCCGAAGTCGGCCGCTCAACCGACTGAGCCACCCAGGCGCCCCTGAAGTCTGCGTTTTAGACAGGCCCTCTACAGGTTCCCATGCCCTGTGTGTATGTCTTTATTAGAGTACTAATCGCACCGTATTCCAATTACCCGTAAGCTGTCTTATCACTCTTATAATGCAACATCTGGAATGAAACCTGGCACATAAGCTTCAAGAAATATGCTCTGAAAGTTGAACATTGAAAAAAATGAATGAATGAATGAGTGAGTGAGTGAATCTTATAACTAGTTGCTGTTCAGTCCATTTTGCCTTGACACCGCCTCTTAACTCTGTTGCTATCTTTCTCAGCCTTCCTTCATGTTCAGTTTCCTCCAGCTCAAGCTTTTATTTGTTGTTGGAGAGGCAGTTTTGTTCACTGGTTTTGAGTAGAGTCTTTGGAACTTGGCTGCCTTGGTTTGGAGACTGTATGGGTTGGTTTGCTAGCTGTATGGCCTCGTCCAAATTACCTAGCCTCTGTGTCCCATTTATGTTTTGTTACCTGTAAGTGGAAGATAGTAACAAGACCATCTTCCACAGGGTGGTTGTATGGATTGGTTGAGGTAGTTCCTGTGTATCACATAGTGCCTGGTACATAGCAAGTGGTAATCATAATAATGTAATTACACAGGAATTACTTTAATTATTCCTAGTGTCTACATTCACAATGGTCTTATTTTTTGTGAACTATTTCAGACTGCAAATAGGAATAGAGATCAATATAGCAAACTCACTACTGGTTTAAAAAAGAAAACAAAGAGGGACACCTGGGTGGCTCAGTCGGTTGAGTGTCTGACTGTAGCTCAGGTCATGATCTCATGGTTCGTGGGTTCGAGCCCTGCATCAGGCTCTGTCTGACAGCTCAGAGCCTGGAGCCTGCATCGGATTCTGTGTCTCCCTCTCTCTCTGCCCCTCCCCTGCTGTGTTCTGTCTCTCTCAAAAATAAATAAATACATATTTTTTAAAAAAGAAGGAAAACAAAGATAGTAAAATCCACTTGAAGACCCTTTCCTACATCACCTTCCTTCTTGCTTCCTTCCTTTTCTCTCTTCTTCCATCTCAAAGGTAACCACTGACATATATTTGCCATTTGGCATTTGTAGGCATGGTTTTATACATTGCTATATAGCTAGAAATCATGAACACTATATGATGTGCAATGCAATCTGCTGCTTCTTTAGTTACCCACTCCTCAGTGGACTCCTAAATCAGTAATCCATATTGTTTCTGGAGTTATCACCCCAAAATGTAAATCCGATTCTGTAAATTGTTCACAGTCTCTCTTCTTTAAGGGACTTTTTCAAGAACAGTTTTATTTTACAACCAAATTGAGAGGAAGGTACAGAGATTTCCCATATAAATCCCCACCCATGCAGAGCCTTGCCCATTATCAACACCACTCACCAGAATGGTACATTCTTACCAAAACAATGAACCTACATTTAGTATCATAATCACCTAAAGTCCATAGTTTACCTTAGAGTAACTACGCTTGGCACATACTATGGGCTTGGACAAATGTCTAATGACATATATCGATCATTATAATATCCTCCAGAATCTTTTCACCACTCTAAAAATCCTCTGTACTCTGCCTATTCCTCTCTCTTCCTCCACCCCCACCAGCAACCACAGATCTCTTTACTGTCTCCATAGTTCTGCCTTTTCCATCATGTCATGTAGTTGGAATCCTACAGTCGGTAGCCTTTTCCAGTTGGCTTCTTTCACTTAGTAATACACATTGAAGGTAACTTTATGTCTTCTCATGGCTTAGTAGCTCGTTTCTTTATGGTGCTGAATAATGTTCCATTATCTGATGCGTGACGATTTATTTATGCATGCAGCTACTGAATAAAGGATGCCTTAGTTGCTTTCAAATTTTGGCGACTATGAATAAAGCTGCTATAAACATCTGTGAATGGGTTTTTGTGTGGACATGAGTTTTTATTCCTATGGGTAAATACCAAGGAGTGTGATTGTTGGATCATATGGTTAACAGTATGTATAGTTTTGTGAGAAACTGCCAAACCGTCTTCCAAAGTGGCTGTACCATTTTGCATTCCCAACAACAACAGTTCCCATTGCTCCACATCCTTGTCAGCATTTGGTGTTGCCGGGGTTCCAGATTTTGGCCATTCTAATTGGAGTGTGGTGGTCATGATCTGTTCTTGAGTCCCCATTCCATATATTCTCACCTCCTACAAGCCGCTGTTGGAGCACCACCTTCTCAGTGAGGCCTGGACCTTCTGAACTGGAAGTTCCCAAGTCCTCTTCCCTTCTTCCTTTGTCTCCACGATACTTCTCAGCCTCTGACTTACTATATATTCTTTCTTATTTTTCTCTAAGTATGTAATCTCCGTGAGGTTTTCATCTGCCTTGTTTTCTGGTGTATCTCTGCTCTCTAAAACGGAGTCAGATACATAGAAGGTGCTCTAGAATGTTTGTTTGATGAATGTTGAATATACAGAATCCTCAACCTGGATTTCAAAGACAGCTTTATTTTGGCCCTCTCCAGTGTCCCTTTTCTACCATAATACCATCACTCCATTGTGCCCTATGCCTTCTCCTCTCCCAGGCCTTGGTTCAAGCTGTGTCCTGTGTCTGGGCTCCCTCCCCACTCCTGCTCATTTCTACTTATCGAAGCTTTTCTTCTCCCTAAAGCTCAGTTCAAATCCTACCCCGTCCAAGAAGCCTTCTCAGATTCCTCCAGCTGAAATGAATTTTTTCCTCTCGTGGGCTCCTTTAGCACTTTGTGCTTCTCGTAACTGTTTTTTGTCTTCCTCACTTCAGATTTATTTATATGTGTGTGTCCAGCAGGAATGTGGAATGTAGGAATCTCCTCATTTCCATCGCCCTCCCTCGCACCCAGTGCAGTGCTCCGCCCATCTGTTCAGCGGGTGCTCAGTAAATGTTTAGTCAGCTGAACCTGAAGGTGAGAAGGGACCTCAGAAAGGCCATTCATATCCCTCTGAAAATAGTTCTGAAGTCTTGTTTAATGATTGTTTGACTAAGGGAACTTTCCAGATGGCAAGGCACTGAGGAAACTTTAAACTCTTCTTCATTTACAATGTGATACTTCATTGTAATCCTCTGAGTATTTCCATAATGTTGGCCCACAGTGCAGAGTAATCAAATTACTTTAATTCCACATCATTTCTCTCATTTACCATTCATTGTTTCTGTTGCTATTCCGTTCACTCACTCTTTCACATGTTTTTTTGATTTAAAATCATTTTATGAGCATAGTCTCATTTCATTTTCTAATCTGACTGACTCTGCCAGGTATGATTTTGTGTGGGTTAAGAGGAAAGGCTGGATATGCAGGAGTGGATATGGAATGCCATTTTCTGCCGCCTAGACTAAGAAAGGCAGTTCCCCTTATGTAAATTTGCAAATCAGAGAATTTCCAGAAATGTAAAGTGTGTGTCCTTTGAGCAGTAATGCTAAGTAAGAGGGAGTGTGCAGTTCACTTTTGATTTTGACTGTAGTCACGTTTGTAGAGGAAATCACTGCTTATGGCTTTATTTAATAGGATGAAGTAGAATTTTAAGTAGAATTTATCTAGGTGGGACCCTAGATACCACTCAGTCCAGAATTTCTGTAGGCTCTCACCACCACTGTACCCTTTTTTGGCAAAAATTTAGTAACAACAATTTTGTGACTTAAAATAAATTTCACCAACCGTATTATCAACTCAAATATATTTTTAAAAAATCAATATCACACCCTGACTGAAATGTAAAGGAAAAATAAAAAGAATAATTAATTATGCATGTATATAAAATTAAATGTATGTATATAAAGTTATATATGTGTACTTAAAGTTTATATAATTTATATACAGATTGTGTTTATGATGTATAAAAATTACATATGCCTTAGTATCAATATATAAACGCTTGAGCATGACTTCTCTGGAAGACATATAGAAGTAGTCAGATGCTTGCACCTGTTTCATAGAATCATCATAAATGGAACAGCCACACATGCTGTCAGATACAGGTGTGTTGTATTGGCAACTCAAATACCGTAATTGGCTTCATGTCGATGGTATAATTTTCCTAGATGGTGTACCATTATTGATAAAGTTCAAAACGAAGCAAGATTCACTCACACATACCCAGTCACCCACACATACATACATGGTAGCTGCATTCCTGGAAAATTCATTGTGTATTAAAATAGCAAAATACTTGGTGTTTACGTGTGAAAAAAGAGTTAATGTACAGATTCAAAGAGTTATAAAAAGGGTTTCTCTAACATCTGAATGTCTGTTGGAGTATTTGCAAGATCAAGCAGAACATAAGACAGTTTTCCTGTTAGTGGAATTGCCCACTCATTACAACCCCGGTGACTGACTCTTGCGCACCAAATGCCCAGAAGAGTGGTCCGCAATCATTGTGCTCTCACCTCCCCGTAAATGTCCAGGTTTTTCCCCTGAACAGTTGGTGCCAACCAGTTGCAAATCTCTAGGTTAGTCCTGCCACCAGTGAGGCATTTGAGAACCAGGAAGTTTCATTTACCTGAAACGAGTCACATAATACCTTGTTAAGCTTCATGTAGCCCATGAGCTGCCTTGCAGCTTTGCTCTGTCGGTAGCTCCTGTGTCCATCATACATAGTGTCAGAAATATCTAGACAGATGATCATTATGAGGGAATGTGAAATCAGACTGTTGGGAGTTTGAACTTACCACTTACAAGGCTTAGGCAAATAATTTGTGCTAGTTAACCTGTTTTGGCCTCACTTTCTTCAAGAGTCGACCATAGGCAATAATAAAACTTAACTCAGAGTTGTTTTGAGGAATAAATTAGAAAATGTATGTAAGATACTTGTATGTAAGATAAGAGTAGCCATTTGGTAAAGAATAGCTGTGGTGGTGGTGGGGGGGGTTGGTGGTGACGACGATGTTGATAATGACAACAATGATGACAACAGGGGCAGTGATAAAGAATTACACGTGATATAAAAATGTTCTTTATCCTTGATTTTCTTTCTAACTTAACTAGATTTTTTTCTAAATAAGCTAGATAGCTTATTTTTTTTATTTTAGCTGATGCTTATGATCCCTTTTGTAGATTTCTTTGTTTTAAGTTAAATGTCATCCTTTTCCTTTGAGCTAATAATATAATTTAAATTGTGTAGCCATTGAAATCTTTTCTTCACTGAGATTTGCATCTGTGACTTTAAATGAAGTTACACTAATAAAATCCTTTTTTGCATTAATAGAGAATAAATATCTAATCTTACTGCACCACTATTTTTGAAAAAAGATCTTTCCCTTCACTTTAGCAGAGGCCATATTCCCAGAACTTAGCTGCTGTAATGATTTCTTTAGTAGCACACAAATTCTGTATTAATCTCTCAGCAGTTTTCTCAGTTAAGTGCATTTTTATGCTTGGCAGCATTAGGGTAGTCTAGGAAAATTAGTTTTCTTTTCTTATTACTTTTTCTGTTTAATTTGTAACCGGTTAAAATACCACAATATGATGGATGATTGATCCTAGTAAAACTGCAAAGTTAAAGGATAATTGGCAGACTTTGGTTAAGCAATGAAGTCTTCTACTACCTTTCAAGAGCCTTTAAGACAACCTCATTATTAAAATGTACATGCCAGCAAAATTCTGGATGTGCATAGAATTTAATTACTGACTAACAACAATGCCAGGGTTTTATTTTTATGGTGAATGTGTTGATGTTTATAATGCAGCCTGTGAAATGGGTGAGCCCTTGCAATCATAGAGAACTCGTATAAAAATGGAATTTTGCAGTTAGATGACTACATTCTGGTCACTTCCTGTTCTTTTAACACATCAGTGCAACACTTCTGATCAGACCAATCAAGAACCATTCCTGGAAATCTAGCTCAATTTACATAGTTTGCTGGTAGAAATTAAATCCTTTCTGGTGATGGCAATTTAGGATTTGAGCCAATTATTTTCTAAAGAAGCTGAGGTCCCATTTTGTAACAATGTGGATATTACCATCTTTATTTTTAGGATGAGATTGATTCATGAGATAATGAATGAACAAGACAAGGAGACCTAAGATCCAAACCTATCCTAGCATTCTTTCATTTATTCAATCAATCATTGTATCATTTTACAAATGTTTATTGGATGCTACTCTGTATGAGGCACTATGTTAGGTGCAGGAAATATATAGTATAGGCATGGTTCCTGTCTTCATGGATTTGACTTTGTAGCATAGAGACAAGGTATGTATGCATGAAGTGTAATACCTTAAAATATGAATATGATGATTATCTCATGGAATGTCAGCCATCAGAAGTTAAAAATTGAAGATCCTAGCCAAATATTTAAAAAGTCAGTATTGTAGTATGAACTATATGTACATGGAAGTAATGTGCAATCATAAAATTCTTGCCTATAGGCGGTTGTTGAACAAACACTACATAAATGTACTGAACTGGGCATCAATGGGTAAGACTTAAGCCCTAGACTTGAGGAACGAATACACATGACATTTTAAAAATGGTGGATATATTTTCTTCTGGAAAGGTTTGATACATTAAGAGTAATAGCTCTCAGGTGTTGTCTTTGCAATCAGACAGTCAAGGCTTTTGCATTTACCGAGAGAATAACTGATGAGCCTGTATCTTGAAACAGCATAGTTCTCCCCCAGAATACATACTGACAAGGAGAAATGTCCTTCAAGAATCTTAAGAGACTCTTTGTGGCAGAACATTTTTTTTTTTTTTTTTTTTTTTTTTTTGTCTAGAAGGGAGTTAGGAAAGATTTCAGTGCATCCTTTGGCAGTGGTGTTAAAATGTAGAGAAATGTAATTGAATTTTTCAGTGAAAAACTCAGTTGCAATGATCTGCTCAGTGAGTCTGATATAAATTATCGTGCCATTATCAACACCATCTTCCATCTATAAAACTAAAGGAAATACATGAGCATCATAAAATTCCTTTTATCATCAAAAGGACTTTATATTCATGACATTTCTGTGAAAGCAAAACAAGATTTTTCAAGGGATCTTTAACTGTTTTGCAGAGGAACCATAGCACCAGGGACTTAGGATAAGCTGGAAGAAAACACAAACTATATATGAATTTGGACTACTTACATATTTTAGTATTCAGAATATAGGTAGTCACCAGATTCTTCCAGACAAGTATTCCATACTCAAATTATGTACTGATGGGTGAAAAATAGAAAGCAAAATTGAGAAAGTCAACTTATCCTTTTGGGATCTATACCAGATAAAGAGTATTAAAATGACATCAAACCTCAAAGTACCCCAGCAGTTTAAATGTCTGATTGTGACTCCTAGACATCCTTTAATCAACACTGAGATTCTAAATCCATTTTCCCAACATCACCGTGGCAGAATTTATTTTCCAAAAACGGATGCAACAACACTTCTTATCCCACATGCTCTTCTATGGTGTGGCTTTGCCACTTCCCCATTAGGAGGTGGAGTCTAATTCTCCTCCCCTTGATTCTGGGCAGGCTCGTGACTGCTTTGGCCAATGGACTTTGCTGGAATTAACAACAGGGTATCCATCTTCCAAGATGGGCCATGAAAAACAATGTACCATCATCCCCTTTGTTTATAATTCCACTGACAAGTGACAAGTCTGATTACCCTGAGGCAGTATTTTGTGAGGGAGCAAAGACCTCCAGTCAGTAGTCCTAGTCCTTGCCTAGGTCAGGCTAAGCAACAGAGATGATCAAGGAAAAGGGGGTCTCCAGAGGATTCCAACTCCCGGTCATGAGTCACTCTTCAGTTCTTCCTAGCAGAGTCTCCAGATCTTGGAAGAGAAAGGAGACATCTCCTCTGAGCCCTTTCCAAATTCTTGACCCACTGTATCTGTGAGCATAGAAAAACTGTTGTTGTTTTAAGACACGAAATTTTGAGGTAGTTTATTTTGTAGTATAATTAGAAAAATCATTGATAAGGTAAACTTGACATTACAATGGCAAAGCATTATTGTCCATTGCAAAGGCCTAAACAAAGTCTTTCTGTCTCTGTAGAAGCAATATTTATTGAAAAATATGGAGAAGAAATTTGTACATTTAGGGTCGACATAATTGTATCAACTGCCATTTTTAAATAACATTTATTATGTTTATATTTATAACATTATTCTTAAGTAACATTTAAATAACATATAAATGACATTTATATTTTTATATATTTTTATATATAAATATTTTGTATATAACAGGATATATATATATATGTAATATATATATCCTGATCTCCTGTTATGTACTTTACTCATAGATATAGCTGAAAGCAACAGAAACCAACTTCGGTTGATCAACCGGAAAAGGATTTTATGATAAAAATATTACGTAGCTCACAGAATTATGAGGAGAGCTGGAATCCAAACATACAACCATAGTTGAGTCTGAGCTTACGGGAACCATCTAAAGCATGCATCAGAACCAGCCTGATGAGCAAACTGTAACTTCTGCTGCCCACTGAGCACCGGAGGAAATCCCTAGGCGAGCTGCTCCTGATTACTGGATGCCTCTGCTCCCATCAAAACAAACAAAATGGACTCCTCCCAAAGCTTGTTTCCTTAAGTTGCTTGTTTTTAAACCAGAGTCAGGAGCACGTGACTCGTTGGCAAAATGTAGTCCCAGCGCTTGTATCTTAGCTGCAAGGAAGTCTGGGAATTTGAGTTTTCTGGATTCTGCTCTGATGAAGCCAGGTCCATGTGGCTGCCAATTTCTGAAACATCCTGAGAGTATTTGGAAGGTGCTGGGTAGCTTGAAAACATGACAGTTATACACAGCTGGGATACATTAAAAGAAGATAAACAGAAGTCCTGCTGACCACAGCTCAGAACATTGCATCATTCTGGTGGTGCCAGAAGGCAAAACTAGACAGCGGATGGAGTATTCAAGTGTACCAGCAGGCTAGGTGTTAAATTTCGTACCAGTGTAAATAGTTCAAGAAAAATCCCCTGCCCCAGCACAACATTGCTCAATCTTATTTAAATTTCAGGTCTCTCAGCAAAACCCCTACGGGCATAATATGGAGATAAGGGGTTTATGATCAGAGGAGATGAAATAAATAAGCTTAACTCTGCGATCTTTACACTGTAGGCTGGGGATGGGGGTCCCCTGCCCACCAGTTCCTGTCTCTTGGCAGAGTGCGATCCTGAAGACAAATAATGATAATGATGCTGCTGATGATACTGATACTTCCTGTTAGTTAGTATGTGCCACTGTTTAAAGCACTTTACACATATTAGTTATTTGAAATCTTTACAACAACCCTATGAGGTAGATAATATTACTCTCTGATTTTACGGTTGAAGAAACTGGCACAAAGCGGCCACATAGCTAATAAGTGCAGTGCTGGCATGGGGACTCAGGTATCCTGCCCCTAGATCTGCTTTCCTAAGTATTGACAGATGGGGATTTCACTCGGTGTCTAGGTGGTTGTGATTGCTGCTGTTTGAGTGAATTCCAGGAATATATAGCACTTATATATTAACTAGGGGGAAAAGTGAAAAGTGTTCTGAAACAATTATCACAGGTTTTCCTAAGATGATTCCGTCTGAAAAAAAAAAAAAAGGAGAAATGGGTGAGAAACTGCAACACTGTGTAATTTTTTAGGAGTCTGCACTCTGGACCCTGATTCCCAGGAAATCCTTCTTCCTCTACTTAACAACAATTCCAGTGGTAGCTTTCCAAGCTTTTGCCTCTTTAATGCTCACCTCAGTGCGGAGAGGTTGGTCATTTTTACACATGAGAAAATGAGTGTCAAGGTTATGTTATGGTCAAGATCACATAGACCATCGATGGTAAAGATCTAGGCTTTGAATGCAAATTCCACATTCTCAACTATTGTGTAAGCTATACAGTGAAGGTTCTCAGTGAAATGCAATATAGTGAAATGCAATATATGAAATGCAATGTCGTTCTTCCTTGTCTGTGGGGGATACATTCCAAGACCCTCAGTGGATGCCTGAAACCACAGATAGTACTGAACCCTAATATGCTATGTTTTTTCTTATACATACCATGCCTATGGTAAAGTTTCATTTATAAATTAAGTACAGTGAGAGATTAACAACAATAACTAATGATCAAATAGAACAATTATAACAATATACTGTAATTAAAGTTACGTGATTGTGGTCTCTTTCAAAATATTTATTGTACCGTACTCACCCTTCTTCTTGCGATGATGTGAGGTGATATAATGCCTATGTGACGAGATGAGATGAGGTGAGGTAAATGACTCAGGCATTGTGACTTAGTGTTAGGCTACCATTGATTGACCTTCTGGTGATACAGAAGAAGGAGAATCATCTGATTCCACACCGCAGTTGACCACGGGTAACTGAAACCATGGAAAACAAAATCCCAGATAAGTGGAGATTACTGTTTCGCACAGCAAGACAAGGCCAGAAAACCACAGTGACAAGGAGACCAGATTGGTGTATAGTCTTTGGAAATGGCATGGCTGTTTATGAAATGGCGGCATACAAAGTCCATGACTTTAAATTCTAGTATTTATGACCAGTTTACATCCTGTTGGTCATGTAGCAATCTTTCCAGTCTGATAGCGCTTGCCAGGAATCCTATCAAGAAGCATGAACTCAAATGCTCTTCTTTTTTTATTTTTAAATGTCTATTTATTTATTTTGAGAGAAAGAAAGAGAGCGCACACACGCATTCAAGTGGGGGCAGGGAGAAAGGGAGACAGAGAATGCCACGCGGGTTCCATGCTGTCAGCTGTCAGCATAGAGCCCTGCGTGGGGCTCCGTCTCGCCTGTGAGATCATGACCCGAGTCAAAATCAAGAGTCAGGCACTGGACCGACTGAGCCACCCAGGCACCTCTCAAGTGCTTATCCATGCCCAAATTTGGCTGACCTTACATAAGAAATAACTTCTGCAGTTAGACGAGATGCATTTGGTGAAACCCAGAAATAATTGGAAAAAAAAATACTTCAAAATCAGAACTGCAGACTATAGCTAATTTCAGCCTGGTATTTGCAAACCTTTGTATTAGACTACACAGATGTGCTTTTTATTGCACCAAGAAATGTTTTGTGGAGGAACAACATTGCCCTGTAAAAGATTAACATGAAAAAGGATGTGGGGTCTATCTGCACATGGCTTTGCCAAACATTCCTTCAACCTAATTTTTTCAACCGGGTCCACTTCCTAAGGTGAAATTCCCAAGCCTGCATCCTGTTTATTAATCCTTCTATGATTTAAAAGGCACCTTAGAAGTGCCTCCCTTTGAGGAGCCTGGGTGGCTCAGTCAGTTGAGCATCAATTCAGGTCATGATCTCACGGTTTGTGAGTTCTGACCTCCTGGAGCCTGCTTAGGATTCTCTGTCTCCCTCTCTCTGTGCCCCTCCCTCACTTGCTCTCTCCAAAAAATAAACATTAAAAAAAAAAGTGCCTCCCTCAACCACATCCAGAGTCCTGGAATTTGGTAAACATATACCTATTTGCACCAACTCTCTCGCGGAATGTTTATTTCTGTCATATGCTTATCAGATTTTATCTGTCGCCAGGGAGTTTCTTGATCACTTTAGAGTAGTGGTTCTTAAACCAGACAGGTTGGCCCCCAGGAGACATTTGGTAATGTCTGGATATATTTTTGGTTGTCATAACCGGGAGTGTGCTGCCGGCATCTAGTGGGTAGAGGGCAGGGATGATGCTGAACAGTCTGTAGTGCCCTGGACAGCACCCCACAACGAAGAATTATCCACCTACAGTGTTGCCGTTGAGAACCCTGCTCTCTGTATGTCTGTCCTTAGGCACAGCTACAGAATCCAGCTTTGGTGCAAAAGGAAAACTATACCTTTTGGTTTTCCAAATCCTGCCTGATAATACTTGGAAATTTGGGGTCTGTGTGTTTAGAAAATGCCCGAGTTTAGGGGCTTTTTTACTTTCCTAAATTGTTACTAATGGTCCAGAGTCTGTCATCTTATATGGTACTTTTGTATTTTAATCATTAATTTGTACTTGTCTTCAATGGAGCACATCTGTCACTTTTCGTTCCACTCAACTCTTTGCCGATTTCTTTGCCATTTATGTTCATTAGCTTGACTTCTTATCTGCAATCTGGAACATTTTATAGCTTCATCAGCCAGATGATTTATATTTTTTAACATGTTAATTAAGGTCAGCTGCAACAGACTCTTTGTGGCTAGGGCCTTCTCATTTAGAGAAATTATATATTTATCCTTCCTTCTTGTTTATAGTTTTGAACCGGTTTTCTTCCCTTGACACAGCAGTCTCCCAATTACCACGCAATTCAGTTGGAAAAGTATATCCACGAGTTCTTCTTAGCTACAAACTGATGTCAGTTTCTTAACAAATTCTAGTAAATCAGTGGCATAGTATTTTCCCCAACAGAAACCACAGTTACTTGTCCACCCAGCTTCCTGATGTGGGCAGGGGTGGATTCAACCAAATATTGAGTGTCTATTAAGTACAGGTTAGTATGCCAGGCTATCAGGGCATAGAAAACGAATCAGAAATAGCCCTTGCTACAAGCTAGAAACCTCGTTAGGGGGGTAAGATATGTACATAAATAACTGTAGAAAGAGGTATGTGAGGGATGTGCCTTCTGTGGGGTGTCTGAAGCATCAGACTTAGAGAGTCCACCTGCCAGTCATGCATGAAAGTTAAAGTTACTGATCTAGACCTCCGGAACCCATATTCTGTAGTAGAATTATGCTGGCAGGCTTCCAGACTCCTCGCATAAGGATAATTTTATAAGTGACAAGTTGTACATTTTGGCCCAGTGTTGCACTGTTTCATCCTGAAGTTCCTTGAAACCTCTAAAGTGTATTACAACCACTCCTGGTGATTTATTTATGTCTGGTGTGTCAATTAGACTCAGAACATCGTGTATTCTTAACATTAGTTTGACCTCTCTGCTTCAAAAGATGATTTCAGCTTTCAGATCTTCCTAATAACTACTGCAATAAGGACTCAAAAATTTTGTTTAACTTCTGTACTCTTTAGTTTTACCATTTTTGATATAGATGATGGCCCTCTCTTCCTTCACCCCAACGATGTTTCGTAGACTTTTCTATTCTTGGGATGGCATAGTGGAAACATTATAAGCTTTGGGTCAAATATATCTGGATTTACATCCTTGCTATAACTTTGTGTCTTTTGATGTAACTTTTCTACTTCACAAAACTAGAATTTCCTCATCTGTACGGACAAAAACCAAAAAAATAATAACATTTACATTTCATCGGTTGGAGAAGATTATTGAGGTGACACATAAAATGCTTCCCAAAGATGCCACAGTGAGCTCTCTCCCCACCGTTCATCTTCCTCACTTCCCTAATATTTCTAAAGGGAACTCTCCTTCCTTGTCCTCTATGTCAGTGGTGGCTTCTGTTTTTTTCACTGTTTACCAGCACAGATGTTCCCCCCACATCACTTCCTGATCATTCTCATCAACAACATAACCAACATCCCTCCCCCCAAATACACCTACAAAAACGAGGTGTATTTAATGCGAAATTCTAAGTAATTCCATATCATACCATTGCTATTGTCTGAATATTGGTGTCCCCCAAAGTTCCCATGCTGGAATCCTAACTTCGAAGGTGGTGGTATTGGAGGGCAGGGCCTTTAGGAGGTGCTTAAGTCATGAAGGGTGGAGCCGTTATGGATGGGATTAGTGCCCTTGTGAAAGTTGTCTTAAAGAGCTCCCTTGCCCCCTTCCACTGTGTGATCACACACAGAGAAGTCTGCAGTTTGCAACCTGGAGGAGGGCTCTCACCAGACCCAGAGCATTTCTGGA
The DNA here is from genome assembly GCF_018350215.1 of Panthera leo. Lineage (NCBI taxonomy): Eukaryota > Metazoa > Chordata > Mammalia > Carnivora > Felidae > Panthera > Panthera leo. The sequence continues at coordinate 91,477,179 of NC_056685.1, read as the reverse complement.
CTTTTAGGTTCTAAAGCTGTCAGAAATAATTTTGTGTTGTTTACAAGCCACCCTGTCTGTGGCGTCTTGTTATAGCAGCTGAAATGGACTAAGACAACCATAGTTTCCTTTGTTTAAGTGAACCACAGGTTGGATTTTTAAGCGGTTTGCCATTTGTTGCACATATGCTGAGATTGATTACGTGATATTTATTGTTATCCCATCTTTTACTAATCATCGCTTCCTTTTTTCTATTCCTATTATTTTTTCTATTCCTTTATTGTATTAAAATAAAGAATCATAGTCAGTAGAGCATGTGACTCTTGATCTCAGGGTAGTGAGTTCAAGCCCCACGTTGGGCATATAGCTTGCTTTAAAAAAACCAAAAAAATAAAGAATCATGTTTTTCTTTTCATATGGAGTTGAAAATTAAGTGTTGGTTAATACCAACTTCCGCATGTCTTTCTATAGAAGGTTTCTGTTTGCTGTTTAGCAGTCTGTATTTGACTTCAAGGACCTTCACTGAACACATGCTGTGTATGAAGCAATGTATTAAGTGCTTTTATATTCATTATTTCACAACTTTACAAAAAGTTGTGAGGCATTTTTATCATATGAAGTATCTTTAGTACCACATGTGGTTTTCTGGTGGATTTATTTTTATTTAAAAGTGTACACCTACAGAAAATAAGTGTTGTTTCTGCCATTTTCTAAACAGATAACATTATAAATCATAATTCTTTTCAAAGGATGGGCTTTAATAATTTGTTTTTGTTATATATTGAAGGTAGACAAGATAATTATAATGGATGTATAAAAAATAAAATAACATTGTGTATCCACCAACCAGTTTAAAAAACATACGTACGTTTGAAAGCTCTTTGCTCCTTGCCTACCCTTTGTGGGTTCCAGCCCTGTTCAAAGATAATCTTTAATTTTTTTTTAGCATTTACTTATTTTTGAGAGACAGAGACAGAGCATGAGGAGGGGAGGAGGAGAGAGAAAGAGGGAGACACAGATCTGAAGCAGGCTCCAGGCTCTGAGCTGTCGGGGTGGAGCGTGATGCGGGGCTTGAACTCACGGACTGCGAGATCATGACCTGAGCCGAAGTCAGACACTTAACCGACTAAGCCACCCAGGCACCCCATCAAAGATAATCTCTAAATGCTTAAGCTTTATATTTTATAATGTGTAGTGAAAACAGTGATGCATATTGAGGACTTCAAGCTTCCATGGGATCAAATCAGTTCACCAGTGTTTGCGTAGGAAAATCAGATTTTGCTCATGGGTTTTTCAGTGCATAATATGAAGTCACTGCTTTTTATTTTTAAAATCATTTAACAGTGGGTCTTTCTCTTATTTCTTTTAGGCTTTTCATAGAGTTGTAGGTTATTTCATGTGTTTTCTCTGGGCAAAATATCAGCACAAAAGCCACTGAGTTAGAAGTCTGTTGGGAGTAGCAAGTAAAGTCATAAGCCCGGGAGGGGGTCCAGAGAGAATACCAGGCAAAGGAAGGCCTTGGTTCTTTGTTCTTTGCTTGCTTTACGTAGACCCCTGAGCAAAAGTTATGAGTCATGTAAATTTTCTTCTGCAGATTGACAGAAAGAGATGCAGAGTTACATAGAGAAGAAAAGGATTAAATTTAGGAAATGGAAAAAAGTGGGTTGGGGACAAAGGTAGAAATAGGAAAATTGCTGAAGGAGGATGATTAACCAGGAATAAAGGAAGATAACCATAAAGATATGTCTAGTGCTTAGTTTTAAATCTTGCAATTTTGAGGAAAAATATTTTTATTTCACTCAAGTTTACAAAAGGGAGAGAGAAATTGATTGATACATGGATATATATAGAGAGATCTATGTGGGTGAGTGGATGGGTGGGCAGATGGATGGATGATAGATCAACAGAGAGATGTGCATCATAATGCACAGGATGGATGAATGATGGGTAATGAATAGATTGTATTACTGACTGCTGTGGATTGAATGCTTGTGAATTCCCAAAATTCGCATGTTGAAATCCTAACCCCCAAGGTGATGGTATTAAAAGGTGGGGCCTTTGGTATGTAATTAACTCATTAGGTGGAGCCTTCATATGTGTGATCAGCACCCTAATAAATGAGGCCCCAGAGAGATCCCTCATCCCTTCTGCCATGTGAGGACACAGAAAAAAGATGCCATTTATCAACCAGGAAGTGGGATCTTTGTAGATGCCAAGTCTGCCTGTGCCTTAATCTTAGGCTTTGTAGTCTCCAAAACTGTGAGAAATAAATTTTTATTGTTTATAGGCCACCCAATTCATGGTATTTTATTATAGCAGCCTGAAAGGACTAAGACCTTTTAAACCATGTGTCAAATTAAGAAGGTGCCTTGGCAGCTAGAAATGAGCTTATTTCTGTCCATGCAATAAAGCTATAGCAAAGCCCTCCTGCTCTATTTAGGTAGTCCTTCTTACTGCCTACCTACTCTTAAGAGATTTTCCTCTTTTGTAGAGGAGAACGTTCTCATTTTGAGAAGAATAATGTCATTCTGTGATTAGAAAGAAGTGTTCTGTTTTGTTTTGTTTTTAGCCAAGAATTTCATCCCAAATCATGATTCAGTCCAAAGACACAAACACTGAAGATTGTGCAGCCAAAAATGTGTTTCTGCTAGTAAAACTAAAGTTAGAATCACCATGAACTTTTTCATGTTGGATTTTAGAGCAATAATCTGCTTTCCATGCTTCTCTGGGCTAAAACACTGAAAGCTAAATTTTCAACTTGCTGCTAGGTTTTTATCTTACAGTTCCCTAATCCAGATGTTTAATTATTCTCTTACTCATTTAACATAGCAGATCATTACTTCCGATTTGAAAATTAACTGTAGGTCTGGGACATATACAAACAGTGCTGTTTCTTGGTCACTGATTTTTTCAGGGAGGCTTGGAATTCCTCAGCTTTACAGGTCAAACTTGCATTAGAACATATTTCATTAGAAAAGAGATCTATATAGCACTAAAATTGTAACAAGTTCCAGCCAATGGGCCATGTTTTTCAAGAAATATGCTATAGACAAAAGATTACAACTACAAAAGTTTTATCCAGTAATAATTTTCTGGATTTGATCTGTAGAGTAACAGGGAGCTTGAAAAATGTCAGCACTTTCCCCAAATGCTATAAACAGGCCTTTAAATAACTGTTTTATATACTCATATCATATTATTGATGACCGATCTTTATAGATCTAGTTTAGAACTCAATTCAAGAGCATGTATTGAGTGTCAGGTTAGCATAATAAGTATAAGATTTATGAAATAGTCTCTGATATCTAGGAGTTTACAGACTGGAGAGATGTGACATGTACTCAAAAAACCATAATATAGTGTAGATGGATGCCATGAAGACTATACCACAAAAAGAGAAAGATTTTCACTGACAGCGGTTGCTTTCAGTGGGAGTGGAGGAGGAGCCCTGAGATCAGGTCAGGATGAAAGAATGTGAAGTGCTTGGAGGCCTGCTGGCTGAAGGATTCTCTGTAAATAGTGAATATAGTTCATGTAACTGAGCGAGATCTTGCCCATGGTGGTGAGGGAAGAGCATTTCAGTCCAAAGGATCAAAGGTCTCTCTTCTCGTGGTGGTGCAGTGCCCTCAGGATGAAATTCACAAGGCTGGCCCTGGCCTCCCTGACCCCATCTCAGTGCTGTCCAGTGTGGCCCCTGGGTCGCCACTGGTCTGAGAAGGGCCAGGGGTCTCTGAGGAGATCAATCTAGAAACTTTCAGAGCAGTAGATATTACTGTGACATTTATTTTTATTTTTTTTTTTAATAATTGATCTGCAGTGGTTTGTGAAGAACAGAGAAGTGGTTCTCTATCACAGAGTATTTGAGGAGCGCCGTGTGATATGGTCTTCCCGCTGGCGTGTCAGTGGGGTTTCTCATTGTTCCCTGAATGTGCCAAGCAAAAGCCTCTCACCCTTGCTTTTCCCTCTGCCGGAATGCACTTCCTCTATATCAATATACCTGTCTGTCCTCGCTTCCTCCGGACCTCTGTTCAGATGTCACCTTATCAGAAATGCTTTCCCTGATGACTTAAACAAACCTGCCTTGTCACTCTGGCTCCTAACCTGGCTTATCTCTCTTCCTGTAAGTGCTTAATCCCTCCTATACAGTTATTGGTTTGTTTACTTACTGTCTGTCTTGCCCTACTAGAAGTCAACAGCACAAGAACAGGGACTCATTTATCCTTGGACAGCACTTCCCCCCCATCTGCGGTTTCACTTTCCTGTGGTTTCAGTTACCGAGTCAACCACAGTCGGGAAGCAGATGATCCTTCTTCTGACATGTTGTGGGAAGGTCAGCAGTAGCCTAACGCTACATCGTTCGCCTCGCATCCTTAGAGGAAGGGGGGCATACGTTGCAGAAAGATATTTTGAGAGAACCCACATTCCCATAATCTTTATCGCAGTATTGTTATAATTGTTTTATTTTGATATTAGTTATTTTAATCTCTTACTGTGTCTCATTTATGAATTAGGCTGCCTCGGTTTGTATGTCTGGGGGAAAATAAGCCCCGATATATACAGGGTTTGGTACTATCTGCGATTTTGGGCATCCACTGGGGGGTCTTGGAATGATGTCCCTGCACATGAGGAGGGACTACTACAGTGTGCATCACCATATGCTTACCACCTAGGTGAGACATAGTTGGCCTTGGTAAATATTTGCCATTTGGACGGATGCCAGGAACAATTGCAGTCGGGCTCGCAATTGCAGGTGTACTTTAGGGAACAGTCAGTAATTTAATTTGGCTAGAAAAGGGGAGAAGAGAAATAGAATTTCAGTCGGCTCTGGTTTCGGTTCAAGTGATTAGAGTCATATTTTGGTTCTAGACTGCAGCACGTGTAATCAAAGAACATTCTTCTTTTCCTGAGCCGACCAGGTGCCGTCTTGCCATCAAGGATCCTCTTCCTAACCAACTCTAGAGGTGTTTGTTTTGTTTTGGTATTTCAATCTTGGTACCCCCTATTTTAATTTCCATCATCTTACCGTGTAAGTGTTTCCTCACAAAACTCCGGTTTAGCTCCCCCCGAAACTGCAGCATATTTGAAGTTCTTGTGGACCCAGAAGAGGGGAGAAATGCTACCCTTATCATTTGTGGAGATGGTGCGCAGGGCCCTTTCCAGCAGGGCTGGGCCCCTCAGGCACTGCTTCTAGCCCATGCAGATTTACAGCTGGGACTCCCCCCCACCCTCCCGGCCCCATGGAGGGTGATGAGGGCCTGTGGTAGGGGTTCGGTGAGGCTTCACAGTTGGAAGGAAAGGTCAGCTCTCTTGGGCCACTGAGGGGATCCTCCAAGATGAGATAAGACAGGCGGATGAGAAATCTGTGCCCCACCTGTGTTCCTGGCCCTTTTGGCATGGCAGCTTTTTCCTTCCAAGAGCCTTGCAGTGCACCTCGGTATCACTAAGAGGAAAGCAATCCATTTATGACTAGCAGGGAAGACATTTTCTGCTTTCAGAGTGGCCTGGCGTACAGATAGCATACATAATTAATATGCCCCAGAAAGCCATTTAAATTAATTATGGGATTGTCCCCCAAGAAGTATGCCATGGAAGGCTGTGCTTTAGGATTTTTAAGCGGGTTCCGGGAGTCCCAGGTTGTTTTTTCCCTCACCATTAGGACTTAGTGACCTCAGGCAATTCACTTAATGTTCTCTAAAGTACGTGTAAGGTATTTTATTGATCCATATTTTATTCATACTTTTCACTCCTGAACCTTAGAAAACCTCCGTAGAGCCATTCTAAGGGTCATTGAGTGAAAGCCGGCACGATAGCACTATCCTTTGAGATCCTCCATAGAAAATTGCTTAAAAGGGCCTGGTTACATATATATTTTTTAACATCCCAAAGCAGATATTTCATAGCACTAATTATTCTTCATTAAAATGTCTAGTTAAACGTGCACATCTGCTTAATTCTTTAAAATCTGTGACTGCCCAAGACGTAAGTGATCAGCTCTTGCAACTGGACTGAGTGCATATTCAGGTAGGAAGTTGTTAAATTACTGTCAGAATTATACCACCTCTGTGATCGAGCAAGTTGCATTTTCCCTGAAGGAAGAGTGCTAGGAAGGTCTTACATAAGCCGTACGTTTTTCTCACTTATTCTGTTCTTGCCATTTGCACTAAAGAATTATGACTAATTTTAGGGTTCAAGAGGAACCGTGTTCAGAAGTGAATGAGATTAGGAATTTGTATTTTCTACTTAGCTATATCTTTTTTTGTTTGTTTGTTTGTTTGCAAGAGATGCTGCAAAGTATTGTGCACTAACATTTTATGGATTAAGAGTCATGTGAACTCCATTAGTGTCCAAGATACCAGGTTTTTTCTTGGGAGAAAGAAACAGTTTCTTTTCTTTTTTTTTTTCCTCCATGGCTGGTATGGAATTTCTGTGTTGAGCTTTTAGTCCTGCATCAATATGCTTATCTCTATAAAACTGTTCTACTTTTCTAAGCAAAAAGGGCATAGACACTATACAATATTCTCTTCAAATAAGCCAGTGCCGAACTATAGGAAGTTGCCTTAGTTTGCATAAGTCTTTTTGAAAAACTGCAAAAAAATTTCATGTTATTATTCCCAACGGGTTTCCTGCATTTTTCTGCTGTTTAGCAGCTGTCCAGCAGATGGCACTGTGAAGTAACTAGATGACAGCTTTTTTTTTTTTGTAAATGTGGCTGTGTGCATTTCTACCATATCTATATTTATAAACACTCATTCTGTTAACATTACAGTAGACAGTATGACACGTTTTTGAAACACAAGTGTCTGCGATTTGTAAATTTGTGTCTTGTACTGGCACATTATTATGTAGCATTTCCTGATACAAATATAATAAAACTGTTCATTGTTCCTTAAGGAGCTTTTCATCTTTCTGGTTATTAACATTAGAGTTCACTTAAAAGCTTGTGCCAATAGGGTAGAGATACATCAGCAAATAATCCCCATACTTATATCATCCTGGGTGCCCCTGCCCTGTGTTTGATTCGAGGAAGGGGTGTGGTTGGGCTAAGGGTAACAGCCCTCAGAGAGTTGCTCACAAACAGCTCACTTCATGGAGTATTGTGGCCAAAAAGGAAGGAAACAAAAGGAAACTAGCGCCCGTTACTCTCAGTGTGGCCTAGAAGCATGGGTCTACTTGGGTGCTTGTCAGAAATGCAGTGTCTTAGGGCTTACCCTAGATGTAATGCATCTGAATTGTTTTTTAACAAGATTCCCAGATGAATCATATGCACATCAAAGTTTGAGAAACATTGCCTATTAAGTGCTTCCTCTTAGCTCAGGGTTGATGGGGGGTGGAAGGGAGGGGAGGGTGGGTGATGGGTATTGAAGAGGGCATTTTGGGGGATGAGCACTGGGTGTTGTATGGAAACCAATTTGACAATAAATTTCATATAAAAAAATAAGTGCTTCCTCTTTGAATGTACAGCAGATGTTGAGAGCCTACAATGTGTCAAGCAGTGCATCCTGGGCTTGGGTTGCAGAGATGGCCAAGTCAGGATACTGGCCATCAGGGGATAAGCGGCATATTAAACAAATAATCGTAAACAACAAAGCCAATACAGCAATGTAGGTGCTAACAGGTATGTCCTAGTTGCAAGTGTATGTTTGGTAGGCGTTGGGCTGAGGTTCACATTTAATCTTTTGTTTTGGTTAAGTTTATTCATTCACTTTTGAGAGAGAGAAAGAGGGAGGGAGGGGGAAAGAGAGCGTGCACAAGTGGGGGAGGGGCAGAGAGAGAATCCCAAGCAGGCTCCACACTGTCAATGCAGAGCTCGAAGTCATGCATCGTGAGATCATGACCGGAGCTGAAATCAAGAGTCGGGTGCTTCACCAGCTGAACCACCCAGGTGCCCCTCACATTTAGTCTTTATAACAACTCTGAGAGATGGAAATTGCTGTCCTGGAAGAGGTAACTATGAAAAGTCATTCAACAGCCGGTCAACGATGAGCTAACACTTGAACCCAGCTCTTTCAGGCTCCAAAGCCCAAGCTTTTTCAATAAACTATATCTTAGAAACCCAGCTTTTTCAGTAAATGAGCTATCTGTGTAATCCCTGTTATAGATAACAAAGGAAGGTGTTGCTTTCCAGACCAAGGATCTGAGGACCTTGCATTAAAAGGTAATTTTGGAAAGGTTATAAGTTAAGCACTTATGAGTGATTTCCCCGATGAGCGCGGTGGTCACCTAATACCTTGCACGTGGGTCATCTCAGTTCCTCTACAGGGACGTCTGGAGATCCAATGCAGCCCTGCCATCAGGAGGAGGAAGGGGCTGACTGCAGATGGGCGGCCCTAGGGGACTTTTAGATGGAGAATTTGTAACAGAATGGGATTATATTTGCTGAGCTCAGGAGAAGTAAGAATCTGGGTATTCTCTCCCACAACCAGTCAGGTACTGCTTGTAAGTCAGCAGTCGTCCGGATGGTGGTAACACTGAGCCCTGCAGAGGCCACAGAGCACGGTTTTTAGGAATTGCCCCAGACTGACACTCATCTCTTCAAAACCATTCTCAGAGGTTAATATGGTTTTAATTACCTACACTTATATGAGCCTGGCTGTTTTATCTAAGTTCATTGATGAGTCTCCCACAGAGAATGGAATTAAACATCTCAATAAGATAAGGAAATTATATCTATTTTTTGTCACTGTATGTGGGAGGATTGTGGTTGAGTCTGAGAAAATTATTTCCTTCAGGGCCTTTGATCCTTTTGTATTATCATTTATTATTTCACATATTATATCCACCTGTAAGCAAAACTGAATATTAAATTTGAATCACGGTTTAGAAACATACATACGTAGTTGGCAAAAATAATACCTGCCTCTTGTGAAGAACCTACGGGTCAAGAAATGATGCTAAAGGAACTGACTGCCCTATAGGCCTTTGATGGCTAATGTTGGTATTTTTCAGAAAGTGCTGGGAATATTTATCCTGATCTTTTAAGCCCCATCTTGTTATTTCCAGGCAATTTGTAGCATTTAGTACCCTAGAGTCAAAAATGGTTTTGCTTCTATCTTTGGCTAACAGTGGCGAATGCATATTCCAAATATGGCTCATATTCCCAAAAACAAAGTGGCGTGGGATGTTGTAGAAGTTGTTAGGGGGAAAAAGCGTGTGTACAAATTCACAGGGATTGGGAGTAGCGACTAGGTCAAAATGGTCAGCCATGATGGCTATAGTGATGATTTGTCAAGGAGCACCGTTGCCTCATTCTTTAAAAGAATAACTTTGATATGCTAAAATTTCTATATAACCAACAACAAAAAAGACGCTGGCTTAATGCTATCTTTTTGTCCAAGGGTGAGCTTTTCTTCCATTTCATTGGAACCGCCCTCAAATGCTCATCCACACCACTAGCTCATGTTTCATTCTCAATCTTGCTTCAACTCCGTGTCTTCTTGGAGTAGAGTATTTTATTTTAAATGTAAAAAGGAAAAAGGTGAGGTGACGGCATCTCTGAGAGAAGCCTGCTAAGAATTTTGTCTGGTTACTGTCTCCACTTTTCTAAAGCGGCCTCTTGACCATGTCATTTTGCCCTCACCTGTCTCCATAAGAAAATGAAGTGTTGTCTGGAAAAACAGTGGACATTGTTACCTAATAAGCTATAGTAGTTACGATATGCAAAAGAGGAAAAAGATACCAAAGAAAACAAGTCAACTTGAGGGATTTTTAAGAGTATTTTATGCATACATATATATTATTTAACATTTATTCATTTTTGAGAGACAGAACGTGAGTGGGGGAGGAGCACAGAGCCCGATGTGGGGGCTCGAACTCACGAACCCTGAGATCATGACCTGAGCCGAAGTCAGAGGCTTAACCGACTGAGCCACCCACGCACCCCTTTTTTATGCTTATATTTTTAAGACTAGTTCTGAAGTATGTCATAAAGTCAATTCATATTTACCTTAATTTCTTAAACATACAAAGCTCAGAGTTAACGTGATATGTCATGGGGTGCTAGCAAATTATCACAAAGAAGCAATACGAATGCCATCTGTATTATAAAATGTGTTGGCCTTTGTTTTAGTCAAGAGTAGCACACGGGCCATTGTGAAAATTAGAATCAAAATGATCTCTCGTGTATATAGTAATCCTCTACTAGCCATATTATTCAATTAAACAGAACATGCATTCCTCTTCCAATGTAAATAACTAAATGGTACTGAAATGGTACTTAAACAAACAAAAAACATAATGAAGATTGTTGGGAGGGTTGCCCTGGAAAATATAATCAAAGAAAAGGTGATAAGTGTCTTTTCCATACTTCCCTGCTCCAGCCAAGCTTTGTTAGTGACAGCCCCCTGAGCATGCTGTGCTATTAACCTGTAATGCCACCTCTCTGCACACGTGATGAACTCGGGCGTGTCCTTCAAGACTCCAGTGGAGTACCCTCTGATCTTTGAAGCTAGCTCCTCTGATCACTGTTTGTCTCCTCTTTCTGTTAGGGCCTCCTATTTTTGCTCTTGTCTCACGATGTTGAAATTATATGAGCCTCGCCCTCCTCCCACCCCCAGATGAGCCCCTTGAAATCAGGAACCACACTTCATTCATTTATGTATCTTCAGTGCCTAGTTCATGTATGAAAAATGTGAGGTACGTGTGCCTTCAGTCTTCAGTTCCCGCGTCTGTGACAGATCCTGCAAATCAATCATGGCACTTTCTGTCTCTCGGAGACTAGGCCTAGCTCCCTAGTACTTTGAATGCCACACTTGAAGCTGCTGCTTACCAGACAGGTTCATTGTGATTGACATGCTGGTTTCAGCTGCCTTGTGACCACTGGCCTAGCAGAACACCTAGCTCATAGTAAGCAGGCATTGTTATTTTTAGGTGAAAAATGATATTAAATGGAAATCATATGAAACCTTTGTGGCTTTTGGCTTAAGCTTTGTTTGTGGCTTTTGGCTTAAGTATTCGGATGGAGTTGAATCTAGCAATGTTTTAAAACTTGCTGATACCTCCAATCACTGAGATTCAAACATGGTGTTGTTTCACTTTCATTCTTTTGAAACACTCTGAGTTAAATAAAGTTAAACAGCCTCCTTTACATTGCAAAACCTACCCTTTTGTGCCAGAGTACATCAAGAATCTGCATGAAGAGAATAAAATATTTAGTGTTTCTCAGACTATTGGAACAACAAAGGAGGGTTTTATGGAGCTACTGTTGCCCAGGACCCACTCTGTAGCAGATTCTAGATACTTCTGCCCATGTCTTCCCCACACTGTGTTATTTATGTATTTATAGTTAGTCTTGGGAAAATGAGAACAACAGGCTTCCTTTCTTCTGGTTTTGGAATATAATCTAGAATATTCTTTTAGAAGTATGTGACAGTGATTGCTTCTTCCTCTAATTTCCTGCTGGTTTCTCTAAGCGCATTGACCTTTGAAAATATATTATTAATTTTTCTTTCCGAAGCATGAAGTTAAAGTAGTAAATGGTATGAGTCAACAGACTTGGATTCAAAGACCCCACGGCCGACATTCACAAACGCCACAGGAGTGCAGTTCTCATTTCTCTTCATGACCCTTAGTTTTCTCACCTATAAAGTGGGGATATTGAATCCCCGAAGTGTCAACACAGGCACAGAACAAACAAACAATGCAGAGATGTGTGTTTGCTCCCTGTCTGATTCCAGATGTAACTAACACTCTTTTTTTATTTTTTTTTAATTTTTTTTTTTTAACGTTTATTTATTTTTGAGACAGAGAGAGACAGAGCATGAACGGGGGAGGGTCACAGAGAGAAGGAGACACAGAATCTGAAACAGGCTCCAGGCTCTGAGCTGTCAGCACAGAGCCCGACGCGGGGCTTGAACCCACGGACTGTGAGATCATGACCTGAGCCGAAGTCGGACGCTTAACCGACTGAGCCACCCAGGTGCCCCGTAACTAACACTCTTAAGGATGTGTTTTTAAATCAGTTTGCTTAGAGAGCAGTTTCATTTCCAGAAGCTAGAGATGACTTGAAAGTGACTTGTGACACCTGACCAGTTAATAACGCATCTTACGTGTGCAGTAGGAGCTGGTAAAACCTAATGTCTCCGACTCAGCCTTAATGATGTAGTAACATAGTTTGGGATATTTGTTGCCAGTGTAGTTTCTCCCCAGATCCCCCTTCTGCCCTCAACACCCCCTCCCCCCCCCCCAAAAAAAAAGCAGATGGGAGAGGAAGAATAGACAGAAGACATCACTTCAAATAGGGATGATGTTGACAAAGGTTGGCACTGTGTTTTAAGAATAAGTAATTGCTCAGAATAAAGTGCCATGGGGGAGGGGAGCTGCTGCTGCTGAACTTTGGGTCCAAATAAGTGGGGCCTACTAGGAACAGGACTCCTAAAATGACAAAGATGTCTGGGAGGGTGTGGTCCGGAGCCATTTTTGCTGGCTTTAAGCAGGGTCTCTGGAGCCAGAGGGAGCGCACAGCTCTTTTTAAAATTGAAGGAGTTTATGCTCGAGAGGAAGCTGAATTCTATCTAGGCAAAAGATATGCTCATATGTACAAAGCAAAGAACAACACAGTGACTCCTGGTGGCAAA